>NC_073303.1:70537308-71211058 GCF_027595985.1 Sorex araneus
CTGGTGGGAATGCTGACAGGTCTGGTCTTTTGGGGGACACCATAAAAAGCTAGAAATTGAACATCCATATGGCTCAGCAATTCTACTTCTTGGCATCTACCCCAAGGGCTACAAAACCTTTACTGAGGAAAGACCTTTGCACTCCTATGTTTACTGTAGCACTATTCACAATATCTCAAATTTGGAAGCAACATGTATCCAAGAATTTATGACTAGATAAAGAAACGATGGTACGTATACATAATGGAACACTACTTGTCTTTAAGAAAAGATGAAATCATTTCTCCGCGCCCGCACCCCCAGAATGACTGACGAAGAGGATGGAGCTGCTTGGGACACCGGCAGCCCACCAGCAACCTGCAGTATGTGACTTGAGAGTTTCCGCCAGGTCCCCCGTGCGGAAATCTCTCTCTCTCTCCTTCAACTTTTTCCCTGGACTTTAGACAGAAACCCAGAATCAGCAGTATGTAATGGTTCCTTCTTAATGGGTCAGACTTTTGTGGGTGATCCTAACAAGAATAGTAAGTATTTTGTTGAAATATTGAAGGCAATCAAAATGGTAGCCATCTCTCTAGACTGAACTAAGCTATATCCCCACGCCGGCTGAGAAGAAATATCCTTCTTTCTCGGGAAGAAACGTGGCGTGGTGTCAAACATAGTGTGATGTCCATTAAGCAAACAGACCTGGTGGCGTGGGAATGGGAAATAAGGGGGAAAATTAGGTACATGGACCAGCGGGACGCTGGTGGTATCTCGAGCCGGAGCCGATATCAGCGCAAGAGCTTTGGTTCCAGAAACTGCTTGCAGACACTCTACTAGACTATCAACTAAGCCAGAGCCCCACGCCGGCTGATGACGGGAAATAACCATCCTCTTCGGTTTTTTTCCCTTTGTCAGACAGCGTGGCGATTACTAAACAGGCGTGAACTCGGTGGCGCGGGGCAAGGGGGAAAAAGAAAAGTTATGTAACAAACAGCAGGACTTAATATCTCTATATGCTTAGTAATGGAGAATTATCATTGGCAATAGGACTGTCTTTTTCTTTTTGGGGGGAAACCCCAGCAACGGTAGTGAGTTGTGTGTTGAAACATGGAATGTAATCGAGATAAGCGCAAATGAAGTGAAACTTATCACGTACAAGGGTGGGGACTAGGGAGGTGGGAGGGGGCGGCAGATATACTGGGGGGGTTGGGGATGGAAGATGGGCACTGGTGAAGGGAGGGGTGTTTGAATATTGTATAACTGACATAATCCTGAGAACTTTGTAACCCTCCACTTGGTGATTCAATAAAAAAAAAAAAAAAAAGAAAAGATGAAATCATACAATTGCATGCTATATGGATAAATCTGGAGAGTATTGTACTGTTGAATTTAGTCAGGAGAGGGGCAGATGAATAATGATCTATCTTATTTGTGGGATGTAAGAAAACAGGAGGGATATAACAAATTCCCAAAGGTAGCAATAACTGAGATCTGATTTTCAGAAGGAAGCATCAGGAGGAGATGGGCATAGGATGGGGAGAAGGGGACACTGGGACAATGTTGGAGGGAATTAGACACTCTAGTAGAGGATGTGGTGGTGGAATATTTTATGCTTGAAAACTTACATTAACAGCTTGTGAAACATGGTGTCTAAAATGCAATTAAAAAAGAAGGAAACTTTCAGGCTAATGGAGTAGAATTGAGAGCCCAGATATAAACCGCAAGATATAGGGACAATTAATTTAAAGAAAGCTTTTTCAAAGAATGTTACTGGGAAAACTAGTTATCCACAAATGAAATTTGACCACTACCTCAAATTATGTATATGTATATACATAGAATTAATTCAAAATGGATTAAATATATTTAAGCTAGAGATAAATCCATAAAATACTTTAAGGAAAACACATAATAATCTCCATGATAATGACTTTAAAGGTACCTTCAACGAATCAACTGGCAAAAATAGTAAAACCGAAAATAAACCATTAGGACTGCAAAAACCTAAATAGGTTCTGGACTATGAGAAATACTGTGTATATAATAAAAAGAAAATCTACTGAATGGGGGAAAATATTTGCACATCATGCATCTGAGAAAAGCCTAATATTCAATATATATTAAATAATCATGAAATTTAATAGCTAAAACAAACAACCCCATCAAACACTGAGAAGTAAAACTGAACACTTAGGGATGGCCATTAGGCATATGTAAAACTGTTCATCATGGCCTAATATCAAGGAAACACACATCAAAATGACAATAATGGCTTATATAAAAAAAACCAGAAATAGCTCGTGACAGTGGGGAAGTGGTGTAATAAGAATTCTCATTTTCTATTGGTGAGTGATAACCTGATTTTGATTCTAGGAAATTAATATGAAGACATATCAAAATATAAAAATAGAATTACCATATGATATAGTCCTTTCACTTCTGGAATCTATCCCCAGAACACAGAAGCACTAATTTGAAAAGTAAATGCACATGTGTGTTCATTACAGATGTAGTTCCAATAGTCAAGTTCTGGATATAACTCTACCACCTTCTATAGCAAGGTGTCATACATTTTATGATGGAAACTTCAATTTATAGAACCATATTATAAAAATAATCACTGGAATCGATTTAATGTTTGTCTCTCTCAGATTCATCTGTTAAAATTTTGATGCTGAATTTGATGGTTTTAGGAAGTGAAGCCTTCGTTTTACAAGTAAGTTAGTCCTTAAGCTAAAAGCTTCATAAATGAGGGGTATGAAGGAACATTGATCCTGTGAAGACTCCAGAAATCTCCCTCATTTTCTCTCTATCAGGTGAAGATTCAAAGAGATGCTATCCTACAATCTGAATTGGAACACTCCCCATATCTTGAAAATCTTATCTTGTATTCTAGCTTCCAGAACTCTGAGAAAAATTGCAAGTATTTATTTATCACTGTATCACTGACATCTCATTGTTCATCAATTTGCTTGAGCGGGCACCAGTAATATCTCCATTTGTCCTAGCCCTGAGATTTTAGCAGCCTCTCTTTACTCATCCTGCCTAATGGTGCCACATTGGAGGCTATTTCAGGGTCAGGGGAATGAGATCCATCATTCTTATTGTTTTTGGCATATCTAATATGCCATGGGGAACTTTCCAGTCTCTGCCATGTGGGCAGGATACTCTCGGTAGCTTGCCGGGTTCTCCGAGAGGGAGAACTAGACAATAAGAGCTTCCAGGAGCCTTGTTTTAGTCTCTGGATCTTGGCCATTTATGGGATTAAATAGCACCAGGGGCACTTTGTGGGTGTGACTGCCTGCCTACTGAAAAAAGGGGGATCTGGGTGGAGGAGGCCCAGTCCCAATCTAAGCAGGCTTGAAGATCTCAGCTCCGGGTCCTGCACACCTGGATTCCTCTGCCAGTTTCTTTATGCTTGAGGCTCTCTGAGCATGTGGAGAGTGGCTTTGAGCATGGCTATGGCCGGGTACTGGAGGTCTTCAGCTGCAGGGGGCTCTGCTCTGAGCATTTAGGGAAACTCAGGTGCGAGGACAGGAGTCTCTGCATAACTCTCTTGTAAATGCATACCAGAAAGCTTAAATACTACTTAATTTGCTAACTTAGTGTAAAGTAGATAGATGACCATTAAAGCTGAAATAGGTCTGAAACTTCTGGTTTCTATTCCAAGATATAGAGAGTTTGAAAGGGAGTTGTTATCAACTTTAAAATGCATTAAAAAAAGGGGGAGAGAGAGAGAGAGAGAGAGAGAGAGAGAGAGAGAGAGAGAGAGAGAGAGAGAGAGAGAGAGGGAGGGAGGGAGGGAGGGAGGGAGGGAGGGAGGGAGAACAACTTGAATAATAGCACATTTAATATTTATTTTGTTTTGGGTCACACCTCGTTGTTTCAGAACATAGTCCTGGCTGTGTGCTCCTGATGGTCTTGGGGTACCATAAGGGTATTAGGGATGGAACCTGGGTTGTCTGCATGCAAGGCAAGCATTCTGCCTGATTGTCAACTCTCCTGGTCCCAGGGCAGTCTATTGGAGCTAAGAGATAATATGTTTTCTTGTTCTGTGTCTCTCTCAACATTTGATTGAAATATTGGATTCCCTTTATTGCTTATACTTTTTAATCCTTATTCTTTCTTCAGTTCCTGTTTGCATCTCTCCAATTATATAGAGGGGCGCCCACCTTTGGAAGGAACAGTAGGTACTGTGACCACACGAGTGTAGACTGCATGGATCTAACAGGTTTTCCTCTCCTACTCAAATCTGGTAGGCAGGTCTTCACCCCCAGGCATGATGCTTCATTCACTGTGAGCTGCAGTTCTATCAGATAGGGTGTGGCACATCCTGTTGACAGTTGTAACATAAAGCTTAAAAAAAAAGGTGCTGGGAAGACAGTAGAGTGGGCAGCACGATTGCCTTGCAAGCAGATGACTCGGGTTCAACCTCAGAATCCTGTGTCGTCCGATGGTGTGATTCCTGAGTCCAGAGACAGGAGGAACCCCTGAGTATCGCCAGGTATGATCCTAAACAAACAAACACAACACAGTTGAAGTTTCTTGCTTGGAACTCAGCTCTGTTCCAGCCCATGGGAGAATTTCCAGCCACTGTCAAGCACTCTGTCTTCTACCCTGGGCTCTGTCTGGGCTCAGGCAATCTTACTGTTCCCCAGTTACTGTGTCCAGTTAGAATGGCTTCAAGAATAAAGAAATTTACCTGTCTTCTATCATGTTTTATTGTTGTTTTTCTTTATTTGCGGTAACATCTGAAAGTGCTCAGAGGTTATTACTGGCTCAGTATTTGGGGAGTCACTTCTGGCAATGCTCAGGAGGTCATGCAAGGCTGGGAAGCAAACCTTCGCCCCCTGCATGCAGTGCATGTCCTCAGCCCTTTATGCTCTCGGCTAGACCCTACTTCTGTTTAACCATACTAGCAAGGAAAGCATTTTGAGATCAGAAATATCATCCATCTCCATGCTACAAGTAAGAAAAATGCAAATATTTCACATAATGTCTCTTCAATCATACTAATTCTGTACCATAATTCCATCAACCCAATTTTATTCCTAACTTGACCTTTAGAACTTCATCTTCAGTTTGGTTTTCCAATACTACTAGAAAGAAGATGTGTTCTCCAGACAGACATAATATTAATAAGGCACAATACCACCATTGGATGAGAATTGCTGGATGACAGAACTGCTGGATGACAGAGCTGCCGGATGATGGAGCTGCTGGGTCATGGACCCACTGGATAATAGAGCTGCTGGATGATGGAGCTTCTAGATGATGGAGCTACTGGGTTATGGAGCTGCCAGATGATGGAGCTACCGGATGATAGAGCTGCCGGATGATGGAGCTGCCGGATGATGGATCTGCTGGGTCATGGAGCCACTGGATAATAGAGCTGCTGGATGAAGGAGCTGTTAGATAATGGAGCTACTGGGTGATGGAGCTGCTGGATGATGGAGCTGCCAGATGATGGAGCTGCCAGATGATGGAGCTACCGGATGATGGAGCTGCCGGATAATGGAGCTGCCGGATGATGGAGCTGCTGGATGATGGAGCTGCCAGATGATGGAGCTGCCAGATGATGGAGCTGCCGGATGATGGAGCTGCTGGATGATGGAGCTACTGTATTATAGAGCTGATGGATTTTTTATTTATAAATAAACTGGTGTTTCACAGATGAGTTTCAAAGTAAGAATAAGTTTTGGAGGAGGGAAAAACACAAATTTTGTCTCATAATATGTTTGGTTTTTGAATACCTCATTGACCTATGGATTTCTGATTAATGATCTAAGTAGAAAGAGAAATGACTCAGTGGAAACTGTGAAAATCTCAGTGGGGATGGAGGCATAATGAGGCATGTTTTGGGGGCATTGAAAATGTGAAAAAAACTGACTATGCTGATTTAATAAATGAAAACTTTACTTCCAGTATAACGGAATGTTTATAGGAATAAAATGCTGTATAAAGTAGTCAAAGTATTTGCGAAATATTCAAAGCACCAAAGAAATCTTTAGTGTCCAAATTAAGGGTGGCTGTGGTTACTATTAAGAAACCTATGCTTTTAAAGTTCCCTTTCTGTTCGTTTTTGACTTGGGGCTACTTCTAGTGGTTCCCAGAGGTCAATCCAGACTCTGTACTCTGGAATCACTGCTGGCGGGCTTCAGAGTACCATAGGGGATGCTGGGGATTCAACCCAGGTGGGCCATGTGCAGGGAAAGGGCCCCCTACCTGCTGTACTATTTCTCCAGACCGTGTTTGCTAAATTCTTAGATAATTTTCGTTTTGTTTCTATTTTTCACAACATTGTATATGTTCATATAACGTAGGAGTAAAAGTTCATGACCACAAATCTACCCCTTGGGTTTTAATATCTCTTGATCATCCTTAATTCATTAAGGATTTAATATCTATTGATCATCCTTAATTGATTTCTTATTTGTTTCTTCCTGCTCTCTATCCTCACCCCATTTTTCACAGCCATTTTATTCGGTAAACTCAGTTCTTCTGATAATGTCTAAGGTTTCATTTTCATTGTCTATTGTCTAGTCCCCTGTTTTATTTCTCTAGATTCCAAATGAGTGGTATCAAAAGTATTTATCTTTCTCCTTTTGACTTATTTCATTTAACATGACATCCTATTTTTCCATCTGACTTATAGATAAATGCATGATTTCATTTATCACTATAGAAGAGTAGTATTCCGTGGTGTATGTATACTGCATTTTTCTACACATCTGTTGTTGAGCGCTTGAGTTGTATTCAGATCTTCACTATTGGAAATAGAGCTACAATGGGCATAGGTGTGCATCTATCTTTTTCAAATCACTGTTTTTGTGTTGTAGGGAGAGAGGGCAAGGAGTGGAATTACTGGATCACTTGGGAGTTTTATTTTCAATTATTTTGAGAAATATCCAAGTTGATTTCCATAGGGGCCAGGTCAGTTTACATTTCCACTAACTGTAATTTATTTTTCTGCATCTACCTGCCAGTATTTGTTTCTAAACTTTTTACTATCAGCTGTCTTACAGGTGTAAGGTGAAATCCTATTGTTCTTCTGATTTGTATCTGTCTGGTAATAAGTGACCACTAGCATTTTTTCACATCTGCATATTAGTCTTATATACTGTGATTTGTTAACATTTTCATCTATTCAGCTGGATAGGTTTATGCGATAGATACCTGATGCTCCTAGTTTATCTATCACCGTTGCCATCACCATCATCATACCATCATCATCATCATCATCATCATCATCATCATCATTCAGGGCAACCATCACACATAAGGCATGAATTCTATCATCAAGCCACATATTCGGTCCTTAAAATAATTTAGGTTAATGGTGCACTTTTATAATTCCACTTACTCTATTCTTTATAATGTTTTAAAATTCTTCTCTAGATTTTAAGCATTTAATTGTTGGATGATTATATATTTATCAATCACTCAGAAATGCATGCTACTGAATTGTTAAAATGGATATATTGCTATAAAATTTCCAAGCTTTTTAATTTAGTGATTAATGACTGCAACTCCGAAAGTCGGAAAACCTTGTTTGAATTCATGAGCCCTGTAACTTGGAAATATTTAAGAAATATGAACCATACATTTCTTATGTTCTTCAAAAGTAATCACCGTATCACTGTCATCCGGTTGCTCATCGATTTGCTCCAGTGGGCACCAGTAACATCTCTACTGTGAGACCTGTTGTTACTGTTTTTGGCATATTGGATATATCACGGGTAGCTTGCCCAGGCTCTGCTGTGCCAATGGGATACTCTTGGTAGCTTGCCCGACCCTCGGAGAGGGGCGGAGGAATCAAACCTGGGTCCGCCACGTGCATGGCAAATTCCCTACCCACTGTGCTATCACTCCAGCCCATCTTTGTAACCATTCAGGGAAAAAGTTCCAAATTAAGGGCTCATCACAGTTTTCATCCGTTTGAGAATCCGGAATCATTTTGCATTCTATTTTTCTTATCTCTGCAGTACTCCACGTCCTACTCTTGCCCAACAACATTTAATCTGAAGAAGTCCAGTCCAATGTAATTTTTTTGGTTTGTTTTTTGTTTGAGGCCACCCCCAGAGGTGCTCAGGGGACAGTACGGGGTACCAGGATGGAAACTGGGTTGGCTGTGTGCAACCCAACCACTCTGCCTGCTGTACTCTCTCTCTGCCCCCTAATTTTTTTTTGGGGGAGGGGGTTTTTGGGTCACAACCACCAAGATGCTCAAGAATTACTCCTGGAGGTGCTCGGGGGACTATATGTGATGCTGAGGATCAAACCCGGCTCAGGTAAATGCCCTTCTTGTTGTACTACTGCTCCGCTCTTCCCCCTAATTTTCTTTACTAATAAAAATGTTTTATCTCTAGAGGTAAGCAAGATAGCCACTAGCGCATATAGCTACTAAGCAACAAAATAGCAAGATTTTAAACTTAATTTACTAATTATTAAATAGCTAGTCAATGAGTACTGTTTATCCTGTTCTACCTAGAAACCACGGCAGAGCCTGGTAAGCTACCTGTGGTGTATTGGATATGCCAAAAACAGTAATAACCAGTCTCACAATAGAAATGTTAACTGGTGCCCACTCAAGCAATTCAATGAGCAATGGGATGACAGCGGTGACAGCGGTGATACCTAGAAATATCCTTCTGCAACTTCTCAAACCTTACTTGAACTATGATCCGTTCCACTGTATGAATCCCTTCCTACATATATCCTAATCTCTCCCAATTTAAAAGGAAAAAATTTCAATTTATTTTACCTTGTCATTCCCCATAAGAACAGCTTACTATATTTGCTTTAAAGCAAGCATCTTTCTAGAACAGAGGCTTATTACAATCCCACCCCCTTGGGGGGGATGGGGACAAGGAGGGAAGTTCTGGCACTCCTGGTGATTCATGGTCCACCAAGCTGGGTTGGACATGAAGGTGAATGAAAAAGTAGTGCTACTGGAGCCTGCATCTGGCCCTCCAGGGACACATACAGCAGTACTCAGGGCCCCCCAGAGCTAAGCCTGAAGCTTTCGGGGTTTAGGGGGGAGTAGAGGCACATGCACGTGATGCTAGGGGTCAAACCAGGACTGGAGGCAACTATCTCCCCAGTCCCAAAGTCTACAACCCTTTATCCAAGAGAAATAGTAATAGTTATTATTAATGTGCTATTGTGTGCACAAAATTATATGATACACACATAATTCATATTCTTGGAATAATTTGCCACTGTTGTTATCATCTCTTTTAAGTTTGCATGTGCTTTGCTTGAGTCTCATTCCCCTGACCCTGAAAGAGCCTCCAATGTGACACCATTGGAAAGGACGAGTAGAGGTTTCTAAAATCTCAGGGCTAGGATGAATGGAGACCATACTGAGACCGCTCAAGAAATTCGATGATCAACGGGATGATGATGATGATGATGATGATGATGATGATGATGATGATGATGTTGATGATGAGCTTTGCCACTTCTCTTCCATTCTTCTATGATCACTATTACAATATTTGGCATTCTTCATTCTCCTGTTACTAGATAGTTTATTGTTTAATCCTGACTTATTTTTCTGACTTTGTATGTTTTTGTTCTAGACATACTGAAATTTTATCACATTCATTATATAGTTAAATGTTTTACTTATTTTTTTCCTTAGCTGAAGACCCTTTTCTGTTATCACCCCCTACACTATAAACTATAGTCTTTCCTTTAAGACTAATTCACTCTATGAATTCAGTGCCTCTCGTGTGCTTCATTCTTTCTGTCTCTATACCTAGCCTCTTAGTATCACTTGACTCTGGATATATATTTGCATCCTTTTTTTGAAACATAGAACTTAGCAGGGTGTCACAAAGTAGACAATTAATATCTATGGAAAAAGGAATATTGAATGAATATAAAAGAGAGAAAGGAAAAGGGGAAGGAAAGACAGAAGCAGATAGAGGAGTTATTCTATAATCTTAGCCATTATATGTAAGTATATATAAGCTATATTACATATGCATATATACATCATGTACATTATATACATTACATATAAAACAAATGATGGCTAATTGCATATTGTTGTAGTACAGTGATGCATTTGGGGTATAATGAAGATTTGGGAGACTTTTTCTTACCACATTTGCTTCTGCCTCATTTGTGACTGACTCTGTTTCTTGCCATGGCAATAGTTCTGTCTGTGGAAGTAATAACCATACCCGACCACAAATATTGCTCTGTTTTTATAAGATCATTTGTAAGTGTGTCCAAAAGAAAAATAAGTTGGAAGTAAATAATGTAGTCATTTTACTTTAATATATAGCACTGTAGAACTGTCGTCCTGTTGCTCATTGCTCGGGCAGGCACCAGTAACGTCTCTACTATGAGACTTGTTACTGTTTTTGGCATCTCGGATATGCCACAGGGAGCTAGCCAGGCTGTGCCATGCAGGTGAGATACTCACAGTAGCTTGTTGGGCTCTCTGAGAGGGACAGAGGAATCGAACCTGGATCGGCCACGTGCAAGGCAAACACCTTATCCACTGTGCTATCACTCCATTACTTTAATATACAAATAAAATATCAAGTTTTGTGTCCTGGCAAGAGGCAGCACAGTGGGTAGAGCACTTTCCACATGGAGCCACATGCCCTTTTCTAAGGCACTGCCAGGACTGATCCCTGAGCACAGAGCAACAATTAAGCCAGGAACACCACCAGTTTTCTAAAGAGTTCATCAGATCCTTTATGAAATTGTCAATAGATAATGATTTTCTCATCCCGTTGGATTCAACAACACCACCCCTTTATGGAATTGGTAAGGGAGAGGCATATCTCTGTATTCATAACTGACTATGAATGATGGGAGCAAGACAAATTAGATTGGACCAAAACCAAAAAGAATAGTCTGGTTGGTTGCTCAAGTGAAATGAATTTTTGCCATGGCAGAGAGAAACGGCACTGAAAAAGTACGTTTCTCTGGCCTGGAGAGATAGCAGGGATAGTAAGGAAGGTATGTTTTCTGTATGCTGCGATCCCAGGTTTGATTTCCAGCACCAAAGGTGAAACCCAAACACCTCCAGGAGTGATCCCTAACTACAGAATCAGGAGTAGCATTGTAGCACTGCAGCACTGTGGTTTCATTGTTCAATTTTGCTTGAGTGGGCACCAGTAACATTTTTATTGTGAGACTTCTTGTTACTGTTTTTGGCATCTTGAATACGCCATGGGGAGCTTGCCAGGTTCTGCCATGCAGACGGGACACTCTCGGTAGCTTGCCGGGCTCTCCAAGAAGGACGAAGGAATCGAACCCGGGTTGGCCGCGTGCAAGGCAAACTCCCTACCCACTGTCTATCGCTCCAGTGTCAGGAGTAAACCCTAATAATGTGGAATTCCCCTAAATAAACCAAAACAAAGAACAGAGAACAACTTTTGTGACATGTATTTTGTCCTTCTGTTTGTTTTCCTGAATCTCTGTATTCCTTATGTACCCAATGCTAAATAAAACAGAACAATAAAAATGTCAATTCTTTCGAGATAAACAGTAATAGATCACACAGCTTCACAAGAGAAAGCAATATTGCTATAAAATAGGGACAACATAGGATTCTTCAATTAAGCTACAATTACATTGTTTTTAATCACATTGTAGAGTTGTACATATTAGCTATTGACAAAAGCTTTATGAGGAGGTACTTCTTGGTTTGAGAAAGTCTTCATTTCTCACCAACCCCACTCAGAATGGGGTATGTGGTGATTGTGTGCTTTCATTACCATGAGCACAGTTAAGCCCAAGTGGCTAAAACTTGGACAAAATTCATAATTAGAATGCTCAAATAATTGGCCATTCAGGGAATATGTGGAATATCTATGTACCTCTCAATTTTTGTTTCTCTCAATTTTGCTGTAACTAAAACAACTGTAAAAGATAAAGCTGACTTAAAATACAGTGGGTTATTCTCTGTAAATAGTTGAGTATGAGATATATAATTTCAGGAGCTCTCATCTCTAAACTCGGAGCCCTGTTTTCTCATATTGGTTGGACAAGAGATAAAGCTGATAAGAAGGAATGTCAAAAAAGAACAGACACATAAAGTGAAAGTCTTAGAGAATCAGAATTTACTTTAGCTTTCCTGATTCCACCCATCGTAGAAGGTCAAACATATTTTGTTCTAGATTTCAAGCAGGTGACCCTATGAATAAATTCTTCTCTGTCACTTAAAGTAGTACAAGCAGATATTGTTAATTGTAACAATGAATGTAAAACCTTTAAGAAGCATCGAGTGAGTTGGAGTGGTGTCAAAATTACTGCAAACTATGGGTTTCTATAAAGCTGAGTCAATAGAGAAAACTCTCGACTTCCCAATTGTGCCTAATTAAGATTTCGACCTAAGCTCTCTAGAATGTTACTTTATCAGGTCATGCTCCTATTGAGAAAATATTGTGGGAAATAGGGGTTGTTTTTATTATAAATACGAAGAGCTGGAATTTATCTGGACCACTAAGACCAAACTTGACTATATATCAATAATACTAATACTCTTGTATTATTGTTTGTTTTTAGGTTGAGAAAAGGGTATCCACTCTTGAAAATCTAACTCAGAATTTATTCAATGGGTTACTCCTAGCTCTGTGCTCAAAGATCACTCCTGGCTTGGTTTGGGGGACTACATGTGGTGAACCTAGGTGTGCTGTGTACAAAGCAAGTACCTTATCCCCTGTACAATTGCTTTGGCTCATTTTATACACTATTCTATTTATTAAGAGATATATTTCCACCATCTATTTTTAATTATTCCAGGCCCCTTTTCCACTTCCAAATTTCTTTTTCTCCTTCATGTAGCTAACACAATTTATGTTTCAGTATTTCCACTACTGCCCTAAGTATATACAAATCGCTAACTGAAAAAAAAATTGCCTTTATTCTTCTGTCTTTTCTCGTGTTGTCCCTTTAATTCCTAAAACTGAAAATTTCTAATAATACCTGCCTTTTTTCTTTCATTAGCTTTGAAAGACAAAATAACACATCTCCATTGTCTTCGGCCAAGACAAAACCATACTACTTAATTGATGCCCAAGCCCTTCGTGTTTCTTGGCTATTTTGGTTGCTTGATTCCTGTCCTTATTGTGTGTTCTGCTCCAACTATCTCAAATCTTTTACACTACCTCAATGTCCCAAGTGACATTTGACCTCAGCAGATGACTCTAACACCTTCTCTACTAAGATGAAAATCAATCAGATGCAGGATTCCTTCCTTTACCTTTCCTATTACCTCAAAATCTCTCTTTATCATTAGTTTACATTTCCTTTTTAGTCCTTATCTCTAGTAAGACCTGCTCCCTTTTTTTTTTTAAACTGAAACTAGCCCCTAGATGTGTGCTCTTTATCTTATCTTTCCTGTCTTAGACTTTTATTGCATCAATTATTCTCCCTGCTAGCATCTTTAATCTTCTGTTCTCTACTGGATTTTTCCCCTCTGCCTTCAAATATGTTTTGGGTTCCCCGTCCTTGCACAAAAGAGTTTGCTCCATAAATATTTAATAAAGTGATATTGAATTGAATTGAACTTAATTCCTCAAGCTCACAGAGTTACTAGTGACAGAGCCAAAAAAAAAAAAAAAAAACCCAACAAAATCCCAAAACCCCAACAGGGTTCCTAATATTAGTTCAATATTCTTTCCAAAGATAAAAACACATTTCTGAAAATGTGATTTTGAACCAAATATCTTCAAAATATAAATTTAGTGATTACATTTGTGAAATGCATATGTTTTACTGACTAAAATATCGTCTGTTTACTCATCAGTAAATACTATTGATCCTAACACGACATGAAATTTGATCATTAAAATCTCATGCTATACATTATACATGTAAATAATTAGTTACAGAATTGGAAACATATTAGTCATGTATGATAGATAAACTAATTTGAAGGAGTTATTTTTATATCATTTGAATGCTGCTATAGGTTAATTTAATACCAAAGACTTTTTATTTATTGCCAAATTGATTATTACTTAATAACTTACCATGTTTATCTCTTGGAGAAGCTTGAGAAACAGTCACTATTAATTTAAAATCAATTATAGTAGTTGAATAAAGAACCATTATCCTTTTATTTCTTGTCTAGAAAATAGAGTCTTAGGACCAAAACAATGCATCACTTTTTACAAATAAAATCTAGTCTGAGAAAAATGATGCCAGTCACACACAGGCAGAACAAACCTCTGACCAGACATAATTCTATTACATTAATTTATTGTTTAACTCCTCTTGGGCTGCTGTAAACATAACAGGAGCCAGACTATGAATTGCAAAATATATTCACATGACATAACCAGATGCCAGCATTTAAACATTACATAAAGGACCATTATCTTGAGCATGGATCTCAACTTTTACTTTTAAGTTTACATAGTAACATGATGCTTTATTTTTCTGAATAAAATAAAAATAATTGCAAGAAAACAAATTTTAAATGAAAGCATTTACACAAACAATTTACATGATCATATCCTCTCAAGCTAAAGGTATCAATTCTAAATTTAGGCATCTGTTTAGATAACTGAACATAAATATAGATAGTACTTCAATGTTGTCAATATTTGCTAACTTTTGACTTTGTATATTTCAAAATGTTGCATAGAACTAGCTTGAGGTTATTTTTTCTAAAATTCCATATACAGGTAATTTCACTAACCCTTAAACTTTTGTTTATAAATTTCTTTATAGATTCTAAGTTAGAATTTTCACGTTTCTGTAAATACAAGTTTTGTTTTTTCTAATTTAATGCTTTTATTGCAGAAACTTTATAAAAATATTTGAAATGATGTGTTAAGAACACATCATAGTGCCCATCTCTTCCCACATATATTTAGCATTAATTTTAGTGCTTGTTGGTTTTACACATGACCAGAATAAAGATGATGTAATTGTGTGTATTACACAGATTTTGTAATTTATTTATTTATTTATTTATTTATTTATTTATTTATTTATTTTTGGGGTCATACCCGGTGATGCTCAGGCTTTACTCCTGGCTCTGCACTCAGGAATCACCCCTGGCGGTGCTCGGAGGACCATATGGGATGCTGGGAATCGAACCCACCCGGGTCAGCCGCGTGCAAGGCAAACGCCCTACCCGCTGTACTATCGCTCCAGCCCCAGATTTTGTAATTTAAAGTATTTTTATCCAAAGGTTTTATGATAACACAATGGTAATTCAGTAGACTTTAACTTAGTTAGGGTCTTTATATTTTCTGGCAAGTATATGAAAATATTAATTTTGTCTCAGACAAGAAAATTTATATAGAAAATTCATTGATAATATTATATCCTTTGCAACACCTTGATTTGAATATGTATTAACATTATTCTACTTTTCACATTAAAATGATGATCCTAGTTAACCAAGTGCATTGGTTACAAGCAGGATGCATGCTTTGGTTTTATAGGGACATTGATTTTCTCCTCATGAAAGTCATTTTGCTAATGTTTTTATCCTGTTTAGGAGGGAAATAAGAGACAAGAATATGATTTTACTTGCTTGGTATTATTGAAACATTACTTACTGGACCAGGATCTTTTAATATTTTCCTTGGCTTTTTGGGTCACACTCGGCGATGCACAGGGGTTACTTCTGGCTTTGCACTCAGGAATTACTCCTGGCAGTGCTCAGGGGACCATATGGGATGCTGGAAATCAAACCCGGGTCAGTTGGGTGCAAGGCAAAAGCCCTACCCGCTGTGCTATCATATTACTCCAGCTCCTTGTAACATTTTCTAATCATCATCACGAAATCAATTGAAAAGAAGTTGCTGGAGTAAAGTAATAGATTTCCCAGCTAATTTGAGAGTTTTTCATATAAATTTTGTAATTGCAATTGCAATAGTGATTTAAAGTTATTTTGAATATATTTAAATCATTTAAACTATCACCAACTATTTAAAATACATTATTTTAAAATACAATTATTTTAAATGTATAGGCAATGCTCATTCCTTCCTCTTTAGTTTATAATTTGTAACATAGCCTAAAGATAGTTATCTTAACGTATGTATTGAAGTACACATTTTATTTCCTAACAAACTTTTAAATTTTAAGAGGTCTTTAATAGTTTTATATATTAAAATACTCATTCCCAATTTTTTGATTTGTACTATTTTGGCATTATAATTAAAGAGATAAGAAAATGCCACTACACTGGTATAACTTATTTATTTTTTTCTAAAGTTGTCACATTAGTTTCTGTCTGATAGGCCTTTTACTTACTCTTTCCTCTCTGGGACCACACTTTCTCACTGACTATTTTCCGTGATTTACTAGTTGCTCAAAATGTTTCTCTCTCCAGGGAATATACATCTAATAATCCTTTCTCACATTGCATCCTCTGCACACTCAACAATATCTGGCATTATTTTTATTTTGTTGTTTGTTGTCTGTCTCCCCCCAGTTGCATGGTTGGTTCTATTCTTTTGCCTTTGGCCCTTTGTTGCTACCTTGCTGTGCATATCATTGTCTTTTCAATTTAATTCAAGCAACACTATTCCATAGAACTGTTTACTATTAAGAGTATGTTCTTTTTTCTTTTTTTTTGAAGCACCATGAGCTACAGTTACAAAGCATTCATGCTTGAGTTTCAGTCATACAGTGATCCAACGAACACCCATTCCTCCACCAGTGCACATCTTCAACCACCAATGTCCCCAGTAACCCCCCCTGCCCCACCCAGCCTGACCCTTCCCCTGCCTCTATGGCAGACAATTTCCCCCATACTCTCTCTCTACTTTTGGGAAGAATTCTCAGACATCTGTGCTGTTTGGCACTGTATCCACTGATCACTATTACTTGTGTATTTGAAATGTGTCTAATGTAACCATGACTATTTGTTTATAATTAAATTAAACTAAATTTTCTTTGGTGCATAGGCAACGTTGGGTGGTGATAGGCTTACTTCTGTTTCTCACACCAGGCAGTGCCCAAGGGACCACATGCAGTTCTGGTTATTACCTAGGGTCAGTTGTATACAGGGTAAACGTTTTAACTCCTGGGATTTCTCCCTCTCTGGCTTTAATTTAATTTTTACTAAACTCTGATTTAAATACAAATGGTGTTATGTAACCATTGACCATCATTTTGGACACTAAAACACTAATTCTAAAGATTAGGTAGGGAGGGGTTACAAAACTTAATAGTTGAGGTGAATGGATAGTACAGGGACTAAACTACTTTTTTTGCATTTAGTGATGCATGTTCAGTCCTTGGAAGTGCATTTGATCTCCTAATCACTGGCATTAGTGATCCTTGAGCACAGAGCCAGATCCAGGAATAATCCCTGAAAGCTGCCATATGTGCATCAAACAAAAATTACCAAGACCCAAAACTTAACAGCTGTCGCAATGTCCTTGATGTGAAAATTTTTAACTTAATAGAAATCTTAGCGTCATATATGTTACAGCATACTTTGGTAACATATAAACAACGCATCCTGCTGCTGTATCTTTCACATGCAGGCTGGAAATAATATCCAATAAATTTCCTTCAAAATATACTACATATTTTAAAAGACAGCATGTCTATTAATGGATAATTCTTTTATCATTTCTCATGTTGATTTGGGAGAACATATTTGATTATGAGAAGGAAGTTAGTGAATAAATCTGAAAGATCTTTAACTGTCATGTACAAGCCCAATAAAGTCTTCCCTGTTTTCCTCAATAATTGTATCACTGTATCGCTGTTATCACTATCATCCCATTGTTCGTTGATTTACTCCAGCGGGCACCAGTAAATCTCTATTCCTCCCAGCCCTGAGATTTTCGCAACCTCTCCTTACTCATCTTTCCCAATGATTGGAGGCTCTTTCAGGGTCAGGGGAATGAGACCTATCATTACTGTTTTTGGCATATTGAATATGTAATATTGTATTGGTATTTGAAATCTAAATATCTCAGTCAGGGGCCCGAGTGATAGTGTAGCAGGTAGGACACTTGCCCTGCACATAACTGACGAGGGTTCAGTTCCCAGCACCACATATGGTCCCCGGAGCCTTTCCAAGTGAGATCCCTGAGCTCAGAGCCATTAAGTAAGCCCTGAGTACTGCCGGGTGTGGTCTAAAAACAAACAGAAAAATAAAAACAATAATTGTATGCAAAAACAAAACAAAAATAAAAAACCCTGTTATCCAAGTCTCTGGAAAATTTTGAAAAACAAAGAATAATTAACAAGACTTAAAAGCTTTTTATGAGAAAATAATTGCATCATTCTAAAGTATTTTATACTATATGTGTATAAGTGATATTCTATCTTATTTATGAAAATTTAATAACAATCAATACCACTGGGCTGAAGTAAACATTCATGTGTTTCATTTAAACTTGGTTTATGTGGTCAAATATTTTCACTGTAATTTTTAGAAGATATTCAATTTCCATGTAGTGATAACATTTTACCAATCTTGCAGAGCCCTCTTGAGAATTATTTTGGAAAAATATATCAAGTGAGCAGCTGATGCCTGGTACATAGTAGGTAGGTTATGAATGCGGCTCATTTCTCAATACTTTTCCCCCAAAGCCAGTACAGACACACTTAGGAATCAAAGTATAGAAGAAAGGTAAATATTTTCCCAGGTGAATGAGGTAACTTTCTTGAAAAATCAATATACATGGATTGGTACTTCCATAGACAAGAGAAGTAATTTCTCATTTTAAAATAAGAATATACTACTAAATTCTATGACAATGTCAGGATTTTTTAACAGACACCTTTCCTAAGAAATGCATAATTTTGAATTAAAAAAGTTGTCTTTTAAATGCAAAGTGTGAGTCACATTACAAAGAAACACAAAATAAGATGTGTTGTACAAGAGTCCACATATGAAGATTGAAGAGAGTGATGTAATCTCCATTGCCTTCTTTTTTTTTTATCACAATGTTATGGACAAAATGGTGAAGTGGTAGAAATAGCAAGAAAATAAAGTTGCTTGAATTTTCTGTTTGTGTCACTTTTACCTTAACATATTTTTCTTCATGTTCATTTCCTTTGTGTGCCTTTCTTTCTTAAAGAATAAAAGAAAAATCTGCCTCATGAAAATTCAGGAGAGTCATCCCACATAAAGACCATCTTTAAAATGCGCATTATTTATTTGACAGACTGTAATGGCTGTTTCAAGGATATTATGGGCTGTCACGTGAATATGTATTTTAAAATGAATACTACAGTACAAATACTGTGCTTGCACAATGCCCATCAAAAATATAACCTAATGAAATCTCTTATGAGGATTAGGCAATATGTAAGGATATCTTCAAAATGAAAATCCCAGGTGAATTAAAATAGGAAAAGATGTTACAATTCCAAATGATGTCAACTCCCTTGGAAGATGAGGGAATATAAAAATAAAACAAAACATAGAATAACAAGCTTGAATAATAATTACACTTTCAACTCTTAAGCCCGATGTTAAGTAAGCAGAGTTTTATGGAATTTTATATTTGCTTGCTAGTGAATGTTTTGGAATGATAATGCATTTTTAATATTTCTGGTCCATTATCACATAGTAATTATGCATTGAAATGAAATAATACATACACTCATCTAACACATATTTAGAGTTTCTCTAATTCCTATGGCTCTACAGGTTCAATAACAGAAAAAAGATGCAATAAATACCAGTCCTTCCATGAAAGTTGAGAGGAAATATATACACAGATTACTAAAATGTGAGATTAAAATTTCAACAGATGTAAAAGGCATATAGAAAAGTTGTCAAGCAGTCACAGAGAATAATAAATTAAAAAAATAGTTTGTCGTATCTAGCTTAAAGATAGACAAAGGTCTAATTGTGACTTTGCCCAGTTCTTTTTCCATATTACATACCTATAATGTTCACGAAGATGCATTTTTATAATTGAAAAAATATAGTTGATATGTACCATTATACTTTGAATTATTTTTTATTATAACTAACATAATTCAAATTATTCTGGAAAGTCTACAAATAAATATATATACAAACTTCAAATAAGTTATTAATATTCACTTTTAGTAGGTAAGGATACATCTAAATTTTATCACACTTTATTCTCTAAAGATTTTCTCTGAACAGAAAATATCCTTGTAATATAACCTTACTGGACACCAGATCAGTTAAAAAAATGCAATATAAAAATAAAGAACTAAAAACCTTTCTAAAATGCACAAATTATTTACATTAAACTATCCTTAAGCACTTTATATGTTGCAGAAATTGATTTAAATTTGTGCTATCAATAGAACTATGATGCTATTTCAAGTCCTTAAAATAGAATGTATATTTTCCAATTTTAGCATGTTACAGTTTGGACTAGTCATATTTCTGCTGTTCATTAATTTATGTGATTTACAGAACAATGCAGATCCAGAATTTTCAGTTATATTTTAAACTTCTTAAATACCCTGTGAGATCTGTGTAATTAATCTCCTTTTGTAGATCAGAAGATTGCAGTTCAGACAGTGTAAGTGATGGGAAAAAATGATGGAAAAAAATGTTGGAAAAAATTTGAATTGCATCGTAAATATTTTCATACATTTCATTAAATAATTTTCAATGAAATTATAACTTTAATAGTTAGTAAAGTGCTCTTTTTAGATTTAAAAAAGTAAACCAGTCTATATAAGTTTAGTTGCATTCAAAATATACCACTCAGAAGCAGAACAAAAGTAAAAATAACTATTGCTTTTATCCACTTGTGACTTGTTTCTTTCCAAAGCAAAGGTAAAATGGACATTTTACTGTGCAATCTTTCCTCTTCAAGAACCTTCCAGGTTTAGGAAATAATATATTTTCTCTCTCTATCAAATGTAGAATTGTAAACTTAGATCTATAAATTTTCTGATATTTTTTGATAATTTTCTGATATTTTACCTAAACTAACTGTTGATAATGAAATATTTCAGGCCCTATAAGAAATCATATAGTAATTAGTACCAGGGTTAGAGGAATACTTTTAAGAAATTATATATATGTTCATATATAAAAACTTAGTGAAAATTTGTTATGATAAATCTATTTCCTTAAGTTTTCTATATTCAAACTTACCACAGGTTCTGAAATATATTTTTATATGCATACTTATATATGCATACATATATGTATGCACAAACATATCGCTCATAGATATACATGTATATATATAAAACTAACTTATAATAAGACTTACAAGCTATTATATGTATTTAAACACATAGATATATAAACATGAATGCATGTGTGCATAGTACTTTTATAATTTCCATGGTTATATCAATTTCAGAATTTTCTTGTGTTGCTTGTCACAACATCGACACTAGCAGGCTTTACAAAAACTTAACAGTAATTTTCTTGTATTTTACTTGGTTTTCTACTTAGAGGGACATTTTCTTGGTAGGTTTCTCCTGAGATTCCAGTTAAATTCTTTATATTCTTATCTGATTATATAATATGTTAAGTTTGTGTTTTAATGAACTGCCTTGCTTGGCTGGCTTTATTAGGCCATTTTCTTCCCACGCATTTTAGAAAATATTTTAATACACACTTCACAGAAGAACAGAGTCTAAAGGGTATTTTTTGAGGATTTTGACTATACATGTGTGTCCTATCTAATTGAAGTATCTTAGAAAACATTGACTATGATGTAAAATGGGTTGCTAGATACTGAGCTATTAACTCAATCCAACCCTGCATCCCACTGGTCAGAGGAATGGCATTCATAAGCCATTATCAACTAGGGCTAATTGTTTATACAATATGTTAACTAATGTTTGGGCTTGTTAAATTTTAGGACATACGCATGTTTGAGAAGATTTATTATCACAGATAATAAATAACTAGAGTACTGAGGACTCTAGCAGAGGCTTTTTTTTTTTAAAGATATGTGATAAAATATGTGGTTACATAGTTCACCAACTTAAAGGAAAAGAGCAATATTGAACATTCATTAATTTTTATCAGCCATACCATGCAGCATCTATTTGAGATTCTAACAAATCCTAGGCCCTTAGATGGTATATTTCTTATGCCAATTATCCAACCTATGGTGCACTAGAGAATGATTCTTAGAACTCTGTAGTCATAGCTTGCTTTTGCTCCCTAAAAAGAAAAAAAAAAGAAATAAAGCATTCATAACAGAATCTTAAACAATAAGGATTTTAAAAAGCACTAAGAATAGCACACTAACAAAATTAAATATACTTTTTGAGGAAAAACTTTTAACTATAAGCCTCACAGGAGTATTGCAATATTTACGTAGAGGCTCCATGTGTCTTGATTTCTTGAAAAAATAGCTTTGATATACTATATATAGTAACTTACCAACAATTTAAATATCTAGTACTGTTTGATATATGTCATTAAATTTTTTTTGGTACAAACTATGCTTTGCTCAAAAAAAATTGTGTGATTAATGCATTGATTTAACTTCCCAATGTAGACTGCTGCTAGGCAGATTCTGATATTATTTATTTTTATTAGTTTATAATATGTCAATTTTTCTTGCTTATCTGTCAACTCCCAGAAAAATACATAAATCAAAAATGTAGCAATGTGGACACTAACAAGGCATAATTATTGTAGGGTCTGTCCTCCTTTAAAGAAAAAATACAATTACCTACCAGAATACTGCTGGGATTAGGTCAGAATTTGCATAATACTGACTCATATTTTCTTAACAATTTTAACATCAGACAATAGCTTTGGCAAATTTATAATCCCTTATTATTTTTCAGCTTTATTTTGCTTGAGTATAATAAGGAGCTCAGTCAAAACAAGATAATTATTAGAATCTAACCCCATAGAAAATTTTAATTACTCAGTGGCATGTTTTTAAAATTGGAGCAGATTTTTAGAAATTTTATATTAAGTAACACATGCAATTAAATTTGCCTAAATGTAGTTTTTTTATAGTCAAATTTGTTCATTTTCACAGATAAATATTTGATAGAAAACACTCCAATCATTATACGATGTTAAGGGGAAAAGAAATGTCTGTTTCTGCAGAATCTTGAAACTGCAGTTCTGAGATTGCCATCATTAAAGTAGTTAGAGAGGGTTAACAGTCCAGAGATGATGAAAATTTGGAAAATGTTAACTGCTATAAAATAATAGCTGCTAATGTGGAGGATTATGAAACACCCAGTAGCAGAATAAGTAACAAATAGATCCTTTCTGAAGTCCTGAAGCTGGGGGGGGGGGTGGGTCTGGGGTTAAGTAACCGTGATATATTTATAGAGGGCAAGGGATCACCATAAAATAAAGCAGCAAATAGTAAAGAAGTCAATGTAAAAGAGAGGCCGGGGATTTAGGGTATAGAGATCATAAATTTTCATCGATATAAACAGCCTGTGTACCTCAGGAGTTGAGGTTTAGCTATAATTTCAGGTCTGACCTATAGGCCTATTGTGTTCTTGGTGCATGCACCATCAAGATGCCATCTATGGTGGTGTAAAAAAAAGAAAAAAGAAAAAAAAATGTTTCCGATGTGATTTACTCATTTAATCATCGTCAAATCCATCCCTAACACAACAGCACAGGAGTTGAGAAGATTTTATTGTCTCACTAAATTATATTTAATTCTTACTCTAGCATGTCCTATAAACAAGAAGAGTGAATGATGTTTCCCCTACCATGTTCTTCCAAAGGAAAATTGTTAAATTTTTATGCATGGCTTCATAGAAGGTAAAATCCCCTCTCTCTATGTAACTCAGTCCTTCACATCTCCATGTTTTGATTTTAAGTTTGTATTTTAAGACCCACTTCAAGCTTGATGTATTAAAATAACTTAGTGATCAAATGAGTTTGCTTAAAGTTTTAGCAGGAGCAATTGAAGTAGGTAAATCAATAGCAAAAAAGAAAACCTATTAAGTATTTAGCTTTTAAGTGTTATTTTGAAATGCAATACTGAAGTGGTTTTTAAGAAAATGGTAAGCTTCTTATAGACCCCACTCTTTATTCAGACATTGATTTTAATATATATAGGCACTAAAATAAGCCATTTGCTCTAAATCTCCACTTAATGAACAGATTATATAATAATATTATTGCATTTTGTATATATATGTAATACATATCCATCTCTTTCTTTAAGATGTATATATGTATATCTTAATGGTATATTTTAGGGAAATATAAGTGCTGCATAAATACATCACACTCTAGAGCAATTACTACTATGGACAGTGGTTATTAAATTGGTAAAGTTAATGACCTATGAATCATGCTTATCTCTTATCGAGAATATCTTGTTTTTGAATTAAGATCACTGAAAGTATAACTTCAAGGCACGCACTTGACTATCCAGTTGTTAACCGTCAAAAATTCTTATTTTCCAAATGATTCATAGGCTTTTCGTTCAGCCGAACAAACAAAAAACCTGGGATTTGTTTCATCTTTTTTATCACCTCAGGAAATTAAAGGTTTTTATCAGGCTGGGTTGGAACCAACTTTCAGGGGTCAAACCTGTTGAAGATCTCTTATTACCTGCCTTCTTTGACCCTGGAGGTAAGGGCTCTCTTTAACATCCACTAGGTTGCACTATTGTACAGAAAAACAAAATGCATGCTGGGCTGTGGAATTGCTCTGTGCAGTGAGAAATCTCCTTCGTGTACTGTTACACTGTTTTCACTAACAACGGAAAGAAAGGCTCTCAAGACGAAAGATTGGCATGTGGAAATTTTTATTTTCATCAAAGCCAGGACCACTGTTCTGGATTTTGTATGGAGTTTTGTTGAAGGTATAAGAAAATTACTAAATCTTAATTTTTATAATGACAATAAGATGGTTGAATTGAAATTAAGTGGGTTTGTAGAGACTGTTGGGCAGCACTTTTCAAGCCAGAGTATAGTTGTCTATTAAATTTATATAGATTAAAAAATTTATATAGATTAAAAAATCTATATAGAAAGTGGTAAGATTAATTTTTCCTCTGCAACCAGATATTGTTTAAATGCAAAAAAATTCATGATGATAACTATCTTATTGGTGTCACACACATTGGTGATCATTGATTATGGCTGTATCACTTGTTCAGAATATCATCATTCAAAATGGATATGGATAAACAACTTTGGATAAACAACTGAGTAAGCAAAAAAAAAAAAAAAAAAGGAACAAAACCAAAGGAAGAGAATTTCTTTATCCTAGTCAGCATTTCACAAACTATACAAGAAAAAAATACGTAGGATTGCTCTTCTGCTAACCTATTTCTCTGTCTACATCTGGACTGTACTTCATCAAGGAAATTACTTACAGAGAATCTAGTAGGAGGGTGGGGGAAAACTATTCCTTTAGTTCTGCTGTAAATCATTGGGAATTTTTGCTTCATGGATTAGCACCTCTTGTATCCCTCATCTCTTCAGGGCAGTAAGCTGAGACAATCATAATGAAGACCAGAGCTTTTGGCTACCATCACCACAAGACTTTGGAGGCGAATAGGTCATCAAAAAGAACCGAGTCTGGAACTGGTTATTTCAGACTGGCTTGATACAAGTCTCACATTTGGTAATTGCCTTACTTCAAGGTTTTGAATACTTCTCTAACAACTTTTAGCCTACCTATTTAATTTCTTGCTGTGTTAGAGATCTGACACTAAAGATATAAAAGACTTTTGTTCCAAAGAGCAGGAGAGAAAAAAAAAATCTCATGAAGTATGCATGTATACCACATATATTAGCTATTTCTCATATTTTAGGGAAGGGATTATGTTATAAAATCTTATAAATGTCCATTGGAACTTTTGCTTAAAAAATTCTTTGAGGCTACTTTTCCTAGGCTGTTACCTTCAGGTAAGCTTTCTGCTATATCTATTGCTGATACATAAATTGAATTTAGTATGTAACAACTTCCAGGAAATGAAGCTTTACAGCTGTATTTCACTGTCAAGATTCTCTTTACAGTCGAACTGTGATCTACTTATTGTGTAGTTGGTCAGCTTTCTTCCTGTCATCTCAAGAATAGGTGCTTAATATTCTCTGTGTACTTTCAAAAAACATTTTTACTTCTTTAATTTTTTAAATTCATTTGAAATGTGACCATAGAGTACATGAACTGCAGTTGACAATAAATATTGAATAGAAAAATAAATATTTACTAGAAACCTACTGATTCTTTATTATATGCAAATTTCCATAGTACTATAGATATTTTATAGAATTCATATTATCAGTATAGTGAATTGCTGTTATCCTAGTGTTACTCGTAAAAAAAAAGTAGGCCTTACAATGCTTAGGACATTTTCCCCATTAGTAAAAAATAGCTTTAGAATTTCAACTCATATTTATTATTTGCTCTTTCTTTCATGGAAAATTAATGTCATTCACTTAAACTTTTTTTTTTATAAATCCAAACTCAGTAGGGCAATAAATATATATTTACTTATTAGCAATGAATTTAGAATATAATAATTTACTCAGCAAGTATCTAGAATCCATGGGGAAGTATTGGCAAGGCATTAAAATGAGAAGCTATAAGTTTCCTGTTTCCCTTCCTCCGTGTCAGACACACGTCCTGCCTAGCTCTACCATCAGTCTTGGCACCTAGGAGCGCATCCCTAACTGCACTCTGACTGCTGCCACTTGTCAAGTGAACTGCATTGCCTCTTAAGCAGCTGTGTGCCAGTCCTTTTCCTCAGCCCTCTCACACTGATTCTCCTGCAGACCACAGAATCTGCACTTTCTGTGGTCCTGGCCGGCCCCCACGACTTTGCGTTGTTGGTACTCTACGTGGGTTGCTCAGTCTCTCCCACAGCAAAGCTCTCACCAAGCTGAGGTGGTGGCTGGAAATTACAGAGTCATTAACAGCAGTGAGATACAGAGATTAGCGTGCCAAATTGCAGCTTAGACCATCTAGAATTCAAACTGCACCCGGAGAACCTACAAAACCCTAGGAAGAGTGAAACCAAAAAGGACAGAAGTCCGTTACAGGGAGTGAAGTCCATGTAAGTCCTCAAGTTTACCGAATTTTTTCATAACACTCAAGGATGACTCAGATTAACAGTCATCCTGATGGTTACTAAAATGAAGAAAGAAAAAACATTGCGGAAAAAAAACTCACTTTGAGAAAACAAATAATGGAAAAACAGAAGAGTTAATTCAGATGAAGAGTTGGAGAAGCTAAGACATACAGTGTCGGGATGAAATTATCTGAGAGCCAAATCAGCGAGCTCGAAGACAAAACAAAAGATATCATGAGAGAAGATAAAATAGAAAACAGATTAAGAAAGAACGAACAAAATGTAAAATACTTAATGGACAATATGAAGAGGAATAGTTGCAGAATTATAAGAATATTAGAAGGAGAAGAAATAAAGAGAAAGAATAGCTGGGGAAAGAGGTAATGATGGAGATTTCCCAGAGCCTGAGCAGGGAGACCTGTGCATAGATCCAGGACCCACAAAGAATGTCAAATGAGAGCTCAGATAGTACAGTAGGTAAGGTGCTTGCCTTGCATGTGTCCTACCCGTGTTGAATCAACACCGTCTTATACCTTCTGCGGAGCACTGCCAAGGTTGATTGATCCCTGAGTGCAGAGTCAGGAGTAAGTCCGAAGCTCTTACTGGCTGTGACCCCAAACCAAACCAAAACAAATAGAGCACAGAGTGGCTGGATGAATCAGGAAACAAAATCCAACCTTTTTATATGTTTCGGGGATTTGCAAGATAAAGAGAAACTCAAATGAAGTATAGCAAATAATTGTAATAGCTAATGGGAACCTAAACAAAAAGCAGGTCTAAAATACAAGCATTAAATTCATACAAAAAACATTCAAAGCAGTGGAAAGTAAGGATTCTGAAGGGGACAAGGGAGATAGAGCAAAGAAACATTTAACCCAAGCAAAGGTCCTGAGGAAGGGGTGATTTTAATTGGAGTAAGAGACAGACAGGTCTTGTCTGGTGATGACTTTGACTGAACTAATATGAAAAGTGAAAATTTAGCTGATAAGAAAAAAATGTCATATCAAATATACCTAGGAATTAAAATTTAAGGGGTGCTCTTAGAAATGCTAATTGCTATGTGAAATGGATTTCAGTGGTTGAACAGAGAGGAAGCAAGATCAAATTGTCCTTCAAGTTTTTGAGAGCATGACCTGCTTCCTGGGTATTCATGAATTCTTACTAATACATTTTAGAATCATATCTGATTAAATAATATAATCCTTTAGTAAGACAGAATGCTATTTTTAACATTATATCATTAGAATCATAATTATATAACAGTACCTGGAATATGATTCAATATGAAGCAAATGTTTCCTGTCCTTATTTTCTTCTCTACCACAGTATTGATTTCTTTGTGCTAACAATTTAGTCCATGGCTTTTAATTGAAAAAAATTTATTAGTTCATAAAGTTTCTTAAATATGTATATGGTATACAGAACTAATTTGTGCAGAAATTGGTGAATTTTAATTTTCTTTTAAAATAGAAAGACTTGACTTAATTTGTGTATCTACCAAATGCAAAATGGGTATAAAACCATAAGAAATATTACATTTGGATAGAAGAGAATTTCATCTGAAAATCTGGGTATGAATTTAGCACCACTCATAAAGAAGTGTGTGGCAGAAAAACCAATTGCATTTATGATATATGTTTTTAAAAACCTATTTCCTCTTTCCCAGTAAACATATGGAAAAGATCTATATTATGGAACATACTCTATTCAAAGAAGGCATGAGCCATTAGCTGTTATTGATTTAATGTAGTATAGGCATACCTAGGAAATAAAATTTTGAAAAAAGTACAACTAACATTATTTTTTAAATGTTTATAACATTGGATATCAATTGTAACTGAGTTATTTTTTTGGATTTGATTTTTTTTTGCAAATGCAATATCTATAAGCATAAAATTGGTATAAAAGGACAAGCGACATAGTAAAGAGGTAAGGTGCTTGCTTATCCTTATGTGACTGATCCCTGAAACCACATAAAGACTCCTGAGCACTGCCAGGAGTAACTCCTGAACACAAAGCCAGAAAAAGCCATGGTTATTCCTGGTTGGATTATCTAGATATAACTCAAATGGATGTGGTCCCCAGCTCAGATCAATCAATCTATCAATCAATAAGAAGTTTGGTTAAATTCGTGGTGCTTTCTAGATAATGGACCAAACATGATGACCTCTCAGTGTCTGTGTTGCAAGCCATAATGCACAAAAGTAGAGAGAGAGTATGGGGAATATTGTCTGCCATGGAGGCAGGGAAAGGCTGGGAAAGGGGGGGCGGTATACTGGGGATGTTGGTGATGGGGAATGTGCACTGGTAGAGGGGTGGGTGTTTTATCATTGTGTGATTGTAACCCAAACATTAAAGCTTGTAACTATCTCACAGTGATTCAATAAAATTTAAAAAAAAATGTTGTGCTTCCTAAACCTTGGGAATGATTTAGAGCTCTGAAAATTAGCTAAGATGACAAAAAGGAAGTAAACAGATTAAGAAAAATCTGTGCATAGTTCAAGGACCCAGAAAGAAAGTCAAGTTGAGCAACACCTTAAATTAGTGTTGCTCAAGTCATTTCAAGTCATTTTCTCTGTGTGGATTCTTTTTCAGTTTTTATCTTTGTGTGGAGTGAGTTGTCTTTTCTGAATCTATACATAGATACATCTTTGGTAATCAACAACACTAAGTGATATACCCATCTATTCAGTAAATGTTTTGCTTCATGTTTAGTTTGTAATTTCATGGTGGATAATGCAAGGACATAATGCTAGCGAGACCTGTTTTAAAACATTTGATAGAAAAGATAAGTACACCAGAAGAAGAGTACAGATGCTTTTGTTCAAAGATGTTGCATGCTCTGTAGGCAATGAATATGGAACATACAGACACTGGTAAACATCATTTACTTGCATATATTTTCCAATAAGTACGTCATGAAATCCTGTTGAGTAAATATAATTAGTGCACTAATCCAATAATAGTGAGTTTCTGCCCTCTCATATAAATTTGAACAAGTTTAAAGGAAATATTTTTATTTTCAAATGTGAATCTAACTGTGTTGTTTTTATTTTGCTTTTGTTTGGAAGCCACATGCAGCCATGCTCAGAGGTTACTCCAGGCTGTGTATTCAGGGATTGTTCCCAGCAGTGCTTTTAGAATCATGGGGTGCCAGAAATTGAGCCCAGATCTCCTCTATGCAGAACATGCCCTTAGTTTTTTGAGCTATCTCCCCAAACATAATGAAAATATTTTTGATTAATAAAAAAATAGTTTTAAGAAGTGTATACCTACTACTAACCCAGTGTCATTAAATCTAAGTAGATGTACAAGCACAAATTTCAACACGCATATTTCTTTGCAATGTGAAGTCAACATTATCATTCAAATAAAATTATTATATGAAAAGTGAAATATTTTGATACTCAAAATAATATTTCGTCCATATATTGATATGGATGATGTCCCCCTTTCTTTAAATTCCTGACCCTGAATCTTTCTGCTCATCCTTGCTTTTCACTCTTATCCCTGATACTCTACCTTGACCTTCCAAGTGTAATTTCCTGTGGCTAAAGTTACTTTATATTTATTATAATAACTCACTCTCACCCTTTCTTTCAATCTCTTTTAGTAAGAACAATAAGTTGACTGATGGCTAGAAAATAAGCCCGAGGAGCTAGCTTTCTCTTTCTCTCTTCAAACACAATCTTCTCCACTGACTTTCCTTATTAAAGTAGTGAACGAATTTAACCTGTGACTGTCACATCATCATCATTAGGTCAGCACATTTCTACTCTAACATGTCTATAGAATGTGGCCAAGATTTCTCATTAAAATTCCAGGGGTCAGAATCTGTGTCTAAAGTTTTGTGCAAATTCTGCATACAAAGATGCCATTGAAAAGTATTTCAGTTATCACTTTCTCTATAACACATCTCTGTGATAAATGTGAAAAAACTATAAGGTTATGTTTCTTTCTTGGGATTTTGAGAAAATTAAATTATTTTAGGTCTCCATTCTTTTGTGTTTGAAGAGGGCAAATAGCTGTGGTGGCAATTAAATGTGGTTCCTTTTTTTAAGAAAACAACAGCTATAAAATTATAAGTGTGAATAATATGGAAAATAATGGCAATAGAAAGCAGAAATAGTTTTCTAGCATAAAATGCTCTATTGGTCATATACTAAGATGATAGGAAAATAGATCAAGGCTAAAATCTTAAGTGGCATGTAAAAGATATAATCATCATCATCATCTTGTTGATTGTCGATTTTCTCGAACAGTCTTAGTAACGTCTCCATTCTTCCTATACCTGAGATTTTAGAAGCCTCTCTTTAGCCGTCCTTCCCAAAGGTGCTGCATTGGAGGCTCTTTCAAGGTCAGGGGAATGACACCTATCATTGTTACTGGTTTTGGCATATGAATACACCATGGGGAGATTGCCAGGCTCTCCCATGCAGACAGGAAACTCTTAGTAGCTTGCCAGATTCTCCCAGAGAGAGAACTAGGCTGTAAGATGTTGCTACTGGGAGCTTGGTTTTATAGTCTCTGGATGTTGGCCGTTGATGGGATTATGTGGCGCCGGGGGGGGGGGGGGGGCATTTTCTAGGTGTAACCGCCTAGCTACTGGAACATGGGGGATCTGGGTGGAAGAGGCCTAGTCCTGATCTGAGCAGGCTTGGAGATCTCAGCCCCAGGTCCCGCACACCTGGGTTCCTCTGCCAGCTTCTCCATGCGTGAGGCTCGTCCGAACATGTGGGAGGGACTTTGAGCATGGCTGTGGCTGGGTTTTAGAGTCTTTTGCCTTCACGTCTGGCTGTCTTCACTGGGACCCCTCAGAGGGGGTTGGTTCAGTTTCCCTCCCCGCCCCAAGCAGAGCCCTGGCAGCTAAAGACCTCTGGAACCCAGCCACAGCCATGTAAAAGATATGATATTTATATTTTTGGTAAGTTCAAATGCTACTCACACTCAGGATTTTGCAGAATACAATTACATTAATTTGTGCAATTTTGAAATTTAAGCATCTTTTGCTTCTCATTTGTCAAAAAATTGTTTACTGGTATTTCTCTACATTTCTTGAAAAGATTAGACATATTTGTTAATAACTGGTTAATACATTTTATATACCCTGACTACTCTTAAATAAAAACATGTCTTTAATATTGAAAGAATTAATTCTGATTCAAATGATCTATTTGTAAATAATCTGATTTATTTTTAACATTTGCAGCATAAGGAATAATATTAACACACATGTATAATATACCTCTGATGGTGATTGTTAATCAAAGAATTCCTAGAAATACGGGATTAGAAGAGCTAGTGGAGCTGTCTTATTCTTACACAGAAAAACACTGTTGGATAATATTTCTGGCAGTATTCCATCATGGTTTTCTCTTCATGCTTTCCATTTTCAATAGGAAAAGGTCAGGCAAATTTTGCATATCACCTGTTCTCTAAAATCATTAGCCCTACTTTCATCAAAATTACATTGTTTGCAATAATTGGAATTTGGGAGGTTTCAGGAGAGGATGATAATTTTAAATTGCTATTTTTGTTTTGCTTTTAACAAAATGGTTGGAAAACTGCTGTGTTAAAGAACAATCTCAGCACAGAGCTTGCAAATTGAAAGGCTGAGGAGTCAGTTTCATCTAGATGCTTGCTTTCACTGTGATGTCCGAGATAAACAACTGAAAAGATCAAAATATTTGCTACCATATATAATTAGATTTATATGAAAAAATCAAACATCTAATTTTTTTTATCAAAAAAGAAGCTCTAATAATGTTGAACCCACTTCCTCTCGACAAACAGCTAGAGCTGAGGTTCCCCAACTATTTGATTGGCTCACTCTTCATTGAAAACAAAACAAAGTGAAACAAAACACTTCTTGGAAATTTAGCTTTTTCAAAGGAACGGACAGAAATGACCCGCCCATCGGCATCTGAAGTGATTACTTCCAACACCCACACCCTGAGATTTTTTTAGAACTCACCAGGGACTAGTATTTGCCACTTAGGGAAATTTTGAGCCAGAGTTTTTTTTTTTTAACAAAAGAAACATCTAGATTCATTTTTACTTATCATTCATCACATATACACTTCTGTTTATTTTATACTGACCATACTTTATTATTTTGTCACCTCTTTGTCTTCTATACGTATCTGAGTTCATAGCAGGTAGCTTAGAATGGATGTGACGCACTCAGAAGGATGAATTCGTATTATAAATAAGAAGTAGATGATGCACCTACTAAATGTCTAAAATTGCATTGAAATTTAGGCCTGATTGGCTTTTAAAGCCTGGTGATATTTACCACTGCACATCTTTTTAAAATCCCTACCAGCCATTCATTTACTATACCTCATTTTATATAGAACTTTTGAAGACAAACAAGTCATATTTTATTTTATTTATTTCTTTGCTTGGTTTGGGGAATCACACTCTAAAGTGCCATGGGCCTAACCCTGGCTTAGTGCTCTAGTCATGCATGGATGTGCTAGGGAAAATGTGCAGTCTCGGAGTCTGAACCAAGGCTCGCCTCATGAGAAACCTGTTTTCTAGCTCACTGAGCTATTTCCCCACAAGTAAATCATATTTTAAAATCACGCTTTCAAGATTTTAGAATCTTTTCCCATGTACCTTATACACATCTTGAGAAAGTGATCTAAGCATTACTCGGAAGTCCATTTTCCCTTTTGTTTCTAGTGTTCCCTTAAGGTTCACATAAGGTATCTACAGTTTATGTAAGGTGCCTAGGAGTCTTTCTCCAAGTGTCCATATTAACTTAAGGAATATGAAGTTCTAATTATCCAGGGGAACAAATTAGAGGAGCAAAAAACAAATAAAATTGATCTCACGTATATATGTTGAAAAAAAACAAACAGTACAAAATATTGAACTGTGACTATTCCATGGACATGGATTTCAAAACTAAGATTGCCAAGGGGGTGGCCACAGGGGAGGGTGTCAGGATAGGGAGAACTGAAGTAGGCTTACTCGGAGCAACATGTTAAATGAAGTGGGCATAAGGAACATGGCAACCTTGATGAAGGGTCTTAAGTAATTTGGCAGTGGTGAGGTCTGGCAGCTGTATGCATCAAAACCATGAATGTGAACCATATGTGCACATTACCTGGGCTGGAGCAATAGCACAGCAGCTAGGGTGTTTGCCTTGCACGTGGCTGACCCGGGTTCGATTCCTCCATCCCTCTAGGAGAGCTGGGCAAGATACCGAGAGTATCCCACCCGCAAGGCAGAGCAAGGCAAGCTACCCGTGGTGTATTCAATATGCAGAACACAGTAGCAACAAGTCTCACAGTGGAGACGTTACTGGTGCCCACTGGAGCAAATTGATGAACAATGTGACAACAGTGCTACAGTGCTGCACATTACCTGAACTATGATTATAATTTAAAAATGACATGGTGCTCTGCTTTATTTAATCTAAGCATTCATATGTTCGGCACAAATGAATGCATATCAAGTGGTTTTAGTCAGAGATCATGCAGTGGAATGTTGAACATAGGACATGCTTTGACTATTTGCCTTGCCTGACTGTTTTATTTTCTAGACAAGGGCTGCCCAATAAAACCTTCTGCAATGGTAAAATATCTTCACTGTGTCTGTATCACTATGGTAAGAACTAGTCATTACAACCACTGAGGACATGAAATGTGTCTAGCAAAATCGAGAAACTGAATTTTTAACACTGCTAATTTTGAATAATTTAAATTCACACACTCACAAATGACTAGTAACTTGTGTCATATATCCCCAGATTGTGAGCTCTCCTGGTTTAGAACTCTGGTTTTATACATTTTCCTATCTTTTGCCCTTGTGCATTTGATAATATAATATAATACAATATATATATATCTATATATAGATAGATATAGAATGAATGCTTAGAAGCAAGATAAAGAAGTTGGCTATGGAGTGGTATAAAAGCCCTTCATGGGATGATGGGATGGCAATGTCTCAGTAACTAAAGTAGGTCCCTTGTCATGTGTTTAATCCTTGCTGTTGCTACTTGGCCAAACATGATTCTTGCAACTCTGTTTTGGGATAACCCAGGCCACTAGCACCTTCAAGTCTCACCGCAGCCAAAAATGTGTGAACTTGAACACTGACTGGAGTCAGAAACTCAGAGAGGATGTGGGCATGCTGCAGTGAGCCCAGGAGAGCAGTACCATGGCCAAATGTGAGAGTATCACAACCTGCTGTGTGACCCCCATGGAGAAGTACCACTACGTGTTTGAGCACCAAGCACCTAGGTGAACCATATCATCACAACAACATCAACAGATAGGAGGAAAGGTAACATTCAACTGGTAGAGGAATAATCCTCCACGAAAGTGTGTAAAAATGGGAATTTGTATAGCTTCCAAAGGAAAAGTATGCTTGGGGCCTAGATAATGATATATATATATATATATATATATATATATATATATATATATATATAGTGTGTGTGTGTGTGTGTGCGCGTGCACGCGTGCGCACGCGCATGTGTATTTAACAGGTAATCCTGAATTGGGGGAGGAATTGCATTTATGCCACAGGAGCTGTGCCTAGGCCAAAGTCCTGGCTGTGTCCATTGGTCACTCCTGGTCTTTTGGAGATACTGTGTGTGGTGTGGGAATCAAACCAGGGTAAGCTGCTTGTAAGACAAGCACCTTAACCCCTGTGTAATCTTTCTGGTACCTTGAGACACTTTTTTAATGCAGAGGAAGATCCAAAGGAAGAATAAAACTGTCAAGAGAAAATAACATAGCTCCATTTATGACCAAGCCCCACTTTAGCTAATGCCACTAAAATATAAAATATTCCTTCTTTGCTGGTCCATATGTAGTAAAACTGGGAAGCATGACTGCAGATGCCACACACCCCTGCTAATCTTCAGATTGAATCATTTCAGCCAATTTGATGTCCCAGGTTTTGCTTCTGTATTTTTTGTTTGGGGGCCACATTCCGCTGTGCTCAGGGCTTATCCCTGTCTCTGCACTCAAGCATCCCTCCTGGTGAAGCTCTTGGGTCTGTATGGGGTGTGGGAATTGGACATGGGTTGGCTATGTGCAAGGTAGCATTTACCTGTTGTGTGTTCTCTCTGGCTCTTCCCACCCCCCCCTTTTTTAATATAAAACAAGTTCTTCTAAACCAGTACAATTTTGTTTTTTCAAAAATCAAAACCATTGAATTTCAGTTTCTGATCTATGTACCTGAGTATCACAAGGAAAAAGTATTTGGGAATATTTTGGTTTTACTAGAGCAGAGGCACAGTTTCACTGTGGCTTTGTCCGTTTTTATTAAAGGTATGCTATGAATAGCTTCAAAACAGATTTTTTTAAATTTTTAATTTATACTAATGTTGAGTCCCATTTTTCAGTCCTCTAAGAATAATCTTTAAGCCTTTTTTTTTCTCCTCTGTGAACATCTGAAAATCTTCTGATTTCATGGCTTTCTCTAAGATGTCTGTGTTTGTAGAATGGATAATCAGGATATTTCAAACTAAGTGCACCTTTTTTGGTAAATGAGTTAAAGTACTTAGATCCAACTTTTCCTACCATTTTTAAGGGGAAAATGTTTATTCAGACAAAGAGGTCAGAAATCTAAAGGTTTATTAGATTTTAATGTAATGCAGTTATTGCCTGAAGGGACTAACTATTTTAGAAGACACATGAAATTTGAATACTTATCTTTGAGGTGCCATTTTGAATTCCTTTCCACTTACTTTAAAGCATTTCAAGTCTGTTTCTGCTTAAAAAAATTTTAGGTCAAAATAATTTCACATGAAATTAATTTTCTTTACCCACAGGAGAACCATATCAGCTCGAGTACAGTTAGAAATGAACAGAAACCTGTTTTTCCAGTTTTCCACTTGCTATTGATACTGATAGTTTTGATAAACTTGATATGAAAGCCTGCAGATTGCTGTTATGTATTCTTCAAGATTTTTCTTGTTAGTGTTCAGATGTAACTATTGTGGAAGGTTGAGGAGATGGTGACTGTTTTCAGGAATCAGAGGTGTTTCCTACCCAATTATAGTGTTCAACTATTGTTCCCTCTGATCAACTGTATCTATTCCTTTTTAAGAACTTGATGATTCTAATGTTCAGTGTGCTTCAGTTCTTCTAATCTGACAGTAGAAATTACACAGGCTATGATTCAAATCATGGCAATTTCATTTAGTTCCAAAATGAAACTTGATTTGTCTTCCCTTGTACAATGCTTCTTTGTCTGTTTTTATACAAGACATGGGTCTCACATGCACCACTAATCTGAACCTTTCTGTATCTGACTATATTCTAAAATAGAAGTTTTATTTCTATTCAGTTAAACTGTAGAAGTGAGAGAAAATAGTTTTCTATATAGGATAAGTAATCAAAAGTTGATAAATGATAGAGACTTTCTTTCCTATAAACTCATGCAACCTACATTTGCATTTTTGTGAGTCACCAGCTAAGTAAAAAAAAAAAAGTATGCTCTGTTGAAATATTGCTTATACTAAAACTCTTTTTAAAACTACCTTAATGCTACCAACAAACTTTCAGTGGGTGCCATGAGCTTCTGATTACTTCACATATTTATCGTTCTTTAAAATCTTTATTTTATAATTATAAAAGAAGAGATACTTTTCAATGTTGTATCATATTCCATAAATTATATTTTATTATGAACATTAATTCAAATTGTGTCTATGGTCCTTCAAATGTTTAAAAACTATATTATATGTTACAATACCATGTTTTGATAGACAATGTAATATTTTATTATGAGTATGGCTATCCTGTTTCTTTGGAATGATTTTTATTTAAATATTACCTCAAGAGAAATAACTCTGTCCATGCATATGTATCTCATTGAGTCATTTTCTTTGCTATTGTCATGTTTAATTATATTTTTTGAGGCCTCCTATTTCTCTAAACACAAGCATTGTCTTTGGAGGATGATATTCTATTATCCCCTATTGCATTTTTTTCTATTTTATGATTCAAAATAAATTAGAAAGCATTGGTACATGCTCATATAATTTTGTTCAGAAAACAAAGTTAAATTTATATTGCTACTTGAAAATTGATATCTTTTCTTGCTTATGATATGCTTTTGAAATAGTTATGTGCAAAGATATAGCACCCATTGAACATGAATTTTCATTTTTCTACAGATCTTTTAGGTATTTTCTTGTACTCAGAATTAAATGCATATACGTATCTAATTTTATTATTATTTATTCTTCAGATTTCATTACTTACTGTTTTAATAACTCGTGTTTTATAAATAAAAGGTCTAGATTCTAAAGAATCTTAGTACCTTACCTATCATTTTCAGCTTTTCCAGTACTCCAAAATGATATTTGGTTTTCCTTTATCATTTTTAGAACATGTAGCTGTAAAGATTCCTATTTAGCAATCTTTGAAAAATACAGATTGCATTTCTAAAATATGTGTGAGCTGCTTCAGGTTCAGGTTACATACAGTAAATAATTATATCAAATCGCTAGATTAATATAGTTTATTGATTTCGCATCTCTTTTTCTCTTTTCTTTCCATTCTTCTCTCTTTCTCCACACTCGCTGAGTTCTTTTGATTCTTGCTTTCAACCTTTGAATGAAAAAAACCAGAAATTTCCATTTCTGGGGCTGGAGCAATATTACCATGGATAGAACTCTTGCCTTGCTGGACTCTGACCTACATTTAATCTGAGCCCCACTTATGGTTCTCCAAGCACTACGAGAGTGATCCCTGAGTGCAGAGTCAGGAGTGAACCCTGAGCATTGCTGCATGTAGCCGTAAAACCAAAATTAAATAAATTTCCATTTTTAATTTTAGACTTTTAAAAAATGTCTTGCTTATTTAGCATTGCAAAATTTGCTAAGTAGCAAATGCTACAGTTAACTTCATTGAAAAATTATCTTGCATTGAAGAAAACTAAAGACGCTAAAGAGCAGATGATCTTTCTTTTTGAAGTTCCCTGTAACAGTTAACACTTATAATTGAGTACTCACAGTCAAAATAATTTCATTAAAACTGCTTTTAATCAAAAGATAATAGTTTATACTTGGGGCAGGTTTTGGTATGCTTCTGTTTTTCTTTTGGCGGGGGCACATTCGGAGGTGCTCAGGGTTTCCTCTGCTCTGGGTTCAAGGATCATCCTGACAGGGTCCGGGGCAGCTATATGGATCAAGCAAATCGAATCTGGTTGGTCACGTGCAAGACAAATGTCCTGCCTATTCAGTGTACTAACACGCTGTCCTTCCTTTAAACTGTCCCTCCTGGGGCAGTTTAAAGATTAAATGTTATCAAGTAGGCAAAAATTTCTTGCATAGCAACACTAGATAAAAGTTATCTTTTCATCTTTATTTTTTTTTTTGACCTTGCAGGAACTCTATCATTTGCTGCTTTCTACTCCTTAAAATCATGTCACTGTCACTGTCATCCTGTTGCTCATCGATTTGCTCGAACAGGCACCAGCAACATCTCCATTGTGAGACTTGTTACTGTTTTTTGGCATATCGAATATGCCACGGGTAGCTTGCCAGGCTCTGCCATGCGGGCTAGATACTCTAGGTAGCTTGTCAGGCTCTCCAAGAGCTGCGGAGGAGGAATCAAACCTGGATTGACTGCATGCAAAGCAAATGCCTTACTGCAGTACTATCACTCCAGCCCCCTTAGAATCATACAACAAAAATGTTATTTTTCCACAATGGCCGCTTATTACCTGTATTGCAAACCATACCACCCAAAAGGAGAGAGAGAGAGAGTAAAAGGGAATGTGTCTGCCACATAGGCAGGGGGTAAGGGATAGGATGGGGGCTAGCGGGAGGGATACTGGGAACATTGGTGGTGGAGAATGGACACTAGTGGAGGGATGGGTACTAGATCATTGTATGACTGAAACGTAATCATGAAAGTTTGTAAGTCTGTAACTGTAAAAAAAGAATAGAAATTACCAATACTTAAAAACAAGTTTTCATTGACATAAAATTTAGCATATTCTAAGATTCTGCTTTCTCTTTCCCAACTAAACTTCCCTAAGTTCTTCAAGACTACCTACAGGGCTACACATAGTATGGTATTCCCACCTCAAACACAGATAACTTGCATCTCATTAGTTTGTCCATGCCAACCTTGTGTAAGTCACTTGGCATAATATTCTAGAAGTGGTCTGATTTGTACAATGTAAAGTAAGGATATTACTTATCGTTCTCCAGCTATTCAAAATCAATGGCCATCACCTTAGAACTGGGCCACTTTTCAAATAGACTACACCTCTCTGTGGAACATTTTGCACTTGATATCAAATATAGATCTGATTTTTTAAATGTTATTTTTTTCTGAAGATTGCTCATATTAAAAGCACTTACCTTAACACTGTCTTCATATGCATTCTATTTAAATTTGTATTAATCAATTCAATGTGCATTATTGATTATACAATAATATGTTATAGCAAACACATGCTAAGGTAAAATTAAAAAAAAACAAAAACAGTAATAGCTGGTCTTTGCCTTGATATTCACATCGAAATAGGGGAAAGCGGTAGAACACCTTTATAATTGAGCAGATAAATAGGACACTAGAGTCAGTGTAAGAGTTCACCACCTTCTGTCTGAAAGCCAGGAACAACTGGCCTCTCTTGAGGGTTTGTGAAGGAATAAACCTTGAGTAAATTGTGTGTGGTGTTCAACAATAAAGACTGGTCAAGTACAGTGTGATAGGGAGGGTCAGCTAGAGCATGAACAAAGTTATGAAGATTTAAAGTTTAGAATATGTGTTGGCTTTGTGTATATGGCTGCTGCCCTAGAGGACATGCAAGTGAAGAATAAACGAGGATGAAGGAGCTATAAAACAAAATAAATTAGAAGACAAATACATAGCTTAAATTTACTTGTAGAAAATTATTTTAAATGGACTACAGGATATGGAGATGTTATTTAGGTTTTCAGAATGGAGTACAGAATCAATCTATGACTGAGAAGCCACTTAGAAGGATTTAGTAATTATTTGCATAATATATACTGAGCACCCAAACTGAAGTAATAAACTAAGCTTCCTGTTTAATTTTATCTTTTCTGGATAGTACACATACAAAATTAATGATCATATTACTTCATTTTTGTATTTGACTATATCATCTCTCTGCTCATGCTAGAAACAGAGAAACCACATTGGGATAATTGCATACATGTATTGCTGCCTTTTATTTCATACAGCTCAAACTCCAGTCAGATTTTTTTTTATCATTTTTTTATATTCGTCTTTATTTAATCTATAAAGATAAATGAGAATTGTATGATTGTTCCTAATTCAGGTACTTACTGCTGTATAATAAAAAGAAACTTTGATTTCATTAGGGAAAATATAAGTCATGATTATTATATAGGCAACAAATAACTTTTGAAAATTCTTTAAATGAGAATCACATTTATAATAATTATGCACGTATGCATATATACACCTTACATATATGGAATATATATCTAGATTTTTAAATCATTCACATCAATTGAAATGGTTCAACTTTTACTAAAACTTTAGATGTAAAACTATTTCTTATTCTATACTTCTGTCTTGTTTAGTTGCTTAAGAGACTTGTAAAAATAAAACATATGAATTGCTCACTTATTCTAATTTTCTATAAAATTCATTAATCCAAATAGTCTTTTCTAATTAATTGTCCGGTACAAAGGAAAAATTACTTGTGGACAATAAAATTAAGTAAAATCACAATCCAAATATTATCTTTATTTACCTCTAAACTGTGTTCCACAAGTTGTTCAATAGTATTTAACAAGTTACAAAGAATGGTGCTTGAATACGATGAGACTTGTCAATTGAACTATATAAAATTACAGAGTAAGACTTTTGAAGTAATACTTTTGCAATCGAAATCTGAACTCAAAATGGAGTTACCAAAAGGTTTACAGTAATCATAATTTTTGACTGCTATGGCATAAGAAACACACACTGAGTTACTTTCTTTTAAGATAGGTCCTTATTTCCCTCCTTAAACTTTTCTTTGCTTCTGAATCATTTATTCTTAACCCTCTCCCTGCCATCTGTTCTGTCATGTATGCCTCTCTCCACGTTTTCTCCTTATATCTGTATTCATTTGCTTCTCGTCTTTAGGAATTCCCTATGTCCCTGTCACTCTATACTATCATTTTCTCTTTTTTCCCTAAGAAGTCAGTTTAATATGCCCACTCTGTTCTTACTACTCCTCATTTCTTGTTTGCGCTCTTGGGCCTTCTTTGTTTGAATTAAATTCTTATTTCTCTTCTTAGTCCTCTGATATTTCTGTCTCCTTTGTTTTGGACTTACCTTGTGAGTATTTTGTGATTTTTTTTCATATGGACATATATTTTTCCTCTTTCTTTTTGTTCCTTAGCAACAATCTTTCCCTATTTCTGACTCTCTCTGATCCACAAATGTGTTCTATATTTGCCTCCCAATCCTTCATTTTCTCCCATGATTATCCTATATGAATCAGATCATCCACTTAGTAAGTCACAGGGACAATGCAATAATAAGATGATTTCATGATTCATTTTACTGAAAATAGCATGAGAGTATTCACTTTTCATTGTATTGTTTTTATCTGACGAACTTCAATAGATGCATTAGCCATAGTCCTTTTAGTTTTCAAGGAAATGCACAATTTCCCCAATTATATTACAATTATAATATGTGCTTTATGTCCCATTCCCCTTTATAATACTTTCTTGGTAATAATAGAAAATTTAACTGTTTGCTCAGAAGACAGAAATTATACTAGTGACAATGTTTAGAAACTGAATTCAAGCTGTTCTTTGATGGAATTGATTTACTTTTTTTTTTTTTTTTTTTGCTTTTGTCTATGTGATTCAGGGAAATTTTAACCCAATCCACATGTGCTTTGTATGCAGAGCAGAAGCCACTCATTTTATTGGTAGACGCTCTGAATTTCTGAGAATTGATGAGAGAAAAGATAATGCTACTGCCCCTCCTTGGAGAATTCTTAAAATTAGGAAACTTCCTAATGAAAAGGTGCAACACTCATGTCTATTTTTGCTCCTCCAAATTGAAGCATCATAGGAATCTTTCTCTAATAAATCAAGTACTTGATACTAAGTGATGGCCCCAATATGGAAGCATTTTAACCATAGTTTTGCCTAAAAGAAGCTTCACATATCTGAGCATTTAAAAACTGAAATACTGTATGACTGAAATGCCATGTAACAGTTTGAGGAATGCGGGTCAGATCTTAGCTTTCTTATAACAGAGAATCTGATTTCTAGGCTTTGAGTATATCAACATTACTTGAGAAATGCGTGTTTCCATTTTTTTTTTTTTTTGGCCACCTAAAGTTAGAAAGCAGTCTTGAGAATGTAGTGTAATCACTAATCTTTACTATCCCCTTTTATGTTAAAGCAATCAAGGTAAGCAATCAAACACATAAGCAAGTATGAGTAGACGAATAAATGTATGTTGGCATAGATAAAGCAAAGGGATTTCTTTCTCTTATCTACAAAAATAAAAAAGAAAATCACACGTGTAAAAGAAATGAATGAAAATACACATAGATATATTTGCCATAAGAGATTTTTAAATTCTAATTATGAGAAATAAAATCAATCATTAGGTATTTTTAGTGAAATCTTAAAATACATAGCTATATTTAAAAGTTTGTGTCTGAGAAGATCATTGAAGGACACGAGACAAAGGCATGTAGCTTGTGCAACATAGGATTTTGAAAATCAAAAATACTATTTTTCCTCTCAAGAAAAATAGATTTGGCAAAGTTATTATTTTTGGATGCTGTGGTTTGATAGTAAAGCTTTATAACTAAAAAAACTGACTTATAGTTTTAAAACATATTAAATTACATAAAATGTTGATGTTTGTTTCCTTAGTCATCTACAAAAAGGTACTAAAACAATTCTTTTCCTATTCAATGCAAAAAACAAAAAAACTTCTTTGTTGAGAGAACAAAAGAAGACAAATACTTTAAATGTGTTCATTTTCCAAACTGCACCTAAAGTGTCTTAATATTCACTAAATGCTTCCTTTACATTTGGAATAACAGTAATTGAGCAATATGGCTATTAAAATAGTTTATACTTATAGTTTTTAAATGAAAAGTAATAAAGTGTAATCAAAACACAATACTGAAAATCAGACTATTTTATTTGCGATGTCACTATGGGTTGCCTCTTTTGTGTGTACTGCAAAGAGCCCACAAAATTGTTTACTAAAATACTGTTTTCCAGAGCCAACAGAAATTGCACGTTTAACTCAAACTGAATTGTGATGAAGATGCACAAATTTACGGGTATGAACAGAAAATGTCCAAATTCTACACTATGTACTAATGTTAGATTAAAAAATAGTCTGTTATTTTGTTTTGTTTTAAAATATTTTATTCTATTTTTTGCCACTATATTAACATTTATTGTCTTCAACCTACTTTCACACTTCAATATCTTAGTTAAATTTCTGAGAAACTATTTTAGGAAAACTAACATTTGTAATTAAATGATTTTTCAGGGGTTAATTAATGAAGCTAGAAAAACACCAGATACATTGTGTGACATTTGTCTTGTGAATAAAATGTTTTCTTTTTTTCCCTGAAACAATGTACCAAACAAATTTTGGTTTTTAAATACAATTTTAGGAGATGTAGTTTTTCTTCACACTGAATACTTATTAATGAGAGAAATGCTCAGCTTGAGGCGCCGTGATTAGTAAATCCTCTTTCTCTTTTGCAAATCAATGCTCATGTGTTCCTTCGATATTTAGTTACCTGAGATATTTATTTTCTTAAAATAACATCCCTATCATTAGATGGTCTACTCCAGGCCAGGGATATAGTTCACAGGGGTAGACTACATGTGGTCGGCATGTTCAGCCATGCCCTGAGTTGGAGTTCTGGAACCGTGTGGCTGTCAACACCACCAGCTGTAGGTAGCTTGGATCGTCCACTAGCGGCACTGGACCGAGCACATCAGGAGTGCGTGCGTGCGTGTGTGTGTGTGTGTGTGTGTGTGTGTGTGTGTGTGTGTGTGTGATGGTACTGCTAGAAAGGGCCCTATGAAAAATCAACAAATGAAGCTTTACTACTTGATACTACTCATGAATGTATTTAATATTCTCAGTATCCAAAGGAAAACCTCAATTCATAAGAAGTACTTAATAATCCCCCAATAGCCACATAACAATAGTAATTCAATTATTTAGGGGCATAGAGTTCTAAAAAGATATGCATTTTTAGAAAAGATGAGACTTGTAAGGAAATCTCCCTGCTTAGAATGACATTTTAATCGGCCAAATGGCTTGATAAAGATGCTGCTTGTCTTTGTTCACTTGATTCGAACATCTCATAAAATGTTCCTGGCTTCAAACAAATTTGTTTTTTACGACTGTGTTCTTTTATCCACCTCCTCCCCTCCCCACACACGCACACACATACTCACCAATTTACTAGATCTCCAAAAAATGCTTGGGGGAAGAGGCAAAAGGGGGAAAAGACACACCCTGGCTGAACATCTGGATTTTTCAGTGATTTGAAATATTGTCTTCTATGCTGAAGAATACTGAGGAAATAGAAATGGGGTGGGTGGGAGATGGTTATCATACGAGTCATTTGTGGCTTCTGTGTTGTGCTGAATACAAGGTATGTTCTGTCCAATAGTACGTTGTGCAGTTGCGTGCCGCTAAGGCCCTACATCACACCGTAACTTGAACGAAGCTTTGTTCCCGCTGTAGACTACCGAGGGGAAATGCCTCTGACTCACTCTCCTGGCTTGATTTAAATATGAAGGTAAACCTTAAAAAAAAAAAAAAAAGTGCACACCAGGTTTGATTTCATGATCTCATTCTTTTTCTTTTCTTTCTTTCTCTCGTACTTTTTTTTTTAAAGAAGAATAAAACTAGTTTTTAGTACGCAGGTATGAAAGAATCACAAAGAGAGAATTTAAAATGATAAAGCCTGAATAGAATTTGTAGCCTTTCCGTTTCTTACTTTAGCCTTTGTCACCATGATACAAATGTCATGGAAGTGAGAATAAAACATCGCAGGCATTAGGGTTGAATGATAGCTCATTCATATGACAATAGCTGTACTGAGGACAGAACATTTCTTAGAATGTAGCCATTCTTGTGGCAAAGATTATAATGACAAGGAGAAATGCTGAAAAATTAACCAATTCTTGGATATTTATGAAAAATTCTTCTAAGTCTCCTTTAATGTGGTTCTCTGTATTGTATTAGCGAAGAACTGAAAAATGGGCAGAGAGGAAAACCTGGGAGGGAATTATCCTTTCTTCTAGATCAAGTGGGTTCAGTTTGAGACTTTAAGGAGAAGCCGGCTTGGGAAGGTCTATGTTTCTACCACTAGATGTCGCCACAATCAACAGAAATACCCCAGGGGCAAAGAGTAGATCTAGGATCCAACCTAGAAGGACAGACACAATGAACCTAATAGAAAGCATATTCATGGCACATTCAGTAGAAAACAAAAGAAAGCTCGAAATGATTGGATATTTCGTTTGATCTGAGATTCCCTTGCCAATATAGCAAGAATATCTAATGAGGTTTCAAAGATCATGACTGTAGAGCTTGGCTTGGCTCTGTTAGGGCCTGGAGCCCCTGCCTGGTGGGTCTGTTGTGGAGTCCTGGAGGTAGTGCTCCCTGGGGGGTAGCCAGGATGGCACTTGAACCCCTGTCTAGCCTGGCACTCTCGCTGTGATTTTCCTTTTAAACTAACTATGAAGCAATTTCAGGGAGGCCGAGTTGTGTCTTGATCCTACTGCTTCTATTTAGTACCAAATCATAGCAATGGGTGTTGTTGTTGTTGTTGTTGTTGTTCTGTGTATGTGTGTGTGTAAGAGAGAGAGAGAGAGGAGAGAGAGGGAGAGAGAATTAAGAGAGAACTACCATTTTCTTTTTTTAAGGATGAAAAGATGTTCTATGACAAACGTACATTTAGAGGTTTGATTTTATTTCATGTTCGAAACACAGAATGATTTTAAAATTACTCTATTCTTATGTATGATAAAACAGTACAAGATAAAACACGAAACCATTAGTATATCAATCTCTGATATAACAGCTTCTGTTTATAAAGTAAATGGACAAGTAGTGACACTTCTTTCAAGAACCTCAGAAAAATTCATTTGTATATTCCTAATTTATGTCAGTTCATTCTGGGATAAGTTGTGCAGTTTCAGAGAAGACCTCAGAATGGAACGTGTGTGAGTTCATTTTAGCATGCTCTCTGTCCAAGAACACTCTACCTTTCTTTTTCATATGTGTTTGCAGATTCCCTCAAACACCTTCTTTTGGATAAAAATCAAGCGGATAAAAGCAAGTGAAACTTTGAGTTATTATATATCTTAATTTCCATTACCATATCTCTTGTTTGTGTGTGCTTGGTTTACCGACCAAGATTACTGTGACATAATTAATTAGAACCATTTGTATACTGTCCTATAGATAGAACTCTCTCTAGCTATATAGGGCAACAATACCACATTTCATATCCTACCCTAAATGGAACTTTAAGCATTAACTAAAATTCAGATAACCTGAGGTGATATGTTTAGCTTTTCCTGAGGCTTGTCCTAAGAGTGTTCTGGCTTTTTCCATGTCCCTTGAAGTGCTGGTAAAGGTGACAGCCTCACAGATCTCTTTTGTTCCACTCTAAAAAAAATCAGTCAGATTTCCATTAGTCCTCATGGCTCTTTTGAACACCAGGCTTTTATTTCACACTAAAAAGAAAATCTGTCAAGTATTTTGGTCACCAAATATATCCTACCTATAAATGTCAGATGGTGATGATTAGATTCTATATTCTACACATATTTTTAAAAAATCCAATTCTGCGGCCAATAATTATAAATCTTTAAAATGAGGCCAGTATTTGCAACACTTAAGATATCTTGTAGTCTTCTTATTCTGAGCTATGACAAAAGGTGGGATGATAAGGAAACAAAATGCCAGGATTATTTTGTGTGTGTGTATGTGTGTGAAGAATAAATAAAACGTAAACAAAGCTACTGTGTTTTTGTTCAACAGGATAGGTGAGAAATATGTTAAAAAAGCAAATGGATCGATTTTATTCTATACATAATAGTTTAAAGCACATTGAGATAAAGCACATTCTTAATATAAATTTTAAATTTGCCATAAAATAAAAAAAATGTATACTATTAAGTTAAATGTGACATTGCCCCTTTAAATGTTATATTGCTAGCTTCGTTGCCTGTCTCCCTAGCTGCTAAGATTGCCTGATCCTCTTTTCTGGAATTCTTTCAATTAGTTTTGGATCTGTCACCCTAAGGTCTCTGAAATTGCTTATTCAAAGGGATTTTAATATTTACTCTGATGACATTTTTGATTCTGAACACATAGGAATTCTTAGTAGTTTTGAATTCACTTTGTATCCTTTAGTCCATATAAGTCTGGCAATCAAGATTTCTCTCAGTTTCATTTGCTTTCTGTTGAGGATTTAAATGATATTATCCTGAAGCTTTAGCCAACTACTTCCAGTCCCTAATCCTTGGCCTTCTTCACTGGTGAAAGGCAGTTCTCAGTTTTCTTGGTTCAGTTTAACCCTCCTAGTTAATCTCTGACTTCTGGTAAATTGCCATCATATTTAAAATCTGCCATTGTAACTCTTGTCCTTAAAAAAAAATCTTGCTCACAAAGGACAATATGACTAACATATACAACCTTATTTTTTAAATTTAACTACGAGCAGTAGAAGAAAGTGCAGCCGATCAGCTCTGAAAATATCTTAACTGTCATCAGATCTAGAATGAATTTCTGTCAGGATTTTTGTCCTTTCATAGCACATAAATCGTACTTCTTAAAGTTAGAAACGGTCTGATGGTCTCGCTAACACTCACAGGCTCTTTATAGAGTTGCTGCTTCCAGGCCTTTTGGCTGGGGAGTCGCTGCCTTCCAACAGGAAACTTAATAAAACGTGTTTCAGTCCAAACGAGGTCTGTCTGGCATTGTTTGTTGATTTTGTTTCTTATTTAATTCCAGTTTCCTTCAGCCAGGACTCATCAGGAGATTATGACACTTGCATAATAGGGTGCTGTATGTGTTAGATCCAAATGGCTTAAAGATTTATACATTAACACCCACACAGCTTTGGAAGACACTCTGCTTAGCTCTATAGACGTAGATGACACACAGATCATTTGCTCCATTTCAAGAAATATTATACAATTTCTTTTCAGTGAATCTATTTATTTGGCTGGCTGACTTACTGTGGGGAAATCGCCAAAAGTTTTCTAAAATTGAATCCAGATAAGACAGAATTCCTTTTGATTGGATCTTATCCCTAGGTCGATCAACACTCTTCCATCACGTTGAAAGTTGGCAATTCTCTCGTAGCACCGGTCCAAAGGGGAAAACCTTGGTTTTACGCTTGAGTCTACTCTGTCATTTATGAATTGTGTAAATATAAATATTAAAATGTCATATTTTCCTTTGAGATATATAGCAGGAATTAAGTGAGTACTATCTATTCAGTATTTGGAGGTGTTACTTTCTGATAACCTATTTTCATTTGTACTACTAAAATTTCTTTTTATTTAGATGGATTGAGAGGACATTTTTCTAAATATGAACCTTTCAATATTATTTTCAGAGAGGCAAAACAGCATTTTATCTTAGAATAAAATGGCATATTGAATTTGATTCATTAATTGAATGTGCTTGAGAGAGGAATTTATTAGGAGATCCCGAGTTGACAATGCCTAGACTCTGCCCATTGTTATTATCTAGGTAATGAGGTGACATTATATAGAGAGACACAGGGAATTCTACCAGATTGAAAATATCTAACTTAAAAACGTTCAATAATATCTAACTTCTAGTGAATCAGAAGACAGATTTTTTTGTTATGTTCTAATCATATTTCCATGGAGATATATAGGAGTGAAACAATGGGAGTAATTCATGAGGGTCAATGAACATGATCAGACTCAAGCTATATGAGTACAGTGAACTAAGGAGTATTTTGCAAGCAGAAGTTCACTTGGCTATTAAAATAAACAATGAAAAGTGTTTCTGTTGTTACATTTAGTGACAGTGTTTAGTTTATGTCCAGCTCCACATCCTGAGGACAGAAGGTCGAAAGACACTTTGAACATCAGACCACTCAATATATTCAATGAATAGGATAAATAAGATTTCAGAGATTATTTTTCTAAAATGTTCTAAGTTTGTTATAAATGTACACTTAAAAAACACCTCTTTAGGGCTATCTTTGCTTTTGTATCTAACAGATAATTGACCTTAGTGAGTTACATATCAACAGGGAAGACTGTGACTTAAATTTCCTTGGATGCAAGAACAGAAGAAATTCATAAAAGCATGGTTTATAATTAGAGGGTATTTGAGCAATCCCAAAGTCTATCAATAATGCTGGTTGTAATAATTATCATCTTCCCTTTCAATCAAATACTTATGCAAATATTTTTAAGCAATGAATTTTCCAATTTGGAAATTGTTTTATGAAATATTAATAGGAGAGTGTAACATAAAAGAGCGTGCTCACATTTTACTTATGCTTCATAATTTGAAGATTATATGCATATAGTTGTATTTGTCTAAGAAAATAGTAGAGGGGCACAACAATTCTAAAAATATTTGTGAGGGGGTAGAGAAAGAAAAGGATGGATTTCAAATGAAATATACACTACTAATTTTTCATTTTCATTTTGAAAAAAAATGATTTTAGGCACAAATGGTTTCCAGTACTGCTAATGATAGGGTTTCATCCATAACACAAACCCTCACCACACCCTGTGACCACTTCCCTCCGCCATTGTCCCAGTGTTTCCCCCTCATCCTAATTCCCCTCCAAACCTTCTCTTTGGTGAGCTTCCTACTGAGGACTAGTTCTCAGTTTTTGTTGCCTTTGGGTATTTGTTATATACCTACTATATTTCTTTAAGTCCCGCATCTGAGAGAGATTATTCCGTGCCTGTTCCTCTCCCTTTGACGAACTTCACTCAGCATAATACTCTATAGATTCATCCATGGATCAGCAAATTATATGATTTCATATTTTCTTATATACTCTGGGTTGCTAAAATGTAGCGGTATTCCGGAAAGATAAAATACATTTATATTTATATTTAATGCTTGCTGCATGCTCTAATATTTACTTATGACATTATTTTCACTACTTTCAAAAAGTGTTTGTGACTCTCACGCTAATAGATTGAGCAGTTTTTAAAAGGCAATATGGTTTCTGTGAAAGGCAGAACTTGAAATTGAATTCATGGTTTATATCATCAACTGTATTCTTATAGAATTACATATACCGTATAAAAATGTAGATTTCTAAACTGAGCATATGACTATAAAATGTAAATTTCTAAACTGAGTTTAAATCGTAATTAAGAGCTTTTTATAGCACTGTTTTAAAGACTTAATTATTTCATACATGTTGGAATGAATGTTTCTGTTTATTATAACCATAGTTACTGTCATTGTCACTGTCACTGTCATCCTGTTGATCAACGATTTGCTCGAGCGGGCCCAATAAGGTCTCCATTCCTACTAGCCCTGAGATTTTAGAAGCCTCTCTTTACTCATCCTGCATTACAGGTTCTTTAGGGTCAGGGGAATGAGACCCATCATTGGTACTGTATTTGGCATATGAATACGTCATGGGGAGCTCTCCCAGGAGAGCAGGAAACTCTCTGTAGCTTGCCAGGTTCTCCAGAAGGGAGAAGTAGGCTAATTTTCTGGTAAGTAATGTAAATTATTTTTTTCTGTTTCTTGCCTTCAATCAGGTGACCAGGACACCTAGAAGAAAAAAATCACTGTCATTGTCACTATCATCCCGCTGTTCATCGGTTTGTTCAAGTAAGCACCAGAAATGTCTCCGTCATGAGACTCATTACTGATTTTGGCATATCAACTACGCCACAAGTAGCTTGCCAGACTCTGCTGTGTGGGCGAGATACTCTCGGTAGTTTGCCAGGCTCTCCGAGAGGGGCAAAGGAATTAAACCCGGGTCAGCTGCGTGCAAGGAAAATGTCTTACCCGCTGTGCTATTGCTCCAGCCCAGAAGAAAAAAAAAGAAACATTTTTTTTGTTTTCTATAATTTTCTATAAAGAAATAAAACAATCAAGAACTTTTCCCAATATTGCTTTTCCATTGGAAGTTACAGCCTTCATGTTCCTTACTCAGAGACACATATACTTATCCAATCAATCATACTGCCAAAAAAAAAACAACCTGAGAAGAGTCCAGATATAACAATCCTAGATACCACAGAAAGACATATATGAGTGTAGCAATTTGTTTTCTTCTCATTCTTTTCTTCTTACTTTCAAAATCTTAGCAATTCTATAGCTAAGAATTGCTGGTAAAGCATTTGCCTTGCATGTGGCCAACCCGGGTTCGATTCCTCCATCCCTCTCAGAGAGCCCAGCAAGCTACCTAGAGTATCCCACCAGCACGGCAGAGCCTGGCAAGCTATCCATGGTGTATTCGATATGCCAAAAACAATAGCAAGTCTCACAATGGAGATCTTACTGGTGCCCGCTTGAGCAAATCGATGAACAATGGGATGACAGTGATACAGTCTAGGGTAGAGTTTTGCCAGACATGAGGATGTATTAGGCTAGATAAATCCAATGTCAGAATGGCAACCTGTAAAGAAATTTCTAATTCATTAAGGTGAATCCATGATGCACAAAAAAAGAAAAAAAACTTTCTTGGTGTCTTTTGGGGTTGGTAGGGATAAAGACCAATTTCTTAGAGTGAGCTAGAGGACAGGAGAAAAAAGAAACTATAATTTCTGTTATTATTATTATCATTAGGAACCATGTTTAAAAGAAGATTATTCTATTTCTATAACACTGGGGAAAGCAATGTTGCATGGGCAGGCACATTCCTCTGTCACATTACCTTTCTTCTGTTTTGATCCTCTGCTGTCACCTTTTAATATGTATCTACCAGAAATGTACCGTTAATCCACACTGAGAACATATGGGGACCTCTAGGACTCTGATCAAAATTTTAAGAGATGATTCATCCTCCCAGTAAATGATGCATAAACTCTGTGCTGATGATTCACATCTGCATCATTCTCTGAATCTAGGGAATGAGAGCACTGTATTGCCCAAGGTGATGCACTTAAGCTCTGCTGAGGGAACACAGAGACCCATTACTTGTATCTGAAGACTAATTCTCAAGAGTCAGTCAGTTCTTGATATGGTTGACCTCCATTGTGTCACAGAGGGTTGAATTCTTCCTCCCTTTTACTTAACCTTTCATTTCCTAACCATGGAAAATATCATTTCCCTGTTAATGTACAAACACATTTCCCTAGGTCAGAATCTGGTTCCCAAGAACCTATATTTGGGGCAAAGGGTAGGGGTAACACATGGCTATGCTTCAGACCTCTGAGCTCAGAGATTATTCTGGTGACACTCAGGGAACACATGTGGTACCATGGATGAAACCCGTTGGTTTTGTACAAAGTAAGCATTATATCCTCTGCAAATCTACCCTGAATATCTAAGACCCTAATCCTAAAATAAGCATGCTGATTGCTTAAATGATGATGAAAGAGCATTTTTGCCTTTTGCTATTTCTCATGCCAGGAACAAATAGATGCATTTTCTACACACACGAGTCCTGACATGGGGCCACTCTGCTTCATTCTTTATTTTCATACTTCGTCATCCAGTCATTTCATGAAACTTCTTCTAGATTTGTATTAAAAACTTCAAGTCCAGATGATTTTACTAGAAACTCTCAGAGTATATCTTAGAAAAGAAAGCTCTGAAATTTTCTTCAGAATTTCTAGGTCCTAATTTCTAAAACTTGCCTCCAAGTGTTGCATTAAATTTCACTTCATATTTGTTCTGTAATTTCATCAATACCAAGACTAACTGTGGAGTTTCTTAATGTTCTCCGTCGACATCTGATCAAGTTGCTGATGAAAAATCTTCCAATGTTTGATTAATATTAGTAGCTAAAATAACTATGTTCTTATATATAAGGATGTATATATATGTGTATATATACATATACATATATGTGTTATATATATGTATGTATGTATGTATGTTAAGACTGCTGAAAATTGAAAACAGGCAGCTGGTGTGTGTGTGTGTGTGTGTGTGTGTGTGTGTGCGCACACACGCGCTAAGGGGTGAGAGGAACAGGTGAAGAGGGTGAAGAGGGTGGTGGGAAGAAAACTGGGGATATTGGTCGTGGGAAATGTACACTGGTTAAGGGATATGTACTCGGACATTGTATGATTAAAACCCAATATTGAGCAACCTTGCAACTGTGTATATCACAGTGACTCAATAAACAAAATAAAATAAAACAAAAATAAAGCCCAAATTCCTTACTTTAAACATACGAATAAAAATAAATTCAAATATTAGGAACATAGATTCTGACTGATATCGTTTGCAAATTATTTAGTATGCTTTAATTTCTCATACTTTAAATTTAGTGCAGCAGAGGTACTAATGTTTAAAAAATATACATAATTTTTTTAAAAAAAAACCCACTTCATGCTGGCAGTGATTAATGAGTGTTTAGGAATTCTGTTCTAAGACATTCCATTAAATATCATTGGAATATAATTCCAGATTCACCATTGATAGACCATAAAGTGTTATATTAAAATGACATTGAAAGCAAAGCCCTTTTTATTTAGCTTCTTTCTAATTTGGGGAGGGGGGGTTGGGCCACATTTGTGGCACTCAGGCTCTATGCTCAGAAATCACTGCTGCCATTGCTCAGGGGACCACATTTGATGTCAGGGATCAAACAAATGTCGACCACATGCAAGGCAAGCACCTTACCACTTGTATTATCGCTACAGCTTCATCTTCCTCATTTTTAATTTTCTTCTTTTAAATGGTTTGGGTTCTTAAATAGAATCAAGAATTTCTAGTGACATAAATAGTACCATAATGTGGTCATAAGAATATCCATTCTGAAGCTACATGTCTAGAATATTTTGGAGAAGCAGAAAAATTAAATTGATTATTTTTCCTATTTTGTTCTCACTAAGTGTTTGCTCTTGATCTTGCCTACAGGACTTTATATGACATAATTTATGTAATACTATAAACTGACCCACAAACATGGATCTTCTTCATCTTTCCATCCTCCAAACTCTAATGTGTCTCCCAAATGAGGCTGGGTAAAGATTTGAAGGAGAGAGAGAGATGAAGACACTTAATTGTTGTCATGGTACGGATGTCCACAAATTTTGTATTTTAAGATATCAAAGATTTAGTCTCTCAGAGTTATTGTGGCTCTGATATCTGGGCATCATTTAATTGGTTAAATGTATCTAGAGGTAGCCAATTTATTAATGAAAGTGTAGGTCTCATGCACTGATTCTATTTCCACACTGAAAGTCTAATGTTCTCATGACTTCCTTCCATTCGGGATGTTACACTGAGGGTCCCAGAGGCTTTCGGAATGTTAAAGGTCTCCCTCCTGGCTTTGTGGGTCTCCTTAAGGCAGCACAAAGTATGAAAGAAGTGGCATTCCATCACTTCTACCACCTTCTACTCTCTCAAAAAATGACGCTAAGTTCAGATTTCACTTTATATGAAGAGTCTATGAAAGGTTATCAATCAGCCCCTCTTCCCACAGAAGACACAGATCAGGATCATAGTGTTTGTGAAGTAGCAACCTTTTATCCCAGTAATAATTTAGAACAACATTATCTTTCAAGATATCCCTTGGATTTAATGTTAAATGTAATTCTGATTATTTACAAATGTTAAATTTTTCTTCATAATGTATTTCCTATCTAGCCAATTACCATTATTTTAAAATTGTTATTTTAAAATCACTTGTATTTAAATTTTTATAATTAAAGATGATATAAAACAAAGAGATTTATTATTTTAATTGGAAATGAGAGGCCATGGTAAAATTTTATTCTGTGTATATCATGTGCTTACTCTTGATTTTAACTTAGAGAATTGACAAAAGCTTTCACATTGATTTTTTAAAAAGGCAAAAACTTCAGGTTACAAAAAATAAAACTGTTAATTAGAATTTTTCTTGAAAAACACTTTATATAATTGTTTTCAAATCATCAAAAAATGGGCTTATTGGTCATTTTTAAGCAACAAACAACCAAAGCAGCAAAAGTCACAACTGCATGAACTCTTCATAGATATTTTAAGTGTAACAACAATTTACTGAAGGTAAATCTTGATTTCCTTGCTTGATTTTTACATTATTTTCTAATAATTTGGGGGCTTCTGCTTAGTATGTGGATTCTATTTGTTAATAGTACAAATGCTCAGTTCAATAAAATGAACCTAACAAAGCACTGGCTTCTAAGCTGCACTTTCTACACTATCATTATTTTTTGCATTAAATATCAATTTTATAGACATTTGATGACAGCTATCTCAACTTGGAAATGTACTGCCAATGTTTTTTGAAATAAAAGAAGATTCTTCAAGTCATACTTTGGCATTACAAAGTTAAAATTAGATCCCACTTCAATCAGGCTTGTTTATTTAGGAAATAACCCAAACAAAGGAGGGTTGAATTATTACACTAATCGGAATGTCCACTATATAAGTCTTGGGTGGATCTGAGAAAAGTAGTTGCTCTTTTGGCCTGAATTTCCAACCACAACTCATTTTGCTAAATTACAATTCTTTAGGATAGCAGCCTGAGAGGTTGTGTTACTAATTTTATTAAATACTCCCCTTTTCATTTTTTTTATTCTTAATGATCAAAAAAAGAAACCACTGTCTATCTTTAAATGATACACTTCCATAAACAGATTGAAATACTCAAATAACACAATAATTAAATTTTCCTGAGTGACAACCCTGTCCATTGTTTCTTTATATCTTCCCAAGCAGCATTTTAGATTATAAAAATTATAAAATTACATTTTGACAAATATGTAATTTTACAATAGGTTTGGATAAATTTAATTTGAAAATTGATGGGAAGACACACACACTGTATGTTTAATAAGACAATAGATTCCATCAGAATAGTAATGCAACAGCTTAAGCAGCATATGTATATTTTTTTCCACCTGGTCGTCGTCAATTCTTTCCAACGTGCTTCTGATTTTGAATGATCTGTTCAATGCACCTAGCAGAAAACATTTCAACAATATCAAACAATGAGACAATTTTAGAAGACTCAGTGACTTATTTGCCCATGTAGTCACTTGCAGTCTTTTTCTCTCTGCATGTGTGTGCATATGAATGTGTGTGAAACATTTGACAGCAAGCAATTCAGAAGGATTTTTTAAAAACATGGGCACCACGATTCACAATCACTGTCACTGTCACTGTCATCTCATCGCTCATTGATTTGCTCGAGTGGGCACCAATAACGTCTCTACTGGTTACTGTTTTTGGCATATCAAATATGGCATGGGTAGCTTGCCAGGCTCTGCCGGGTGGGTCTAATACTCTTGGTAGCTTGCTGGGCTCTCTGAGAGGGGTGGAGGAATTGAACTCGGGGTGGCCGCGTACAAGGCAAATGCCCTACCACTGTGCTATCACTCCAGCCCACAATACTATTTGTAATAGGGTTTCATGCATACAACATCTCAACACCACACTTTCCACCAAAGTGTCTGTTTCCTGCTCCCTTATTACAGGTTCTTCAATCCCACACTTGGTAATCTCACTTCTTTAGAATTGTATAAAAATAAAAAGAAAAGGCGCGGGCGAGGGAAAGGACGCCTCACCGCACGAGCCAGGCACAGGGCCTAGGGCAGCAGCTGTCTCTCCTGCCACCCGAGTTCGGTAGCCTCCAGCCGCTTCCCCCACCCCAGGGAGGTTGATGGCGAAGATGTGGCAGGCGAAGGAAGGAAGGAGCCATGATGGTTGGTCTCACTTGCAGTTTATTCCAATCTTCTCTCTATACACTATCCCCGACCTATACACTTTCCGCCCCCTCTACACCTTTCTGCCCCTCACCTTCTCTCAGAACCCCTTTTATTGATCATGGCCCTTCCAAAGGGTGCAATACATTGACGTCACCAAAAGCACCAAAAGATCTTACAGGAAGAACATTGAGGCAATATAATTCTCTTGTATCTGCAGGCCCTTAATCTAGGCCCCTGGAAAGAAGATACAAAACCAAAACTGAAGCCTTCTTTGGGCTGAAAGCACTCGGATTTACATCCCAAAGACCAGGCTGGGCTGCAGCAAGAAATCTACATGTCAATTACAAACTAGACAGCACCTGAAATTTACATCCCAAAGACTAGGCTGGGCCAGAGCCTGGAATCTACAATGTCAAGTCAAGCCTGGCTAGCACCTTAGATCTGCAGGTCAAAGATCAACTAGGCTTCTGTGACAAAAGGTTTCTGTGACAAAACTCCAGAAGGCAGCTGGAAAAGGGGAAATATTCCAACAAGAATGGTTCTCAGATTCTATTGCCTCTGACCCTGTTCTTCCTCTATATCCCATGGATGAGCGATGTCATTCTGTATCTGTCCCTCTCCTTCTAACTAACTTCACTCAGCTTTATGTTCACTGCTTCTATTCACATAACAGCAAGTTCCATGATTTCAGCTTTCTTATGGACAAATAATATTTCTTTGTGTATACACACTATTGAGTGATATATTCTTGGGCATTTGGGTTGTTTCTATATTTTGTCTAGTTTGAATAGCATTATTAAACATAGAAACACAAATATCTTTCCAAAATAGTGTTTTTTGACCCTTGGGATAGATGCCAAGGAGTGAAATTTTTGAGTCATAAGAAAACTCAATTCTCACTTTTTAAGAAGAATCCATTTGTTCTCCAAAGCGTTTTGACCAGTCGACGTCCTCACCCTTGAATGAGGGTTCTATTTTCTTCACATTCACACTAGCACTTATTGGTTTGGTTCTTTCTGACATTTGCCAGTTTTCCTAATGTGTGGTAATATCTCATTATTGTTATGATTTGTGTTTTTCTGATGATAAATAATGAGCATTTTTACACATTTTTTTACATATACTGATTGTCCATCTTTATGTCTTCAGAGAAGTATCTAGTTATCTTTTCTCCTGTTTTCTGATAAATTTGTTTTTATTGGTGGTGGTATTGATGTTGCTAAATTTTACAAGTGATTTATATACTTGAAATAGCAACTATTCATCTGATTAGTGGTGGGCAAATATTTTCTCTCATCTGTCTGTCTGTCCTGTGTTTTTTTCCTTCTACTCATCATTTATTTTGCAGTACGGAAGCTTCTTTATTTAATGTATTCCTATTTGTTTATTTATTGCTGTTTTTGCTTGGTCAATGTCATTGAATCTCTGAAGATGCCTCTAGATTCACTTTTGTATTTTGCCTTTTTTTCCTTTATATAATTTAGGGATATGGATTTGATATAAGATCTCTCTCTCTGTCTTTATTTTTATTTTTTTTTTGTTTTTTAGGTCACACCTGGCAATGCACAGGGGTTACTCCTGGCTCTGCACTCAGGAATCACCCCTGGAGGTGCTCAGAGGACCATATGGGATGCTGGAATCTAACCTAGGTCGGCTGCGTACAAGGTAAATGCCTTACCCGATGTGCTGTTGCTCTAGCCCCTGATATTAAGATCTCTAATCCCATGCTATTAAGAGTTTTCCCCCACAAAAGTATATTGAAGCTTGTCAAAAAATTTCTCTGCATACATTGATATGTCCACATGATTTCTATTTTCCCCTGTATTGATATAATAATATAACATGTTACATTGATTGACTTGTTAATATTACACCAACTGTGCATCCCTGGAATAAATCCTTTTGGTCATGATATATGATTTTTTTGATGTATTGCTGGATTGTTGTTACTAATATTTTGTTGAGGATCTTTATGTCTATGTTTTTCACAGATTTAGGTCTATTGTTTTCTGTTCTATTGTTTTTGTCTCCTTTTGTCTATTAGATTAATGTTTGCCTCACAGAAACTGTTTAGGAGAATTCCTGTTTCTTTGACTTTCTGGCAGAATCTAAAAAGGACTGGAAGTAGTTCTGCTTTAAAGATTTCGAAGAACTTGCAATTAAACACATTGGGCCTGGACTTTTGTTTTGGGGAGTCTTTTCATTTGGGTTTATTTTGCATTACCAATATTTAGTTTCCAATTTATATTATGCTTCCTTTGAACTGTTTCCATATCGTTTCCCAGATTCTTTCCTTTGGTTTTAACTGATTTAATTTCCACATCAAAATATAAAACATTTTTTTGTTAATCGAGTGTTTCTTTATATAAACTGTGGAATATAAAATAATTTAGGAGTTGTAAATATATATATATGAATTGTGCATAAATATATATAACCTATAAATAGAAATGACACTATTAACAGAAGTTAGTTTGCATCATTTAATTATTTTTAGGAGCCCTTCAATTACATAAGCTTCTATTTTAGTGTATTTGTTTAATAGCACTGTAGCACTGTCATCCCTTTGTTCATCAATTTGCTCAAGTGGGCACCAATAACATCTCCATTGTGAGACTTGTTACTGTTTTTGCCATATCGAATATGACATGGGTAGCTTGCCAGGCTCTGCCATGGGAGCGGGTTACTCTAGTAGCTTGCCAGGCTTTCTAAGAGTAATGGAGGAATCGAACCCACGTTGGCCATGTGCAAGGCAAGTGCCCAACCCGCGTGCTATTACTCCAATCCATGTATTTAATATTAGACTAAAAATGATTTATACTTTACAAAAATATCAGCATGCCTATCTTTGCTTTATTATTTCCATGCCTATTTTTACTTATTTGTGTGAATATCATTTAAATTGTAAATTATATTAATTATAAATTAAACTAACTAATAATTTAATCTAATTTATCTTTTAATTTCCATAATTGCTGCTGGAAACAATTTTTATAAGGTAACATATTTTCAAAAGTCTCTTTTTTATGATGTATTCTTATATAATCAACTGTAAACTAAAATTTCTATAAAATTTCTGTTTATAATGCTGATTTCTATTCCCAAATATTTGAGTCAGTAATCTCTCCATTCATAGAATGTATGAGATCATTTTCATTAAGCAATCCAAGTTGACAAAGAATGGCAGATTTCAAAGCAAGATTCACTTAAAAATCAGTTACCAAACGTGTTTTGTGTTGATGTTTCTACTTTAGAATGGCATGCTGCCACTCATTGAAGAGATGGAGTAGTTTGAAAATCTCTACAATGCATATGATTAACATACAAACTTAAAACAACAAAATGTACAAGAAAATCTACTGAATGTCACAAGTCACGAGTCCCACAAAATCCCGTTGATGGTCAATTTCTCGAGCAGTCTCAGTAACCTCTCCATTTGTCCTATCCCTGAGATTTTAGAAGCCTCTCTCCACTCGGCCTTCCTAAGGATGCCGCATTGGAGACTCTTTCAGGGTCAGGGGAATGAGATCAGCTTATTACTGGCTTCAGCATATGAATACACCATGGGAAGCTTGTGAGGCTGCCCCTTATGGGCAGGAAACTCTCAGTAGCTTGCTAGTTTCTCACAGAGGGAGAAGTAGGTTATAAGATATCTTCTGGGAGCTTGCTTTTAAGTCTCTGGATGTTGGCCGTTTGATGGGATTACACACACCTGGGTTCCTCTGTCGGTACCTTCATGTGTGAGGCTTGTCCGAATGTGTGGAGAGGGGCCTTGAGTATGGCTGTGGCTAGGTTCTGGTGGTCTTTGGCCGCCGAGACCTCTGCTCGGGGTGGGGAGGGAAACTGGAGCCTATCCCCTCTGAGGGGCCCTGGGGAAGACAGCAGGCGTGCGGGCAAGAGACTCTACTGAATGTAATAGTAAATAATCAATTATCACTAGGCAACATGAAAAATTAAAACATTAGTTATTATAAACCTCCAAGGTCCAATGATGAATATTTTTAAAACTATTATTGTTTTTTTCTATTTTTTATGGGGGACCATTATGGTTTGCAACAGGGATACTGAAAGGTTATCATGTGTATCCCTTTATCGACTTTCAACACTCAGTTCCTATCCAAAATGATCGCTTCCAACTATTATTGTCTTACTGTCCCTTCTCAATCTTAACTGCCCTTTGTTTCCCACACACTAATGACAAATTCCCAGCCACTGACCAGACCTCCTGGCCCCTGTTTTAACTAGCCTTGCATATTAGTCTCATATTATTTTTATATCTCAGAAATGAGTGCAGTCATTCTATATCTGCCCTTCTTCTAACTTATTTCATTTGGCATGTTATTCTCCATGTCCATACATTTATAAGAAAATTTCATGACTTCATATTTCCTAACAGTTGCATAGTAGTCCACTGTTTCTTTATCCAGTCATGTGTTCTCTGTCTATGGCGAATAATGCTGCAATGAGTATAGAAGTGCAGGTAATGTTTCTGCTGTGTGATTTTTGGCTCCCACGGTATATGTGATATTGCTGAGTTAAATGGGAGCACAATTCCTAGTTTTATGAGGAATATCCATTTGTTTTTCAAATAGTCTGGACCAATTGGCATTCCCACTAACAATGAAGGAGAGTAATTTTCTCCCTGTATCTGCACCAGCACTGGTTGTTCTTACTCTTTTTGATGTGTGTCAGCTTCTGTGGCGTGAGATGACATATCATTGCTGTTTTGATTTGTGATGTAGAGCATTTTTTCATGTGTCTTTTTGGCCATTTAGATTTTTTTTGAGAAAGTTTCTGTTCATTTTTTCTCAGTTTTTGATGGGTTTGGATGTTTTCTTTCTTGTAAAATTCTACCAATACCTTATATATCTTTGATATTAACCCTATTATTGTGTGGTTATTGGATAAATATTTTTTCCCAATCCATTGGCTGTTTTTATATCTTGATCACTGTTTCTTTTGAGGTGCAGAGACTTTTAGCTTAATGTAGTTCCATTTGTTTATCTTTGTTTCCAATTGCTTGGTCAATGGTGTTTCATCCTTAAAGATGCCTTTAGCTTCATTGTCATGGAGAGTTCTGCATACATTTTCCCTCCAGGTACCTTATGGATTCAGGTATTATGTTGAGGTCTTCAGTCCATTTTATGCATGGTGTCAGAGATCTGAATTCATGTTTTAACATGTAGTGCCCAGGTTTCACAGCACCACTTGTTGAAGAGGCTTTCTTTGCTCTAATTCATATGTCTTGCTTCTTTATCAAAGATTAAATTTTCATGTATTTGAGGGTGTATGTCAGGATATTCAACTCTATTCCATTGATTTGTGAGTCTCTCTTTATTCTTATATCATGCCATTTTAATTATGAGTGTGGTTTGAAGTTGGGGAAGGTGATGATTCTCACCTTCTTTTTCCCAAGGATTGTTTAAGGTATTTATGGGGGTTTATTGTTTCAAATGGATTTCAGGAATGTTTGTTCTATTTCTTTGAAAAAAATCATGGGTGTCTTTATAGGGACTGCACTAAATCTGTAAAATGTTTTGGAGAGTATCACAATTTTGACAATATTAATTTTCCTGATCCATGAACAGAGAATGTGTCTCTATTTCCTTGTGTCCTCTCATTTCTTGAAGCAGTGTTTTGCAGTTTTCTAAGCTGATTTTGAGGTAGGTACTTAATTGTCTGAGGCACAGTTTTGAACAGGATTGTTTTTTAAATATCTTTTACTTCTCTTTCATTATCTCTCTATAGGAAATACACGGACTTTGGGGTCTTGATTTTGTAACTTGACACTTTTCTATAAAAATTTATTGTTTCTAGGAGGTTTTTTTGGTACAGTCTTTGGGATTTTCTTAGTATCATATCATGTCATATGCAAATAGATGACTTATTCCTTTCCTATCTGGATGCCTTTGATGTATTTTTCGTGCCTAACTGCTATGGCAAGTACTTCCAGTGATATATTGAATAGAAGTGGTGAAAGTGGCTACTATTTTCTTGTTCCTGATCTTAGAGAAAAAGGTTTTACTTTTTTCCCCATGAGAATAATGCTTGCTGTGGGCTACTGGTGGATGGCTTTAACTACATTGAGGAATGTTCCTTCAACTCCTATTTTGTCTAGAGTTTTCATTATAAGCAGGTGCTAGATCTTGTCAAGTGCTTTCTCTGCACTTATTGGTATGATCATGTAGGTTTTATTTTTTTCTTTTATTGATATGGTGAATTATGTTGATTGATTTGTGAATGTTGAACTATACTTGTATCCCCAGGATGAATCCTATGTGGTCTTGATGTATGGTCTCTTTGATGAATTGTTGGATTCAATTTGCTAGAATTTGTCGAGGTTCATTGCATCTCTGTTCTTCAGAAATATCAGTCTGTAATTTTCTTTTATGTGTGGTATCTCTGACTACTTTTAGTATCACAGTGATACTTGTTTATAGAAACTGTTTGGTAGTGTTACCACTTCTTCAATTTCCTGGATATGCTCGAAAAGAATTGGCAGTAGGTCCTCTTTAAAAGTTTGAACGAATTCATTAGTAAATTCACCTGGGCGTGGGCTTTTATTTTGTGGAAGATTTTTGATTATCATTTTAATTTCCTAAATAGGGATAGGTTTGTTCAGGAATTTCAAATCTTCTTGGTTAAGTCTTGGGAGGTTATATTAATACATTGGGTACTTTTATATTTAACTCAAATCACTCCATCAGATCCAAGTAGATTCCCCCTACCATAAGACAGTGCTCTATGTGAAAAAGGCTTTTGTGATTTGGGTGATTTGTTTTCCAGTTCGTCATGATGTTCTTAGAAATATAGTACTCCTTCACTCCCAGCGTACTATTTATATTTCCTAGGTCAAGCAATTTGGTGGTCCCAACTTGTACAGATGTTGCTGTTTTTTTTCTTGACTTTATTTTTCCCTTCCCACATGACAGAGCCTGGCAAGCTCCCCGTGGTGTATTTGATATGCCAAATACAGTAACAATACCAGGTATCCTTCTCCTGATCTTGAAAGAAGCCTCCAATTGTTGGGAAAGATGAGTAAAGAGAGGCTGCTAAAATCTCAGGGCTGAGACAAATGGAGATGTTACTGGATCCTGCTTGAGTAAATCAATGAACAACAGGATGGCAGTGATACAGTGATTTTTCCCTTATCTTTCTTTACCAATTCAATGCTAATAACTAGACCATGATTTATGAAGGATTAACTTTAACCAAATGGCAGTACGTATATTGTTTCCTATCATACCTTATGACTTTAATTTTTTTCCTTTTGGGTCACACCTGGATGTACAGGGGTTACTCCTAGCTCATGCACTCAGGAATTACTCCTGGCGGTGCTCGGGGGACCATGTGGGATGCTGGGAATTGAACCTGGTTCAGCCACTTGCAAGGCAAATGCCCTACCTGCTGTGCTATTGCTCCAGCTCCCCCATATCTTGTTACTTTGTGGTTAGAAACGTTTAGAGAAATTGGCATGAACTTGACAATGCAGATTTAGGTATGAGAAAACAAAAAGGTTTCCTATGTCCAGTTCTTTTCTAGTCATGATACTGCTTATCTACAAATATCTTGCAAATCATCAGAAAACTTTGGTTCATATAACAAAATATTCCTTTTACATATTTTTCTTGTCTTTCAATACAATTCTATTGATGGGAAAGTGGAAGCTCTGTTGCATGCTACCTGTGTTCTCTACATTTGAGCAATGTAGATACTAATATGATGACAATAAAGACCGTAAGTTTTGAGCCTGAATAAAGTCAATTGCTAAAAAAGAGGAGTCATGTTAAAATTATTGAGACATGGAGATGCAGCGAGTTATATTGGACTTCTGTGAACTTCCCAGTTTAGAGTTGGATATCCCCTACTTGTCTTCCTCATCTCTGTCATATAATACTCATGTTTATGTGCACAAGAAATGACTACCAATAGTCTCAAAGTTAGCTAGCTCTATGGCAGTTTATAAAATTATTATTGGGTAAAATGTGATATTTCCTTAGTACTCTGATTACTTAATTTTTAGAATATTTTATGCAAATCAGGTTAGGGTTATTCATAAGCAATAACAACAGATTTCTGGTTAACATTGTAAGACAATATTGATCATCTTGATATCTTCATTATCTATTTGGTGTAACAAAAGGCAAGGAAAAGTTTTTTTTGTGTGTACACATCTCAGAACAGTAGAGAAAACTGAATCATTGGCTTCCTACCCTTCCCACTGTCAATGTACTTGTCAGACTTGTTTTGTTCATTTCTTTCTCTGAATCTTTTACTTTACATTCCTAAATTTCAGGCAACTTTTAGATAAATCTCAGACTGAGATTCCTCTTTTATCTCTGAAAAGAAACGTTATTTTGTCTGCTATGTCTAACATCTTTAAGAAACTAGAATGAAAGTTCTAAAGAAGATGGAATATAAAATGAATTCTGAATTATGTGAAGACAACGTAAGAGTGAAAAAAGCAGGCCATGTGTTTTGAATTATATAAAAATTACATATGTAGTAAGGATTGAAAACTGTGGGTAGGATTTAGAACTTAACTGCATGCTATTTTTCAAAATATTAACATTACATAAAATGATATATTTACTGAATTATACTTATTTGACCATTCTTATGGATTTAGATATTGCAATATTTTATTATTTTTTACAATAAAATTATGTCTCCTTACATCCAAATATAGTTTCTTCATTGTTTATATACATTTTTTTCAATGTTTTGTATGGATGTACAAAATGTTACATAATCCTCAGAAAATTTGGATTTGGCTCCTCTAATAACAGAATACTATAAAAGAGAGATAATGTCATAGCTTAGAGTCCCTTTAGTTTGTCACATCAGATTCTAAAGAACATATATTCAAATATATCTGAAAATTACTAATTATGTTTGATTTCTTGGAAATATTCTTTGCATTTATTTTATAGTAAGCTTTCGCTTCTATTAAAGTCAAATCGTCTCGATAGTTATATTTCAAAATTCAATAAAGATACTCCATGTTCCATCCGATGAAGAATGCATTATTGTGCCAGTAAAATGATGACTCTGATAGTTCATGCACTTGAGAGTTCTAAGTATTTCTTAGAATATCCTAGTGCAATCACTTCTTACCACTACCAAATGGATTCTTCTAGTTCTTTAAAATGCGGCAAATTTCATATGAGGCTTTTGCGGACTGTCAGTGGCTCCTTTATCTGTGGCTAAAATGTTTGTTGCTCTTGCAATTTGCACTGATTGCTTAAGAAAAGAATGGTTTGTTTTCCAAGGACTGCTTTTAGTTTAGTGGGTTCTGTGCATAGTTAGCTACAATGCTTTTATTTTGTGGTGATGAACCAGATTGTAAGTTTTGGAGGTATTTATTGCATTCTTACAAATTACACATGTTGCAGAGAGGTTGTTTTTCTCCATACATGGAGAAAACACACATATACAGTACTTAAGTAAAAAGTACCAATAAAATATAAAAAAAAGAGAGGGAATTAGGAACAAAAAAATACTGTTTTTAGAGTCCTTACTACATGTATTAGATCTGTTTTATATTTTAAAATAGTTTCAGTAAACTTTACATTTTAAAAAATTTCTTACCCACTTCATGGAAGATATAAGTTTGTATTATCTGTTCTATGATGAGTAAGTTTACTGCTAGTGTTCTCTGGTTCATTTATGTGTTATATGAATTTTATGGGGTGCCTATGGTACTTATAAACATAGTTTTTTTCATTCAGGTCTCAGTAAAGCATATACTGCAGTATCATTATTTTCTTCCCTTCTATTCAGAAGAAAATAGAACTTCTTGACTTCCAGTAATTTGACAAACACCATGTGCCTGGAAGCAGAGCCAGAATTTAAAATTAGCTTTGATCCCAAATCCTCTACTCACTTTGCTCTGTAATCTCCCTCATAGTGGTTACACCAATATATTTATGCTGTCAGTTTGAGAATTCCTTGTTAATCTTTATCTTTACAAGTAGCCTTTGGGATCTTTATTTATATAATTCAAAATAGGAGCAATAAATCTAGCCCACAAAAACCCCCAACAAATAAAATTAACCGTCTTATAGTCATTAAGAATGTCAAATAGAAGAACAGATAAAACCAACTTACTGTCTAGTGATTTGCATAATTTCTAACTGCAGAAAGAAGAAAAATAAGAGAGAGAAAAGGGAAGGGAGTGAAGGGAAAGAAGGAAGGAAGCAAGGAAGTTAGTTTATCACCTCCTTGCTTGAGCAATATTTACTTATTAACTATTTCAACTGCTAGATATCATTGTTTCTGAAAGCAAAAGACATGGTCCCCTGTGCCTAAGGACCCAGAATGGCCTGTATTCATCTTCTTTGACGATAATGAACAAGATCCTCTATACTTTTCTTTACAACGTCTTATCTGTTCATGTTCAATTGCCCTGACTTTTAAATTACTTTTCAAACATCCCTCCTTGGTTGTACTGAATCCTAAGGCCATTGGCCATGGCTTTTTCAGAGTCCTGTTTTTATCCTCATATTACGCACCTAACACTGTTTCTAGCATGCACCTTGTCACATCTAATGTGTGCACAAAACTTGTTATTTGAATGTTTTGAATTCAATGTCTTAATGATATTTGAATTGGCTTGTTGTCTAGCTCTGTTGTTGGAATTATTGATATCTATCTTACCAGGAGTAGTATACAGAAATTTAAATTTGCTGATTACACAAAATAGGCTTTTTGGAAAAGCTTTTCTGATGATGTCTCTGGGGATCTCTTGTGACCCTGCTTGATGGGTTTCTCAGCCTAATACAGTTGTATAGATTGCCACAGTGGCAACAGTAAAACTAAAAATTCTACTATCATCACCTTCTACTGAGATGTTACTATTGATCTGAATTTGTATAAAACATATTGGAGGCAACAGGCAGGGGCCTTGGACACATTTTTTGTCTAAAGCTATGGTATCGCAATATATCTGAACCACAAAATCAACAAAACTGTCACTACAGTAGACGTGGTTGTGCAGGTGTGATGGGGGGGCAAGCAAAATATCGAGATAATAACAGATTAAGAGATGCTGGAATTCCATTGACCTTAAGTAACAAGCGAATACCTGGTTAAAAGCTTATGTTTGACTTTTAATAGATACTGGACCTTGCAATACTTGGTGTAATTAATCAAAACTTGGATCCTGATGAACCCTTTATTCTTCTACATTGGTAACAGAGCATGATTGACGTTATAGGCTCAAAGGGACTCTGGTCAAGGTTCAGTTTCTCTAGGGCTTCCACTACCTAGTTCATATCAGAGAGTTGCATTTAGTGCACTTTGGCTCCAGACCCCATTTGACCCTGACTGAGCTGGTATTTTGACACTGATCACAATTAACAATTTCTCATTACAGCATCCTTCAAAATAGGCAGAATCTGAAAACAACTTGAGTACCTGAGAACAGACGACTGGTTAAAGAATCTTTGGTACATCTTCACAATGGAGTATTATATAGAGCTGTTAGGAAAGATGAAGTCATGACATTTGCTTTAAAGTGGAGAGTATCATGCTAAGTGAAATGAGTCAGAAAGAGGGGGACAGACATAGAAGGACTGCACTTACTTGTGGAATATAAAGTAATATAATATGAGACTGACACCCAAGGGCAGCAGAGACAAGGGCCAGGAATATCTCTTCATAGTTGGCAGCCTGCCTTGTGAGCTGGGGGAGAAGATAGTTGGAATAGAAAAGGGATCACTAAGTCAATGATGGTTGGAGGAATAGGTCAGGATGGGAGATATGTTCGGAAAATAGACAAAAGACCAAATGTGATAGCCTCTAGGTATCTGTATTTCAAACCATAATGCCTAAAATTAGAGAAAGAGTATGGGGGAAATTGTTTGCCATAGAGGCAGGGGGAGGGGTGGGATGGGGGAGTAGGATACTGAGGACATTGGTGATGGACAATGTTCACTGGTGGAGGGATGGGTGTTTGATCATTGTATGACTTAAATTCAAACATGGAAGCTTTGTAACTATATCTCAAGATGATTCAATACAAAAACATTAAAAAATTTTCCTATTATCAACTTGTACAGAAATTTCTACTATTGATATGAGTTGTATAAAATATAAAAGAGGCAGAGGGCAGGGTTCTTGGGCACACTGTGGTGTAGAGCTGTGATATAGCATTATATCTGAACCACAAAATCAACAAAACTGAAAAAATGAAATGCAAACTACAACAACCAAACTTAAAAATGTGCCTGTGAAGGAAGAGGACTCAGGGAGGGGAGAGAATCTGGGCACATTAATGGGGGGAAGTTGACACGGGTGGTGGTATTGACTCTGGATGTTGTATGCCTGAAACTCAACTTTGTCAATCACAATGCCATGAGGAAAATGCATGTATTAGTTCATTGATTAGAAATAACAAGGAGGGTGTTAGATTATCTTGAAAACTTTGGGTGGTGGTGAAGGAGCTTTGTAGTGTCTAAACCATAAACTTTGGGTTGGAGCCATAGTTCAATGTGTAGGGCAATGGCCTTGCAGGGTTCAATCCCTGGCACTTCAAAAGGTCCCCTGAGCATCACCAGGAGTGATGCCTGACTGCAGAATCAGTGGTTAGGCCTGCGCATCACCAGGTACAGCAACCAACCCTTTTCCCCCTCAAAATTTCCCAAACAAAAACAAACAACCCATAAACAACCCAATTCCATTGTACCCATATTATTTAAACTATAAATAATAATAACACATAATAAAATCAGCTATAGAAAACTCATCAAATTTTAAATACTAAGTCCAAAATAAAAGAACAATATGAAGAGTAATGGTTTGTAATTATTAGGACAAACTAAAGAGCATCACATGTATTTTCCTATTTAATTTATTTATACATATCAAATAACATTTACCTTCTGAATATCATTATTTCAAGTCCTGCTACTTAACAGATGAGTTATCTTGATTTTTGTTGCTTAGCCTCCTTAATTTTCAGTATGATTGTTTTTAAATAGAGAAGATGACTACTATCTCCAACTATTCTAAGAATCAAACAGGACACTCCTTCTGAAAGAGCTTTATGAACTGTAAAGCATTCAATATACAAATGCTAGCTAAAAGCATTCCTGTAATTCCTGGTACAGAGGCATCAGTAAATATAATTAAATTGCTATTCTCTGAAAGCCTTCATGTCTTCCATTTATCTGAGGTCAATTTTCCTTTACTATCTTAGATTGAGATTTAATTTCTATTATGATGTGGATGACTTAGCACCAAAGATTATCCAAGACATTGCATTTTTCCTTGGTATTTCTCACGCCAATTTTCTGCCTCTAATGCATTTATGATCTTTGCTATTCTATTGCTTCCTAAATTCTGGTCATATTTGTAAACATCTTCACCCTCAGGGAAGTCCAACATACATTGCTTCTCTTGAAGCAATGACAGCACAGGTTCTGCTCTCAAAGAGACCTTTAATGGTCATTTGGAGTGGAATTTTAGAATGGTAGATGCAAACATAACATAAAGTTGTTCTGAAACAAAGAACAATCCTTAACGCTTGAATGTGTTCCTTCCAGTTTTCTTGCAAGAAACTTTCCTTCCAGCGCTTAAGGACTTCTGTCCTCATCCCCAGATCGTCCTGGAGGAGAAGTGCTGTCTTTGCTCAAATGCTCAGCAAACTGGACTAAAACTTTTGGACTATAGATCTTCAATAAGGCTCCACACAGGAGTTGTTTACTCAACAATTTTACAGGCTTATTACTCAACATCATCATCATCATCGTCATCCCGTTGATCGTTGAATTTCTCAAGCGGTCTCAGTAATATCTCCATTAGTCCAAGCCCTGAGATTTTAGAAGCCTCTCTCTACTCGTCCTTCCAATGATGCTACATTGGAGGCTCTTTCAGGGTCAGGGGAATGAGACCCAGCTTGTTACTGGTTTGGGCATATTAATACACCATGGGGACCTTGCGAGGCTCTCCCATGTGGGCAGGAAACTCCCAGTAGTTTGCCAGGTTCTCCCAGAGGGAGAGTAGGCTATAAGATATCATGCAGCCGCAAAGCAGCCTCATGGTTCTGGGAGCTGATTTTTAAGTCTCTGGATGCTGGCTGTTAACAGGATTACATGGTGTCGGGGGCAGTCCCTAGGTGTGACCACTTAACTACTGGGAGGTGGGAAATCTGGAGGAGGAGGCCCAGTCTCAACCGGAGCAGTCTTAGAGGTCTCAGCCCCGGGTTCCACACACCTGGGTTCCTCTGCCTGTTCCTTCATGCGTGAGGCTCATCTGAACGTGTGGAGAGGGTCCTTGAGCATGGCTGTGGCTAGGCTCCGCAGGTCTTCAGCAGTGGGAGCTCTGCTCAGGGTGGGGAGGGAAGCTGGAGCCCATCCCCCCCCCAAGGAGGCCCCAGGGAAGACAGCCAGGCATGTAGGCAAGAGACTCTGCCTATTATTATTTCTGTTATTATTTTGGTTTTGGAGCAGCACCTGCCCTGCTATGGGGTTACTACTGGCTTTGTGCTTAAGAATCCCTCGGGGTGGTCCTTGGTGGAGCATTAAGGGATGCTGGGGATCGAACCAAGGTTGGCTGTTTGTAAGCATGCACCCTACCAAGTGTGCGATCGCTATGGCTCCCCAGTCCTACTACATTTTTGTTTATACTTTTTGCCTTTAAGGTAGAAAATTTGGACTCAAAAATCAAATGTGTTTTTCTCTCCATGAACTCATACAGGCTGAGTAGTTTCTTAATTGATCTAAATGTACATTTATATATGAAATATTTTAAGACAAAAGGGACAAATGAACTTACCTTTGCTGTCTAGACTAAACTAATAGCATTAAAGTTAATAAATATTGACACAGGTTAAATTTTCTTTAAAATGTATGATATTTAATTATGTTTTTAGTTTTATTATTTTTATTTATCTATTTATTTATTTTTGAACATTTATGTTCTCTGTTGGGACTATCAAATTACTTACAATGAGAAGCAATTATATGATTTTAAAATTTGTGGTATCAATTTAAAATATTTAATCAGATAAATTTATTTTTATGACACTATATCTAAAATAATATCTTGCCAAAATATCTAAAATATTATGTTGCCAAAATATAGTCATGATATTATAATAGTGATTTATCTTATGTTCTTTCTGTATTATTTTTGAAATCTGTTGTGTGTTTAACACTGCACATCTGAATTCACTCCAGCTGCATTAGGAGTGCTCAAAAAGTATTTGTGGCTAGTGCAACTTTACGCATAGGGGAGTATGTCTTGTAATTCCCACAAAGGCTTGATTATTAATTCCATGTGAAAGATAAGGAAAAGGAAATATAAATTAAGTTGCATAAAGTCTCCTAGCCATCTGAATATCAGAAATTAAATTAAGCTCATTATAACTGCAAAGGTTTAATCTTAATTTTGTGCTTCTACTTCTATTCTTTCCTTAACTATAATATTTGGTTGTCTGTTGTCTTTGTCCAATAAATTCAGAGGTAGATATCCATCTTTCTTTTTCTAATGTTGGTGTGAATTTTGTAAAATATGCTGAATTGACATAGCTCAGACATATTTTTGTGGCCAGAATGTTATTATAAGAATGGATTTAAGCTGTATAAGTACATGCTGTTCCTTTGAAAAGATGTACCTTAACACTGTCCCAAAGGGAGTTTATCTATGCAATTCTTGGACCATCTACAGAGTAAATCAGAAGAGAACTGATTTGTGAGGGGGAATATGGTTGAACTCAGTGGAAAGTCTACCACATTTTAGTAATTATTGGTTTCATGTTAATTTGAGAAATCAAAGTTGTATATATTATCATTTTCCCTTCCAAGTTACTTGTGATTCTTTTAAAAACATGAAAATGTTATGCTCTGAGACAGTTAACTCTATTCACAGCAGTATTCTTTTAAAACATTTCACCTTAATTCTATTTTTAGTGTGTTTTTCAGTCATAGTTTATTATTACACTACACATATATGAGAATATTTAGCTATAGAATTTAACTTTACAATAACGGATAAACTTACTTTAAATACACAATGTTCCAAAATATTTCAAATGCAAACCTAAAACATCTTCTCTGGCATTTCCATGAAGTGATCACACTGGGAAGTATTCTACCCAGGCTACTAATGTGCAATGGAGGCTGAATATTTCCCAAGAGTCCCAGAGATGCTTAATGCTGGACCTGATTGAGAACTTCAAGTGGGTTTGATCAACTGCAATTTTATATGCAATCCTTTCCTAATGAACTGCTTTTTCTAGATTTCCTTAGAGCTATGTTGGTTGCATCACGTCCATTGGCAAGATGTTGGCCTTTGTAAGTGTCAGTGTAAAACTGGGAGATCTGCTGAAAGGCAGCGTGATAACTACATGGTTCTCCTGCTGAATTGTTGCATGAGGGATACAGCAGAACGAAAGTCAAGTGTAGTTTACAGAAGATGGAATAAGTTCCACATGTTCACCATGCAGGCAGTCTTTGTATACAGAGTAAGGTCTTTCCCAGTGCCTATATGTAATTTCAACACAAAATAAGAGCTTTTCTAAAACCATCACCACATTTTGCTGTGGGTCTGTATAATTCAGAATATTTCCTTTATGAGTCACACATTGAGAGAAATAGCAGCACTCCACCCACATGAACTATTAATTTATGTACAGAATAACATTTTCTTTTGTATTTACTTATTTTTTAAAACAGTTCAATTTTTGGCTTAAACAAATAAAAATAGTAGATTGATTTTCTTACTGTCTTTCCTTTGTTGCTAGCCTCCCAAATTTAACCTTTTCTCTATTTTTTTCTGGAGCCGCTGCTTAGCTAGTTGTGGACATCCTTCATTATGTACTCTTTACAAGTAGTCTATCTGGACGCAGTGACTCAATGCAAATATTGCCCTCCCCCCAAAAAAAAGACTTAAAAAATCTTCTTCTTTGATTAGACTTATTTGTCTGTAAATGGAATGAATCTCATAACCAGTAATGCCTTTTTCCAATGTGCTTTGGCTAAAAAGGTATCCATCACTGTAAAAAGTAGGGTTCAAGATAGAAAAATACAACCTGAGACTGTGGCAAGAGGTAGAGAGCTATGGTCCCTGAACTCTGGATTTTAAATTTATTATTTGATATATTTCTCTCCATTATCTCTCTCCATCATTTTCAATTTCCTTAACCTTTTTATTTTCTCCTAGTTATTTTTAAATGGTTAACTTAAGATTAGTTTGGAAGTAGCAAGACTTTAGAACTTTTCAATTATTTGTTTTGCTACTCCTTTAAAACCTCAAATTAAGTTTATGTAGTAGTAAAACATATGAATAAGTTTAGTCTGGCCCAGCCAACTTTCTATTACAGCCCTGGCTAACTTATCATAGCCATGAGAAAGGTGAGTTAAGTATTTACATCATAGTGATTTTTTTTTCCTTTTTAGAAAAAAAGGCAGAATCTCCTGCGCAAGTGCCAGGCTGTCTTCTCTGGGGGTCCCCTCGGTGGGGAGCAGGTTGAGTTTCCCTCCCCGCCCCAAGTAGAACCCCAGCAGTCGAAAACCTCCAGAACCCAGCTACAGCCATGCTCAAGGCCACTTTCCACATGCTCAGATGAACCTCATGCATGAAGGAACCGGAAGAGGAACTCAGGTGTGCGGTACCTGTGGCTGAGATCTCCAAGCCTGCTTGAATCGGGACTGGGCCTCCTCCACCCAGATCCCCAGTTTTCCAGTAGCTTGGCAGCCAAACTCACAAACCACCCCTGGCACCATATAATCTCATCAACGGTCAAGATCCAGAGTCTATAAAACAAAGCTCCCAGAACAGAGCAATGCAGAATCTTGCATGGCAGAGCCTGGCAAGCTACCTGTGGAGTATTCAATATGCCAAAAACAGTAACTATAATGGGTCTCATTTCCCTGACCCTGAATGAGACAGGGACAATTGGAGATGTTACTGGCACCCACTTGAGCAAATCGATGAGTAACAGGAAGATAGTGATACAGTGATACAGAAAATAAAATTATATTCATTAATAATATGTTCCAGGTCTGTGCATATAATATTCCTAATATTCACCTGACAACTGATGAAAATATTTAGCTTTATTTAGCATCAAATTAAATTGTCTCAAAAACATTTAAGTAATTTCAGAAACATTACTGATTACTGTATCTTTCTATCTATCGAGAACCTGGGTTGCAGGGCAAGCACCTTATCCACAGTACTATCTCTGTGACCCAGGAAATTTTTACTTTTTCATGACATTCCTTGTGTCATAAGCAAAACTAAGTTTTCTTGATAAACTAAGGAAGTTTTTTCCCCTCAATTTAATTTGCACTCAAAATTCATAGTGTTACGAATATAGGGTATGCCTCCTCTTCCATCCCAATTTCAGAATGGAGATGGTGATGTTGTTGAATTAAATAGAGAAAATAAATTGACAAATCACTACAAAATTATTGTGTACTGACTATTTTATAAAGGACCTGATGAATGCTTTGGAAAATCACTGGACTAGAGATATAGCACAAGAGGTAAGGCAGACAGCAGCCAAGGCTGGTTTGATCCTTGTCACAGCCCAAGGTCCCTAGAGGCTGCCTGTGATGGCCAATGGTCTAGAGCAGAGGAGTCCCTGAACACCTGAACACCCAGACCAAACATTCTCTCTCCACATCCCCCAAGAGAAAACCAGAAACTGGCCTCTTTTAAATGTGTAATTTATTGTAATTATGATAAAGTTATACATGAAAAAATTCTAATGATGCAATGGATATTTTTATTTTCATATTTTACCTATAGCTGTAATACACAAAAATATGAATAAACTAATAACACATAACCTTTTTTGAAGTTCAAGAAAACTAAAAAGTTCTATGAAATTGTTCATTTGTATTCCAGATTGATTTCTTTTTAATTACATGAGTTATATTACTGTTTCTATTAAACTAGTATTTATATATACTAGTTCTACTAGTTATACTGTAGAACAACTAGTTCTACTGAACTAATTTTAAATATTGAACTACTATTGAACTAGTCTTGAACTATTATTAAACTAGTATTGAACTATTAATATTGAACTACTATTACTATTAATCTAGTATACAAATGAAAGGAAAAATATTTTATCAAGTTCTTCATCCATCTTATTGAGATTATATACCACAATCCACGATCCTCTAACTTAAAGTTATGAAGACCAAGTATTTATTTATATTTGTTTGCGTTTGGTGTAACTCTAAACTTTTTACCTTTACTTTTACTTTTTATCATCTTCCCTACAAATATCCTGCCATCTACATAACCACATTAAAAAATTTGTAAGTAGAACAAGAGATACATATGTCCCTTCTACCCTCTAATTAATGCATGAAGAGAGGACATAGTACCACTGTCACTGTCATCACTGTCGTCCTGTTGCTCATCGATTTCCTTGAGCGGGCACCAGTAACATCTCCATTGTGAGACTTGTTACTGTTTTTGGCTTACTGAATAGACCACGGGTAGCTTGCCAGGCTCTGCTGTGCGGACGAGATACTCTCGGTAGCTTGCCAGGCTCTCCGAGAGGGTCAGAGGAATCAAACCCAGGTCGACCGTGTACAAGGCAAACTCCCTACCAGTTGTGCTACTGCTACAGCAGTAAACACAATAATTCCTCAGATTCCTTGGTTTTGGCTTCTAGACTAACATAATCTTGCTAGGCGTTCTTCAGCTGCCATTTTTTAATTGAATTCTACTTTTAAGGATCACTTCAAGTGTTTTAAGACTTTAGAATTCACACCAGGTAGCATTTAATTTGAAGAAATATACTGTTTTTGTTGGTCTAAATTTTTTTTAAAGATCAATGTCTATTGTCAAGAAACCAAGGATACCAACTCAATATTAAATGATGCCTTTTTTTTTCTGGGAAAAGCAAGATTTTGATGATGCTTTTCACAAACATTTGTTTATTTTTTAAATGTATTTACTCATTATCAATATACTACAGCATGTTAAGAAAGAGCTTTTGCTTATCCTTATGTCACTGTGCTTACTCACTTATATACATAGTCTTATAAGTTGGTGTGATTCTAAGAAAATATGCATAATGCTTGCTCTCCCCTATTTTGTGTTTTATGCAACTAATGCAATGTCAATTATGTGAAGAAGAGTAAGATGCTTAATGAATAATATAATAACAAATAAATTATACTATTAGAAATAGCAGGCATTGGGGCTGGAGTGATAGCACAGCTTGTAGGGCTTTGTCTTGCACGTGGCCGATCCAAGTTCGATTCCCAGTATCCCATATGGTCCTCTGAGCACCACCAGGAGAGATTCCTGGGTTCAGAGCCAGGAGTAACCCCTGTGCATCGCCGGATGTGACCCCCCCAAAAAAAAGAAATAGCAGGCATGCATAGTTTTGGTAATGAATAATATAATTATAAATCATTTTGTATATTAACTCTTCTCTGTCTTTATATTTTTCCTTTCACCTTTATACACCTCAGAATTACATTTAATTTTATCAGCAGACATATTTCTGTATATATATGCACATATATACAAATATATATAAGTGAGTAAGCATAGTGACAAAGCAAAAGAAAATCAAAAACTATTGCTGTATATTATTTTTAAAAAATTTATTAGTGAATCACCGTAAGGTACAGTTACAGACTTACAAACTTTCGTGGTTGCATTTCAGTAATGGTCGAGTGCCCATCCCTCCACCAGTGCCCGTTTTCTACCACCAATGGTCCCAGCATCTTCTCCCCGCACCCCAGCCCGCCTCTGTGGCAGGGTATTCCCTTTTGCTCGCTCTCTCCTTTTGGGTGTTGTGGTTTGCCTTGGAGGTATTAAGTGGCCAGCATGTTCGGTGTATATTCTACTTTCAGCCCACATCTCCCACCTCGAACGGGCCCTCCTAGAACCCTTTACTTGGTGGTCCCTTCTCTATCTGAGCTGCCTTTTCCCCCAGCATGCAAGGCCAGCTTCAAAGCTGTGGAGTAATCCTCCCAGTACTTATCTCTACTGTTCTTGAGTGTTAGTCTCCCATTTTGTTACTTTATATTCTACAAATGAGTGTGATCTTTCTATGTCTATCTCTCTCTTTCTGAATCATTTCATTTAACATGATACTTTCCATGTTGATCCACCTATATGCAAATTTCATGACTTCCTCTTGTCTAACAGCTGCATATTACTATATATTCTTTTGTTATACTCAACATTATTTAATTTAGTGTGTATTAAACATAGCAGGTACTGTCCTCACATGCACATTCTCATAAACATAGTATTCACAACTTACAATTTTTATTTCTGTCCCAATTTTTTTAGCTTTCCATGTGATCTATGTTCTTATTGAATGCATTGTGTTAAAACCCTTCTCTGATTTGTCAGGGTCATCTTATGGTCCTGTTGAATTTCGATCTTGACATTCAAAGAATTAATCATCAGTATTTTCAACTGACGAGAACTGTAAATTACTAGGTTCTTTCCTATAATTCAAGTCTTTGAGGAAAATATTAAGTAGTCTCTGGTTGTGAATTGACCTCTACCTAATAAAATTTTGTCTATCTTTGTTGACAAAGAATAATTAATGACTGATGATCCTGCTTACTTTTTCCCAGTGAATATGTCTAAGATTTTATTTCTTTGATCAATTTGTGAATGAATTCAATTATTGGTATTCTTATAATATTAATATCTAATACATGATTTTTATTCTGAATCAGAAATTTGAATGAAACAAATAAGTCTCACCAAAGTCTAAAACAGTAGGAAATACAGTTTAAATGAGCCTCTTTAATCTGTTGCCTTGTTTATTTTCTCTTACTTCACATTTATTGCCCCCATTTCTTTACTCTCTAAACATGATGCTTTTCTTCATTGTCCTCTTTTTAGCTGCTATGCTATAGTCTTTATAATTATAATAGATATTAACTTTTGATGCATAAGATAAACATGCTTGTGTATTCTCAATCACAAATCCTTCTTTGATAAGGAAATGATTTTATCTGTTTCTTAGTTGTAGGGCCCTCTTCTAAATAAACATGTTTATTGTTACTTTATGCTACCATCTGTTTTCCTTTCTTACATCCTTTATTAATTTATACATACTTATAGGCAAATAAATATTCATTAATTTTTGATCACCAGTTCTTCCTATCCTTAGCAATTGCTATGTAGACATTTAGTAATTAGTTAAATACTGAAAGATGAAATAGAAAAATCTGGGGTTATGAATAACACAGGTATTAATGGGAACTTTTGAACTCTAAGAACATTATTAGGATAGAATAAGGGACTGAAAAGATGAAATCTAATGTGCATTCAATATTCAAATTTTACATTATGAACACTGCTGCATGCTTTTAGAAATGAACATATAAAATAGCTTTCTTTACACATTGATATCTTGATTCTGTAAGTCTCCATTCTCATGATTTTTTTTTGTTTCTAAGGATATTTCTTCATTATCTAAATAAAATTGCTTTAAATATGCTCATGCTTCAAGAAATATCTTAAATTTTCAATTAAACTTATATTATTTGAGATTTTACTTTGACTTAAAGGAGAATAAAACAATAGGCTAGGATGCATACATATTTTTAAAAACTGGCTCTCAATTTAAATTTGAAGATAAAATTTTTCCATGATTGATTTTCAAGTTTGCAATAATAATAATTGCTCTTTGTAGTATCATTTACCCATAGTCCCTAAAAATTATCACTTTCAATCACTGTCACTGTCACTGTCATCTCGTTTGCTCATCAATTTGCTCAAGCAGGCATCAGTAATGCCTCCATTGTGAGACTCGTTGTTACTGTTTCTGGCATATTGAACACACCATGGGGAGCTTGCCAGGCTCTGCTGTGTGGGCGACATACTCTCGGAAGCTTGCTGGGCTCTCTGAGAGGAGCGGAGGAATGGAACCCAGGTCAGCTACATGCAAGGCAAACACCTAATCTGATGTGCTATCGCTTCAGCCCAATTTAGATGTTTCTTAATAAATAATATATTGCCTGTCTAAACATTTGCAATGACTTCTTAAACTGGGTGAGCATAATAAAAGTGACCATCATTTTCTGAGATCAGAGGAGTTCAAGTGCATTCTTGGTAGAATGGCCAGAAACCATCATTTTGTCTATATCATTGATACATAGCTAGATATGTTCCTATAATTTTTAATTGAATTTGCTTTCCTAATAACTAACCTCTTATCCTTATTATGAAATTTGGATTTATTTTCTAATATCTGTATTTCTATTTTAATATTTTACAAACAAAAATCTATGAAAATATTAGAAATATCAATTTAATATTAAGAAAATTATAATGCAATTATTATGTATTTTAGAAATATTCCACTATTCTTTTGAAAGACTAAAAACACAATTTTTATTAGAAATCTATAAAACACATTATACTTTATGTTTATCTTAAAATAGAATCCCAGTAACTCACTTAACTAATTTTCAAACGTATTGATGTGAGTTTTTGAACTAATTGTATTTGTTATAATCATCGGTTAAACACATAAATTGGACACCTGCTGTTTTCACAACATAATTATGAAAAGAAAGTCTGTATATAGTTATTATTTTCTGTAAAAATAATTGGGCCTTAACTAGATCATTTTAAAATCTTGTTTCACATCTAGATTAAAATTAAGAATGTATTGAAGAGGTAAGAAGAGCTTTACTCTATATATACTTATGAAAAAGTTATGTTTTCTGCATAATCGCTCATATTACTTGATGTCATATTAATATGGTCAAGTACAGTGAATCATGTTGTGGAAGAAGCACACATTTGAATTCTTTCTGTGCACAAACATAAAATAAAACACTATAAATAAATTTAAAATATTATATACCCTCCACTCCATTTTGTTCCCACTTTTTCTTTCCTTAGATAATTTCTTAGATAACATATCATGAATTAAGTATGAATATTTTCATCTATGCTTAGGGCATTAGCCTTACACTCGGCTGACTCGGGTTCGTTTCCTCCGCCCCTCTCGGAGAGCCTGGGAAGCTACTGAGAGTATCTCGCCCCCATGGTAGAGCATGACAAGCTACTTGTGGAGTATTCGATATGCCAAAAACAGTAATAACAAGTCTCATATGGAGATGTTACTGGTGCCCACTTGAGCAAATCGATGAGCAATGGGATGATAGTGACAGTGACAGTGATATTTAGATAAAGTCGTTGATGATTATGCTTGTTTTTATACTCTTAAAAATTTAATAAATCTAACGTGTAATAAAAAGAGTTTTCATAGTTGATTTTTAATTGAAATATGGTATACTAAAAAAGGTGTACAGATGTCTTCGTAGACGATGTTAATTGAATTAAAATTTTTTTTCTCTAAAAATAAATTGCATATGTTGACCTATTTCTCTTATATTTGTTCTTTTTTGATATGTAATGTTTTTAAAAGTTCATATGTTTCTCAATTTAAAGAGCCTAAATTAAGCATTATGCCACATTCAGCCTGAATGGTAGATAAATAAACTGCCTTTTAATTCAGATTTTCAATCTTTCAGTATATTGCCTAGTGTTTCACTTTTACTTAAACCTATCACATCATAATAACTTTTGATTTTTATATTTGACACTCACTAAAATTTATCCTTGAAGTCACTTTTCAGTGCACCCTTCCTTGTGTGTGTGTGTGTGTGTGTGTGTGTGTGTGTGTGTGTGCGTGTGTGTGTGTGTTTTACTTACTGATTATCATCTTTTGTACTATGGTATTCAACCTTGATGAAACACATGGAAACCAGGCAGGGAATTATAAAAAAAAATATAAAAACATATATTAAAGTATTAACACAATACCAATTAAGTAAAAATGAACTCCAGAAAGTGCTGTGTTCCTTACCAAAATGATTTTAGTTCTCTCCAGATTCAAACAGTTGCCACAATCATTTTAATCACTTTTTTTCCAGAATTGATGTTTGCTAATTCCTCTATGTATATGTATTAACATGTCCTTAGTTTCTTCTTATTCCTGAGTGATTTTTAAAAATTAGGTGTTGAATTTTAATTAAGATAGCTATATATCTTCTATAGTTAAACGATACTGTTTTGATATCTCTTTGAGAAGACAAGAGATATTTTAAAGAGAGCCCTCCTACTTATAACTAAGGTTGAATCAGATTTTCTCCTTAAACCCAGGAACTTGGAATTACTCTTTCATTTTTATTATTTTACTTATTTTTTTGTTTGTTCATTTGCATTTTATTTGTTGCTAGAGTTTAGTCACCATGACAATTTGTTTAGAATTAGAGAAAAAATTTCAACAGCAATCATTCTATTAACTTAAATTATCTTTCGCCTCTGTCTTTGATTTACTTTCTTCACTTAATTTTAAGTTTTCATATTAATTAAAATTTTCAACTTTTTAAAAGTTCATTTATTCACTGATAACTTATCCTAAATTGTTAATAGCAGTTGCTTTTCTTTCATGTAAACTAGTGTAGTATTCTAGCTAGAACCATACACATAAAATACTTTGTACTTTCTATATAACTAGCATCAAATATCTTTGAGTTTTTTTTGCTATATTTACTTCTAAGTATTACTTTAATAGAATAATTGTACTAAAACAGTTTATATTTTTAATCTATTCAATTTCCTAAACTTAAAATAATAGATTTCTGTATCACAGACAAATTTGTCATTATAGAAACTGATTACTTCCTTTGCAAATATATTCCTTGTATATGTCGAACATAATGTAAAGAAATGTCATTTATTTCATGTTATTTATCATGAATAATACATAAATTAGTCATTTCTATTTTACCATTTTTATAATCAATGACAACAGTAGCGACAATATAGCATAATTTCTGAAAGATAATTTCTACTTATAGCAGGCTCAATTTTTTTTTTCCTTAAATGCAGTAGAAGGTCCTTCATACTCTATTTGTCAGTTTGGCTTTAAGGATTTTATTTTGTTGGCTAGAAGACAGATAAAGGGGATTATGGACAGACCTGAGCCTGGTTTCTGCTAATCTCCAACTTGAATTCTTTCAAGGGTTGCAAAATATGATTCAAGTATTTCACAAGCCTTTATAACCTGAGCCAGACTTTGTCATCTGTCTGGTATATGTGCCATCATGGGTGGATTTGGGGCTGACATTTTATATCTCTGATCTCAACTGTATAAATATTTGTTTAGAGTGACTATCAACATAGGACACAGACACTTTCTCCTCTGATGTATAGATGATAGAATAGTTCTTAACTGTGGGTCCTAAGGATTGGGAAGTCATAAAGTATCAGCAAGAAATGAAGAAAATATTCAATAAAATAAGATATATATTTTCCATATGTAGAATGTAGAGCAGTGACATTTTTAATCATATTTTATAACTTTGTTATATTAACTATACCATATATAGTCATTTATATCAATTTATAATGGTAACTATTTTACAAAATATCTTATTTGTTTTTTTCTTTTAATATGGAATTAAACTAATCAAGGTTCTGCTTTCTTAACTTTAGCTTTTTCAAGTCTTTTTATACTATAGGGACATCAAAAGAAAAGCTTAGGTAATATTGTGCTAAATTTCTAAATAATATTAGCCAAATTATGATAAAGTTTCAGAACATGGAAACCTGATAAAATAGATGCCTTGGCTATTATAGAGTGTAATATATCCAGAACTCTCTGTAAAATCAATAATTTTATAGCAGAAAGGATGACCTTAGTTTACCAAATCTTGAAAAATTGCTAGGATTAAAATAATTGACACATAAAAGACAGAGAGACTTGAAGAGCTTGGAAGAAATTTAGAGTTCTTTATTTTTATCCTGTTTCAGAATAGGAAATTGAATTTGACACCTTAACAAGATTTGACAGTCTAATAAATTTACTTGATTTTATCCCAAAATTAATGAGAAATTTGAAGTTGTAGAAAGTTCATAATGTATCACATAAGTTATGTAAATCTTGCAATTATTTTTTTAATAAAAAAATTAGAGATGTTGGGGCTGGAGATACAGTTCAAAGGTTAGAATAATTGCCTTGCTCATCCAACTCTAGTTTAAATCTCAGCATTCCTTATAGTCTTCTCTGAGCACTGTCAAGTGTGATCCCTGAGTATAGAGCCAGGAATAAACCCAGAGAATTACGACTTATGCCCAAAATACATTAATCACTAGATTATCTTTATTCTGTCCTGGATTGGGAAATAGTACAGAGATGAGGGTGCATGACACAAACTCAATGCCTTGAAACCGTTGCCCACACCTCATTGGCTCTTAAGCATAACTGAGTGTGATGCTAGGGGCCCAAGAGCAACAATAAGTTGGTCCTGGTGGGTCGTGGCATGGCGGGACCCAAGCAGCACTGCTTCCTCGAGCCACAGCAGTGTAAAACCTGTTTGATTGTCGAGTATTACAGGGAATGACCTCCAGAATCTCTGAGCATTTGCGTGGTTCATCTCTTTGCATCTTGTTCAGCTCTTTGTATTTAAAATTCATTTTCCTTGTTCCTATTGGATTCTAAAATAACTGCGTATATGAAATTATGAACATTTTATTAAGTGATATTGAATTAAGTGCCAGTCCACTCTATGGATAGTCTGACATAATGCAAAGGCCCAATTAGCAGTTTTATAAAAAATAACATTAACAGAAAAAATAATATTTGAATGTATAGTAAAAGTATAAAGAAACAGAACAAGAACATTTAAACAAATTTAAATAGAGATGGCCTGTATAAAAGAAAAAATAATATTGACATGTAATCATTTTTAAGAAAAACCCATAAAAATGAAAGATAGAGAACTGATTTCTTTAAAAAAAGTTTAAATTGTATTGGATCACCGTGAGATATTTACAAGCTATCATGTTTGGGTCATAATCTCACAATGATCAAACACCCATCCCTCCACCAGTGCACATTCCCCACCACCAATATCCTGGGTATACCGCCCCTTTCCCACAATCCTCCTGCCTCTATGGCAGACAATATCCCCCATACTCTCTCTCTCTACTTTTGGGCATTATATCTTGCAACACAGACACTGGGAGGGCATCATGTTTGGTCCATTATCTACTTTCAGCATGCATCTCCCATCTCAACTGGTTCCTCCAGCCATCATTTTCTTAGTGATCCCTTCTCTATTCCATCTGCCTTCTCCCCTCCGCTCATGAAGCAGTCTTCCAGCTATGGGGCTATCCCCCTGGCCCTTGTTTCTACCATCCTTAGGTGTTAGCCTCATGTGATGCTACCCTACACTCCACAAATGAGTGCAGTCCCTGATAGAGAACTGATTTTAACATATTTTAAGATGCCCACTTTTTTACACTGACAACATCTGACAAAAAATTTGAAATTTTTCAAAATAGTTGCTTATGATTGTGACAGCAGATTATTTAGCAAATACAGCAACAAGGCTAGGTCTGGAGAGATAGTACAGTGCGTAGGGTACTTGTGTTTAATGTGGCTTATCCAGGTTCGACCTCTAGCATACTGTATGGGGACGCAAGCACTTCCAGCAGTAATTTCTAAGAGTAGAGCCAGGAGTAACCTCTGAGCATTGCCAGCTAGCAAGTACTAACAAGTCTTACTTTTTCTCAGTATAGAACATATTATCCTTTATGCTGAGCATTCATAATAACAGACCATAACTATTTGTATTCGTCCATTAATTCAAAACATTCTAGTAATTTTATGACATCATGTTTTATTTTATCATAAGTTCCAGAGAAAAATTATCCTTATCAGAATTTTCTATCTTCCAGGAACCCATATAGTTTAACATTTAACATTTCTCTTTAACATCAATGTATTGAGATTGAATTTAATATTATAAAAGTTTCAGGGAGAACGATGGAATATATCTGTATATATATTATATATATAAATGTAATTTAATGGAAATTCATCTGACTTTGTGATATTTGATTTGTATTTCAACATGTTCGCTTGAGTGGAAAGGTTCCACTTACAAACCAACCACATACCTGCATAATACGCAGAATTACAATAACATTGAGAGAAATCCATGTCAAAAGAGTATCAGCATGCAATTTAATTGACAGTGAAAAAGAGAGGGTATAAACTGCTGGAGAGCAGAGTCAGAAGGGCGGTGAGAAATCACTCATCCCCCATCAGTACTGGAACTTCTCCGCCATTGTCAGCCCTTGAACGAGCCGGGTCGGGGGCAGCTTCTTCAGGCTGAGCTCTTCGTCCAGATTTGGGAATTCTTTGGTGACCTACATATATACGGTACTTAGAAGATAGTCCAATTGAACTAATTTGGCTTGCATATTTTTACTACTTCAAAGGAACATTATTTGGGAAAACAATAATAAAGCTATTGTAGTTTATGCTTGGCATTTTCTACTTTTATCCATACTTATATTTCTCTCATGTCTGTTTATTAATGTCCTCATAAAAGAGTAGCATCATTGTTTGATAGCATGAGCCACCTAACTTATACTCATCTGTTAGGATCCTTATAATAGCTATACATATAACAATTTACGCTTTAATCCTGAGGCATAAGAAACCATGTTACCATGAAGGTATGGTATTTCTACATGTACCTATATATCTATTTGTATATTTATCTATAAATGGACTCATCTATATTTACTTATGGCTAATAAACATTGACTATCATGAATTTACCATCCTACATGGTCTATAATATAGTCATCAGGATATTTCCTTACATTCCTTAAAAGAATATTCAGGTTTTCTGGAATAATTTTTCCAAGTTCTTGTTAAACAAATAAAATTAATAAAAGTTTAAGCAAACATAGGCATCCAAAGCAACAAAGATGGTAAGAAGAAAGTATTTAATATGTAGCTTAACTACTCATATAGGTTTACATACCACAAGTTGTCTGTTAGAAAGGTAAGTTTCAAGAGATAATATAAAATAAAGAAGGGAGTGAATGTACGGTGGAAAAGTATAGTCAGAGAAGAGGTTTTTGCTGATGGGCTTACATTTGTAATTGTGGAGCAAAAGAAGATACTATGTGTGAGTAATGGATCCCTATAAACAAGGGTTCAAGGCAAAATCCCGGCATATGAGTACAATTGAAACAGCGCTGAAACAATAGAGCATGAATTGGCATATGTCTTTCGTATGACCATTGGGTTTTGCATTTTAAGTGTGGACAAGGGTCATTTTGTATGGCACAAACATTGTTGGAGGGGGTGTGTGAGTGTTGAGAAGCAGTTTTCCTCAGATCTAGTCACAGCGTGTGGGAGCAATATTTTTAACCTTCAAGGTCCCTGTGTTTGTGATTAGTATTATTCACTTCATTTCAGCTAAATAGCTATATGCTGCAAGGTAGGAGTATGGCTTAATTGTGTGGTTGTTAGCCACTACAAACAAATTCAACAAAGCTAAATAATACATTTGCGTGTGTTTTAATGCCATTGAGAGATGCAATAAAGATGACATGTAAAAATCTAATCCTACATCAGATGTAATAGTTAGTGAACTGAAAACACAATTGAGTAGTATTAACGTCTATAAAGTTTCTTGAGGATCTTCTTAGTTTATAAATTTTGATGCAATAAATCTGAGGTAGCAATTGAGATTCTATACTTCTAGTAAATCCCAAGTGGGGCCACCCTGCTAATCTAGAGATCACATTTTAAGTATCACATTTATAAAGCATAAGTTTAATATGCTTCTCAGGCACAACTTACATCAAAAAAAAGAATAAAAATCTATTTTTCTGATAAAGACACTTGATGTTAGCTTTGTTAAAAAATAATATTATACAGGGAATATGAGCAGGGCCTGTGCACAAGGATGACACACAAATTCATGAAGTGATCCATACCCAACCTCCCCAAACAAATCACAGTTTCTTATTTACATCTAATAGTCAATTATTTTTCTGCCATTGTTCTCTCCAGAGTGAGCAGGGATAAAACTGAGCCCTTAACATGCAAGACAGGCAACTCTGGCACTGAACCACATTCTTATCTCTTAATAATACATTTTATTTATTTTGTATATTTATGATTCATTTAAGCCCCAACTGAAAATTCAGTGCACCTTTCTTCTTGCCTGTTAAATTATATATAAAAATATTATATATATTAAATATATAATGTATACTTCAATAACCTAGGTTTCTTATGATTTCCTATTCTCTCATCCTAATCTGGTGGTTTCCATTCACAAATTTTGCTTGAGATAATAGGGCATTCACTGGAGCTTGAGTAGCATTGTGTGACTTTTAGGTAGAAAAAAAAATGTTTGCAAGAGAAAAAGAAGAAAGTTTATCTTAGACATCTATTTGGAGCAAGAGAAGCCTTCCTTAATGCTAGTTTATTTTATGTAAATTAATAGTCTTCAGTTTAAACTCTAAAGTAAAAAGGGTATGTGCAGTCTACATGAAGTCTTTTAAAGCAACAATGATGTATTTCTGTGTGTGTGTCTGTGTGTGTACATGTGTGTGTGTTTCAATCCACTGATAACCACTTGATATAGAAACATCACCATATGCCATAGCTCAACTGAATTACCATTAAAAATAACTCAACTGAGTTAGAAACTAGTTATGAACAGATGAGGAGGCAAAATATGTTGGATAAGCTGAAGTAAGAATAGCTTACCTCTCCCATTGCACAGTTATATAACTTGCACTTAGAATGCCTTAGAGAAGCTGCAGAATAAAGAAAGTACATAGTAACTAGCAGTTCAGCAAAGAAGAGTAGATCCATATCAATGTAGGCCATCTCAAGCAGTCAGAAGATCTCTTTTCTTCTGTACTTTCAGGAATTGCTTCAATGTGGCCAGCAATGTTACTAACAGAGGAGGCTTCTTATAATTCTGTTGCAAGGAACTGGAAGGAGTACTCTAATAACCAGAGAGAATATGGGAAATCCCCAATTATTGTTTTTTTCATTGCCTTTATTATTTTTCGCTTCAGCAAAGCATTCCTGTGGCATTTGTATCATGGAGAGTTTCTAAGGCTTCCAACTCTTAAGGAGAGGGACCTTTATTTTAACTGAGTGGGCTGCTGTGCCAAGAGCGTGGTTCTTACCCACGTTGTCTTTTCCTTTCTGTGGCCTCTCACCACTTGTCCACAATTGTGGGAAGTACAGAGAAGAACAGGGTAAAAATAAAGCAACCGATTTTCAAGCCAGAGAACCAAGAAATGAAGTCTAGGGTATTAGAAAGGTCCAGAGATTTGTGAAGAGGGAGAAGTTTGAGAAAATGATTTTTTTGTTATCTTTTATGTTCTTGTGAACTTCTATATGCTCCTGACATTTTGTGTACTCACGGATGTTAGTAAAGTGCCTTTCATAGGTATTGAGAACTGAATTTAAGTAGTAAAACTTATGCTCAAAACAAGTTTTAAAATAAATCCACAAAATCATATTTAAGAAGAAGACTGCATTGAAATTATTGAAGTATCCCCCCAAGTTAAGAATAAATAAGGGGTTGAAATATAGAAAAAGAAAAGAAGGGACTTGTAGAATTCCTAGAGTTCAACATGTGTCTTCTACAAAAAACAAGAAAGAAAGAAAGAAAGAAAGAAAGAAAGAAAGAAAGAAAGAAAGAAAGAAAGAAAGAAAGAAAGAAAGAAAGAAAGAAAGAGAGAGAGAGAAAGAGAGGAGAGAAGGAGAGAAGGAGAGAGAAAGGAAGGAAGGAAGGAAGGAAGGGAGGAAGGAAGAAAGGAAGGAAGGAAGAAAAAGAAATGAAAAAAGGGAAAAAGGCAAAAAAAGAGCTGAAGAGACTAAAATTCACCAGAGTTGCATATTAGAATGCAAAAGGTTGACTTGAAAAATCTACTGGAGCCAGAACAGTGGACCCTGTGACTGAGCTTACTGAACTCGCTATCAGTGCAACTCTATAACATAGAAGTGATGCCAAGATAAGGGGGGGGAGCTTACCTCGTTCTGAGAAAACAGTTAAAAATGCCACAACCTAGGGTACTGTCAAAAGAATGAAATATATGTGATAAACATGGCAATGAAAAGCTAATCTCTGGCTTTTAAAACTTGAGCTGCGGTAAATAATATCAGCAAACTTCCCAGAACAGGAAGATCAGAATACCAAGTCTTTAAAGCAGGACTTGATAAAATCCTGCCTTTGGTTGATGCATACATAAATATTTGTTTAAACTCAGGAGAAAGGCATAGCAAACCAATTTGAACCTAGTTGAATATCAGGTCCTGAGAACATAGCCAGAAGAGGCACATGTTTAGAGACTGCCTGAATTTTGAATGCAGTATTGAGATTCATTACCAGATTTAGCGGTGGAATTATTATTGATTTCATGTATTACTATTTATTTGAAATGATTAAATCCTATATCATACCACATATTTTAAAATATAGTGCATCTAATTCTTTTATTTAAAATAATAAATTGTGTTTACTTTTTAAAAATAATTTTTATTGGCTTGGTAGTAAAACCTGTGCAGCACTTATTATTTAAAAAGGGCTGGAGCAATAGCACAGCAGGTAGGGCATTTGCCTTGCACATGGGCGACCCGGGTTTGATTCGTCTGTTCCTCTTGGAGAGCCCTGCAAGCTACCTAGAATATCCCGCCTGCATGGCAGAGCCTGGCAAGCTACCCGTGGCATATTTGATATGCCAAAAACAGTAACAACAAGTATCACAATGGAGACGTTACTGGTGCCTGCTTGAGCAATTCAATGAGCAACGGGATGACAATGACAGTGAAATATGAAATTATTTGTAAAAAATTAGAATAGCAACTTCATGCATGAATGTATTAGAGCATGTTAAGCAGAACAGTAGTATCTGTGCTAGAAATTAGAAAATGAAGGAATAAATTTGATAACAATTGTCAGTAATTGAAAATTTTATTAAAAATACTATTACCAGAAATAATCACCCAGAAGGTATTGTTCACTCACCGTATGTCTCAGAATGCCCTCTCTAGTTCTGAGATTGCAGAAAAGTCAATCAATTTGCTAAATTGCCTTGTCAACTTCCAATTATTTGCCTACTAATGGGACATTTTCTTCCCTGGAATGTCCTGTCCCCATTTATTTCTGTTCTATCTTAGCAGTTTATTCCACTTGGAGAGATTTTTCTGCAATTACTGTTCCTGCATTTTCAGGCAATTAACTGTTTATGAAAGAACTTATTTTGCAAACTTGTTACTAACAAGGTACTTAACTACATGTTTGTGGGCATGGGAGACAGAGGAAAAGTATACAGATGTTTGAAATTCAACTTCCCCAGGGTCTGGTGAGATAGGATAGCAGATAAGGCTATCCCTTGCATGTAGCAGACCTGGATGAGATTCCCACCTCTCATATGGTCTCCCAAATGCTGTCCCCACTCCCAGAAGTGATTCCTGAGCGTAGCCTGGTTGTGGCCCCAAAACCAACTTAAAAATGTTAAAAAAAAATGAAATCCAGCTCTGCCATGGAAGAGTTATATGACCTTGGATTTCACTTATTATCACTTTTTTTTTCTATACAATGGTAACAAATATTTGTCAGAGCTGTGAAAATTAAATAAGATAATGCATGTTTAGTGATTTTTTTTTCCTGATAGACACACCAAGTGCTCATGGGTCACTCCTGTTGGTGCTCAGTTGACCATATGTGGTGTTGAGATTTTAGTTAGGTACACAGCTAGAGTTATACACAGAAAAAACACCATCCCTCTGTGTTGTTTCTCTGATCCCTAACACAATTTTTAATAGATAAATATTAACTAACTGTATAATTAAAAATATAATGCATCAAAACACTTATAATTGATTGATAATTTTCTCATTTGCTTTTTGCAATTTCTTATGCTTTTCTCCAGAAATAAGATTATAACTTCCTTAGTAATCCTTACGCTGCTTTTCAGTAATTGTATATTTACAAGTTAGTTCTTTAAAGCATGGAAGATTTAACATTAAATACAGTAAGTACACATATATTACATATATATACATACTCTAATTTTCTCATTTTGAAAGCAAACATAACAACTATGCTCTTAAAACTATGCACAAAAATACACATATTGTGTACAACTATGCACACATTCACATTCATCATGTGAATAATTTTATAATGAGATGCCAAAATAGAACTTTCTCATACAATACTATTTCCCTTCTTGAAGATAGTGCTAGATATGTCTCCATAGCTATTTGTGTGGAATTGAGCCAAGATGCTTTCAAATATAGGAAATAGCCCAGATGTCGCTGTTTCTGTTGGAGATACTCCAGAGGTTGTCATCTGGGCTCCACCAGGGCCAAAATGGTTGCCTCGGTCACAGCTCTTGGCTTTGTTGCTAAGAAGATGGTGGAGCAAGAAAACATTTGAAAGTCATGCCAAAACAGTGGGATGCAGCTTCAAAATGAGTACATATTAGTGTAAAAGTTATTGCTCAAAGAAAACCGTTGCTCAATTTGTTTTGTCACAAATTTGTTATTAAATAGATGTGGCTTTGGATTATGGGGCACAATATTTGCATTAATATACTTTATTGCTATTAATAAAATAATTTAAAATAGAAATGCTCATAAGGACATTATAAACTATTAACCACATGCCTTAGTGATGTATTTCATGAATTATTCTTAGCCAAATATTTAAAAACTAAACATTTAAATACATACATAAATCTGTATACTCTAATCTCCCATGTTTCATAAATTGGTATTCATTTATACACACTTCCTATATCTATTTATTCTAGAGTAGTTTTATATGCATGTATGTATGCATATATGTTTTTGCTATCTACTGTGCTATAAACTATCCGTTTTATCTGATTAATGGGAATTTAATCATATCAGTTGATGCTACAGTTAATCTCTTGATTTTTGGCTTTTTTTTTGGCTAGTCTATTACCTCAACTAGCAAAATATAACCCATTTTCAGTGACATTGAATTTTTCTTATAAGTAACCTTGCAAAAAAAATCTAAAAAAGTGAAAAACTGTGATTAAGATAACTTGTTTATTTGGTGTCACTTATAAATAAATTTAATATTAAAGTTATTTAAATTTAATAATAAATTTCATATTAAAGACTGTCTTTTAAAATATTAAAAATACACTCTTTCCATAAACATGGTAGCACTCTACCAGTCACCATTCACATATCAATCCAATAAACAGTTAGATTAATTTTGTTAAAATGATTTATATATTTATTCCTTCTTTTAAACGTAGTAATTACTTCATTAATTTAGTCATCATTCTCTTCTCCCCTTGGAATGTTGCAGTACTCTATTCAGCAAACTCTATTTCCAATATTACACCATACCTTTACAGTATGTTTCACTCCCCCCAATTCTGATTTTGCTCTGTTAGTTTAGAAACACTACATACGACTTGGAAACATAAAAGCTGGTAAAGACTTGACTCTTTCTTTTAAGAGAGTCTGAGTATCTTTCATAGGTAAGTCAATCTCACAACTAATAAGTAACTATAACCCAGTTGATATTAAAGACCCTGAAACTTAATACAAGTTATATTAAGACTTCTCTGTACTGCTTCTCTATCCCCTCTCAGCTCAAAGTCCAGGATTTTTTTTTCCAATAAACTCTACCAGAGGGTCAGGTGCATAGTCTAAAAATAAGAGGTACTAATGTAGGCATTGGAAGGAGAAAAGTGACAAAGTCTAACTATCCTTCTTCCAGTAGCAGAGCATGGAAACATGAGCTTTATCAGATATGAAATTTTTTTGTTACCAACTACAGAAGTTCTCTTGAAAATCTCATGCTTTGTTTCTGGAGTCAGATGTTTTCATCATCTAAATTTTCTAATGCTTCAAGCAATCTCAATCTCACAGCTTCCCAACTGTGTGTGGCAATACAGGGATCCATGAGCAGTTTTTCTGAATCTTGAAGTACCTAGCTTTTATAAAAAGTATTTATTCTCCAGTTTCAAATCTTTCTCTAACAGAAGTATCTCCAATGATTAACAGCCTGCTTGCCAATCACAAACTGAGAACTTTGTTGTTAAGAGTGGTTTCATGAAGCCAATTATAAAGCAAAGTTTCTGATTACTATTATCTGATGTGTTTCTCTTTTAAAACACGGATGAAATAACTACCAGTGGAACATAGGATACTGGTAACCTATGTGAAACAGTGGCAATGCAGTTACCTAAATAGTCTGCTACAGTTACACTTAATAAAGTGAATTTTAAAAAATTGACACAATAATTTAATCAAGATATATTTACTAATCTTTGTTTACCAGACTGTAAAAATTTTGGAATACTAATTTGCAGGACTGGAGCAATAGCACAGTGGGTAGGACGTTTGCCTTGCACTCGGCTGACCCAGGTTCAATTCCTCCGTCCCTTTCAGAGAGCCCGGCAAGCTATGGAAAGTATCCTGCCTGCACCACAGAGCCTGGCAAGCTACCCGTGGCACCCGTGGCATATTCAATATGTCAAAACAAGTAACAGGTCTCACAGTGGAGACGTTAATGGTGCTTGCTTGAACAAATCGATGAACAATGGGACGACAGTGCTACAGTGCTAATTTGCAGTTCTACATATGTATATCTCTTCACATTCAGCACCAAAGTTCCACTGTTATCACTCTGTCGGAAATGCACATTACATCTCCACTTTTCTTTTCTCTCTTCTAACCATCATATTTTCATAATGGTAAGAATTATTTTTCTTGCTGTTGAGAAGTTCATTTGCTGTATTTCTATCCCACATTTGAGTGAAATCATACTGTAGTTGTATTCCATTTCCAGACTTGTCGTGGTTGGTATTTCCAGACTTATTGTGGTTGGTATCATCTTAAGTTCCACTCCTATCATCCTGAAAGGTATATAGGTTCATCCTTATATATTTCCTTATTTATTTAAGTTTTTCTTTTGTTTATTTGTTTGCGGCCATTCCTTGCAGTGTTCAGGACTTACTTCTGGCTATTATGCTTAGGGTTCACTCCTGGCAGAGCATGTGGGGTAATATGTGATGCTGGGGATCAAACCTGGGTTGGTCACATATAAAGTAAGCAACTTAGCTACTATACTATGAGTCCAGCCCCTATATAGAATTCCTGTAAATGTAGAAAACCTTCTGGCTGGAATGACAGTACAGCAAGCAGGGTGTTTGCTTTGCAAGTGGCTGATCATGTTCAATCCCTGTTATCCCACGTGATCTGTGAACACTTGGTAGGAGTTCCTGAGCATTGCGGGATGTTCCCCCTCACCATGTCCTCTCCACTTAAAGAAGTAGAAAACCACTATGATTGGGTTCAAAGACTTTTTTTAATTTAACTTTCATAGCCAAAGAGCCAATGTAGTCAGACTATAGATGAGCAGTTTGATTCAGTGAGTTTCTGGATCACAGTATGACTTGTCATATTGTTGGGAATTGTCACCATCTTCAGTTTAAGAATTAATATTTGTAAGCAATTTTTTTTCTATTTTTGCTTTTTTTGGTCACACCTGGCAATGCATGGGGGTTACTCTTGGCTCTGCACTCAGGAATTACCCCCTGGCAGTGCTCAGGGAACCATATAGGATGCTGGGAAACAAAACTGGGTTGGCCATGTGCAAGGAATATGCTCTACCCATTGTGCTACTGCTCCAGCCCCTTTTTAAGCAAATTTTAATCTATAATTTTTGCTTGATTGATTTGCGTCACACCCAGCTGTGCTCAGGGTGTGGCTGTGTGTAAGGAAGCATTTTTCCTGCTGTACAATCTTTCTGGCCCCACTTTGGTATGCTGGCAATCCCTCTTTATACACCAAATAAAATCTCTTATTTGAAATTAACCTTTTTAGTCCTAGTCTGAAGCAACATTTCTGCTTTGTCTAAGTTATTTCATGATTCTTAAGGATTTATGTTCTCCATGTAATCATGAACTCTAGAGCCACTGCATAAAACAATAAAGATATCTATTGACAATTCTAAGTGTGTGTTGAAATGTTGTATGCCTAATAATTTTGCAAGTAGCTTTTCTTTGATTAAATAATTTTGATTAAATAAAAATAAAAACAAAAACAGAAAATGCTAAATATCAAATCTCTAACAAAGAACTGAGAAATATATGTGAGAAATAATTCTTTAGAAGTTATGGAAGAAAAGAAAATAGCATGATTTGTCTAGATTTAACATCAATATTGATGAAATTACAAGAAGGTCTTAACTTGTTTATGAGGAGGTGGACTTACTTAAATATTATACTGTTAAAAAGAAATTGGGCACAAATATACTACACTATTAAGTGTAGCTGAGGACACACTCCTTTCTTGATAAAATTTAGAATGTAAATTAAAATATTTCAGAATATAGAGTGTTTTAATGGGTTTATTAATAATACTCTCCTGCTCCAGGTTCTGGGTACACTCTGTTTTTTTGATTGATGATGGAATTCCAGGTTTCATGAGTGTCTATCTGCCTGGACAGGTAGAATATTCAGGATAACATTGCTATGAAGACACATGGAAGTATGTAACCAACTGGAAGAAAACTTAATCCTGATTTGCTACACAGAAACCTTATTTGTAGAATTACATGGAAAGATTTCACTTTTCTCTCAACTTCTAGATCTTTGTTATGTCCCAATTCTTTCACCACACTAAGGATATGATACAGCGTTGACCTAGTGAGCAGAAAGTAGCACACAATGAACATTTCAAGATAAAGGCCACCTGTGACAAAAGGCCAAGTGATAGTATAGAAGATAGGATGCTTGTCCTGCATGTGGCCAACCTTGGTTCAATCCTGATGTCACATCGAGTGTCCAGAGCCCTGCCAGGAGTGTTCCCTGAAAATGGGGCCAGGACTAAGCCCTGTGCTCTGCCCAGTGTGCTTCCCCGTCAGAAAAAAAAGAACACATGAATAATACATAAATATTCTGGAGATCAGTACCTTCATAAATATAATAAAAATGATATATATAGACACTTGTTGAAATATGAGTTCAGGAGCAAGAGTAGATGTATAAAATTGTTCATCCATATCACTGAAGATTAAGTTCAGCTGTTGATGCATACTCACAATTTTGATTCATATAATATTTGAGTGTGTTGCAAAGGTCATTGACCAAATAATTTCATTTTTTGAGCACTGTTTTAAGTCAGAAAGTCCAGTGATATTAGAAGTTTATAAAACTGAGAGTGTTGCAATATTGAGCTCTGATCAAAGCCCCATAAAAGATCTGATTCATTAAAAAGAAAATATCTTGGTGGGACCTCCATTATAAAAAATTTAAAAAAAAGAATCTGGATTCATTTCTTTAAGGAATTGTAATGATATATTATTACCTCCTGCAAATAATCTTTATTTTTTACTCAGGTCTTATTAAAATGTAATATTTTATCATTAACAAATATTTTCAGAGATGGATATTATAATTCTATGTTATATAACCATAAAGCTAAATTTTGACAATCAGAGCAAAGTTTTATCTATCAAAGGTATATGTGTAATTTGTAATTGTTATTAATTTTTCCAATATGTGTTGCATTTTCACTTATTCTTTAACCAAATATTCTGACTTTATGGGGCATTCCTTCTCATTTATCTGAGGAGGAAAGGAAACCAAACCTAATCTACAAGATATCTGGTATTGGCTGCAATTGAATTCTATGGACAATTGTAAACTTATCAAAATTTAATAGTGGCAACATAAAAAGTTCTCAAATAATTATTTTAATTGCTTACTTGATTATCTATTAGGATAGGAGAGATGGTCCAACAAATAGATTTACATATATTTGTTTACTCAGGAACATAGAAATCACAGGATTGGTTAATTGATAAAGATTTCTGTGAAAGATTTTGTGGATAGACATTTGAAAAGGGTAGATATTGCAATAATATTGATATTTTATAAATGATCTCAACAAATGGCTGAAGAAATGTCTCTAAATAAAGATATCAATTTCCTAGAATGTTAGTCATATTAATTTTATTTCCATGCTGTAATATTTTTTCTATTATTAATGGACAAGAGGGTCCTGGCAGCTGGAAAGAATATTATACATGATCTCTCTAACATGAGTTTCTGTATATTCAATATAGTGTCAAACCTCCAGTAATATAGAAATGATGTGGTCGTATTGATTTTACTGATTGCCTCAATCAATGACAAAATAATGATATATCCTGATAAGAGTAAACACACTTGGATTAAATTTGTTTCTCCTGCCTCTAGGGCTCTTGCCAATAGTACATCACTATCAATGGGTTTATTAAAAGCATTTTCTATGATAGTTTTCTAGATTATGTTATTTCTCACCAAGAAACCCATTTTTAGCAAAATAATCAAGACTAAATGCCCATACACAAGAAAATACTCATTTCAGTTATTATTCCACAGCCCGAAGGGCTGGGTTTTAATGACCTTTGAATGAAGCATTGACCACAAAACTAAATACTAGTCTTGTAGGATTTTGATGCTCCCTTCAGTTATAATGATCAAAGAATATATGGTACACTTTATCATGGTCAGAAAATAGTCTCAGGAATCAGCAATGTAAGTAGAAGAGGTTTGATTTGTCTTATTATTATCCCTAATTACCAACTCACAAGATTTGCTTCCAATTCCTGGAATCTAGAGATCTATTCCTTGGTGATGTTAACACCTCAAAATTTTCTGTTATCCAGCCCTTGACATCTGACCAATTTGGACTCTTTCCTCATACTCTGAATCAATAGAAGAGGGCACTTTTAAGTTGAATGAATTATTTTAAATGTGAATTCAAAATAATATGCAGTTATCAAAAAAGTGCAAACAAGTAATCTGGAATCCAAAACTTCTCTGAGATGTATTTTATTTGAAATAAAATAAAAAAAATCAAATGCAAGAAAATTATAAGATTCTGGTAAGAGTATACCAGAAATTCAACTGAGCAGAATTTTTACGATATGACAAATGTGTTCGAATTCAGTTGAGGGATAGTTTCTTTTTCTTTTCTTTTTTCTTTTACTTATTTTAGTTTGAGTTACATGCTTATAATGGTGTTGACTCTTATTAATCTGATATTCACAGTTATCTCACCTCTAAACCAATGTTTAGTTTCAATACATTATTTTGATGTTTAATATTATTTCTGCTGTCTATATTTGGCAGTTAATTATAAGTAGGAACAACACTAAATTGGAACATGTATTACTATTAAGTGGTATCCTAAATGTCACTGTGGGAATTTGTCTTGTTCTGTTCTTTTGGGGGTGTCCAATCTGGTAATGTACTCCTTGCTCTGAGCTCAGGTATCACTCCTGGCAGAACTTAGGGAACTGTATGTGCCTCTAGGACTAAACCCAAGTGGACTGCATGAAGGCAAGTGCCCAATCCTCTGTATTATCTGTCCAACCTGGGATTTGTTTTTTAGTAGTGTAGTAAAGTACTTATCAAACATTTGAATCTTATTTATTTTTATTGTACAATTCACAATATAAAACATATTCACAATGTTGAACAACTATCAATTCTATTTATCTTCATTGCACCTTTTATGTTTCAGGACTGAAATTCTATATCCATTCGACAGGACTCTGTATCACACTTCCCCAGAAATCATTGCTCTACTGACTTTTTGTTTCTCTAATTTTCACTAAATCGTATAAGTGGAATTATACCCTACATGTCCTTTTCTGACTGGCTTCTTTCACTTACCATAAAGTCATTAACATTCACACATGTTGCATGTCTCAGAATTTTCTTTTTTTTAAGCCGATTAATATTCAACTACATGCATGTATCCCATTTTCTTGACCATTCATCATTTAACGAAGAGTTGGATTACTTTCACATTTTAGCTTTTGTGAAAACTATGATCAATGACACTAGTGTAAAATATGTTTTCTAGACCCTGCAAGCTACCCACGGCATATTCGATATATACAAAAAATAGTAACAAGTCTCACAATGGAGATGTTACTGGTGCCGGCTCAAGCAAATCAATGAACAACAGGATCACAGTTCTACAGACCCTGCGTTCAATTCTTTTGATTATGCAGCAATAAGGGTAAACATTGGATTATCTTATAATTTTATTTTTAATTGCTTGAGCTACTGACATGCCATTTTTCACACCACCATTCCATTCTATATCCCTATAAATATAGCAATAAATTTTAATTTCTTTACATCCTGTCCTGTATTCAATCCCCTTAAATTGAATATACTTTCATATTTCACAAAAAATCATTTTGCCTTTTTGTTGAAAACTAGACTTGTTAATCTAATAATGTGATAACTCTTGGAATCAGATCTTCCCCTTTACCAGAATTTGTTATTCCTATTATTGCTTCTGTTTATTGTTTTTTTTTTAACTGTATACTGGTTCTGTGCCAAAGATTAGCTGGAGTTGTAAACTTAAGTTCTCAATTCTTTTCTGAGCCTGACCTTTCCTTAGACTTAAATAGTCACTTTCTAATTTCCTCCATATGTGAATGTTCTAATCTTTAAGGTCTTTCTCACAAAGAGAAATGGAGAAATAGAAGGGGAAAGCTTCCAATCATTTAAATTCTGGAAGTCATTCAGCTGAAGCTGCAGGGGATCGTGGAAGAAAATGTAGCAATGACCGCTCTCTCCTCCCCTTCCTTTCTGTGATCAGAAGCAGCAATGAGCAATCAGTTCTCTATGGATGGATACTTCTTGCCTGTCTTGGTTGCCTCAAGTCTGAAGACATTCTGCTAGAAAAACACTTGTTCAGTTGTCAGCCTCTGTTAGAGGCAGAGGAGGGGGAAGGTCTGTTAGAGTGCTATTACTTTTTGCTCATCAAAGTTTACCCTCTAAGTGTGAAGGTTGCAAGCCTACCATGTAGTCAAGTTCCAATACAGTTGCAAATCATAAAGATTCTGCCAATGCAATTGCTATAGATTCCTGGGGCTTCCTGTTCTGTCTCTTTCATTTCCTAGTTTATTTTTATGCTTTGTGTAGTTTTTTACTCCAGAAAGATGGTTGTTCAGTGTTGACTGACAAACCACTGGACTGATGTAAGTGTATGCTTTTTGGGAATGTGCTGGAAATTTTAGTTGCAATTTGGATATCTTTTTCTTATTTACCTTTAAAAAAAAACTATTCATGAAGTTCAGAGCTTCTAAATATCTTTCCTCGAATAAGACTAAACAACAGCTAATCTTAGAATATAATTTAGAATTAAACACTTTATATTCTGTGTGTGATCATTGTGGACTTAAAAGAAACTAAAAGTATTCATGATATTGCCACTTTAAATGTGATCGATTTAAACATAAAACAACAAAACACAATGAAAGGCCTCAAACACATTACAATATGACTCCAATCTGTGTTTATCAGTGCAAGCATCTTCCCATCCCCTCTAGTACCAATTGTGGTAGCCTTGATTGTCCCCTGGTACTTGCCTGAGTGGCCCTCATCACCCAATTATCGTCCTGAATGGCAAGATCATTTTTATTGGACAAAGTTTATTTATTTCTAGAAAGACACGAGGGGGGAGAAAGAGAAGAGATAGCCTGTTTAGAGAGGACAAGCATTTCTTCAGAGTGTCAAAAAGCAGAAAAAGATGTAGAGATGAGCAAGAGAGATCTGTCTTCATGAGAGCACAAGAATTTGAGGGAGCAATCCCAAGTGGCTTTCAAGGGGAGGTGTTATACAATTTCTCGAATTTTGTTTGTTTTATATTTGGGGCACACCCAGTGGTGCTCAGGGCTTACTCCTGGCTCTTGATCAAGGATCACTCAGGTCTCTCTAGGAACTTTATGGGGTTCCAGAGAGTTAACATTGTTTTGTCCTCTGCAAGATGAGTGCCCTCCCTGCTGGACTATCTCTCCAGTTCTTGAAATGTTTTATTTGGGTTTGATTTGCCAGGAGTTCTCTGCATACACAGAGACTATTACTCTGGGAATAGTCATAGGAAAAGCCTTCCATTCTTCATGGTCTTTCCATAACCTCATTCCTTGCACTGTTTGTGGTCTTTTCACATTCTCATAGATTTTTCTGAAACTTCTCCTTTCCTGAGGAGAAACTCCCTCTCTGGGAAGGACCTGGGAGTTCTGCCTCCAGGTTGTGGCAGTTTCTAATTTCTAGGGCTCCAAAGAGCTCCAGATCTGCATGTCAAATGGACGTGGTCTTCATGTCTTTGGACTATGCAATTTCTTTAAATTTTGTTTATTATCAGGACACCTCTGCTATCTGCTTGTGACACATACAATAAAACAGATTTACTTGCAAATTTCATAATATTGTCCAGGATGAATCTTTATGAATCTATCCATGGTGCTTTGTTAAAATTCTGTTGCTGTGACCACAAATTCAACTTCTACTTGAATTGATATTAGGAAATTATTGCTTTATTTAATTTCAATTTGCTTTTATTTGTTTTGGGCCACATGTGGCAGTGCTCAGAGTGGATTCCTGGCTCTGCATTCAGGCATCTGGGGTGCCAGGGATCACACCCAAGTCTGCCCCAGATTTTGTTTGTTTTAAATCAGAGACAACATAATAACATTAAAAATGCATATTTATTTAATGCATAAGTCAATATATTATCATTTGAACATTAATTTGATATATATACATATATAATATACATATAGATAGGGAAAAAAGAGAAGGGATTAATAATAATGTAACGATGGCTGGACTTTTTTACCCACATCACTATAGTTTATATTTCAGCTTCACTGCAGTTTTAAAGGTGAGCTATAGTAGTATTATTAATTTCAAAATGTAGAAACAGATATTCATATAAGGCATCTAGATAAAATTAGGCATATGAATTAATGATATCCTAAATCTCATTTCATTTACTGTGTTCTTAACCAGAATGAACTAGAACTTGTTGTATTACTTTGTAGGCTCTTATTTAGGTAAAATTTAAATACAGGTGTAGTATTTTATATATGTATTAATTTACTTACTTTTGGTTTTCATTACAAACTGTTAGCATCACCCAAGTCATACTTGAAATTTGGAACATTAAAATATGTTCTTTTGAAGACTAGTGCTAGCATTTTGAAGTTTACATCTTGAAAAAAAGTAGTCTGTTTATTCTAGGATAATTAAGTAGATTGCTCCCGTGTACATTTTCAAGATGAAAATTTGTAAAGGCTGAAATTTTCAAGTTTCTCCTATTGTATCTATCATATATCTTCTCATTATAGAAATGCAAAGAGGAAGTGATTGAAACATTTGCTTTAACAGCTCTGCCTACGGAATGCAGAAATTCTATGTGGCAATGGTGCAGTTCCAGTTGTGAACTCCCATGCTTTGAAATGCTAGACTACAGTATATCTTTTGGTGCCTCGGTAAGAAATATGAAACCCTCATTATTTCTGCATTTGTTAAACTATGTCTTTTGTTCCACTTGCAGACCAAGTAGTCAGCTTTGATAAAATTTGATCTACATTCAGAGATCTGTTCTGATCTCAGCTTTTAAATGGTTCATCCCAGGGCACCCTGGAATGTTTAAGATGATATTTTTAATAGCTTTCCTTTCTCTCATTTTTCAGCTAGGCTGTTTTCATTTACATACTCAAAACTTCTGATTTTTGCATTTGCTATATAACTAAGTTGGAGTTTTGTGGCTTTTCTGTCACAAAAGCTTTGTGTTACATACATTCTGTAGGGTCTCCATGAATCATTGGTATTGTTTCAAAATTTTAAATTATTTATAATAATTTATTACATATGTACATATATGCGTTTATCTGTGCCTGTGTGTTTTGTTAAAAGAATTTTCTAGTGTTACTAAGATTACAAAATCTTTAACAGACTCTCCACTGGATCACGAATAATGCAAGGTTATAATGTGGTGCTCTGGATTTATCTGGAATATTTGAAGTGCTAGAAACCTTTTGTAAAAACATGCTTTTATTAAAACAGAAATACAATCTATATTTTACCAATTGTTAATCAAAATGTTCTTTATATTTTAAAGAGTCTGAAAGATGATGTTTTTAGATATCTTTTATGAGAAAATATAATTGAGAATTGAAGCATGATTTCTAGCAGCTAAAGCATTTTGAAAATATAATTTATTTAGTGTTCCAGATATAAACTATTCATAAAATTCTAATGATAATTCAAACTCAATATTACTTTCATATATTTAAGGTTTTCTTTGCTTCTCAATTTTTATTTTTAAATTAATAAAATTAATTTCAATTAAGTTTTCTCTTCATATATACAAGTTCTGTATTTCTATAGACACACTTATGCACTCAGATACTAAGACTCACTTCAGTCTGATGTATTCTTTTATCTATCTAATAAACATTGCACCGAAAGGACTCTCTGAGACAGTAGAGTGTCCCTTATTAATTTTCTCTGCAATGTACATTTCACTTTTTCAACTCCATTGGACATTCATGTTCTTCAATTATCTGACAATACCTTGAGCCCAGTATGTCAAATGAAGTATCCTCTCTTTTCCTTTCCGAGTAGGCATGACCCAAAAGGTTCATCAAGTGTATTTAAATGGTTTGGATGTTTCTCAATATAGAATAACTTTTTTTTTCCAGAGAGCTGAATAGCATATATCAGTGTTCTGGTTGACTAGATGCTCTAGGAATTGCACTCACTGAGTTTGATAATAGCAACTGAATTAAGTACAACTTAGACTCGCATATAGAAATGAGGGTACAATTAGGTGGGCATAAATATATGTTGGTCAAATCTTATGCTCTGAGGAATATAAGATTTACTTTTATATATGTATTTTATAGACATTCTCTACCTTTTTATGAACATTGGTGAAGACATATGTTTTAAAAAATATTGTTTTGGTTTTGGGGTCACATTTGCTAATGCTCAGGGCTTACTCCTACCTCAAGAATTACCCTTAGCAGTGCTTAGGAGACGAGGGATCTAAACTGGGCCAGCCACATGCAAGGCAAATACCTGACCCACTGGACTATTTAGTGCACTGACCGGAGCTTTATAAAATTATTTTTGGCCTTTGTTAAACACAGTTCTTGTAATATCACTATTAAACTCTCTTCAGTATGATTTTTATATGTCTGCATATTATTTCACTATTCTTGTTATTTTGGACTGAATATTGTCATAACTGCTAGGAGAAATTACAATAATTATAGTAGTGTCTGTTTCTCATAATAGAACAAAAGCTCTATTTTTAAAAAATACTATACCCAGGTTTTATTCCTCCTCCCCTCTTGGAGAACCTGGAAGGCTACTGAGAGTATCTTGCAGGCTTGGCAGAGCCTGGCAAGCTACCCATGGCATATTCAATGTGCCAAAAACAGTAACAACAAGTCTCACAATGGAGACGCTACTGGTGCCTGCTCGAGCAAATCGATGAGCAATGGGATGACAGTGATACAGTGAGTTACTCCATCTGTTTCCGTTTAGGGATTCACTTTACATGAGCATGATGCTGCATTTTCTTCTTCTCGTTCCCAGCCAATGCACATACACAGAACGGGAGATTTGTCTCCCGTGAAGAACAGAGAATCTGGTACTTATTTGTCTCTAGAAAATTCACCACTCAGGTTAAGCTTTGTTTAAATTGCGGAAGAGACACTGTTCTGTACAGAGTCACCGCCTTCAATAATTCTTATTATTACACTTTTATCCTCCATATAGTTCATATCCCATCCTAAGTGGAAAAATTTCTTCTGTTCCCACTTACTCCTGCTGTTCTTCTTCTCACTTTCGCTTCTAACTCCATTTGACTTCTGCGTCATGGAGAACATTAATTAATGCAAGTAATAACTAGAGTAGTTCATGATTACTTATGTTCAGATGAAGATCTGGCATCTATATACTCTCTGACATGATGCAAATTTCCTTCTGAGATGGCACTTGGGTATATATTCTTTCTGACAGAAGATGATCACCACTTGAAAAAATGATAGTATTGGGCTGGAGAGATAATATAAGGGTTTAGTCAGTTCCTTTGCATACAGTGGACTCTAATTTGTTCTCTGACACCAGATATGGTTCCCTAGGTATCATCAGGAAAGAGGCCTGAGCACAGAGCAAGGAGTAAGTCCTGAACACAGCTGGGTGTGACCCCGAAACAAATAAACCAAAATTATTTTACTGCTTAAATTCTTCTAAGTGAGGGCCAAAGAGATAATATAGGTTTGGTCCTCACCATCATATATGATTCCCTGAGCACTGCTGGCAGTGAGTCTGGAGTATAGAACCAAGAGTCAATCTTGAACACCAAAAGGTGTGGCCCCCAAACTAAAGCAAAAAGCAAAACAATAGTAAAACTTCAAGTCTTTCTTCTTGTGACCCCACCTCCACTGTCTCTCTCCTTGGTTTTCCCTCTCAGAATAATCACAGAGGGGCCAACAATGCTATAAGAGCCCCAAGCCTCAGATTTTAAGTATTTAAGTTTCTTTTCTATAGTATTACTAATACATATTCAGATGACATTTCGTTCATTTAATTATCATTTAAGATGTCAATTTTCAAATAAGTTATGAATTAAGAATATTTCAAATTTGCACTAGAAAAGATTAAATAGCAGCTGTCACTGAGGTTATTTTTCTAGAGTGAGGTTGTTGATTTCACTCACCCTCCACTTTTAAGATCCTACACGAGAAAATAAGCCCATGGGGACCACAGGGAGGAGTTTCTGGGAAAGTGGATATGAAAAATTACAAAGGATGGCACTTTTTAAAACCTACAACTTAGGTCTTTTGCTCTAGGAAACATAATTGACCAATGACTGCAGTTACTGTTGTACTTTTTGCAGACTGTTCTCAAGGTAAGACAACACTTGGCTGAAGGTCAAAAGCAGACCATTCTTGCAAAGTACGACGGCTCCAATAGAAGAGTTTTTCTTCCTCATGACTCACTGATATTACCATTCTTTTCTGGAAAGAATGGTGAAGTCTGGGATGCTTCTCTGACCAATATCCTTTATTCTATTATGCTGTGAGTGTGAGGTCTGCATCATGCTTCTACGGCTCTTCCTATCTTTCCATGGTCCTTTCCTTAATTGCATGTCTTGCCAGTCTAATATTATCTTGCCATTTGCTTTTCCAAGCACCCAAATTAATTCAGAATATAAAATTATATAACCACCTGAGGTAATTTAACACTACCTTCAATTTTGCATCTAATGGATAGTCAAAAAATATTTCCTAAATATTCCTTTTTCATAAAATTTTATTTTCCACTTATACCTTATGGATTGGAGCAATAGCACAGCAGGTAGGGCATTTGCCTTGAATGGGGCTGACCCGGGTTTAATTCCTCCGTCCCTTTCAGAGAGCCCGGCAAGCTACCGAGAGTATCCTGATTGCACGGCAGAGCCTGGCAAGCTACCTGTGGCATATTCAATATGCCAAAAAGTTTCAACAAGTTTCACAACTGAGATGTTACTGGTGCCTGCTCAAGCAAATCGATGAACAACTGAACACAGTGGTACAGTGCTACTTATACTTTTATAAACATTGTGGTTCACTAAAGGTCTTCATGACGATTTGCTACAGACATTCAAGATACAAACATAAATCCCACCGCCATTGTACCTTCCAACAATTATCTCCAATTTTCCCAACCACCTTGAGACTGCCTCTGTAGCAGGCCCTCAATAATTTATTTGATATTACTTGTTATAATTTGCTAAAAGAATGATCAAAAAATTTTCCTCAGAAGAAAGTGATGATTGTGTATCTCACCATGGAGCTATTAAGCATTTGTATGATCAATTACTAAGATGCTGTTACAGGTTAAGCCTTTGTGTTGATAGTTTTTTAATCGAGATTGGATGCCTTCTACCATACATCCCATCCAATCTGGTGTGCTACTCCTCGTTTATGAGTGTTGTATAGTTTGAGTTCTGGTTGCACTTCAGGAAGTCCAAAATTTTTAATGAGGTGATACAGCTGGAGTTAAATTTTTAACTGGGTGGCATTTTGGGACATGTGTGTGACTGCGACTGCCAATGCTTTTGGAAGTACAAGGAAATGGGGGGAGGTAGCCCATCTCCAACTCAATGAAAGTCTGGAGATTTCAGTCACACAACCCGCATAACTGAGTTTTCCAACAGATTACTCTCTCTTCCCCCCCTTATAAAAATTTTATTTTAGTTTTCAAACTTGTTCACAATAATTTGTTACATCCAATATTCCAACACCAATTCCAACACTGTTTCACCATCCCTCCCAGCACTATTATTTTATATTTTCCTCCCATCACCCAAAGCTTCCCCCAAAGCACGTACTAAATAAGTTATTTTGTATAGCTTGTTAGGAATAATCTGTTAAAAAGGATCCAATAGACTTTTCTTACAGGAAATTGTGTGAAGAGTTCAACTGATTACTTTCTGGATGGGGCTTGTGCCAAGCACTGAAGTTTGGCTGGGAGCATGGCAGCGATTGTGGAGTGTGGAGAGTTTTGGCTGCCTATACTTTGTTAGGGTGGTGCTGGTCATACCAGCCCTTCTTCGGGAACCCTGGATGACTCAGCCTTACAAGCGGTCTGGAAGGATCTCTACCTAAATATTTCTTAGGTGAGTGTTTGTTGGAAAATGCAGGAGGACACATACAGACAGCCTCACTTTTTGTTGCTCGCCAAGATACCATATTGTCTTTCTTTCTTTAACTGAATTTATGTAGTTAGCTCTTCAACTGAATATGCAGGAGGGAAGAAGGAAAGGAGCTTCATTTTAAGCATGAGTGGAAATAGCAGTTGACTTTACAAATTGGTACTGAGAGCTGCAGTTTGTAAAGGAACAAAGAAGATTGTCTCATGGTGACAACCGTTTGTCACCTAATCGCATAATGCATAAACACTTCAAGTAAGTTCATACATTAGGATAGCATTGTCAATCAAGCAGGGCCTTTTATTTGTTTTGTTGATGTGGGAAAGTATGAGATAATCTCCCTTTGATTTGGCAGAAAAAGAAAAGGGATAGAAGGAAAGTGAGAGAGCCTATGTGGCATAAAATTGCTCTAATTGATCGTGTCTGTTTAATATTACTGTAGAAAAATGATTTGGGGTGCTTTTGTTTTACTCTTGGAATTATTCATAATATACATATATGTGAATGCATATCTCGTTCTGCAATTTGCGGCTAGCAAGTTTAGAGTTGGCACCTTGCGAATGTTCTCAATGTTGAGCATCCATTTGGATCACTTTGGGAGTTTTAAGAATGACCTTTGTGTAAAAACTCTAAGTAATTTTACCTAGGGGTTTAGGCATAGTAATTTTTAAAAGTTACTAGCTGGTATAGAAAGTCATTATAGCCAGTATAGTGCTTGCCTTGGATGAGATGGATTTGTCCCTGTCACTCGATTGGACCCCAGAGTTCTACTGGAAGTAATCTCTAAACTCAGAGTCAAGAGTTAGCATACAAACAAAATAAAATAAATGTAAATAAAAGTTACCCAGATGTTTCTAAAATGCAAGTTAAGAGTTGTAAAAGCAAATAAAATAACAAAATTGAGAGAGAAAACTGATCATTATTTTCACAACAGAAAGGCTATTGTCCACTGGAACTGTTTGCAGAGGCGACAATAGTAATTTTAGCACATTAGAGAGTATTTTGAGACTTTTCCTAGAATTGATACACTAGGAAAGGTTCTTCCTTATTTTTGTTCGATATGGCCAACTGTACTTTATCTCAATCTAAATGCCCCCTTCATATTTCTTAATTACCCCCAAACTTTAGTGTCCATCCCACTGTAACTTTGACACCTTTTGAATGACATACTTACATGCTTCACAAGCTTTTATTCATATCCTTTCAGGCCTTTTGTCAAGTGATTCATAATTATATACATGCTTTAAAAAGCTTTCTTTTACAATAGAAGAAGATATTTCATTATGTCAAAATATATTTGCAGAAATAAACCGACCTAATATCAAGCTCAGGATTAGACTGCAGGTCCCTTTTCTGTGCATTCTGGTGCTTTACTCACTGAGGCATGCTGTTGGTATATGGCTTTCATGCCAGTGACAGGCTACTTGGATTAATCTTCAGCTTTAATGCCTTAAGACTTAGTGAGCTGCAACATACCAATTCCCACATGTCTCGTTTCCCTTCGTGATTTTTTTTTCTTCATCATTTCTGCAAGTATCCTAAGTGTCAAATGGGTCGATAAAAGCATCAGTGTTCGGCCAGTTCATGTCCTGGTGGTCAGCCAGTGCTCACATACTGAGAATCAAGTGGTGTAACATTCAGTGAATGTCCCTAAGACATAAGGATTAGTCTGCACTGACACGTTTCTCAGATGGAGCAAAACAATAATTTCTAATCTGCTACATTCCATTGTTGGATTGCTCAGTCATCTCATGGAGACTTCTGGTAACAATTAATACAGTCATAAAAATAAGGGAAAATAACAGGGGAAAACATGCACACAAATTGAAAGCAGATATCTAAATACTGTTGTCCCACAAATTTAGATCAACCACACGTCTGCCTGGAAACTTGTAAATAGCATTCATAAGTGATGTTATCATAAAATGTGGTGGAGAAATCACAATGGAGCCTATTTGTACATTCTTGAATTAATATCTATGTGCAGATAATTAAGAGGACAATAAAAATACACAAAATGAATGCACACAGGGGAAGATAAGAACTGAACATGATCCAAATATGTCATATTGTGGAAACCTTGAGGGAAATAAAGCTTTATGGGATATTGGCAGACAGCATTGCTGCTGGAACCAGGATTTGAAGCCCTGCAATTTGGAAATAATGCCTTCAGTTAATAAGGATGTGTGGGTGGAATTAAATTTACCACTCCTACTATTGTAATTAGAATTATATGCCTACTTCTCATACACTTTCCTGAAAATAATTCTTGTAAACTCTTTATGAAAATGCTCTCAAACAATCCATGGTAGCATTAAATGTTATTAGGACAAACTTTCTTTCTGTCATTTATCTGCACAACTTCATAACATTAGATCTGCACATAGACATCTGAATCACTGCAATGTTTTTCAAGAGAATAAATCTTAGCCAAGTGATTTAATTATGATTTTTGACTCAAAGAAAGTCCTTTTGAAGATTACAGAGGTTTATTAAAATACAACAATACTACATTAAACAGAATCTTTAATCTTGTGCTTGCTGGTTTTAGGAATGTGTCTTGAAATAATATTTGCAATAAAATAGATAGAAGGCTAAATACGGTGACCTAAATATTTTCTTTATATATCTCACAGTCCAATGTCAAAAGCTCTGGGAAAAAGCAGGTCTCATGTCTGAGGTATAATTATCTTGTATTTTAGATAGCTTTCTGTCTATAATTTAGTGTTCTTTGATTTATAATAAACTATAATTCAAAGTCAAAAAGTCTTTATATTATCGATTGTGCCTGTGTTGAAAAAAATGGTAGATTATAAAAGTGTTTTGAGAAGACACAGATATTTCTGTAACTTTTTTTTTTTTATTGAATCACTGTGTGATAGACTCTTACAAAGCTGTTCATGATTAGGTTTCAGTCATAGAGAGTCCAACACTCCTCCCTCCACCAGAATTTATTCCCTATCACTGGGGTCCCAAGTTTCTGGCCCATAACCCCTCACCCCTAGCCTGCCTCTATGGCAGATACTTTTCTTCTCTCTGTCTCTGTCTCTCTGTCTCTGTCTTTCTTTGTGTCTCTATTTCTCTGTCTCTCTTTGTCTCTCACTCACTCTCTTTCTCTTATTCTCTTTCTCTCTCTTTCCTTTTAGGCATCATGGTTTGCAGGACAGATACAGAAATGTTATCAGGTATTTCCCTTTAACCACTTTTAACACTCAGTTCTAGAATACCATTGAGTTAAATGAGTCAGGAAGAGAGGGGAAGATATAGAATGACATATATGCATTTGTGGTTTATATATATATATATATTCCACAAATGCATATATGTGGAATATCTTTATGCATATATGTGGATATCTTTAGCTTACTTCTCCCTCAAGAAGAAACTGGCAATCTTCTGAGAGTTTCCTGCCCCCATGGGACAGCCTTGCAAGCTCCCCATGGTGTATTCATAATCAAAATTCAGTAACAAGCTGGATCTCATTCCCCTGACCCTGAAGAGCCCCCAGTGCAACATCATTAGGAGGGCCGAGTCGAGATAGACTTCTAAGATCTCAGGGAAAGGACGAAATGAGATGTTACTGAGCCCGCCCGAGAAAATCGGTGATTAACGGGATATTATGATACACACACACACACACACTCACATATGTGTGTGTGTGTGTGCATTCTCAAAAGGGGCAGCAGTGCTCTATCTCTCCCGCCGCCCTCGGTTCGGTAGTCTCACACCACTTCACACACCCCAAGGAGGTCGATGTTGATAGGTAGGCGAAGGAAGGAATGAGGGCCAGGCTGGTCAGTTTCAACTGCAGTTTATTCCAATCTCCATTCCCTTTCTGATTCTCTCTTTCCTGAGCCCCTCTAGCTCTCACTTCTGACTCTGTCTCTTACTTATGACTCTGACCCTTACTTCTGACTATGATTCTCACTCGCTTTGTGCTCTTTCTTTCCCCTGCTTCTTGCTCCGATGACTCCCTGATTCTGTTTCGCCTTGTGCTCTGCTTCTGTATTTTCTCCCTAACTTCTCCTATAGTGTTAGTTTACATAGCAATCACATAGGGTGGTGACACAAAGGTGGGTCAGAACAATAACAAATCAACAAAGAGGGATAAGACCACTCCTCAAGGACAAAATCTCACCTAAAGAGATTGCTCCAGATTACTAGGAGATCTGCTTAAGGGCAGGATCCCATCCAACGTGTGTCGCTTTCTTCTTCCCTCAGCTAGTAATCCACTTAAATAGTTATAGTAAATTTATTTCTAATATTTCTAAGCAATGTCATTATGTATGAGCACAATAAGAAATATATCAAACTTAAATTTTGGTTCTTCCTAAGGACATCTCACTATATATGCCAGGCCACAGTCCTCAGGCCTTAATCTTCCTAACCCCTGCAGGATCCTAATCTCCTCATTACTTTTGGATCATGACAGCATTTGTCCATGACCATGCTCTCAACTTATAGTTGAGTATTGTGGCACTTTGGCCTGGCTCATTTTGATGCCAGGGTAGCTCACAGCTTGCCCTGGGTCCATTCTATCCCTTGTTGGGACACTGCTTTGGGGATGCTAGGAACTAAAGGCAACTGAGTTCAGAAAGCAGATGCCCAGGAGTAAATATTATTTGGAGTCAATCAGCTCCCAAGTTTCAAGAGCATAACATTAACTGCCTTCCTTTGTCCATACAGAAAGGACATTTATTTAAAGTAATGTCCTATGCAAAAGACAGAGAAAAGCAATATTTAACTTACATTACAAGTTCAATGTCCTAGAAGGATCTGATCTTACAAGTTAACAGAATCTGATTAGGGGAAAAGGTGATTAATTCGTTGGGGAGGAGAGCACAGAGAAAGTTTACAGGTAAACAGAGGAGTGGGAGTGACTCTGGAGCACTGTTATGGGTATAACCTGGTAAACCTAAGTTCCCTGCAGCAAGGCTGAAAGAACAAACCGAATGTTATCCTATATCTCCCCCTTTTCTTTTTACAAAAACACAAAAATTTGAATTAGAGGCACAATTCCAAATCACAATACAGTCTTATTAGTTGTACTAAGATTTCAACCCTTTCAGAAAGTGAAAAGATAAATGAAAAAATTAACATAAATATTGTGATATCCTCAGTACAGTACCTCATCAAAACTTTAAAAAGTTATTAAAACTAAATAAGTTATTATTATTTATTTGATGGCCACTTATTTTTATTTATTTATTTATTTATTTATTTATTTATTTAAAATTTATTTTATTGAATCACCATGTGGAAAGTTACAAAGTTCTCAGGTCTATGTCTCAGTTATACAATGCTCAAACACCCGTCCTTTCACCAGTGCCCATATTCCACCACCAAAAAAAACCCAGTATACCTCCCACTCCCCACCCCCGACCCTCCCATTCCTGCCTGCATAACTGATAAATTTCACTTCATTTTCTCTTTACCTTGATTACATCCCATATTTTAACACAAAACTCACTATTGTTGGAGTTTCAACACAGAACTCACTATTCTTCTTGGAGTTTATCCCCCCCAAAAAGATGGCCCTATTGACAAGGAAACATTTGATAATTAGTTTTCCACTGATGAGAATGAAGAGATATAGAGGTGGCAGCGTGGTTTAGGATTTCTGTATTTTAGTAATTAAGTCCAGGGAGATTTATGTTGGAAATTGCATCATTTCCCTTCCTGGGGCAACATGGAGCAAAAGCTTAGTTCACAGTCTGGAGACATGGCTGCAAGCACTTGCTGGGACCAGAAGTAATGTAGCTGGCTCTGGATCTTGGTTATTCATCAGCAAAGCGGTCATGCAAAAGCATGGCCACCCAGGTCGAATCTCGGCGGAGCGCGAATAAGTTATTATTTTGATATATAATCCCATTTGTCCATTATCTGTGTCTTATATTCTATGATGATTCCCAATAAATTATTTGGTATGTCATCATTAGAAGTACAACTTTTTCCAAATTTCAACAAGATTTGTATGACTTAAGTTGTATCTCTATCTCTTTTTCTCTCTCTCTCTTACTCAGGCTCTGCCAATGGCAGTACTGTTATTGAAAGAGTATCGTGCATATCCCTTGACCTATCAGTACCCAGTTCTTATCCAGGGTGATAATTTCCAATGATTATTGTCATAGTGGTCCCTTCTCTGTCCTAACTGCAATCCACCACAACTTATTGCATGCTTTTTTACCATGGAGCCATCTTCCTGGCTCTTGTTTCTGCTGTCTTCGGTTGTTATTCTCATACTAAGTTGTTAGGTTTTATTTTTATATCCCACAAATGAGTGCAATCATTCTATATCTGTCTGTCTCCCTTTGACTCATTTCACTCAGCATGATACTCTCCATGTTCATCCATAAAGAAGCAAATTTTGTAACAATTTTTATTAGTGGGTATGTAGTATTTCATTGTGTAGATGTACCCAAGTTTCTTTATCCACTAATCTGTTCTCAGGCACTTGGATTGTTCTCGGACTTGTGAGTTGTGCTGTGCTGAAGGGACTAGTCAGCAAACAGCTGTTTCTCTTCCGTGTTTCTGTGCCAGTGCCTCAGGGTAGCCCTTTATCATCCCTGGTCTCGAGTCTCTTTAGTTATGGTCTTCCCATTTGTGATGCCTCCCTGGTCAACCTTGCATAATACTGCAAACATTTTTTTCCACAGTATTTGAATTTTATTTTATTTTTATAAAGTTGTTCAGAGTCTCTTGCCCCCGCGCCTGGCTGTCTTTGTGAGAACCCTCAGAGGGGATGGGTTGGGTTTTCCTCCCCGCCCCAAGCAGAGCCCCCATAGCTGAGGACCTCCAGAGCCCAGCCACAGCCATGCTCGGGACCCCTCCCCACATGTTTGGACGAGTCTCACGCATGAAGGAACCGGCAGAGGAACCCAGGTGTGTGGGACCTGGAGCTGGGATCTCCAAGTCTGCGCTGACTGGGGATTGGGTCTCTTCAGCCCGGATCCCCCATTTTCCAGTAGCTAGGCGGTCATACCCAGGAACTGCCCCCGGCGCCGTGTGATACCATCAACAGCCAATATCTAGAGACTATAAAACCAACCTCCCTGGCGTGGCCATGAAACATCTAATAGCCTAGTTCTTCCTCTTGGAGAACCTGGCAAGCTGCTGAGATTTTCCTGCCAACATGGTAGAACCTGGAAAACTCCTCATGGCGTATTAATATGCCAAAATCAGTAACAATGCTGGGTCTCATTCCCTAGACCCTGAGAGAACCTCCAATGCGGCACTGTTGGGAAGGGCAAGTAAAGAGAGGCTTCTATAATCCCAGGGCTAGGACGAATGGAGACACTACTGAGATCACTTGAAAAATTCAACGATCAAGAAGATGATGATGATGATGATGATGATAAACACTATTTAATTGAGTCAAGGTATAAGGCTATACACATGAGCATTAATTGAAAATTACTTTATCACTGTAAAAATTATGATTATGATTTTTTTCAGCAAGATATAGTTCTGTACAGTATACTGCAATATGTATTTATCTTACATATGTAATGTATCTGCATATTGTTCTGTCTATGACTTTTTTCCATTCTGGAGAAGGCTTTGTTCTCACTGAACACAGATTTCTCTTTTTCTTCCCTCATACTTTTCTAAGAATATTTCCTTAAATGAAACTATTTTTGCTTCACTAAAACAAGAAAAACACACACAAAAAAAATTTTCAGCTTGTGTAGCATCATTCTAAGATAGCTTCACAAGGGAATCCTCATAGTTTCATGAGATAAAGAATTATTCTTTGCCCTAATTTTTCTCCCTGTAAAGTTAGTAAATAATAAAGAAAAACTTACATATTCAAATCTACAGTGTATTCCTTATCTTTAGGAATCCATCCAAAATTAACATGTAATAATTTTAATTTTTAAATTTTAATTTTCTACCCAAAGTATATTTTGTGGTAAGCGTGCTAGCAGTTTATTTTTTCAAAAAGTCTGACACTCACTCACTTCATTGATTTTCTTAATATTTCAAGTTCTTACTACGTACTATTTTGATCATTAATTCCAAGTCTACATGTATATATGCAATATAACAGTTAAATAACTTGATAAACATTTTTTGTTTAGTTACTTGCAAAATTATGTAGTTAATTGAAAATTTTGATATATAAAAAAAGAATTTTATTGCTATGTGAAAACTTGTTGCATACTACATAAACCTCTGAAAGTATAAAAAAAAGGCAAAATCCATAATAGCTCAGTTGATCATTGAATACCAGTGAGGATTGTTATAGGCAAAGGTAGGAATAAGAAAAATGAGACAAATAAGTAGAGATCATATTCTAAAAGTCATAAGAACTTAATGTTTGAGATAGTCCCATTCATTTATCTCTGTTTTCACTTGCTTGGCCAGTGGCGTGTCAGCTTTGAAGATACCTTTGGCTTCAATGTCGTGGAGGGTTTTGCCGACCTTGTCTTCAATGTACCTTAGGAATTCTGGTCTGATGTTGAGGTCCTTAATCCATTTTGATCTGACTTTTGTACATGGTGATAGGTGGAGGTCTAAGCCCATTTTTTTGCATATAGCTGTCCAGTTTTGCCAGCACAATTTGTTAAACATGCTTTCCTTGCTCCACTTCGCCTTTTTTGCTCCCTTATCAAAGATTGGATGGTCATATATTTGGGGGGATGTGTCAGAGTATTCCACCCTGTTCCATTGGTCTGCGGCTCTGCCTTTGTTCCAGTACCAAGCTGTTTTAATGACTACCGCTTTGTAGTAGAGTTGGAAGTTGGGGAGGTTGATTCCTCCCATTTTCTTTTTCCCAAGAATTGCTTTAGCTATTCGTGGGGGCTTATTGTTCCATATGAATTTCAGGAGCGCTTGCTCCATTTCTTTGAAGAATGAAAAGGGTATCCCTATAGGGATCGCATTGAATTTGTACAATGCTTTGGGGAGAATTGCCATTTTGACAATATTAATTCTTCCAATCCATGATCAGGGGATATTTTTCCATTTCCTCATGTCTTCTTTTATTTCCTGAAGTAGCGTTTTGTAGTTTTCATTATACAAGTCCTTAACTTCCTTAGTTAAGCTGATTCGGAGGTATTTGATTTTTTGAGGCACAATTGTGAACGGGATAGCTTTTATCATATCGCTTTCTTCTCTCTCACTATTTGCATATAAGAAAGCCATGGACTTTTGGGTATTGATTTTATAGCCTGCAACTTTACTATACGAGTCTATTGTTTCTAGGAGTTTCTTGGTAGACGTTTTAGGGTTTTCTAAGTATAATATCATATCATCAGCGAATAGTGAGAGCTTGATTTCTTCCTTTCTTACCTGAATGCCCTTAATATCTTTTTCTTGCCTAATCGCTATTGCAAGTACTTCCAGTACTATATTGAACAGAAGAGGAGAGAGTGGACATCCTTGTCTTGTCCCTGTTCTCAGAGGGAAGGGTCTTAGTTTTTCCTCATTGAGGATGATGCTTGCCGTAGGCTTGTGGTAGATGGCTTTGACTATATTGAGGAAGGTCCCTTCTATACCCATTTTGGCGAGAGTTTTCATCATATAGGGGTGCTGGATCTTGTCAAATGCTTTATCTGCATCTATTGATATGATTATATGATTTTTATCTTTTCTTTTGTTGATATGATGGATTATGTTGATTGATTTCCGGATGTTAAACCATCCTTGCATCCCCGGGATGAATCCCACTTGGTCGTGGTGTATGATCTTTCTAAAACTAAGAAGCTTCTGCACCTCAAGAGAAACAGTGACCAAAGTACAAAGACAATCCACAGAATGGGAAAGGATATTTATGCAGTACCCATCCGATAAAGGGTTGATAACAAGGATATATAATGCACTGGTTGAACTCCACAAAAAGAAAACTGCCAACCCGATCAAAAAATGGGGTGATTAAATGAACAGAAGCTTTCCTAAAGAAGAAATCCAAATGGCTCAGAGGCACATGAGAAAATGTTCCACATCACTAATCATCAGGGAAATGCAGATCAAAACAACCATGAGATATCATCTCACACCACAGAGACTGGCCCACATCCCAAAAAACAAAAGCAACCGGTGTTGGCGTGGATGCGGGGAGAAAGGGACTCTTCTTCACTGCTAGTGGGAATGCCGACTGGTTCAGCCCTTTTGGAAAACAATATGGACGATTCTCAAAAAATTAGAAATTGAGCTTCCATTTGACCCAGCAATACCACTCCTGGGAATATATCCCGGAGAGGCAAAACGGTATAGTAGAGATGGCATATGTATTTCTATGTTCATTGCAGCACTGTTTACAATAGCCAGAATCTGGAAAAAAACAGAGTGCCCCAAAACAGATGACTGGTTAAAGAAACTCTGGTACATCTACACAATGGAATACTATGTAGCTGTCAGAAAACATGAAGTCATGAAATTTGCATATAAATGAATCAACATGGAAAGTATCATGTTGAGTGAAATGAGTCAGAAAGAAAGAGACAGACATAGAAAGATTGCACTCATATGTGGAATATAATGTAACTGAGAAGTACAAGTTGGCAACGATGCAACTTCTGGCAGATATCTCTCTGGACTTATTTACTAAAATACTAAATTACAGAAACCCAAAACTGAGTGGCCACTAAGTGTGGTCACTCGACCTCATACCTCTTCATCCTAAGCAATGGAAAACAAATTATCTAATGCTTCCTTTTCAGCAGGTCTGACCTTAGGGGAGAGACTCTCCAAACAATAATAGTGAGTTTTGTTGAAATATTGTATGCAATCAAGGTGAAAGTAAAGTGAAATTTATTAGTTACACAGGCGGGGGGGCTTACGGTAGGGGGGCTAGGGGCGTGGGGGGGTTAGGGGTGTGAGGGGGCAGGGTGGAGCTATACTGGGATACTTGGTGGTGGAATATGAGCACTGGTGAAGGGATGGGTATTCGAGCATTGTATAACTGAGATTTAAACCTGAAAACTTGTAACTTTCCACATGGTGACTCAATAAAATATTTAAAAAAAAAGAACTTAATGTGCTTGGGGAATAAGTATGAATAAGAAACAACAGGAAAAATAAGTAATTTAAGTTATTTTGGGTTTAGTGTGGATAAGGCATGTTTGTGAACAAAAGTAGACTGCAACTTTATGCATGTAGGGAGGGTTTTAGATATTTCAAATTTGCAGCTGTTTGGAAGTACATAATGATGGTGGGGGTGAGTGTAACATGAGAGAAAAAAGCTAGAACAATCATATTGTAATGATTGTAACAATGTAATTTCTGTTGGATTGTATAAGACCCATATTTTGGTGAAACCAAGTAGCAAACTGTCAAAATTACATTAGTTAATCATGAAAACTTTAGGATGTAGACCCTTTAGAAGTCAGGCTATAGTTGTATCTGCTTGGCATGTGGTAGAGTATACAGTTGAACTATTGAAGGATTTTTATTTTTCATGGTTCATTAGGATGAGACAAAAGGGGTAAGACTATATTGTGAGCTCCACTTTTCTAAAAGATAAATATCAATAGGTTGTGACAATTGAAATGACAAAATATTGCTCTTTTTGTATGTTCAATGGAGTTGTGGGGTATAATTCCATGTATACATAATCTAGTCTCAAAAATGAAGAAAAATAAATCTATTCCAAAGCAAAGATGTTATCTATAGTACTTTATTAGGCTGACATAAACATTCTTTTCAGTATCAAACCAGGGTACTTAGTATTTCTAATTGTTGTCAATTGATGGTCATCACTCATCATCTATTCATCGTAGAAATGACACAAATGGTTTTGAAAGGGTGTGTTCACATATATATGCATATATACACATACATATGCATATACATGCATATGTATATATATACATATATATACAGTAGCTAAAAGAAAAATGTTAAGCCCTAAGGAATAACTACATGTTGAATTTATTTCCATGGAAAAGTTGCTATACTTTGTTTATGATGTGGTCTTGTAAACTTTCTAGAACAGTAGTGTCAACTCCTTACATAATTGTCAATGAACTACACAACTCAGTAAGCACAGAAAGATGTTTGTCTTGCCATGCCACCCAATTCAAAACCTCTTCACCTGCCCATTGGCTCCCCTTGAGCCTATGACTCTTTATTGGGTTGAATGAAATGCCATTAGTTCTCCAAAAAAAGTAAGGCAGGTTTTAAAAATCTACTGATAATGCATTTACTGAGACTTCTAGAATCATAATTTACAGTGTCGGAGAAGACAAAATGCATATAGATGTCACTGATGAATGCATCGTTATTCCGTCACCTTTTAAGCTACACTCTGTACAGAAGTATACATTATGTGACGAATATGAGATGACAGATTCTAACGCACTTGTTGAGCTAAATAAATAAATAGCTCAAAATGTGTACGTGGTGACAATTATATGATGAAATATGGTAAAGTGATAGAGGCACTAGAGTGTTACAAGCAATTCTGAAGAGTTCAGAAACGATTCACAGGAGTGATATTAGACTTGTGCCTTGAAATATGAATGATAGTGAGCCAGGTCTAAAGCAAATGTCATACTAACATAGAAATAGCTTAAAACTGTAGCTCTGGCCTGCCATACAAGCAGGCAGAGGGTGGTGGATGGGTGGTGATGGGTGGGAACCTGGGGACACTGGTGCTGGGAAATGTACACTGGTGAAGGGGTAGATGGTGGACTACTGTATGACTGAAATTCAATCATGGGCAGCTTTGTAATGGTCTATCTCACAGTGATTCAATAAAAAAAAATTTAAAAAAGAGAAGAGAATGGTGCCACTATTGTGAGACTGTGATCAGAACTGGAATTGCAGCCCAGAGAGGACATCAGAGTCTCTGTGCCTCCAATGGGTGTGTGTGGGAGATTACTTGGGTGCTGATCCCCATTTAGAAGGCTCAGCCCATATGAAGCTCCTCATTGTCAGGCTGTTGCCTGACTGTTGTTGCCCTTCTATAAATGTCACTGCTCAGGTCATCATGAAGACGTGACACTGCTCAGCCCTATGAAGAGGGTAATGGGAAGGTCTGGGAAAAATCCTCTTGTCTGCAGAGGGGCCATTGGAACACGCACACCTGTTTCATTCTAGAAAGTTTCCAAGGAAAGCATGAGAAAAATCAAGAACCTTGAAATGGAGGATCAGATATAAGCAATTTTTTTAAACAAGGAATCCTAATATTAAATATATTTAGCAAAACAGTGTGCTATATACTAGGTAATACATAAGTAAATAATACATAGCCTCGGCCCTCCAAGAAATTTAAAATTAAGTGGAAGAAAAATATCTGTAAATAATACACAGCAGAATGAATGAAATAGTATGGTTGCAGAGATACAAAACAAGGAGAAAGGGAATGCTTTTTGAAGTTTGAAGTTTTGAAAAAAGAATTCTTAAATACCCAGTTAAGTATTGGTTTGACAACCACTTGTACTTCCCAAAACTTAAATAAAATTTCCAATAGAAAAACTGTAGCTCTGAAAAACAATTTGTAAATATAATATAGCATGATGTTTTCAAAACCCACAAGAAAACCATGTAACAGTTTTATTTGAAGTACAGTAAGCAACTTAGAATATCTTTTCAGGAAATACTAGCCCATTCAGTATGCTATACCAAAAACTATAACAAAGGAAGCTCTCATTTCATTTAATGCCGAGTTTCCCCTTCCAATGTGGTATTTTCTTCTCAATTATATAATCATTCTTAATAGCATGAAGTTATTTTGGATAGGAAGATACAGATACATAGAACTGAGATCCTTCTATTAGTTTATTTAACTATTTTAGAATACTAGAAAATAATTGGAGCTGGAGCAATACCACAGCAGTTGGGTTTGCCTTTCACACCGCCTACCTGAGTTTGATTCCTCCGCCCCTCTCAGAGAGCCCAGCAAGCTACCAAGAGTATGGAACCTGCTCGACAGAGCCTGGCAAGCTACTTGTGCGTATTGGATATACCAAAAACAGTAACAATAAGTCTCTCAATGAGAGACGTTACTGGTGCCCACTCGAACAAATCAATGAGCAATGGGATGACAGTGACAGTGACAGAAAATAATTACTGGAATATGAATTTCCTCTGTTGGGCCAGACTGATCATACAGCAAGTAGGGTGCTTACCTTGCACGTGGCCCATCTGGGTTCTATTCTCCAGATTCTATATGGTCCCTCAAGCACTACCAGGAGTGATCACTGAGTTTAGAGCTGGAAGTAACCCCTGATCAGGGCTGGGTATTACTCCCACCAAAAAAAATTAATCACATCTGTTGAATTAGATGCTGTTTTATTTCTTAATAAGTAATTAATTACAAAACAACTTACTATTCTATAGAAAATATATCATGCTCCTTGACTAGTTTATATATAATACATAAAATAAAAGAATGTTTCTAGAATCTCAACTTACATTAGAAAATATAAAATACAGTAAATATGACTGTGAACTAGTACATACATGTGCAATATATTGCTTTATATATTATACTTTTTAATACTTTTTTAAATTTTCATGTAACAATTTATAAAATGTATGATAAGCATATCAACTAAGAGACTGTGTAATCCACGTGTTTTCTTATATACAATATGGCTCTCAAATACATATATAACATTTTCAAGGACCGAAGATTAGTTTAGGATGCCATTTTTCCCAATTATCATTTGTTTAATCTTAGATTTTTTCTACAACTCTATGTAGCTGCTTTCCCTTAGTCTAATAGCACTAAAATTCCTAAGGATTGTGGTATGACCAAATACGAAGATATATTCAAATTCTAACTAAAGTAATAGTTATGTATAAGGTGTTGTTCCTGTTTTCATGCCCTATCAAGTAATATATCAGGAAATATGTTTGTGTCCATTTCCATGTATATACATATCTTTAGAAATATTTACTTCAAACTCTGTAAATACTTTGTTACTCCAAATTATATAATAATGTGTGTTCTCCTTGGAACTTTACATGCTCACGGTCTATGCATAAGGGATTCTTAAGCTTAATTTCACATAGATGGCATAAGGAACCAAATTCTTGCTAGAGAATCTAGGAACAAAAGACATAATCACATTATAGTTGTTTTTAATTTGCACTTTTAGTCTGTTTTGGTAGGTTTTCATTATAAGCTATGGAATCCTCAAAAAAGTTAGCTGTGGGCAAGGAAGAAACTATTATTTCCGTAGGAATTAACTAAATCACCCTGGGATAGGAAAACAAGGTGAAGGAAAATATGAGAATTTTCAAGCCTAGATTTGAAAACCTTTGTCTTCCTACACTAAGGAACTTTATACAAAAAGTATCCATTTACCTTAAAAATACAATGTTTATTTAAGAGCCCCTAATTTCTTTAGAATATGATATGAGTCTTGGCAATGAACAGAAACACATGATTTTGCAACATGTGTCCACATGTGGTTCATGCACTCCACATGTGCTCTTTCATTGGGGCTTGTGACCTCGCAATGGATCACATGTGTTTTACATATGCTTTGTGTGGTTCACATCTGTTTAAACATTTTTTTTCCTGACAGTAGACACTTGTTATATTACCGTTTGCTATAATAATTAAATTCAAGAAACTTAACTTGAGAGGATTTGTGGAAAAGGGTGTTTGTTAGTTTTGATTTATATTTGGTGCTGTGTTGAGTGATACCCATTATAACTGCTTATCGTATCTCTTTGTAGGCATACTGTTGCTACGTTTAACCTCACTGAAGCCAGACTAATCCAGAGATGTTCTTAAAATCCTATGACTCCTATGAAGGTTATCATCTCAGAGAAGACCTTGAAAATATACTTTGGATTTAGGGTAAAAAAAAAAAGAAACTGACATTTAAGAGGAGAGGTTACATTTAACATTATATTATTAGATGAAAAGTTAAAAAAATATTCAAACACCTAGGTAAATAGCAATACCAATCATATAACAAAAATATGTTAAAATGAGGGCCTCATGTAGTTGATCATAGTCACAAAAATCAGGCACAAAATTAATGCGGACATCTGCCTGTTTTACTTATATCAGGAAGAAAAAAAATTTATTGTAATTAAATGAACTATTTTCTCTTATAGTACACTTAATTATCTCCTCCTTTTGCCCTCTGGAAGTATCTTTTAAAATTCATAGCTGTATCTGAATACATGCTACCTATTAAACAGGGAAGCAATCTCTTTTATTAATTACATTCTATTTGTTTTCATTTGTCTTTAAAGAAAGTTCTAAAATTAAGATTAGTTTCCCTGGATAACACAGCACTGAGCTTAATGAAGTCTGAGAGGCAGTGACTCTGTTCTGTGTCTTTCCTTGATGTGTGGATCTAATGCTCATTAGTGTTAATAATACTTGGAAGTAAATGAAGCATTTTGGATTGTGACTACCTTATCCGTATACTGAGAAGGAGTACGGTGCCCCCCAGCCAACAAGTTACCTAATGCTCAGTTGGCCAAATGTTAAAAGAGATTTGGTGCTGTAGGCGATTAAACCCACAGTCTGCCCCCGTGGACCAGGCAGCCATAAATAAGCATTTTAAAAGAATCTCCAACTTTAATGAAGAACAGGGGAATATAGATCAGTAATCAGAAACAGCTTTAGAAATACAGGAACAGTGGTATGCATATTTTGATTTGCTACATAAAACATGTATTGTTTTAGAGACATTCCAAAGAATGCATCCCACTGTATTATTAAATGTTTTCTGGGTTTTGGCATTTTTTTGAAAAATTTCGAGGGACCATTCTTGAGCAAAATGAATGTCTTGTTGAGAAACGATGACACTTTATTAAAATTAAATGACACAGAAATGAAAGAACAGATACACCAGAAAAAGGAAATATACAAAAGTAAAAAAAAAAATAGTAGTTAGAATATCTTAGGCAAGTTTATCTGTTTATGCATTTAGATAAAAACTTTTAAAATAAACTAGAAAGCAGTTTTGTCATATACTTTGTAAATAGGAGTACATTAATAATCAGAATTATCTAGAATAAATTTAATTTCCCCAAATTTAAATATGCTTAGAGAGAAAAACATTAGAAATAAGGGGGGTTAGAGGGGTAAAATGGTAACTTCAAATAGGAGGAATGCTTATATTCAGACTGATGGAATGAACATAATTTATAATGCACATCTTCATTTGGATGTAACATTTCTACGTTGTATAATCAAAACTAGTCAAGGTTTTGTTTTCATTTCATTTTCTCTTCTATTTAGAGTCAAAAGCAATCCTATATGAAATTTTCATTCTTTCTAAAATATCACAAGGGGAAATACAAGTTTTCTTTCTGAGATATTGTGTAAGGTAAATAATAACAAACTGACTAGCAAGAATAGGTAAGTGTCTTTTTAACTCAGCCTATGAATTTATCACCTTTGCATTAAAGGTCTCATAGCTCTACCAACACCATGTTGTGTGGGTAATGATTGAACTAATGTTTATTGCTTATCAGCATAAAAATTACAAGGATGTAATTTGAAAAAAGTCTATTGTCAATGAAAAAATAATACAATTTTATGCAAAATATGATGAAATGGGATCTGGAAGATGGCTCGAGTTGTTCAAGGCACTTGCTTGACGAGTGTGAGTTTGCAACTTGAGTGCACCTATACCTCCCAAGTGAGAATGCAAGCTGTGCTATTGGAGAGAAAGGACAAAAGGACCAAAAAGATGGGTCAGTAGCTTAAAAGGTGTCTAGGACGATTCCGAAGCTATGAGTTTCATCTCTGTGCTACTTAATGAACCTGAGAACTAGTCATCTCCAGACTTGGGAACCCCTGCAAAAAAATTAAATAAATCCTTTAATTTAATTTATTTCAGATATAAACCAAATATTATAATAACGACAAGTTTACCCTCTATCACCACCAGAGCAACTGTATGCTCTATCTCACTGTTTCTGGATATTACCACATATATATGTCTATCATATCACATCTAAATGGTGCATAAAATACAAACACGCGAGCATGGAAGGGTAATGTGTGTGTGTTCTTGGACTCTCGGGGTGGTGCCCTCTCTCTCTTTCTCTCGCTGTTCATGTTCAGTGCTCTTGAACCACTGTGTATGGACCGAATTAGGATGGTTCCTCCTTTGTGCTCTTCTGTGTGTGCCGCTGTGCTCTCTTCTGTCCATCTCTCTATCTCTGACTCTGTCTCTGTAGTCTCTCTTCTGGTCTCTTCCAATCTCTCTCTGTCTCTGTCATCCCTCCTCTGGTCTCTTCCAATCTTTCTCCTGAACTCTCTTTCCAGAACCCTTCTGCTTCTCTCTCTGGAGCCCTTCTCGCTCTCACTTCCGACTCTGACCCGTACTTCTGACTCTGACCTGTACTTCTGACTCTGACCTCTACTCTGATTCTCCCTCCTTCTCACTCTGACTCTGACTCTGACTCTGATTCTCTCTCTGACTCTGATTCTCCCCCTTTTACAGTCTTAGTTTATGTAGCAATCTCATAGGGTGGTGACACAAAGGTGGGTTGAACATTAACAAATCAACAAAGAGGGGTGAGAGCACTCCTCCAGGAGATTAACTCAAGGATAAAATCTCATCTAAGGAGATTACTCCAGATTACTAGGAGATCCGCTTAAGGGCAGGATCCCATCCAGGGTGTGTCGCTTTCTTCTTTCCTCAGCTAATAATCCACTTAATTAGTTGTAGTAAATCTACTTCTAATACTTATAGCAATGTCATTCTGTATGAGAACAGTAAGAAATATATCAAACTTAAAGTTTGGTTCTTCCTGAGGACATCTCATTATATATTCCAGACCACAGCCCTCAGGTCAGGTTAATCTTCCTAACTCCTGCAGGGTCCTAGTCTCATCGTTACTTTTGGATCATGTGGATCATGACAGCATTTGTCTATGACCATGCTCTCAACTCATAGTTGAGTATTGTGGTTCTTTGGCCTGGCCCATTTTGATGCCAGGGTAGCTCACAGTTTGCCCTGGGTCCATTCTATCCCTTGTTGGGACACTGCTTTTGGGGTGCTAAGAACTAAGGGCAACTGAGTCGAGAAAGAAGATGCCCAGGAGTAAATATTATTGGAGTCAATCAACCCCCAAGTTACAAAGCATAATATTAACTGTCTTCCTGTGTCCATATAGAAAGGGCATTGCTTTAAGTAAACTAAGCTCCCTGCAGCAAGGCTAAAAGGACAAACCCAATGTTATCTTACAAAAAGGGTTCATGGACAGACACCTGATTCTCTTATAGCCCAATTCTACCACCAATCAAATTGTACAGCTCATTAATAGTAAACTACATATTCCCAGAGATACATAGGGAAAAACAATGAGATTGTTCATAACCGCTCTCTTTCAGGCACATTTCTATTTTGTTTGTTTTGTTTCTGCTTTGAGGCTACAACTTGCTGTGTTCAGGCCTTACCACTGACTCTGCACACAGGGATCACTCCTGGTGCACTCAGGGGACTATATGTGGTGCCAGACATCAAACACGGGTGGTCCATATACAAGGCAAATACTCTATCAACTTATTTTTGTTATTGTCAAATCTGACAACCATGTAGATATTTTTTAAGATGCTATTATACTATCTCTCCAGTCAGTTTTTTGTCTTTTAATTTCTTTTTTCTTGCTTGCTTTCTCTTTTCTTTATTTCCCTATCCTCCTCCTCCTCCTCCTTCCTTCTTCCTCCTCCTCTTCCTATCCTCTTCCTCCTCCTCATCCTCTTCCTCCTCCTCTTTCTCCTCCTCCTACTTCTCCTCAGCTTTCTCCTCTTCCTCTTCTTCCTCCTCCTCCTCTTCCTTCTCCTCCTCTATGATTATTTCTGGTTGTGCATATTCAGGGTCACACCTTCTGGGGCTCCGAGACCATATGTGATACGCTGAATCACATTCAGGTCAGCAGCACGCAAAACAAACACCTTACCCACCATATTATCTCTCTGTCCTTCACACACATTTCTAGTTGGTTCCATTCCCAAGTGCATTTTTTGTAAATCGTGATTTATATTCCTCGTCTACTCCAACCCTTCACTAGTTTCACACTGCACCGAGAGTAAAATGCATGTTTCTTACCAAGACTTGCACGATATTATCTCCTGGAACTCCCTCCAGAATCACTTTCCTCTCCTCACTTCCCTCACTTTGCTCCAGTCTCCCTCATCTCTGTAGGGCCCGACAGCTTCTCAATATTCTTCCTCAAAGAATATTGAGGGATACTCGAAATATTCTTCCACATTGCTTTTTCTCTCCTGTAGGCGCCTGCTCAAACATAAAATCATTGAGGAACTGCCATTCTCTCACTCTCTGAGCGTTGTCATTGGATACAGTACTGATGTGTTCGAAGTGTCTAAAATGGCATCAATCACATAGTGTATAGTGTTCAACTAATTTTTATTAACCTAATTCATTCCTTCATAGAAGGGGGAAAACACTATGGGATTTTGAATACTTATACATTTATTAAATACCAGTCTGTCATAGAAAGCTAGAAAGAGGTAGATAAAAAGGATGAAATTTCTCATGAAACACCCAAAGAAAGAGGTTTGAACTCGATAGTCTCAGGAATCTGCAGAAGCTCTTGTGAGTCACTAAATTCAGGCAGTCACTAAAAACAGGCAGTCATTACATCCTTGGTATATTCTTCTAGTGACACTTTCCCCTAGGCACTTGGAAGGTTCTGATCTAATAGAAATTGCAAAATATATAATCAGGACATCAAGAAAAGAGACATTAAATACCTTGCCCAAGTTGCTTGGTTTTAAAGTGTCAAAGGTAGCAATAAAACTGTGGCAAATTGTTGGAACATAACTTTTCTCTCTTAAAAGCTAAAATATGTTGCCTTGAATGTGCTATGATCAAGAGGAGTCACCCTTGCCTCACTCTTTACCTAATAAAATTTCCATACTTCCAAATCCAAGTAACACATTTAAAAGTTATAATGACTTTATTAATATATATGATTTATTGTGAATTTGGATGTGTGCCCTACCAGACCTTGCACTACCTGGAATTCTGTAATCTTCCAAAACTCATGAGACATGATGATGAGATAGGCCCTTGCCTCTCTTTAAATGCACCTTACATCAAATCATAGATTTCCAGCTTAAAAAAATACTCTTCTTGGACCTGAAAATAATATAGGTATCAGCTGTTTGCCTTGCATGTGGCAAGCCCCAATTTGATCTCTGGCACTATATATGGCCCAGGTACTATACTGCATATAGTACTGATGGAAGTAAACCTGACTGAGCCACAAGGAAGTCCAGAACACTGGGAGTAGCCCAAAACTAACACCCAAACCCAAACCAAAAGCAATGACATAATAATAACAAGAAACGAAAAGATATTCTCACTGTGGCTGGCTACACACTTATTGCTTCACACACTTATTGCTTTAATGTCTGTGACTACATTGGCTCAATGTTTCCATATATCAAAGAGTAAGACCAAGTCAGTCTTTGCATGTATGATTTTAACCATCTTCAAGCTGGAATTGTTTAATTTTATTAGTTTCTGTAATTTATGACTTTTAACTTCATTAGTCCAGTAAAGTATCCCATAAGAGGAAAATGCTTAACATTAATATGAGGTATAGATTTTACATCATGTATTCAGTATAGTATTGTTAAAATATACTCACATATATATGTAGGTATGGGCAAATATCACAGACACATCTACACATGTGACACATATATTTATCTCCTTGGAAATATTTGGAAATGCCCATAAGTTTAGATACTGCATTTGATATCAAACGTAACCTTTTATCTTAAAAGTGTATATATATATGCATACATACATAGGTTATGAGAAAAATTCCTTAAATTCAAAACAAATCTCTAATTTTAGTCTCCACATATTTTTATCTTTATAAATAAAGAAACCTAAAAGTTTATAGAAAAATACACTGATTTTTCCTTTTATAATAACTGAGAAATTAAAAGTTCAATGACAGTGCAAAAGGTATATTATTATTATTAGACAGCAAATAAAGAGTTTACAGTTGCTATGCGGCTTTTTGCATATTGTTTCATGTATATGCACAGGAAGGATAGAGACAGGCATTTATCTTAAATAACAAAAAACTACAGACTTCTTGCACATAAATAAAGACTCCACGTGGGTCCCTGAGGTCCTTTGGGTCACTATGTGACCCTTTGAATTGACTTAATTTTCTGTATGTGTCTCTTTAAAATGAATCACAGGTATTAAAAAAAGAATGTATCTAATAACAGTGTGATTTGAATTTACACATTACATATAGTCTCTCATTTATATTTAAATTAGCATAATACTATTACTTGATACATTCATTTAGATCAAATTATATTCATGTATAATGCATATATGTTATATAATAAATATAAATTTTTCTCATTGCTCTTATAACATTGCTAGATATTTTAGAGTAAATTTCTCAGACATTTTTGGCTAAATTTTAGAGTAAATTACTCAGAAATTTTTGGGAGAACTGAATCAGGTATTTAAACGATGATGTTCAGTGATTTTATTTTTGAACAAAAAATTGGGGAAAAATACCTTTTTCCTTAGTATTTCTTGCTTTTAAGCAGCAATTTTCCATTATATCCTGTCTAGTCCTATGCTGGATTTAATTTGTCATATCCTTAAATTCAATTTTTATGTCTTTTTATAGAAAATGCTTCTTTTGGTTTCTTTTGTGGATTAACAAATAAATTAAAAACAAAAGACTAACAAAGTAGTAAGTAGGCACATTTATATACCATCTGCCATAGCATAATGGTAAGTATTCTAAACTCTGAAAAGCTTTTAGGAAATATAAGATCTTAATGCTAAGTCTTTACTATGTTAACAAATACTTCTCTATAAATTTAGATTCCACAGCTGTATGAAAATTCTTATTTATCATTTTATTTTAAAATGTCATAGCAGCCAAGACATCTATCTTTTATGATCATTCATTTTGAATACATACATACTATGGTTAAGTCTTACCTCTTTTGTCTAATAAACAAAGAGATGAAAATTGAGCAGCTGAAGGGAACCTTTAAAGCCCAACTTTTTCGTCTCTTGACTCAGACACCTGGTTGCCTACAAAGAAATCTTGACCTATGTCACAAATGCATTGCTGTGGAGATTAAATAGCAAATAGCTGAGAGTGATTTTAAAGGGCAACTCTGGTTGACTTTTGGGTGTTGGTTTACCTTAGTTGTTCTGTGAGAGGCCAGAGAACAATACTAAGCACTTGTAGATGGCATTAGATTTGACTACTGGCAGGTAACCAATAGAATTTATTTGGATTATTATAGGAGGCCTGAACTAAAGGCAAAAAACTTGAAAACTGAATTATATTCAGCCCAAATTAAAGATGATCTTATCATTCTGAAATTAATTTTTTTCAAAAGGAAAAACGTTGGGAAAAGACAAAACATTGTCATTTTAAAACTATTATTGCCAAATGTTGAGGAAAAGATGATTTAATGCAATATATGTATATGTGTATGTATATTATTACATATATAATGTATTACCCCACTTTAGAATATGTAGAGCAAATATTTTGCTAAATAAATGGAAAAGTCTAATACTCTATCAATTTCAGACATATATCTCTAAGGTTTTACAGTAGATTATATGTGAGTGAATGTATAAGCAACAGTATGTGGAAAGTTAATTAAATGCATAATGAATATTTATCAAGTACTAATTCTTGGGCTGGAGTGATAGCACAGTGGTAGGGCATTCGCCTTTCATGCAGCCGACCCGTGTTCGATTCCTCCGCCCCTCTTGGAGAGCCCGGCAAGCTACCGAGAGTATCGCTCCCGCTCGGCAGAGCCTGGCAAGCTACCCGTGGCATATTGGATATGCCAAAAACAGTAACAATAAGTCTCACAATGAGAGACGTTACTGGTGCCCGCTCGAACAAATCGATGAGCAATGGGATGACAGTGACAGTGACAGTGACTAATTTCTTAGCATTTCTTTTTTGCTGGGGGAGGGTTGGGGCACACCAGGCTCTCCTCAAGGCTTACTCCTGGCTCTGTGCTCAGACATCACTTTTAACGTTATTTGAGCGCTAACATTGGCCTACCTAGGGATCTAACACAGGTTTGCCATGTGAAGCGCTTTACCCACTTCACAAAAACTTTCGACACAACATTGATTTCTTGGAAAAATTTAATTTTATTCTTATCATTTATTTATTTCTAAAGGAAATTTGTTAAAGAGGATATATACATTTCATTGGAATATATTTGCCATAGTTTTTCTTGAGATAGGTTTCCATTATTTCACAGCAAGTGTGTTCTTTCTATTTCCCACTCCCACTGTATTCACTCTTCCACTCTGTATTATTGTCTCTTTCTCGAGAATCTTTCCCTTCTAATTCCTCCTGGGAAGCAAATACACTCTTCCTTTGACTACCCTACTGGTGTGAGCTTAGGATAAAGTTCAGAACTCATAATTTTGCATTGTAGTTATCTAACAGTCTCTATATTTATCTTCAAATTTTATTTTTTATCATTATTCTACATAAAACATTCATTCTAGTGATATTAATTCATCCTCATGGCCACTAATTCAGTGACTATATCTTTCTTGTTCACTGTGTTAAGGATCTAACCTCAGATGTTACTGATAATGGAAAAGAAAGCAAGATCACGTTCTCTCCTGTCCTCATTTTTGAGGATGTTCTTGGATGTTCTTTCTCATCCAAGAGTATTTTGTGTGCTCATTTCCTAATTCCACCAGGAGATTTTACTGGAAAAGTTTACTCTGAACGTCCTTTGCCTACCTATATAAATATTATGTTTTTATGTCAGTAATCCTGTTTTACCAGTTATCTGAAGAGATCAGGGAATTTACGATTTATGTAATCCTTCATGTTCTTCATATAAAACAATCTTATTGAACTGAGGCTTAGAAAAGTAAAAGAGAATATATTTAAGACAGATATCAGCTTGAATCCCGTTTGTGCTTCTGTCTATCTGTATATCCTTAGGCAGTTTATTTAATCCTTCTTCATGTTTTTTTCTCATCTTCTAATGGGAATGATAATAACTACTCCATAGGGAGCTGTGAGCACTAAATATTTAATCACCTTTTCTCTTGATGATGAGAGGTACTGAAATTAGAACTTGTGAATTTATTCTTTGTGCAATCATTTTTTTCAAAGAAAAAGATTACAAAAAAAGAATGTTAATCTATTCCTGCTCAATCACATATAAATTGTCTTTCTGGTTTATGTGTATATTTAACATTTAGGTGTGTGTAGTTGTAATGTGGCTGATTTTCTCTGGACCTGAGGTTATTGCCTTCCTTAAGAAGTTCTGTCTTTGATATTTGACAACAAAAAGAACATTTCTACTCGCGAGTGTTATTAGACATAGCTTTCGCAAAGTCAACTATTTGTTCATTTTAATCACAGTTCCTTAGTAACAAAAGTCATAGTAGAGTTTTAATGAGTTCACATAACATCCAATTTTATCAGCACACCAATATATGCTACAGGCTACTGAAGTTACTGAGACAAAAAGTGATTCTCCCCAAACCGGGTCTGTGAAGCAGAATTTTACTGTCATTTGACTAAGTTCAATCAATCCATCCTTAGCAACTTTAGGCTCTAACACTTTGAGGTGCCAGTCTAGGAATTGCTACCATTTAAAACTGGGCACAAAACACGCATCCAGAGAAAGCCGTCATGGAGGTTAGTCCTCCAAACCATGTAGCTATTTCTGAGCTTTAATAAGAAATCATATCTTGAGACTAGCAAGTGGTGGAAAACATTTTAATTTCTTTCTCTAGAGCTTAGAGCTTCATAATGCTCAAAGTTTGCATAGACACCTAAGATAAAACTTACCAACAAACTACTTTTTTCCACCTCAGTAAGATAGTCAGACTGACAAATATGGAAATCAAAAAGAATTTTTTTATTTGGATATGATGAATAATTAGCAGTTGAGTGAGAGCAGTTATGTGGTACCTATTTTTCTCTTTATTTGTGTGGAATACTCATTTTGGGGAATATACACATGATAGAAAATACACCTTCTTAATAAATTTTAAGAATACTATGGTATTGGGGCTGGAGCGATAGCACAGTGGGTAGGGCGTTCGCCTTGCACGCGGCCGACCCGGGTTTGAATCCCAGCATCCCATATGGTCCCCCAAGCACCGCCAGGAGTAATTCCTGAAGCCAGGAGTAACTCCTGAGCATCGCTGGATGTGACCCAAAAAGCAAAAAAAAAAAAAAAAGAATACTATGGTATTAAGTGCTATGCCTTGGTTACACCTATCTATCTTCAACATTTATCATCCCACTCCCTAATTAAGAAAGAATTCCCCAATCCTCCTTCCTGGATTCTAGTCCCTGGGAACAACTGTTCTACTTGATGTTTGAACTTTATTCCTCATTTTCTTCATAGATTTGTATTCTTTCTTCTCTTAAATCCTAAAATTTAATTCTTCATTTTGCTTCATTTTGGAAATGCCTCCTTTGTTATAAATAATTAGTCCAACTAGATCTGCTATTGTAATAGATTCATCTGATTTTAGTCAGGGTAGCACTGGCTTGCTCTTAACTCAGCTGAGTTGATTTCAGAAAACCACACCTCCTGAATGCTGGTCCTTGGTTTCACTTTAAGAGACTGTTAAGTGACCCTGCTGAGGAAACCTTTGGATCACAGATGCCCAAGCAAAAACATTTACCATTACAGTGTAATGGAAAGCAGATTTTAACATTCGGGGAAAATGTGATTTTAGAAATATTAAAAATCTTTATGTGGAAAAGGCCTCTATTTCACTGAATCTCTGCAGGAAACAAATTTCCCCTTGGGTGTTATGTAACATAAGCATAGTTCAGACTTTGAGATAGGGTTCAGGCAATTTAATGGGGACATGCAACAAACTCAAGATATCCAGACTTGAACTTGAAAGAAGTACAGATGGAAAGAATATAAAATGACCAAAATTTATACAACATTGCTCTGATCAGGAAATAAGCTCATCAAAAGAAATGGTTTGCAAGGTATTTATAACCCAATAGTTTAAAATATTCTTTTCTCCGTAAGTTGTCTTTTAATTTTGCATTGCATGATAAATGCAAGGTGGAATTTAATACGCAGTAAAGTTCTGCAATTTAGGTATTGTAGGACTTATTTTGTCATAATTATTTGTTTGTATAGAGAAAATTGTGCTACCCTGCAGAGAATACCAGTTCTAATTCACTTAAGTGCCTTTATCAACACATAAATTGGAAAAATATGTGTTCATTTGCCCTTGGATCATCTCTTGATGTTATAAACACTAGCAATAATACTTATAATATTATATGTTCTGATTATAATTAGATATTTTTTTCTTTTCACTTATAAAGGGCTAAAGATTTTTCACACTCATTTCTAAACATATACTTGTCAATGCTAAGGCACTTCAAAGGCATTAAAACTAAATTTTTATACAGTGACCTAGCAGCAAGCAGTCTCAACTGATGTCTATGAAAGAAAATTACTGTTTTATTCTCTGTGACCCTGCCCAGAAAAGTAAACTGGCATTTATATGTTATAAATAGCATCCTTTAAATATAAAACTTTAGAGTCAAATGCCAGTATTTAGTTCTGATGTGAGTTCGCCAATGACTATTATGGCACAATGTGTAAAATGCCAAGAAAACAAAGACTTATAGAAAAAGAACACCTCGTGGGAAATCAAGCTCGAAAAATTTCAGTCAAAGCACCAGACACATTTCTATCTTATAATCACTCAGTCTTACTGACACTGACTCATACTCTGAGTGAGAAAGAATATAAAATTTGAATAACACTAAAACATGCAGTAGAACTTTCTTATAATCTCTGATTTGCATGAGTCAATGTTTTCATAGAGGAGAAAACATGAGTTTAGAGGAAAAGAGAATTTGAGAAAATATCTGTATGAAATATTTATCTATGTCTATTTTTCTAAATTCGATGCACATCCTGAGTCATCTGAGAGTTAGCAAATATCAACTAACTTTGGCTGTTCCTATATATCATGTCAACTTAAAAATAAAAAGCGTTCATTATTTCTACTTCTTTAGATAGTATCTATTATTTTTTATTTCTAACTTAATTTTTACTGTAATTATAATTACTAAAAATGTTGTAAATTCTGTTTACATTTGACCTTAAGGATAACTGTCTTACTCAGAGCAATTACATATTTTTATTATTGTTGATAGAGTTCATAGGTAATAAAAAAATAGGCAGTTTTTATAACTGTTTGCAGCCTAGCTTTCTTTTTTTTCTTTTTGGGTCTCATCTGGCGATGCTCTGGGGTTACTCCTGGCTGTGCACTCAGGAACTACCCCTGGCCCCTGGCGGTGCTAAGGGGACCATATGGGATGCTGGGAATTGAACCCGGGTCGGCCGCGTGCAAGGCAAATGCCCTAAGCACCGTGCTGTCACTCCAGCCCCACAGCCTAGCTTTCTAGATATGCTGATTTTCTCATTGCCCCTCAAACAACAACCTATTTTCTATTTTCCACACCAAGTCTATTTATTTTCCATTTTGCTCTGGGAAGTAGTTTTCTTTTCCTCTGTTTAGTATCAATCCTAGCAATTTTTATAGCTTCACTCCTCTATGAAGCTTTACTTAATCATTTGAGACAATTTTAATAACACTCCATAGACATATTACTACTTTTGCTCTTATAACAAGAATGTGTTACTAGCATAAATGCATACAATTAGCTTTGTAAAAACCAAATCTAAAATGCTTGAAACCCAGGAATATATCATCTTTTATATATTGTAGTACCTTTAGTTTTAGCTTTTATTGAGGCCAGAAAGATAGTACAGAGGTTAAAGCACTTGCTTTATGTGTGGCCAGGCATGGTTCTTGAGCACAGAGCCAGGAGTAAGTTCTGAACACAGCTGACTATGTTCCAACAACCTTCAAATATTATATTTTATTCTAGGAAGAATAATCTTGATTCACTTAAATCCATCCACCTCTTGAATTATAAAGATAATTTAGATAATTATAGCATTATTTAAAATGCTAAGTAATCTGTGCATAGTGATTAAAACTGAAATCCTTGCTAACAATGACAGTTCTCTCTATTATTTTTACCTCTGTCTTCCTCTTCAAGTTCATCCCGAATGCAGTGAAGTATTTTTGTATAGTAAGGAATTATTGCACACACTGTGTGTGTATGTGTGTGTGTATGTGTGTGTGTGTGTGTAGGTCCATCAACACCTTTTCGATATCTTTTAATCTTTCCTTTTCATTTACCTGTTCATAATCACTTTTTCTTTCTTTCTTTTTTTTTTTTTTTGCTTTTTGGGTCACACCGGCAATGCTCAGGAGTTATTCCTGGCTCTGCACTCAGGAATTACTCATGGCGGTGCTAGGGGGACAATATGGAATGCTGGGAATCGAACCTCGGTTGGCTGCATGCAAGGCAAATGCCCTACCTACTTTGCTATCTTTCCAGCCCCTCATAATCACTTCTGAAGAGTCATGTAAATCATCACCCCTTCACAGAAGCCCACAGAAGCTTTTGCCCTTCCAAATGCACACATCTTGGCTAAAAGTGCCTAAACTATTCCTATTAGACTAAGTTTCACATTACCTCGTGTTCAAATATACAGCCAAAGCCTCTTGTTTTTCTTCCCGAGTGGAATCTATAGTCTTCAGTGAAAAAAATGCTGTTTTCCCTGTCCTTAATTCCACGCTGTAGCACAGGACTGTCACCTGGTAAACTGGTAACAAATCAGAACAGAAAAGAGAGTGCTACAAGTAAATGCTTCTTTTTCAAGTCAGTTGTGGCTTTCTGCCCAGGGTACAATGTTAGAGACATCTTTACACGGGCGAATAGCTATGATCCATGACATAAGTGGATGTGTTTTTAAAACTAAAAGTACTGCCCAGGGTGGTCAATAATTATCATGAAAGTCTTTAGAAATATCCATTGATGTTTGTCTATTTTAATATGAATGTGTAAATAGAGCTAATTCAACATTGATTTGCTTAGTCAGGTTGTTTCTTGGGTCACAAATGAATGGCCATTAACTTAGGCAAACTCAGACGTTATTTGGTTTTCTGTCTCCATATGCAAGATGAATGCTGTCACCTTCTTCAACTGGCCACACGGGGAACAGTTTAGACTTCAGTGCCCAGCCACATGAGCACAGCTCTCAAGTCCTCCTGGGAAACACAAAAGAGTGTGGACAAGTCCCAGAAAGGGAGATGACTACATGACAGAGGATCATGGGGAGTGAGCAAAAACACGGGGAGTTCTGAGAGAAGGGAATAAACACAGACTTTCACTTTAAAATATGACATTTTAGATTGTTTTTCTTCTTCCAAACGTTACAAATCCATATAATAATGTATTACTTATTTCACCTTCTTTTTCATTCCTATTGAATTATTTAAAAGTCTATGAACTGTTGCTCCTTTGCACTTCTAGCAATTAATTATCTAAATTAAGTTGGAAGTAAAGTTTTTTCTTGGTTCATTTTATTCTTTGCATAAGATCTGTTTAATCTATTCTGTATATAGATGAGCATTCAATAGCACAGCAGGTAGGGCGTTTGCCTTGCATGCGGTCTACCAGGGTTCGATTCCCAGCATCCCATATGGTCCCCTGAGCACCACCAGGAGTGATTCCTGAATGCAGAGCCAGGAGTAACCCCTGTGCATCGCCAGGTGTGACCCAAAAAGCAAAAAAAAAACAAAACCAAAAAAACGAAAAAAAAAAAACAGTTGAATGACTAAGAACAAGAGCAAATCTGTACTGATGAAAGTCTGCACTCTAGAAATGATTCCAAAACAGAAGACACGTTGTGTTTAAGTAATTTTAATAGTCAAACTTATTAGCAGCAACTTTTAGAATCTAGTATTATTTTTAATCCATTTAATGTATTTAATTTGTCAAGAAGGTTGTCACACCCAGTGTGCTCAGGGCTTACTCCTGCCTCTACTCCCAGGTGCCACTTCTGTCAGTGCTTAGGGCACCATATGTGGTGCAAGGGATCAAACTCATGTCATCTGCATGCCAGGCAAGCACCATGCAAATTGTAATAGCTTGATGGCCCTTTGATTACCTTTTTAATTGATTTAGTTAGTTGTTTAATTTTTTTTTTTATTTCAATAGGGCTGGAACAATAGCACAGCGGGTAGGGCATTTGTCTTGCATGTGGCCTACCGGACTTCGATTCCTCTGTCCCTCTCGGGAGCCTGGCAAGCTATTGAGAGTATCCTGCCCGCAAGGCAGAGCCTGGCAAGCTACCTGTGGCATATTCAGTATGCCGAAAACAGTAACAACAATGGAAATGTTACTGGTGCCAGTTTGAGCATATCAATGAACAATGGTACAGCCGTGCCATAGTGCTACAGTGCAGTGTTTCAACAGTTAACTACTTTTAAATGAAGCTGGTAAATCATAGATTCTGTTTGTCCTAAAAATTAAAATGCATTAATCAAAACCCCATGTTTATATAATTAATTATCTATTAATAATTAATTCAAAACATTAATATATTTAACAATGTAGCACTTAACAAGTAAGTTATAACTATTTTTGAAAGGAAAGGGTCATCATAATTTTTCATATAGAAGACCTTGCATTGGGCATAGATACCTTACTATCTATTCATGAGAGGAGGGACAACTTTTTTGCTTCACACACCACTTTATTAAGTGACTATATTTTATTTTATGAGAATTTCAATTCATATAATTAAACAAAGTACACAATGAAAAACAAAAATATTTTAACTTTTTAATGTTATCACTGACTTGAGGATAGGTTATTATGTGAAGATTTTACTTTCTTTACCATTTTTATTGAGATATAAGTTACATATAACATTGTGTATGTTTAAATTCAATGCTAGTATAATGATATGATAAATGTACAAACTGCAAATTTCACCATGAATCTTCTAACATCTGTCATCTTACAAACTTATAGAATACTTTCTTGTAATGACTGCTCTTAAGAGACATTCTTTTAGCTCCCTTTAAATATACCATACAAGATCAGCTATATTCGCAATGTAGTGTAGTAAATCCTCAGAATTTATTTATTTATGACTCTAAGCTGGTAACTTTTAAACCCCTTTATCTCATCGCTAACTTCTTACTCCCCATCTCGGGCTACTACTAAGTCTATCTCTATTTAAATTATTGCTATTTTTGTATTCTACATGCAAGTGAGATCATGCAATATTTATTTTTCTGATTTCATCATTTAGCATAATGTGTTCTCTTTTTCCTTCATGACTTTATTGTTTTTTCTAATTAAAAAGATGTTTATTAAGGACCAGTATAAATATTAAGATGAGATTTGTAAATTGTCTTACACATATAACAAAATTTCTCACTGAGTCATTTGATTTATCCAGTGTTTGTACGTAATATAACAACACATTTGACTGTAAGTTAATTTTAAGTTAGTCTAATAAATTTGTTGGCTACTTTAATCTCATAATCACTAATGATAATATTCTGAAAAAATGTGCTAGTTTTCTTTTTCTTTGACCAATGTTTTCAGTCCATTTTGCCTCAGGGCAATATTTACTTTTATTTTAGTTCTGGTGGTGAAAAATGTGTGCACCCTTTTCATTAATATTAAAATTACCACCATTCTACATGATTAACCTTCTCTTCAAAACACTGTGTTTAATGTGGCAAAAAAAGGATGACCCATATTTTATTCTTTTTTTTTACAAGTGAAGTGTGGACAATATTTGTAAAGAAACTGAATCACTATTGATGCTGATTAATTTATTGTGTGAAAAATGTGTATGCTTTAATTATCTCTTATTCCTGGGATTTCATCTGTCTCCTTTTCTTGTATCTTTCATGCAGCATATACCAATATTTACAGCCAATTTTCTTCTTCACTGATGTAAGAGAAGAATAAGCTTAATCTATGTCACTGATTGAAGTAGAGGATTGAAACTGTAAGAAATGATCATGAATGGAAATATATCTTACTTTGAATGAGAAATAATTTGAAATTTTTCAAAAGATTTACAGAGACATAAAATATTGCTGCAACAAGGAAAATATTATAAGAAAACAAGCTTTAAATTAAACAAAAATGGGGATAGCTATAGAATTATATTTTTGCCAAATAAATATAGTTATTCTACATGCTTCGATTTGTAGCTTTGACTTCAACATGTAAACTCTCTTATTTATAATGTTTTTCTCTAATTAAATAATATCATCTTTTACTTAGCTATCCTTTCCATAAAAGTAGAATAAATTTAAAAATCTAGTATATATTATAAATTAATAACATGATAATAATTCAAATATTATAAGACTATAATATGGATTAATAGATTCATAATTGTGAGCTTTATTAATAGATAAAAATACTGTAAATTTTCATATAAAATTATCTTTTAACTCTAGTATCAAAAAACAGACAAGTTTGGGGGCCGGAGCGATAGCACAGCGGATAAGGCGTTTGCTTTGCACGCGGCCGACCCGGGTTCGATCCCCGGCATCCCATATGGTACCCCAAGCACTGCCAGGAGTAATTCCTGAGTGCAAAGCCAGGAGTAACCCCTGAGCATCGCTGGGTGTGACCCAAAAAGCAAAAAAAAAAAAAAAAAACAGACAAGTTAATTTTACATAATAAGTTTCCCATTTCCCAATAATTATTTTAAATCTAAATAGTCCATGTGAAAATCACTTCATTAAAGTGAAAATCAAAAGTTATATAATGTGTCCCATTTGTGTTTGTTGCGCCAGAGCACAAACTGGCTAGTGTTTAGGTAAGTGTGGGCAGGCATCATGGGGTCTCTTGCTGATAGTGGTACCACGACATTAATGGATTTTCTTGTGCTGGTGTGTTTTGGAGAACGGAATGAAGATCTTCAAACAAAACTCAGAATGTTAAGAAGTTAATTTATTATTCAGTTGAAGTCTATGGGTGTGGGTCCTTTCCCAATGTCCAGGCCTTCCCTTTTACCTGTTTGCAGCATAATTTCTTCTCACTATTCCTGCCCCATATATGCCTAAGTCCTGTCCCTTGCCATCTGCTCACCCCAGTGTATGATGGTTTGGTCTGGCATTATCCCTACACTGCTGCTCTCTATCCAGGGTACACATTCCTAGTCTGAAATCTTGTCTCTGGGCCTCTCGGGCTGTGCCCCAGTGGTTCCCTGTCATCCCATCTGGCTTTCCTTAAGTCTCCGGCCTGCTCTCCGTCTGAGCATAAGATCCCTGCATGGTCCTTCCACCTGTCTGGGACTATGAGCTTTAGCGCATCTTGTCTTCTGTCCAGCGGGCAGTGCCACTGCTCGTCCCCCACCTTTGCCGTCTGTCTTGGGTGTAGGTGAGTGTGCAAAACAAGAGAGTGAAAGAAGGAATAAGGGACCAGTTTTGACTGGAAGAATTCCTTTTATCGTCTGCCATCTCACCCTTCCGGAGATTCTATTATCTATTTCAATTGGATTTCTTTCTGATGGGTCCTATTTAAAGAGACTGACTAAATAAAGTAGTTCACCTACCACTCCTGTGGTTTCAATTGTGGCGAGGACCAAGGCAAATGGAGTGACCTGGGCAGACATTCTCAGGCATAGAGCAGTGCCTTAGATGCCTGTGCAGTGACTCAAACCATGGCATCTAGCGTAAGCAGGGGGTCATTGGCAGGCAAGTGTGTGGCAACTGGGGCATTTTAACACCACAGCAGTTGAATGACTAGCAGACCTCAAAATGTCTTGCCACGTGCAGTGACCGGAACTGGGGCAGCTGAGTTTGACAGGTTGCACTGGTGTTTCCCACTCTGGTCCTCTTGAATGAATGCATCTTGCTCTTGTGGCACTGAGCAGTGTCATAACTGGATGGAAGAGTGGGGATTTAAAGATGGTCTCTATCAGAGTCTGTTTCTGAAGCAAACGCACCATTTTCTACTCCACTGATCCCCAGGGGTGTTTTTTTCAAAGTTATCCTGTAAGGAGTAGAATATCTATTCCCCACAGTCCTACAGTCACCCCTTAAGACAACACCCTTCAGGACAGAGACAGGACAGCAAGGAGGGCGTTTGCCTTACATGAGGCCAACCATGGTTCAATCTCCGGCATCTCATATGGTCTCCCAAGCACTGCCAGGAATAATTTCTGAGCACAGAGCCAGAAGTAACCCCTGAGCATCACTCGGTGTGACCCTAACAACAAAAAAAAATAAAATTTTTAAAAAATACAACACTCTTCTATTTTACAGCAAGATTTTTGCGAGATTTACATCTCTAAGAGCAGACCCCCGAGGATGAAATACTTGACATGGAAAACCCAACCGTTTATTTAAAATAGAGAAGCCCTGGGCTAATGATATCTTTCACGACAATAGGTCAGAGCATTGGAGGAGATATTTTATTTTTTTTCTTTTTTAAAAAAAATTTATTGAATCACTGTGAGATAGTTACAAGCTTTCATGTTTGGGTTACAATCACACAATGATCAAACACCCATTGCTCCACCAGTGCACATTCCCCACTACCAATATCCCCAATATACCCCCCCTCTTCCACCCTCCCCCTGCCTCCATGGCAGACAATATTCCCCATACTCACACTCTACTTTTGAGCATTATGGCTTGCAACACAGACACTGAGAGGTCATCCTGTTTGGTCCATTATCTACTTTCGGCACACATCTCCCATCCCGACTGATTCCTCCAGCCATCATTTTCTTAGTGATCCCTTCTCTACTCCATCTGCCTTCTCCCCTCCGCTCATGAAGCAGTCTTCCAGCTATGGGGCAATCCTCCTGGCCCTTGTATCTACTATCCTTGGGTATCAGCCTCATGTGATGTTATTCTATACTCCACAAATGAGTGCAGTCCTTCTATGTCTGTCCCTCTCTTTCTGACTCATCTCACTTAGCATGATACTCTCCATGTCTATCCATTTATAAGCAAATTTCATGACTTCATCTCTCCTAAGAGCTGCATAGTATTCCATTATGTAGATTTAACAAAGTTTTTTTAACCAGTTTTCTGTTCTAGGGCACTTGGGTTGTTTCCAGATTTTGGCTATTGTTAACAGTGCTGCAATAAACATATAGGTAGAGGTGTCATTTCTACTGTGCTTTTTTGCATTTGGGGTTATATTCTCAGAAGTGGTATTGAGGGTTCATATGGAAGCTCAATTTCTAGTTTTTGAAGGACTGTCCATATTGTTTTCCAGAAAGGCTGGACCAGTCAGCATTCCTACCAACAGTGGAAGAATGTCCCTTTTTCCCCACATCCACACCAGCATTGGTTGCTTTTGTTCTTTTGAATGTGTGCCAGTCTCTGTGGTGTGAGATGATATCTCATTGTTGTTTTGATTTGCATCTCCCTGATGACTAGCAATGTGGAACATTTTTTCATGAGCCTTTTGGCCATTTGTATTTCTTTTTAGAGAAAACTTCTGTTAAATTCTTCTTCCCATTTTTTTATGGGGTTGGAGGTTTTTTACTTATATAATTCTACTAGTGTCTTGCATATCCTGGATATTAATCCCTTATCAGATGGGTATTGGGTAAATATTCTTTCCCATTCTGTAGGCTCTGTATTTTGGTCACTGTTTCTTTTTGAAGTGCAAAAGCTTCTTAGTTTGATGTAGTCCCATTTGTTTATGTTTGCTTCAACTTGCATGGTCAGTGCTGTTTCATCCTTAAAGATGCTTTCAGCTTCAATGTCATGGAGAGTTCTGCCTACATTTTCCTTTATGTACCTTATAGATTCATGTCTGATATTGAGGTCTTTAATCCACTTTGATCTCACTTTTGTGCCTGACATTAGACAGAGGTCAGAGTTAATTTTTTTTGCAGATAGCTATCTAGTTTTCCCAACACCACTAGTTGAAGAGGCTTTCCTTGTTCCACTTCATATTTCTTGCTCCTTTGTCAAAGATTAAGTGGCCATATTTTGGGGGTCTGTGACAGGATATTCAACTGTATTCCATTGGTCTGCAGGTTTCTAGCCCAATACCATGCTGTTTTAATGACTATTGCTTTGTAGTAGAGTTTGAAGTTGAGGAAGGTGATGCCACCATCTTCTTTTTCTCAAGGATTGCTTTAGCTATTCGTGGGAATTTATTGTTCCATATAAATTTCAGGAGCATTTTGTCTATTTCATTGAAAAATATCATGGATATCCTGATAAGGACCACATTAAATTTGTATAGTGCTTTGGACAGTATTGCCATTTTGATAATGTTAATTCTCCCTATCCATGAGCAGGGGATGTTTCTCCCTTTCCTAGTGTCCTCTTTTATTTCTTGAAGTAGTGTTTTGCAATTTTCCTTACATAGGTCCTTCACCTCTTTGGTCAAGCTGATTCCAATGTACTTGATTTTTTGAGGTACTATTTTGAACGGGATTTTTTTAAAAAATGTCTCTTTCTTCTCTTTCGTTATTTGTATATAAGAAAGCCATGGACTTTTGGGTGTTGATTTTGTAGCCTGGCACTTTACTATATCAACCTATTGTTTCTAGGAGCTTTTCCTAGAGTCTGTAGGGTTTTCCAAGTATAGTATCATATCATCTGCAAATAGTGATAACTTGAACTCCTCCTTTCCTATCTGTATGCCCTTGATATTTTTTCTTGTCTAACTGCTATGGCCAGGACATCAGTACTATATTGAATAGGAGTGGCAAAAGCAGAAAACCTTCTTTTGTGCCCGATCTTAGAGGGAAGGCTTTTAGTTTTCCCCCATTGAGGATGATACTTCCAGTGGGCTTGTGCTAGATGGCTTTGACTATACTGAGGAAAGTTCCTTCGATGCCCATTTTGCTGAGAATTTTCATCATAAATGGGTACTGGATCTTTTCAAATGCTTTCTCTGAATCTATTGATATGTTTTTTTCTCTTCATCTATTCATATGGTTTTTATTATTTCTTTTATTGATGTGATGAATTATGTTGATTGACTTGCAAATGTTAAACCATTCTTGCATTTTTGGGATGAATCCTACTAGGGCACTCATGAAAAAAATTAAGCTAAAATTAACATTTGAATTAGTTGCTAAGCAAAGTAGATTGTTTTACTCAAAGTAAATGGATGGTCCTCATTCAATCATTCAGGACCTGAATGAGACAAAATTTTTTAAAATTTTTTATTAGAAAATCACTGTGATGTTTTCTCTGTGTTTTTATTAGAGAAACACTGTGATGTTACAAACTTATGAACTTTTGTGTTTGCATTTCACTCATACAATCATCCTTTACCTATCCCTCCACCAGTGACCATTTTCCTCCACCAATGATCCCAGTATCCCTCTCACCACCCCTCCCCATCCCCCACCACGCCACCCTGCCTCTGAGGCAGGGTATTCCCTTTTGTTCTCTCTCCTTTTAGGTGTTGTAGTTTGCAATAACTGTATTGAGTGGCAACAAAAATTTAAGGCAAGAGTTCTCTCTCTGCCTAGTACTTCCAGCGGCTCTCTGCATTCCAGTTTCTCAGGATTTCACATCCTAGGCTTTTGGAATCTAGACCTTCAGCTTTCAAGTCTTAGATTACTTTAATACTACATTGTCACTTTCCAGAGTCTCTAATTTGCAAGTGTCAGATCACCAAACTTCTTAGTCTCCAAAATCATCTGAACAATTCATTATAATTCATATATCTGTTGTCTATATTGTCTCTTGCCCGCACACCTGGCTGTCTTCCCCGGGGCCTCTCAGAGGGGATGGGTTCCAGCTTCCCTCCCCACCCTGAGCAGAGCTCCAGGAAGCCGAAGACCACCGGAACCAGGCTAAAGTCATGCTCGAGGCCCCTCTCCACACGTTTGGACAGGCCTCACGCATGTCTGGCAGAGGTACCCAGATGTGTGTAATCCCATCAATGGCCAACATCCAGAGACTTAAAAGTAAGCTCCCAGAAGCGCGGCCTCGAGATAATCTTGCAGCCTACTTCTCCCTCTGGGAGAAACTGGCAAGCTTCTGAGAGTTTCCTGCCCACACGGACAGCCTTGCAAGCTTCCCATGGTGTATCCATATGCTAAATCCAGTAACAAGCTGGATCCCATTCCCCTGACCCTGAAAGAGCCTCCAGTGTGACATCGTTGGGAGGGCCGAGTTGAGAGAGACTTCTAAGATCTCAGGGAAAGGACAAATGGAGAGGATACTGAGCCGGCTCGAGAAATCGATAATTAACGGTATTTCGTGATCATGATCGTTGTCTATATATGTATATATGTATTTATATATTAATATGTTTATGTATATGAGATTATGCACACACATATAAATATATGTGTATATATATGTATATGTATATATATATATATATGTATGTATGTAAGTGTGATCTCTCTTTTCTTTCTGTTTTTGGGCCACACTAGCAATGCCCAGGGTTTCCTCCTGGCTCTGCATTGCAGGTGCTCAGGGACCATGTGGGATGCCGGGGATTGAACCTGGGTAAGTCACATGCAAGGCAAGCGCCTCCCCCACTGTACCATTTCTCCAGCCCTCTTCTTTTGCCTTTCCTTTCCCTTTCCCATTTCCTTCTCTCTCTTTTTTTTTGTGCCCTCCCCCTCCTTTTCTTTACTTTTAAAAAAAAATTTATTTGGTTTTTTTGTTCACAGCCGGCAATGTTCAGGGGTAACTCTTGGCTCTTCACTCAGGAATCACTCCTGACAATGCTTGGGGGACCATATGGGATGCCAGGGACCGAACCCGAGTTGGCTGCGTGCAAGGCAAACACCCTACCCACTGTGATATCACTCTAGTCCATCCTCCAATAAATAAATGAAATAAAATAGCATATTAAAGTTTGAAACAATATTTACAAATAAGATTAAATGTTTAGCTTTATAGTAAAAAGCTATATTCTAATGAACACATAATGTTAATGATTTTATCTTTTACATATAGTTTAGAATGACTTAGAAAAAGTTTTATGGCAACAATCCATTTGTCAAAAATAAATATATTTTAGTTGTAACACTTCAACTAGAAAAAAAGGAAGAAGTTAGTGTTTACAATAGTCTAAAATACAGCAAACTTTGTCATAATGTTGTAAGAACATTTGATTATTTACATATCCTTTATAGATTGCCCATATTTGTTTATTAGAAAAACTTCAGTTTCAAAGTTTTCTTGTTTTTTTCTTTGCTTTTGGGTCACACCTGGCGTTACATAGGGTTTACTCCTGCCTCATGCACTCAGGAATTACTCCTGGTGGTGTTCAGGGGACCATATGTGATGCTGGGAATCGAACCTGGGTTGGCCATGTGCAAGACAAATGCCCTACCTGCTGTGCTACCGCTCCAGCCCCTAAAAGTTTTCTTGAAGGAAGTGATGCAGGAGTAGTGACAGTGGGTGTTTGTGTTCATTCTTGTTTCCCAGGTTCTTTGATATCTTGAAACTATGAAAATATTGGGTAATAAAGATGCTCAGACACAGAGTTAGAAAATTTAAAAAATTATTGGAAAATAAAAGAGAACAAAATCTCTCCATATAGGGATGAACTTAGAATAGGACTAATTAAGTATGGTGCATTTTGTGGGGTCCTGTCGAAAAATAGAGTCTTTTTTGTTATTGCTTTTTGTCAAGCGGTGAGAATGTTACAGAGAATGCAGTGGTTTTACAGAGTGCTCTGCCTAGTTTAGGGCCCTTTAAGTTGTCTATTTGACCATCTACCTTGTTATTGCCTGTTATATTGCAATTTTCTGTGAGCCTATGTCTGGGGCAGAACCTACAATCTTGTTAACTTCTCATTCTCAGAACGAACACAGGACTTTACAGGATTGTTTAAAATGTAGAAAGGAGAGAATTCAAATGGAATTGCCCACAGCAGCTAGCAAGGGGAAACTAAGATTTCTTCTTTCAGAAAGTTGTTGGCTAATAAATAATCTGATATCAGGCTGGCAAAATAAAAAAAAATAAAATTAGACAGATGCTACCTGTATACTTGGGCCAGATGCAATAAAATTTCAAAGAATGTAATAATCACAAAGAATGTTTTTATAAGTAATTTTATGATAGTTTAAGCGATGCATCATAATAGTTAATGCATCTGATCTTGGTATACGAAGTTGCTGCACTCTAACACCTGTGTCCAATACCCTCCACTGTCTCTATGTTGACTCTAACCCACCAAACCTTCCTTCCTCTTTCCCACTGTTCCATGATCTGAGTATTGTATTCCAAAACTACGGTGAGGGGCTGGAAAGATAGTACAGTAGGTCGGGTGGTTGTCTTCCACGTGTCCAGTCAGAGTTTAATTCCAGCTCCCTACCTGGTCACCTGAGCACTGTAAGGAGTGATCTCTGAGTGCAGAGTCAAGAGTAAGCCCTGACCACCAGCAGATGCAGCGCCCTACAAAAGCCAAAAAACAATACAGAAACCCAAATCAAAACAGAAAACAAACGAGAAAGAAACTAAAGTGAATGGAAAGTTTAAATGCTGAAGATGAACAGTGTTGGGTTGTTTAAAAAAAAAAGATAAAAAGTGCCTTTTTAATTAATTTTTCTTGTATTTCAGTAGCAATTTTCCATTATATCCCTGCTCTTTTAAAATTGGCTTTTATTTAATATATCCATGAAATTGAACTCTCTGTTCCTTTTTTAATCTCTTCGCATACCACGAATGAGATCATCGAGTATTCTTCATTTTCCTTCTTACTTATTTTGCTTAACATGCTGTTATCTAGTTCTATCCATATTTACAGCATTTATGACTGCATAGTATTCAATTACATGCACATATCATAACTTCTTAATTTTTTTTAGAGTCACCACGAGATACATAATTACAAAGTTATTCATGATTAGGTTTCAGTCATACAATGTTCTCAGATACATCCCTTCACCAGTGTACATTTTCCACCACCAGTGTCCCCAGTTCATATTCCTCCCAACCATAGCCTGCCTGCCTGTTTCTATGGCAGACACTTCACTTCTCTCTCTCCCTCTCTCTCTCTCTCTCTCTCTCTCTCTCTCTCTCTCTCTCTCTCTCTCTCTCTCCCTCCCCCATCCCTTTCTTTCTTCCAGTCACCACTGTATTACAACTTCCTTAGCCACTCACCTGTCTTTATAGAGCTATTTCCATAATCTGGCTGAAATACTAATTAGAGAATAAGAAAAGTTTTTGTAGTTAATTAATAAACTTAATCTCTGTTTTCACATACCTCTTTGAGTCTCATATGTTCACAATTTATAGATTTAATTAGCAGACATTAGAAATTTAAATTTTCCAACAGGAATTTCCAAATTATTTATAAGGGACTTTTATTTCCTCTAATTTTAATTGTTTTAATAAATTATATTTAAAAATTCTTCAATATTTATGCCATTGTTTTTTGGGGGGTGGTTACGGTCCTGGATCAAAGCTAAAAGATTATAACAGTGCTTCTGGTAGGGTTTGACAACATTCCCTGAACTATAAGCTTCAAGACTGGTCTGGTTTTAGTCTCTTAACTCCAGTCTCTTTAATTACAAGATCAGGACTGTCACACTCTATTGACAACTAATATTCAGAACTGTGTGCAGTGGAGAGGATGACCTTTACTGAATCCTTTCCACATGAAGACAAATGTTGGCTTGAGAAAAATCTCCCTGTTTGCTTGAATGGTATCAATTCTGCATCCTCCTTTTGCTGGCTTGGGACACTGTAGTGATTCTCCTTCTAGACACAAGCAGGGACTGACTTCCTTCATCCTTTGAACATGAACCTGGTTATGCAGATTCCTTAGACATAGAATTGTACGTGTGAGCATTGATCAGGTAGAACCTGGTGCCATTAGAATGGTCTACTTCCATTTCTCTAAATTATTTAACAGGCGATGATGGAGCCTGTTCTGGAGATTACCCTGTTCATGTAGCAGGCATTTGAGATAGAGGAATAAAAATTCAGTATTCTTAGTCACAGACATTTGTTGAATGTTTGTTTCTCGCCTAATATTGACTGTCTGAAGTACATCCCAAATTCTGGATAAATCGCCTAATTTTACACTGTCTTCACCTATTTAATTTCTTGATCTATATGTGCCTGATTATTTTAGAAATTCTCTACCCATCTTTTTATTTGTAAATTTTTCTCTTCTACTATAACCAATCTGCCGTTTATTTTATCTATAGTTGCAACTATTGTTGTATCCATTCAATTGACTTTGTTTTCTCACATCATAATTGCATTATTTGTTCAATGATGCAACTTTGGAGGGTATTGCTTTCCCCCAAATAGTAAGTGATCACCAATAATGACTTGTTTCTGAGTTGGCTTGAGGAAGACTGCTTGATGGACAGAGAGCAATGTTAGGTAAAGGGTTGTTAAACTGGTTTCTTACAGAGAGAATGGCTAAATAATTCATTACAGAAGAACAACCTGAAGAAAGAGGTTTGTTCTCAGGGTGTCAATTCTTCCAAAACATTGGTAACTTTCCAAACCATGGCTCTTTCTCATCCAGAATTCCTTATACTCAGCTTAACAGGGTTTACTCATCCGTATCATATATGTGCTTATGTGTGTATTCATCTACATTTTTTATTCTGATTAACTCTATCACAAAACCTTCAAATATATAGATAAATACTGTTCATTGAAAGTACTGTTCCTTTTATAGTGTTTTCATTATATATAAGACTTTTTTTAGTGTTCTAATGATAAAGGAAATGACACAATATTACAAGTAGATTAAATACAGACTCACACATATGTCATCAAATATTCAATAGGAGAGAATGGATATTATTATAAACTAATACTACAAGGAATGCTAGAAAGTAGACGTGTATGTTTGTGCATGAACAACATGCAGGGAAATCTTAGACAGAGCACCTTGCCTAGACATTACTTTTCACCTCTCCACATTAAGTCTTGGGTCAAGTGTTCATCCAGATGATTTTATTTCTAGTTGAATCAGAATTCTAAAAGCATTGCCAAGTTGGAAAAGGTGCCATAACTTGAATCTGTCAGAGTCAGTGATATAGATTGTCTTTTAGCCAAAGCAGTGAAATCTGCTGCCATATGGCATTCTCATATTTTCAGACGGTCATTCAAGACATTAAGTGAAAACCTTGATGTTCAGTCTATCTGCTAAAGAACCATAAGTCACTTTTACTTTAATCTTCCTTGAGTGTTCTGCAGTTCCTGGATCATTTTATTTTTCAGTTGATGCCTTTGCTGTGCTTTGTCTTTATGGTATTGTTTCAGTATTATATCACAGGTGATGTGCTTTCTGATAGATTACCGTACTTCTTGCTGTATTATTATACTATGCACAAAGTGCCCAATTATTTACTAATTCCATTTAAAAATGACTGCTTGTCCATCCTCCTGAAAATTTTTCTAAGAAATTTTATGAAAGGTACAACTAAGAAAGAAATAGGAATCCCAGTACTCTATAATTTTAGTGTCAATTATGTTTCTTAGTAGTGCAGGGGGCTGGAGCTACAGCGCAGCAGGTAGGGCGTTTGCCTTGCACAAGGCCGACCTGGGTTCGATTCCTCCGCCCCTCTAGGAGAGCCCAGCAAGCTACAGAGAGTATATTTCCCTCACGGTATAGCCTGGCAAACTACCCGTGACGTATTCCATATGCCAAAAACAGTAACAACAAGTCTCCCAGTGGAGACGTTACTGGTGCCTGCTTGAGCAAATCAATGAGCAATGGGATGACAGTGATGACAGTGATGAGGATGACAGTAGTGCAGGACTTAAATCCAGGACCTCACACATGTAAGGCAGTAATGCTATCACTGTGCTACATCCTTGGTCCAGGAGACAATTTTTAAGTGATTTTGCCTTATCTTTAAATTAAGGAGTAATCTTTAGATTTATCCATCTGACAGTGCTGATTGTCAGGTACCTAAGCCATAGAAAGTTGTTATGTTTAGGCCAACAAGTTAATTAAGGATCCAAAGACACCACTTATCCATTTCTGGAAGAAGGGATCACCAGGATAGCTGTTGAGTAGGAATTTTCAAGTCTAATCGCTTTTCATATAAAACAATAATGATAGTGCTAAATTAAGCATTCCAAGTTCCCTCACTGTATTGCTGAATTGTAATGAACCTGGCTCCAGTGCCTGTGGAGTGATGGCATTCCCCAATCTCATTACTTGAAACACTGTCTTATCATTTAACATTTAGTGGAGCATGCAATGTTGCAGGTGAAATTTTCCTTCAGTTCAAAGACATGATTGCAACGGCAAGTTGGAGTCTTCTTTATTTTCAGGAAGATGAATGAGGATACTCGTTCTCTTTCTCACCTATTGAACAAATTTTCTTGTACACCAGTTGTGGATACAAGTGATATACCATTTGCTACAGAAGGAAAGTAAAGTATTATTTGTCCCACCAAAAGTCTAGATGCTTATATTGAATCCTTTCATTGCTTTGGATTTTCCTAAACTTAATTTCTTATGAAGTGACAGACATAACAGACACCACTTTTTCATTACAGCTCCTGTTTCAGATACCTATGTGAACACATTTGTGAAACAGCTCATTTGTTGTATTAATTTAACCCCCAAAGGCGACATTATTAAAAATTCAGAAATGAGTCTAAAAGGACTTAATACATTGCACAAAGAGACACAGTCACTCTTCATATATAAAAATCGGCAACATAACAAAGCCCCGATATCAGTTCAGATTTATTTTAGCTTTCATTCTACAATACCAATAAAGTTCTAAAACAAAACTGAAATTCTTGCATCTTCAAAGAAGACCAGAAGTCAAAGTGTAAGGGATGAAATCAGTTAGAAGTGCTATAAAGTCAGTTTCTACATCAGAGCATGAGGTCTGGCTAGATCATTCTCTCCTTGTTCCTCCCGCGTGTATCTTTTCTAAGTGTTGCATCTCTTTATTCTGATCATTGGTACCCAATTATAGCAGTTCCATGTCTTGTTCTCTATTTGTCCTGGTAATCTAAACAATCTTGTATTTTCAATCTTAATAATCACTTAATATCAATCAAATATATACATCTGATTATGTTACCCTCATGGAGGGACTATAAGTGTCTTATATCTACTAATCCAGTGTTACTTGTCTGAAATAAATAAAATTTCACCCCTCTTCTTGATACTAGCTTTCTGTTAGTGCCCTAGTTTTATAAGAACACACAGATTTTTATGCATATTATTTAGTTGTACGCATATTTTTCTTTAAATATGAGCTTTCATTCTTTTTGAATATTAAGATTCTCTCTATATTTCTTTTTTTTTGACAGTGACAGTTTATTTTTTATTCACTCATCCAAGTAATTTTTTTTAAATAAAAATTTTATTTTATTAAATCACCATGTGGTAGATAACAATGCTTTCAGGCTTAGGTCTCAGTTATACAATGCTGAAACAACCATCCCTTCACCAGTGCCCACATACCACCACCAAAAAAAGAAAAAAAAAAACAAACAGTTCACCTCCCATCCCGCCCCCCGCCCCCCACCCCCCGCCTTATAACTGATAAGTTTCATTTTACTTTCTGTTTACTTTGGTTACATTCAATATTTCAACACAAGCCTCACTATTGTTAGGTGTACCCCACTAGATTCAGACCTACTGTGAAGACAAATGAGGTTGTGCGGCCGCTACTGCGGTTTTGAATTTCTCTACTTTAAAAACTAAGTCCAGGGAGATTTCTTCCAGATATTGGATCATTGCAGGCTTGAAAACCCAATTTGTGGTCGTCATAATATGGCGGACACCGCGACCTTCCTCCCCGGAGAGAAAGAGGCGAGAGAGAGAAATACCTTTCCCCTCCTGGGCGGGCACGGGGCCAAGGCTTAGTTCTCAGGCTGGAGACATTCTGCGAGGAGTTGCCCACGCCGAAAGAGGTTTTGCTGGGTCTGGATTTACGCTTGTGCAGCTGTGGAGAGGCCCCCGGGATCACATCTCGGCGGTAAGATTCTCTCTATATTTCTAATGAACCCCAAAAAACAGCTAACTTAGCATTTCCAAGTGTGATATATACCTATTTTTTTTCTTCCTGCCCCCTTAAACTAGGTCACGTCAGTGTTCTGAACTACACAACTTCAGTAGTCTGCATAGGCTCTATTTTGTACTTGGGTCTTTATTATGGAGTAAGGATTGAGCAATGAATGTTAGTTACACTGAATTAGAGATCACATAGTACTGCAAGTTTGGCAACAGGTGTGGTGAGTTATGGATATGTAAATGTATGTTTCTAGAATTATACTTCATTAACCAGTGAGAAATCAACGAAGGATAGGAAAAACACTGAATTAAAAAAATGAATGCAGAATATGAATCTAAAAGGGCTTTATATCAACAGAAAACAAAAATATATCAACAGAAATATATCAACAGAAAACATAAAGTCCCCAAATAGATTCCTCAGTTTTCTTCTTCTTTTTTTTTTAAGCAGGACATAAGAACTGATTTATCAAATAAATTTAGTAAAACAAAACAAAAGATTTCGGTAACACTCTCAAGTTTATCATGTCTTGGGGTTTATAGCCATGTGATATCAGACTAATCACCTTATGATGTTATAAATCTTAATTTACTAATTAGTTCAATGATTGCATTATATAACCCTTGGACATTATTTCAGACTGAAAAATAATCTATGGATCATGGGTGATCCTTGGATATCATTCCATGTTTAAAAAAAAATGTCTACCAATTACCATAGTAACTATCCTACTTACCAAAAGAAGTAATTTACTGGAAGATACAGATATGGGTGAATGATCTAGACTACTCCCGAGGAAGTGACAAAATATACAAATTCTGAGCTCTCCCTTCCTCTCTCTCTCTCTCTCTCTCTCTCTCTCTCTCTCTCTCTCCCAGTTCCCTCTCTCTTTTCCCTCTCTAGCTGTATCTGGCAGTACTTAGTGCTTATGCCTAGCTCTGCACTCAGTAATCACTCCTCTCAGGGCTCAGGGGACCCTACGAGTGCCAGGATCGAACCCAGTCCATCTATGTAGAAGGCAAATGCCCTACATGTTTTACTATCTCTACCACCCAAATTCTGCTCTGTTGATTTCATTATTCTCCCTAAAACTGCAAGCTGATCTAAGGAACAAAGTTAGGAAAAAAAATGGATTGAAAATTGAAACATAGTGTCCCAAGTAGAAATCACCTCAGAAACATTGGCACTGTAGAATGACTTTCCCATAGTATGGTGTCATATTCTGCACCCAAAGTTGCTAGAACATCCTGTCTGTACTGTAACTTTGCACTTAATGAGCCGGTTGCTCATGAAGATTCAGGAGCGGTCATCACTGGTTCCAAGAAGCATGGCTTTCTCAGTGAAACAAAGGTTTTGATTGAAAAACAGTATCAGTTATGGCGCTGGATTCCACATGAAAAGATCCCTCATTAGTGTGACTGGGCGGTTGGGTTTTGGGGGCTGGCAGAGCATTCATCTCTGGAGCTCTAATATACTCAAGTTACTGCTGTTGGAAAGCTTTCCCAGCAGTTTACAAAAATAGCAACTCAAAGCCGGCCGGACTTACATGCACTATTCAGTCAATTCTCCCTACTTCCAAAGTTAAAACTTTAGTTCCACAATTTGAAGGATTTATGGATTGATTGAACACAGTGAAATAAAAATACTTTGTCAATTTTAGTCCCGTGAAAGTTTAAGGCTTTGGTAAAGTTGGGTAAGGTCACAGTAAGCTGGTTTCTGAAACTAGAATCATTTGACATTATTAAGAATCAATTAAGCATTGTTCCCTATGGATTGCCAGGGTCTCTTGGCAATCCATCCAGAATTTGCACATTCATAGCTTCCTTATAAATAAGTGATTTAGGTGAAAGATAGTTTTAAACTAATGAGTCAATCACAGGGACAGACTAACGGAAAGCTTTACAAGAAATGTTCTCACTATCACTTCTGTGTGTGCCCAACTTTTAAGCATTCAGCAGTTACTCATCAGCTTTCTTCAGGACCAAGTGACAAAACTGCAGACCCTATTTATTAAAGGCACAATAAATTACCCAGAATTATGTAAGTATGAGTAGGAGCATGCAATTTATGGGAGCCCTGAAACTTAAATTTGTCTTCCGAAAATGAGACAGTGGGTTTTACTCTAAAAAATTATAAAAGTCCTAATTAAAAAAAAATCATTGTTGAGGGATTTGTTAAGAGCAGATCATGAGTCTCAGCTTTTAGTGAATGTATTTTGAACCTCTCCAAGCAGACACTGCAAAATTTTACATTCTAATGAGTGAACTAAAAACATATATTTCAAAGCAAATAGCACTCATAAATTACATTTATGACACATGAGGTTGCTGACTGCTGCGCCAGGAGCACAGAGTAATGGTGCTAATATGCACTCTAGCTTGATTTTCTCAGTTCCCAACATGCTCTAATTCCACACTACAAATCTTTAAATGGCAGTTATATTTTAATTAATGTGATTATGTGCTGCCATTAGCAAGCCCTCCCCCAGCACATTTCTCCTGCCAGGCCCATGAATGCCAGTAAACCATTAACATAAAAGGGCCGTTTGCTTATTAAATTCATCTACACAAATAGGCAAGGGTTGCAATTGTTGATTTGCCACTGAAAGAGCAGAATGGGAAGGAGTTGCTTGGTGCCTGGCAGTTGCAATTACCTAGTGTAATTAAGTCTAATTTATAAAGCCCCCCTCAAATGAGAAAGTAACAATTTTTGTTAATTAACAAGAGCATTTGTAAAGCTCGTTAACTCCATCATTCACAGTCCTCCTGGAAAAATGGGAGCATATGGCTATTAGGATGGGACATGTTGCATATGTGTATTTGTGCGTTAATCTGTTTGGAAGGTCTAATGATTGAAATGGGAGCTAGAAATGGATGTTATATTACTGAAGAGAGAAGATCTACTGTTTTCATTTATCTTTACAGCAATATGAGTGCTTTGTCATTATCTTCTGCATACGGTTTCATTATTCTGATACAGCACTCCACATTGCCTCATACCATCATGCCCACAAGCCTGCAGGGTACAAGAGCACTTATCTTTCCTGATGACTGTTGAATCATTTAAAACAAGTTATTAGTGAAACAATTAAAATGATATTGGTTCACAATTGTATTTATAGCTGGCAGGCATAATGGAACATTCTGAATAGCAGTCGGGGGTTCTCAGAATGGATGGAAAATACTGTTAATCAGAGACAAGAGAAACCTCTAAAGAAACCCTAAATTGTAAGAGCACATTAATTGTATTGAAGCATTTCATTTAATTGAGAACAAAGGGAAGGTAAAAATCATATTATCAATGTTTTATGAACATGAAGAAATAGGGAAATTACTATGTCATTTGTCACATATCTTCTATTAGACATAGAGATTTAAAAGACAGTATTTAACTTTAACTGGGGCAAGCCAAATGCACGATGCTGTCGCACGTTTTCACTTTAAATGGGATACTGAAATAAAATAGGAAAAAGAAAGTAATTAACTAATATATACAGGGGAAGAAATTGTACAGAATACCACCCACAATGTGAAGATTTCAAAGACGCATAGAGATCACTAAGTGGTTATAAAAGACAATGAAGTTTGTCTTTACTCAGTTCTGTTAATGAGTCTTAGGAACTATTGTGATCACATTATCAGTGAACAACATATAAATGTTCTTTTTCCTTGCCTTTGGTAATAGAAGTCACTGAAATTTACCAGAAATGATTGGCAGAACCTAGGTAGATGAATAGCAAACTTCTCTCACACAAACCAATTCATCTTAAACATGCCCTGACTGGTATTGTGAATGGGAGCTGTCAATCACACCACATTGTGTGCAAAGTGTGTTTATATGTGCTGGAGGAAGTAGAAGTGGAGACTAGAGTTGGGTGGGTGACAGTCAGAAGTGAGGCTGATTATAATCAACAAGGATCACATTATACTTGCTCTTGAATAAATCAACTCATTTGGAACTCAAATTTCTTTAGTAAAAGGCTAGTTTATTGGAACAAAGAGCTGATTTCTGATTTACATCAGTTTATTTGGGTACTTTGGGCCTTTATTTGAATATGGGATCAAATATAGATATTTTCATATATTTTAACATCTTGACAATTTTCATTTGAGCTAGAAATAAATATAGAAAACCTAAACAGTATAAATATAGCAAGATGTCTCCAACCATTGATAATTTAAAGTGGTAATTGTGTATACACAAGCATTCCATTCAGAGAGAACAAAAACAAATCTTTATATTACAAAGAAGTTAAAATACGAATTAAAAATCACAGGAGTTGTCAATTGAGGCATCATTCTTGCATTTGAAGTAAATTCTAGCAACATCTCATACTCATTGAAATCTAACTGTGTACCTAAAGTATAATAAAAAGCTGAAGTGACTTAAAAGCATTTTATTCTTAAGATAATTCTGAACTATTAATATACTCATTTTATAATGGAGGAAATGTAGATATAGAGAGTTTGTGCAACTTGTCTGGTGACTGGAAATCACTGGAAAATGTTCTTTGTCAACTAATTAGCCATGTATTAATCTATTAAAATGAATATTTGAATTTACATAATTACTTGTAACTTATATTCCTCTCTGCTGAAGAAAGAGTAAAATAATTTTTCTCTCTGTCCTTTTCTCCATATAGTTTTATTCAAGTAAAAATACTGAAGTAACAAAACCAACACACACAGAAACACACACACACATATACACAAACTAATTTGTTGTCTTAATGGGTTAACTAGCCAAGTAATGTTTATGTGTCTGCATTTTTCTGACAGCTGATGTAGCAGGTGGTAGCAATGGGCAAAAGATATGGTAGGTAAACAAGATGATAAAGTATATGGGAAAATTCTCAGTGTCTTCTCACTCTTACTTTCTCTTACTCGAACTCCTACGTTCATGTATACAGACTCTCTGGTATAAGAGTATCCCTTGAGCTTCTGGGGAAAATGACATAATTGTGATTGCCTACATTGATTTGTTACTCTTTCAGTAGAAATAAATCAGATTATCACAAATCAGCCTATATTTTTTTAAAGACTTGGTGTTTATCATAACTAGAGCTTAAGAATAATTTTTATTTTGCCTATGTGTTTAGCTACAATAGATTATACCAAGTAATTTATTTATAGGAAATAAAATTTTAAGAGGATATTTAAAAATCTTCATTTTTTTTCAAAACATCTAGGGGAATACAATTACCAAATATTTATTTAGTTTTATATAAAAATTTAATATACTTAATATTTTATAGATGACAAGGTAGAAAAATATTAGGTACTCTTTATATAAGTATGGTAGCCTAAAGCTTAAAGAGCATCATAAAAATATAAATATCAGAAAGATCTGAATAAGACCACTACCTCAGTTTTATAAATGTATCTTATTTAGAAGTACTAATTTAGAGTTATAATAAAGATAAATTACAGTGAGATCTGAGTTTCTTATCTAATTGTGCCATTCTATTACTTTGTTTTCATCACATTATTACCTATACAGACTTAAACTTCTTAAAGGACGGTACTGTCAAGTAATTGAAGAATCATTACAGAGCTTCATGATAAGAAAATGTAAGGGTGAAATTTAAAGTTTGAAGAAGAAACTAGATTTAAAAAATAAATTGTCTGTTACTCATTATTCTCAATGGCCATAGTGAAACAAGAAACAATTTATAGATTTAGTTAAAAATTATATTGAGAGAGTACAGAAAATTTTCAATTCATTTGCCATTAAACACTAAAATATCTTGAGTATTTTGCATTTGTGAGAATTGAGTATATTGCCTCTTGCCTTAATATGAGTATATTGCCTTCTTGCATTTCCTAGTCTGAATTTTTGTAATATAGAATTACCTGTACAGACTTATGTGGATCTTAGAAGATAAAATGGTATACAGATCTTATCATGTCTGAAGAGTTTAAGACATGTTTTTTGAACTGTACATATAAAGGAATCATCAAGTAAATGAGACAGCTTAAATAAAAAGTGTGCCATCTCCTACACTTGAGATACTCCCTAAATATTATGCCCATTTGGGGCTGGAGCGATAGCACAGCGGGTAGGGCGTTTGCCTTGCACGCGGCCAACCCGGGTTCGATTCCCAGCATCCCATATGGTCCCCTGAGCACCGCCAGGGGTAATTCCTGAGTGCAGAGCCAGGAGTAACCCCTGTGCATGGCCAGGTGTGACCCAAAAAGCAAAAAAAAAAAAATATGCCCATTACAGCTTAAATAGCCTTTGACTATTAATGTACTGTTATTACAACTGGTCCATCAATGGGACAAAAAAAGTTTGGCATCAAAAGACATAACTATATTCCAATGATATCTCTTTGCATAAGACTCAATGTATACAAGATGGTATACCCAAAATAATAGCCACCTGTGGACATTTCTTGTCTGTTTATTTCAAGCTCAGTATTAAGCTAAGTGGCAGAGGGTTATACTGTTAGAGAGTGGGTACTATACCTATTTTGCGAAAACGTCATAGACCATCTTAATTCTATATTCACAAGCATTCCCACAGGCAGATACAGTTGCTTAAAATTTCAGCAAAACTCACGATTAAAATAAAAATTGTATATTTCTTAGATGAATCAAGATAAGCTGAGTTTGTCATTGTCCTACAGCATCCATCCAGTTAGTGGTGCTGTGCCCTCAAGACAAAATTTTGGTTACCACAATGTTTTCACAAAGTTTATACTGGCTGGCTAGTCTATTTTCCAGCCTAACCATCCTCAAGACTAATGTTTGAGGGTTAGGGTGAGTTTATGTCTATGTGGGAGAGAAGGAGGCACTGAACAGGAAAGAATGAAGGCTATTAATGTAAGGCACATATAAAAATATCTTTCCTTCAAAAATCTTCAAGTTTTTATGAAAAAGAATTGCAATGTAAGGGCGGGAGCGATAGCATAGCAGGTAGGGCATTTGCCTTGCACGTGGCCAACCCAGGTTCAAATTTCAGCATTCCATATGGTCCATTGAGCACCGCCAGGAGTAATTCCTGAGTGCAGAGCCAGGAGTAAGCCCTGTGCAGCACCGGGTGTGACCCAAAAAGCTAAAAAAAAAAGGAATTTTAGTGTTTACAAATAGCTTATTTCTTACATTGTATCTTTAAGTGCACACCATATGATGATTTTAGTTCCTGCAATTTCAAAATTACTAAATAAAGAGCATGGCAGAGTAGCAAGAAGAAAAGACAAATCTTCTAAAGCTGAACTTTCTTCTTCCCCTTCTCTCCTTTAAGTAGGGAGGAGAGAATGAAAAGAAGGTGGAAACCTGAAATGAAACTGAGTCTGAAACTAGAGCTTTAGCACTTTCTTACTTTCTCTGAACCCAACTTTTCTTAAATATTTCTCTGGTTTCACCATGGCTAGAGAAAACAAAGGGGAAAAAATTAAGAGGTAAGAACAATTAGTGCTCGGCCACCCTGGTAAGACATCTTTCTTACTTGATAAAGGAATTCAGTGTGGTTTGACAACAGAACTAGCTATACCAAATTCATATTTTATTTTTTCAGTTATGTGAAATGCTATACCTGTCCTGTTTTGAGAAAATAAGTCTTCCAATGTTCGTTATTGTATGCATGTGCTTTCAGAACAGTTAGTTATGATAAACTAACTCGCTTATTCCTTTCAAGCATTCTTTTCTAATTGTATTGAATCCAATTAATCAAATCTTATATGTGCCTTTATGATTTGATCACTACATAAAATCTTAGGCCCTCAAGTGAATTCTTGCCTGTCCTGTTTACATATTATTTCTTTGCTTCATTACTCTCAGCTTCTGTTTTTCTCACTTCATCCTGATTACTCTGAAATGTTTTTGTAGGATCAGGGAGAATGAAGGTGTTCTCCTATTTCTAACAGCTCAGATGTCTATATTCCCACTTCATTACATTGCCTTTCCTCCTGGTAGGCCATCTTCTTGTTTTTGCTAACTACTCTGTAATGAAGGATTTGTGTTGTCTTTCCTTTTTCTCAGACATCATGTTTGGAGACAACCAGGTTGTTTATCTGACAATTAGTGCTTCCTGGCTCTTAACTTTTGATCTCTCCCGAGAATCCCACTGACCCATCCACCTACATACCAACAAATGCATAAATTACTCACTCATCCATTTCAGTCATCCATTTCCATAATTATATCATCTAGAAGTGACAGCAGAGTAAAAACAAATTGAACTCCAATCTCTTAATCTTTACATAAACCACTTAGTTATTCTTATTTCTCATATTCTCATTTACATAGGTTTCTTTAATAATTTCCATTTTTAATTTCCTCTCCTAGCAACTTTCTCTCGATGTCACGCCCTGCTCAATAGCAGTTACTTACGCTCACATCTCTACCAATCATGGGCTATATTTCCTAGGAGTTCAAGGATAGCACGTGACCTTTCCATTTTAAGATAACCATTAGAAAAATGTTGTAAGAACTGCTAGCTACCCCTAAAATTTCACATTTTCTTACTTATCTGGGTATTTTTTTCAACTCTTGATCTTAGCACTTCAGTGAGTGTTACTATAAAAGGCCTTTGTTGAGGAAACATAAATTTAAAGTCATCGGTTTGAAAATGTTTTTCACTGCATATTGATTTGGAAGGCCTCCATGCACTCTTTCAACTCTCCTTCAACTGGATTGCCAATTTATTGTGAGGACCCATGGATATGACACTGATGATCCACTTTGAAATACTTGGGCAACCATGTGGTGTCAGGGATCAATCCTAGATTAGCTGCATACAGTGTACATATGCCTTAACCCCTATACTATCCCTTTGGCTCTCTCTCTGCATTCTTTTCTATCTTTTCTTTGTTTTTGTTTTTTTTTGGGGTCTCACCCGGCTATACTAGGGGCTTACTCCTGGCTCTGTCCTCAAGAATCATTCCTGGAAGTGCTCAGGAGAACATATGATGTGCTAGGGATCGAACCTGGGTTGACTACATGAAAGGCAACCACTCTACCCACTGTAATATTGCTCTGCCTCAGCCCGAACCCTACCCCACATCTTCCTGTGCATTCTTAGTGCTGTCTTTCAGAGCCAGAGGATGGGATGTTAGGTTGGTATATTTGGGTGATTACACTTTCTCACTTGTCTATTTTCATAACATCAGGTTTACTTTGCTATCTTTCCTATATTGTCTTTTTTCCTCATTTCATACATATGCCTATCAAAGTAATTTTCCTAAAACACAAAAACTTGTGAAGTGTCATTACTCCACTAACATTCTCATAGACTGGTCTCTGTTGTTCTTAGACTGACATTTAAACACTTTATCTTCACTTTTAAGAATGAATTTTTGGGTCCATGTATGTGGCTCAAGTGACAGGACATGTACTTTGTGAGAGCAAGGGTGGGAGTTCCATCCCTAGCTACTGTGGTCTTTCAGTCCAACCTAATGTACACACCTCCAGCCATTAGTGTGGGGTATCACCAGTCCTGTCCAAAATTGCAACAGATTGCATTATTGGATTATAGATACTGTATTTCTTACCACAATACTTTTGTGCTAATTTCCATTTATCTTAGAATGTCTTTGCTAAATCTTTTGCCCTATTACCAACCCAATCTGGATGTTGTCCAATAAGCCACTCCATTTTTACAACCACCTTCGATTTCATTTGATCCCTTAAGTTTCAAATAAAAAAATCTATTTTCTTTAATAAGTTGTCTCTGAATCTGAATATCCAAATTTGCATTCGATAATATAATGATATGCTCCCAGAAAATCCTGTATTTTGTTTTAGATAGACTTTTTTACCTCAATTTTTCATTTCTTTTTAAATTTCAGGCATTAGGTTAGAACAAAAATATTTTGTGACTGAAAAATTTTGTGAACAAGAACATATATATGTTCATCATATTTGAAATCCAGAAGGACTCACATGAGCATGTAGTTTGTTACAAAATAAGACATTAGCATGTGCCATCTTAAAATAAGTTAATTTGGAAGTTTCTTTTCTCAAAGCACAAACAACATAATTGAGAAGAAATGGTTAAAAACAAAATCTTAAAACGTTGGTGTAGATATTGGCATAGTAGTTCTTCAATTGTGAAACAACAATATCGATAGTATTACAAATTATGATACCTCAATAAATAAATTTAAAAGCATAAACAAAATGTAAAAACTGATATTAAAGAATCGAGGTAAAATTGTTTTCAAAATTCATAATTAAGAATTATCCAATAGCTTATTTAGAGAAAATAAAGAACAATCAGATAAAGAAGAGAATATTTACTTTCACACCTCACCATAATTGGACATTAGTTTTCTAAGAATGCTTAATCTTTTTATAAGGCAAGATGCACGAGAGGTTCTGGGGAAGCTGTAGGTTATGTGAGAAGTACAGCATAGAGTTATTTAGAGATATAGCTGACTCTAGCAAATAAACACCTTTTAATATTTTATACACTGAGGTATAAGAAAGATGGAAATTGTGTATTATTATATTTTGACTACTGGTTATATTATTGAATTGAACTTATATTACTTAACAAGGATTTCTGGATTTCTTTCTTTATTCATTCACATTGTTTACATAAAATAATCTTTCTGTATTGCTATTTTTAACAGCATATTTTATTTATATATAACCTACTGTATTAGACTGACAATCAGAGGCAGAGCAAAAAAAGAACCTTGTTTTTGTACTGGTTATTTCAGTGAAGATGAGTTGACAAACTGTCAAAGGGACCAAGACTCAGAACACAAAATTATCATAGAAGGCTATCACTATTCTATTTTGTTTGAAAAATAGGCATTCAGTAATATAGGTTAACTAATAAAGCACCTAAACTTTTTCTACACTGAATATGCACAGTACTTGGCATTTCTAAAACTGCAATAGGATTAAAGAAGGAGGATATAAAGTAAAGCACGTTAGCAAAATCCTTATATCTGATCAAATATTCACCATAAGGGCCATATTTGTAAATATTTTTATATAAATTCCATAAAGAAAAAGTTTCTGAAAAAAATAGTATCCTTTAAATAAAAATAAATTAAACTTAAAAATTGCATAAATTTCTCTGGCCATTCTCCTTATTTAATTTGCTATTTTCTGCTTTCTTTTAGTAAATATAGAATATTTGTATGCATTTTTATATACATACACACTTGATTTCACACTTTCTAGTTCTTTTTTTGGTAAAATTACAAATAATTTTGGATTTTAATATTACTATGGTCTATCTCCAGTCTCACAGTTTGGAGATTAACAGCTTGTTTGTATTAGCATAATTTTACTAGTGGTGAGGACTCAAAATTAAAATAATGCAAAATCCCTTTAAATCTCATTTAATTTTTGTTTGACTGTATGCCTATATTAATGGTCAATTTACCACTTTCCCCCCTAAAAAAATCGCCTTAGCTAATGTGGGAATGGAAATCTGCAGCATTTAATTCAGTCATAAAGCCCTAGATCAGGGTCATAATTATATCTGTGAAATTATGCCATGCGGTTGGCAGCCACAAGAAAATAACACATACTCTTTATCCTTAGATAGCCTGGAATAGAATGTCTCTGATGTGTATTTTTTAAGAAAAGTTAATGGGTAAAATCAGAAAGTAAATTTTGGACTGGAAGTTATATTAAGAACTTCTAAGTTGTGTTTCTTTCCAAATTATTAACATAAAATAAGAGTCAAGCATCAGTTTACAAAGCTTATTATTAGCAAGATCAAAAACTCACCCAACTGTCCTTCTAAATGGCTGTTCTCTCCTACAGGGCCCTGAAATCCACAGGTCTCTGAAAGTTGCTTACATGAGGTACTAAGAGTTTAAATTACTGGCTGAGTCATCAGGTCACACAGACCTCAGACAGAAATTTCTGTTATTTATTTAGGAAATGAAAGAGATTTGTAGAAATATGGAAATTACAGCCTGTCATTTGCAGCAAAATCTCTTTGTTTTAGGCATACTGAAGAAATATGCATGTGCTATAAACAACCCAACACTAAAATTTTTTCAATGCCACAATTCAGAGAAATAATAAAATGTAATTGATAGTCTTAGACAACATGAAGGAACTGTTGTTTGTTAAGGTTTTTTTTTTCTTTTTTTTTGCACCACAGTTTTCTATTACTGAAATAATTTACTTTTATTTCTGGTGCTGATATTGGAATCTGTATATTCTTTGGTTCAAAATAACTGTAGGCGTTTTAAATATATTTTATGTTCAAGTAAAATCCAGATAAGGAAGCATTGGTAGTCCTAAACTACCCTTTATTTCTTGTATTTCCTTCTGCTCAAAGATTATACCACAATCATTCATGAGGCAAGGAAAGAAATCTTGACTCAAACATTGTTAGTCAGTGGTGAGAACACGCAGCCAAGCTGAATGGCTTCCCAGATCTGAGAGGTTTGCTGTGCTTCCCGGACTGATGGATAGGAGACACCCGGCTCCCTAAATCACCCCTGCTTTAATACTTGGGTCCTGCTGGAGAGATGGGGTTGATGTGAGTCTAAATCTAAGTCTGCCACTGCTGGATTTTGTTCAGCTGGAAAAAAACAAACATGTAACAGTCACTGGGAATGAGCTTCTGCTTACGTGGGGTATCCTGCCAGCCCCTGATTTAAAGCCAATGACTTTTGCTCCAATACTATAAAGACTGCGAGGAACTTGGCATTGTTGAAAAGGGTGGGAAAACAAAAACAAAATGAAAAAAAAAATCCCAAACAACAGTTTTCAGAGTTGGGTTGGCAACTGCACATTACTGAAGCCACATGATTTTTACAATAGTAGGCTCAGGCTCTAATCCTGCTTTCACAAGATTACTTATGTTCCAATGCATGTGTGCCTTGGAGGGGCAGAGAATATTTGTGATCCTGGTCCTCACCTACTAGCATGCTCACATGTCTTTTCCAAATTAACACTTCTAATACTCCCACATTTGACACTGATAGGCACATTCTCCTTTGTGATGCTTTCATGTTGTTGAAGTATGGACACTTGCGGTTAACTAATTGTTGATCTGTGATCTTCCAATAGTTTTCAATTGTCTGTGAGAAAAAGAAACCTTAGAAGGAGTTAGCACATAAATACAAGAATGAATGCTTTCATGCTTGTCTGAACTTTACAACATAGAGTACAAACGAAGACTCGTTTTAACTGGAATTGAGTTCTCATTTGGCTCCTGGCCCACTCTATAGACCGTGAAACAAAATCATTATATCCTAAAGCAAATCGAGGATTTGTGTGCAAAAACTCAGATAAGTGACAAGAATATGTATCATTTCTTATCACTATTCTGAAATTTTCATTTTCAACTGTAACAGCTGAACTTATACAAACATCAGTTTGAGAATCCCCTGTATATTCAGTCGTCTTAAAACCACTAGATAAAATCAAAAAACGTTTTTAGAAGAGATATTTACTATTGCTTGTACCACAAAGTAAAAATCATACCACTTAGAAATGATCTAAAAGACTGGCTGCTATTTTCCTGGGAGGAAATACTCTATTTCTCAGTCTTCATTTATTACAAAATTAGTTTCAATCATTATCTAGAATCCAAAACTTTTTTCCTATCTCAGGGGAGAAGATTTCTTCAAAGAAGTTTGCTCTTCTGTCAGTTTGCTAGACAAATGGCTTCTAATCTTGCTTGGTAAGATTTGAAACATCTTTTCACCTGATGTGGTAGGAAAAGGCGGCTTGCCTTCCCATTATTTTATCTGATGACTCTATTCATGCTCATTTAATATGCTTTGGGTAAAAAGATGGAATGCAATGGTTCTAACATATTTCAGGTGCAGATTAATTGACAACTTCATAACATTCATCTTAATACCACTGTAGGTAAAGCAGTCTCCAGTAATAAGATAATACACAGACTTGAAGATAGTTTTATACAATTAAAGTACCTATTTTTCTGTCAACTGGGCGATATGTCTCATATAAAATCGCTAATCAGTTACAAGGTCAGACTCAAACACCTAAAGTTTCTGCCAGAAGTACTTGTCAATAGACTGGCTTGGCTCTTCACATACTAGTAGTCTCTATGCAAGGTTCTGTCCCAATGGAAAACCAGAGGATCATTTGTTGTGCAAGAAGGGAGACATCCACGATATCAGCAACTATCTGCCTGTTGCCTGTTGTCTACAACTTGTTCACTTGAGTCATCCTGAATAAGATTGGCAGAGCACTAGATAACGGACAATGAGGGTTCCAAAAAGGAGTCAGCCTGATCGACCATGTCCACGTGGTGACAAAGCTCCTTGAGGTTTTGTGAGAGTTCAAGATGCCACACTGTTTAATGTTCATTGATTTAAAGAAGGTCTTTGATTTTGTTGAGACTGAAGCAGTCATTGCAGCCCTAGCCAAACAGGGCGTTCAAACTCAGTACATCAGGATCCTCCATGAGTTGTATTACGGATTCACCACCAGGATCTCACCATTCTATAAGGAAGTGATCATTGACGTAAAGAGAGGGGTTTGGCAGGGTAATACCATTTCACTGAAACTTTTCAATGCCATCCTTGAGAATGTCATGCAATGACTGCAATGGGAAGGAATGGGAGTAAAGATAGATGGTCGGCAACTATACCACCTCCATTTTGCCGATGACATCGTTCTAGTAACACCAAATATTAGACAATTGGCACAAATGTTGGCTGACTTCAACTGTGAGTGTTGAAAGGTCGGACTGCAGCTGAATCTCACCAAGACAATGTTCATAAGAAACAGACTAGTTCCTGACGTTCCATTTGCTCTGAATGGAACGAACATCTCTGAATGCAGCAGTTATGTGTACTTGGGTCGAGAACTCAACATGATGCATGACCCGTCACCTGAGCTACACAGAAGAAAGAGAGCAGCATGGATCGCCTTCAAGAGCGTCAAAGAAATTGTTAAGAGGACCAAGTACCTCCAGATCCAGGCACATCTTTTCAATTCCACCGTTCTTCCTGCACTAACATACACCTTCAGAGACCTGGGCCCTATTAAAACAGGATGAGAACGCTATTCGGGTCTCCCAAAGAGGAATCGAGAGAGCTATGCTTGGAGTATCACGTTTCACTCAAGTGAGAGAAGGAATCCAGACTTCGGACCTCCATTGACAATCGAGAATCAGGGAAGCTGCCTAGTTTGCCAAGGCATCGAAAATCAAATGGACCAGACACATAATGCGATTTGGAGATGACCGCTGGACTAGAGCTGTTACTGACTGGATTCCACAGGACGTCAAAAGAACGCCTGGCTGCCCAGCTACAGGATGGTCAGACTTCTCCGTCAAGATCCTGAACAAACGTTTTGATGCTCTTCGTGTTCCTGGAGCTAGCAACCACCATTGGACTACAGTAGCATGCGACAGGGACAAATGAAGATGTTACTAGCGCCCACTCAAACAAATCGATGAGCAACAGGATGACAAGTGATACAAATGATACAATCAGTTACAAAGTGAATTAAATCTTCAAATATTGCAGTTACTTTTCTGCTAACACAATCTAATCTCAAGATTATATAAATATTTCTGAAATGTAGCTATCTTATTAACCTTTAATGGACAGTAATTTTTATTTCATAGGGAAATAGAATCCTCTAAACTCAAAGACCAGTAAACATTGGTGAATAAACCAATAGGACAATCGAAACCAGACTCAAACTATAATATTCCTCACATCCATGTAAAAATCTTAGATAGATATTGATAGCAATGTACTTTTCACACAGAAAGCAATATCCTGCATGATTCAGTATCAGACCAGTCTTTGATGATCATGAATTAACCTGTGATGATGACTTAAAAATTAATGCGATAGTTTATACCTTAGGTCATTTCATGTGGAACCTACACGAAAACAGATGAATAATAGTCAAACACTCTGTATGGGAGGAGAGTTGGATTTAAAAGTAGTAATGTCTTAATTGTCAAGATTGAGGACTTAAATTTAGCAATGTCAAGCTTAAGAGAGAATAACATTTTAGGATTAATGCTTTAAATTAACAACTCACAACTTTGTAGACTCCACTTCAGTCTATCCTGTTGAAGATAGGCAAAGTTTATATTCAGAATACCTCTTACATTTTCTAGGATTTCTTGGTCTTATTAATTCAAATCTTCCTCTGAATGCATGCATGTAGCCAAGATAATTACTAGAAGGCAAGATCAAAGCCAGCATATTATAGTCCTATTCCATTTTCTGCTGATGTGAGTGATCTGCCTTTCCTTTGATGTTGTATGCGTCTACAGCAAAAGTACAGAGGATAAAAATGCTACACCATGTAATCTGGCATTTATCCCATGAGAGCAGAATTCCAAATTGTGACACATGTCAAGAAGTTAAAAAAATGACTTAAAAGAGTCTTATGCTTTATAAAGTGACATACTCTGCATTTAAACACCATCAAACATCATTTTCTATTATAAATTTAGTTCCTGGTATAAAATTCAAAGAATTTTTGTAACCTTAGTAGAAGAAAATAGTTACCATATTTACTAGCAATTACATTAAACATGTGCCTGAGCCTTTATCCCACCTAATGAGGGCAGCTGAGAGGAAGCAGACACACAGCACACACACACACACACACACACACACACACACGGATGTCTATATTCAGTCAAGGATTTAGAGCTAGTGCTGAGCACATATATATTCAAGTATTTTCTGTTTGCTAAGCATTTTATCTCCTTTGGTCACAAAACTGAGTCACTGGATATCTTAATTGTTTGTCAATTAGAAGACTTGTCTATAACAATAACTTTAACTTAAATATATCCCTTATTCTCTATCTATGGTAATGCTTTGTTGCATTCTAGATGTTGTTAATCTGATCTTGCTTTGTCTGATTGTAACATTTTCTTCCAGGTTTATTTTTTAGGAAACTATCAAATGCATGTGTGTACTTGCTTGTACTCATGTGTTATGTGTGTGTTTGCATGTGAGTGTTTTGTTTATGTAAACATGGAGGTTACAATATTATTGAATTCCTTCTCCTGGCAAAATAAATATTCTTCCTATCTGAAGGGAAATTAATATCTTCGAATCATTCCTATGGCACTAGTTGTTTCTGATTTGATCCATTTTTCACTGGTGTCCTCCAAACTACCATGGTCAGACATAAATGTTTTGTCAGAAAAATATAAAATTATTTAGATGCTATTCTGTCATCTCTAAAGCACAGAACTCAATGTTGTGAATGTTGGTCTGACAAATTATGACTTAACCCATACCTTTTACTTAAATACAAAATTATTCTTTTTGCTTTGTAAAATAATGTTTTTTTCCTTTTCCCACAAATCAAATTTTCAAGAGCATCCAAATGTCAGAATAATTATGAAGTAAAGTAATAGAGCTATATCAGTATGTACAATTTTAAATTTATGTTTATGTTTTTATTGCTTCTGCTTTCACCATTGATAAGAATAAACTTCTAAAAGTAAGGGAAAATGCAATAAAGTATAGATGAGTACTAACTGAATGCCTACATATACATAGAGAAATACTCTAACAATATTTGATATGCTGTAGAAAATAGTGGTATTAGAACACAAAATATGAATTAATGTCACAATGACTTTTGGAAAATGTAAAAATGTAACTTAAATGTTGATCTAGGACAAAAATTTATTTTATTTTATTTTATTTTTTATTTATTTTTAAAAATTTTTATTTTATTGAATCACCATGACAAAAGTTACAAAGCTTTCAGGTTTAAGTCTCAGTCATATAATGATCAAACCCCCATCCCTTCATCAGTGCACCTGTTCCCCCACCAAGAACCCCAATATACCTCCCTCCCACACCCACCCCCTCACCTGAGTGGCTAATGGTCTTCACTTTATTCTTTCTATACTTTGAATATATTCAATATTTAGGACAAAATTTTAAAGTACACTATCAACAAAAACCTTTTGACTTGCTATTAACATTAAGAGTGCCAGTCAAATTTTGCCAATTCAGTTAGTCTGTGTTATTTCAGTTCTTTTAACTTGAGTGCTCTATTAAGAAAGACCATTTACTTTATGATTTTAATCTTGTATTTTTTGTTCCTCCACTGGATACTTTCTGTAATTTTCTTTAACTGGTATTTATACTTTTCATCACTTGTATGCAATAGATTTCTCTAGTTATCTACTAGAGAAACAGTTGAACTACTTTTCTTTCTATCTATACTTACTCCTTGGGTTAAATCATATATAACTTCAATTAAATTCTATGCAGATACCAAAGGTTTTTCAATTTACTTGCATAGTCTTAAACTTCTTTTAATATATATATATATATGTATATATATTTTTTATTAGCCTTCCCACTATCTCTCTTTGGACTTTTATGTTGTTTCTTCTCATCCTTCTTAATGTTATTAAACTATTACTATGATTTAGACTCCAAAGAAAGTACACATCTTTGTCTAATTAAATTCTGAATAATTAAACTGTGTTTGGCATTAATAATTTTTAATAAACATTAGATGATTAAATAAATTAGCTAATAGAATGGTAGCTCACATATTAAGAAAATATTTTAAAATATTAATATTTTATAGGGTAATAATTTTACATTTGCATCTGGTTATTATCATTTGTCAAGCTATTTAATTCTGCATATAGATTTGTTCGGAAGTATGGTCTTGTATTGTTTATGGTCATTTTACTTTTAACACCATTAAGAATGTTTTTTCTTGCATCCCTCTCTGAGAGCCCGGCAAGCTACCAAGAATATCCAGCCCCCACAGCAGAGCCTGGCAAGCTACCCATGGCATGCATATTCAATATGCCAAAAACAGTAACAATAAGTCTCACAATGGAGATGTTACTGCTGCCCACTTGAGCAAATCGATGAGCAATGGGATGACAGTGACAGTGACAGTTTATTAAATTAAAAAATATATCATTTACATTTGTTTTTATTATATAAAGTAAAATAAATTCAAATTTCTCATTTACTAGAATGTAATTTTGTCTTTAATTTTCTTGTAGCTATTCTCAAGAGAGGCTGTATTCCTCCTTCTTTCTAAGTAAGTGAAGTCGTAAGATTATGTTCCATTAGACATAAGTAGTATATGTGTCTATTATATATGTCTTCACTTTTTATTGTATTGTTTTGGTTTGGAGCCATACTCAGCTGTGCTCAGGGATTACTTTTGGCTCTGAGTTCAGGACTCACTCCTGGCAGACCTCAGAGAACCATATAAAGTGCTGGAGACCAATTCAGCTTGGCCACATGCTAGGCAATCATCTTACTTGCTCTACTATTTCTTTTGCCATTGTAATATATGTCTTTTAATCTTGCCTTGTAACTTTAGAATACAATCTGAGAGACAATGTTTGGAAAATGCCTCAATATGTTTTCCAATTTACAACAAATTCCTATAATCATAGTCAAGAAAGAAATATTATAAATTAAGACTTGGACTTCCCTTCTTTTTTAAAATGATGTATCAAAAGAAAGATTTTGATTTACTTAAAAATATTCAGCACGGTGAGAGCACAGTGGATAGGGTGTTTGCCTTGCATACGGCCGACCCGGGTTCGATTCCCAGCATCCCATATGGTTCCCTGAGCACCGCCAGGGGTAATTCCTGAATGCAGATCCAGGAATGACCCCTGTGCATTTCTGGGTGTGACCCAAAAAGAAAAAAATGTATTCAGCAATTATTGAATGACTTTATTTTGAAAATAACTGATATATTGATGTATTACAATAATTTAACCTAAAGTTTAAACAAATATTGTGACAAATGTATTTTAGCACAAAATAGTTTCTGAATCACTTCGTTTATTTTATTTTATCTTATTTTTGATTTTGGGTCCATACTTGGCTGTGCAAAAGATTATTCCTGCCTCTGCATGCAGGGATCACTTCTGGCCCTATCTTGGGGACAGTATTTCGTGCTGGGGATTAAGCTCATATCAACCACACTGAAGGGAAGTACCTTACCCACTGCACTATTGCTCCAGCCCAGAAGGAAATTTTAAAAGGAATCTTTGAAGCAACTCGAAAATCACCGCAAATGTATGAAAAATATGTACTTATTTCCTTTTCCTAAGTAAATTGCACAGGGAAACTTACATAAATGGTGCATAAAGCTTTCATGACTTAGGCCCTAGGCTACATATTTAAGTGGTCCCTATTGCATTCACATATAAATATCAGCACTGTATGTTAAGAATAGCAATAATAGCAAAATAACTATAACATTCTTTCTGTGGTGTTATTTTTAATTTTATGGTTTTCTGACTAGTTTGACAACTACCTGGCTTTTAGAAAATTCCTAAAATGCTAGTTACACATGCTTTATGTCAGAGAAGATAGACAGCTTTCATTTTCCTCATGGGATTATCCATGCGAAAATGTCTCAGACAAAATTTTGGAGGCTCATTACAATGAATATTCCATATACAGGCTTCCTTGTTATCAATTAATTCAACTTACTTCTTCATCAATTTTTTTTGCCTTCAGTCTTGATGGTTTTATGACCGAGACCCAGGCAATACCCCCAGGCACTCCATGTGATAATTGACACATTTTCTAACACGGTATAGTGATGCCCAAGTCACTGCTTTCAGGCCATGACTTGAGCTTATTGGAGTCTGCAGCAGGGGCTCCTTTTATCCTCATACATCAGAATACACTGACAGCTCTCCCATGCAGGAACCATGCAGATTTCTCCCCCAGGAAAATATATGCAAACACCTCCAGAACATTGTAATGGTTGCTAGGCATCACAATGGTGACATCTTTATGATAAACACAGTATGCAGAAGAAGGCCTAATAAAAGAATAACAAATTATTACATCCAGCGGGCAATTTCACAAGATTAACGGGTATAATAAATTAATACTGGAGTCAGAATGCCATGTTACCTTTTAAGGTATTTCACATGAAGACAAAATGAACTGGCCTATAAAAACCCGGAGAACATAAGGGAGAATGACAAACTGCTTCTGCACGTTTGATAGTCATGATACTTTCCTTACAGTGACTGAGTTCAATAAGTAAATATTATACAAATTTAAAAGGATTATGCATGTCTTTCATGCTAATATGCTTATCTTTATACTTCTGATTAAAAATGATTACATATTTAGTGTCATTGCAAACTATAAACTCTCAAATTAATTAAAACAGTAGTATTTTATTATTTTTGAAGGAAAATGGATTTATTTGAGAATTATGAGAGAGGGAGAGAGAGAAAGAAAGAGAGAGAGAGAACAATTTGAATTGTGAGAAATAAGAAAGACACTGCAATAACTCCAGAAAAATTTATAATTTATCCTTATCATGAGGAGATAAACAAAGAAAAATAGAAACCAATGCACTCAAATACTAATTTATGTCTATTTATGGAGTAATTTTATATGAGTAGTGAGTCATTTATTCTTTACTGATATGGATTGCCTTAAATTATCATATAGGAGATGCTCTTATTTATTCCTTTTTTTTTGTTTTTTAAGTAGATCCGAGTTTTGACTTACATAGGACAACTTTCTACACAACTGAACTTGCAACTAACAAACAACCACTGAATTTATCTTAAAATTTTATTTTGTTTCTTTTTTTGTTTGGGACTAAACCTGGCCCTCTCGGGCTTACTCCTGGCTATATGAGACAATATGAAGTTCCAGGAATTGAACCCAGGTTAGCCATATGCATAATAAGCACCTTGCTCACAATGCCATCTCTATGGTCACTAAATCTATCTCTATAGTCCCTAAATTATCTTTAATCTTACCTTGATTTGCATATTTCTCTATGGGAGGGCTGTGTGCCTGATCACAAAAACCCTTACTGTAAAATCCACCTTTGGGATTCACCTTTAAGAGAAAATTTTTGCTCCATTTTCATATTTATCTTGTGACTTGGGTGAGTTCACCTGGATGTCCTGATTTCCTCATCTGTGAAAGTGGGAATAATAGTTTATTTCTCTAGGATGTGTGAAGATTAAGCGCATTGATACATTTCATGAACTTAAACAGCTCTGGGCATATCTTAAGCTTTGTATGACCTAAATATTATCTCAAAAAAGCCCAAAAGTGTTTTTTATGACAGTTATATCCTGCCTTCAAATTCAGCTACTATAGCATTGATTTTAAAATTGGGGTCAAAAATTGGCCCATTAGTTTATAACAGTGTCTACAAGAACAAGAGAACAGCGTCTATAAGAGCAAGAAAAAAGCATTTTTATATAGTAAATGAATCTACAGGTAAGACATAGCTTATGCTGATACAGTTTTTATTGTAAGATAACAATTCTATTTAAAAGTCATTTGGCTTATCTGGAGCAGCCAATATCAACAAGACTGCCTGTATATACATTTTTGTTCACTCAAACTTTTGTTCTGGCTATGTCAGTTTATTGATACAGCCTCTTATTTTTCTTATATTATATATGTAAGAGGATTAGACGCATAAAATGTTTGTAAGAGGATTAGATACCTCTAATGTATACATTTATGTGCTTAATCCTCTTACATACATTGTATGCTAGATGCATATTACTAATTTTGATTACTTATTCATTAAAGTATTTTAAATCATATTTTCCTTCACTTTCTATAACTTATTTAACAATTTCCATTAATTGTCTAAGACAAGTGCCAAAAATAATTAAAATACATCAATGACTAAATTATGCTTTTGAAGTAACTATTTCTCCTAGATTTAAAATCACCTTATTTTTTTCAGTTGACATGTTTTCAATTTTCAATCCATTAAGTCATTCATTTATTTACTCTTCTACATAAATTATCCTGGGCTCTATTCACTTGACGTGGGTTTATTAATTTTTTGTTTTGTTTATTTGTGCCACACCTGGTGTTGCTCAGGGCTTACTCCTGGCTCTGAACTCAGGAATCATTCCTGGCTGAGCTTCGGGGACAATACGGGGTGCTGGCAACCTAATTCAGGTCAGCTGCCTGCAAAGCAAGCGTCCCAACTGCTGTGCTATCTTCAATCCGCGAAGACTCAACTTTTTTTCTTTTTTTAACTCAATCCTCAGAATCTGCCAACAGTATATATAGCCTTTTACACCTCACAGTTAAGTTCACTAATGTTAATGAGCGTGATTCCCGTGGTATTGACTCTCCTGTCGCCGGGTCAGTCAGCGAACAGCTATGCAACTCGCTGGGAATACATTCCCTAACTCCGCCTTCTTTAATTTTGCTCACTGCAGTTATCAAACTTCAGCTGCATAGATGGAAAAGGCTCTTAGAAAAAGCAGACCGTGAGCTGATACGGTATTCCTGGGACTCGGAGGAGAACACTGCCTGCTGAAGCCTGTGTTAATATTCCTCATTAGTCATATCCTGATTGCCCTCTCTGTAGACTTCTGCCCACCTGTCACCACCTATTTTTTTCAGTGAGTGTAAGCATTATTTGCCAAAAAAAGGAAGATATTTTTGAAGAGAGCCCCACACTGGTTTATTATGAGATGAATACTATATAGTCTTTTCCTAAAATTGTCTTTCTTTTTTTTTACTGGAGTAAAATAGTTCTATATTTAAAAGAAATGGAAGGGGGAGAAAGCGAGAGAGCAAGTGAGAAAAAGAGTGAGAGGGAGGAAGGGAGAGAGTGAGACTGAGAATAAGGGGGGAGGGAGAGAGAGAGAGAGAGAGAGAGAGAGAGAGAGAGAGAGAGAGAGAGAGAGAGAGAGAGAGGGAAGGAGGGAGAGAGAGAGAGGGAAGGAGGGAAAGAGAGAGAAGTACATGTTTAGGAGAGAAAACATTGGTTCCTCCAGAGGTTTAAAGCCTTATCTAGAAAATTTCTTCACTGATATTTACTACTTGCATACTACTATGTGACAGAACTACCTGCTGAAGTCTACAGCATCATGTCATGACATCCTACTTTTTTCCTTCCACTCCTAAAATTCACGTTCTGTCTCTTTCCAAAGGCACACAGGACTCCTGAGATCATGTGCGTTAGCAGTTTTTATGTTGTAAAATAATTGGGATTAAATTTTTTTAGTATAAATCAAGACAGCGATGCTAATCTGTGATAGATATTTTATTCTTGACCAGAGGGAACCAATATTTTATAAGTGAATGCTAATAAAATACAAGATTAAAATTCCCAAACTAGAATATAGACCAATTGATATAATAGAAAGAGTTAAGAAACTAGCACTTGCTGATTATTTTCATAATATCATAGAAAAATATCTGCCATTATCTTTTAGAACATCAGTAGTCTGTGTTATTTAATATCTGAGTGTATTAGACATTCTTGAATTGCAATAATGTATATTAAAAGATAGATTTTGGACTGGTGGAGTAGGCATAGGAAACAAGCTATTCAAATAAACTAGAAAAATACAAATCAATATATCTACTTTTTTGTCTTTAATATATAAATACAATGTTTCTGCAATTTTTGCTCTTGTTAGCATTATTTTGTATAAAATTCTAATATAGTATACATGTTATCAGAAATATTCTTATAATGAATTCCTAAATTCTAGTTATTTTTAAAAGTAGAAAGTGATCCTGATATTGAGGAAAAAATAATCTCTTTCAAACACCACACAAGCCAGGGTACTTGTGGTGCTTTTCCCAAATAATCTTGGCTAGATTATGCATTTTGTCAATTAATCTCATTCTGTATTTAACAATCACTCTATTGTCCTAAGAAGTCAAGATATCTTTTGCTTATTAGCATTTTCCTTGATGTCCATCTCCAACCCTACACACAAACACACATTTGTAGTCTTAATTCTCCTTTTTGTGTTTCTAGGGTGCACTCCTCACCCTACTTCCTTGCTTCACAAAACAGAATACAAGTGCATCTATAATATAAAAATATTGCCTGAGAAATAAAACTTTTGAGATTTAACATATAGAGCAGTTTTTAAAGTTTACTTTGGAACTTGAATTTAAAACCAAAACACTGATCTTCATTATTCTGTCATGTCTACGCACTCTCTCTTGGATAATAGGACTTAGCCATGGCCATTTGTAGTGGTTGAAGAATTAAAGGAGATAAATAAGTGTATGCAAACATTTGTACACAGTTTAAATACAAAAAAATTAAATGAGTTTGATGATACTTCGCAATGTTAATCAAAAAAATTTGGGTTTTCAATGCATCTTCTATTCAAACACAAATGTACAACAGCTATGATTTTTTCCTTATGATAACACATAATTCCTTGATTTATGAAATGTTTTCACTTAAGAATTTTTAGATCGAGCACTATTTTTGGCCATATTTTGTCCCACTACGATTTATATGTAAATTTCAAAAGTACAGAACTTCAAAATGTGACTATATATTGTGATGCGGCCAAAGAGTTAAAGTAAATTAGAATACAGGGTAGATGTAATATTATATGTATGTGTCCTTATAAGAAGACAATATCTTGTAAGAAGAGAACTGTATTTTCAATACTTTGGGCCAATATTACTATTGCAAGTAAACGAACTTTTTTCTATAATAAAAGAAGAGCTATTTCAGTCATAAAAGGGACACTGTTAATGAAAATTGATGAATTTTAATATGCACTCTCTTAATCAATTCTGGGTTAGAAATGTGTTTCAGTGGTAGAGCACATGCCTTGCATGTGTGAAGCTCTGGGTAATATCCGCAGGACAGAAAGAAGAAAAGTCTATGTTTTTAATGAAATACTAGATAGTATCCAATAAACCCCTGTGTTTATTCATTTGTAAAGTGGTCTGTCCCTATTACTGCTTTTGATTTATCTACTTCCCAATTTTTGTGAACACAAGTTTTATAAGACTGAGTTTTGTTGTTCAACACATAAATCAATTTTTTTGATAGAAATGAAAAAATTGCTTATGCTTCAACCTATTAGGTCAGTGAAGTAATTTGGGGTGCTGAAACTTAATTTCTTTTTACTAAACATGTGTACATCTATTGTAAATAAACAGCTTTCCTGACTATGTGCATGTGTCTTCAAATTAAAGCAAGTGAATACATATGCTTTAACTGTCATCCCGTTGCTCATCGATTTGTTCGAGCAGGCACCAGTAACGTCTCTCATTGAGAGACTTATTGTTACTGTTTTTGGCATATCCAATACGCACAGGTAGCTTGCCAGGCTCTGCCGTGCAGGCTCCATACTCTGGGTAGCTTGCCAGGCACTCCGAGAGGGGCGGAGGAATCGAACTCGGGTCAGCTGCATGAAAGGCGAACACCCAACCACTGTGCTATCGCTCCAGCCCATGCTTTAACATCATACTAATTTTTTTACTTACTAACGAGCAAAATTTTATATACTTTTAGCTCATTTCTGTAAGAATATTACACTTACTTTGTAAAAATTATTATCTTTTGAGGGTTTTATCATGAATGGATGTTGTATTCTGTCAAAAGCTTTCTCTGCATTGATTGACATGATCATATTATTTTATCTTTTATTTTACTGGCGTGGTGTATTATATTAATTGATTTGTGTATGTTGAACAATCCTTGCATCCTTGGGATGAATCCCACATGTTCATAGTATATATGTTTGGACCCCAAAGGGGTCTTCGATAATACAATATCCCTGACAATGAAAACAATAAAATGTAAACAGTTGGGATTACATCAAATTAAATAGTTTCTACATAGGAAAAAAATGAGATAACACTAAAAGACAACTAAATGAATGAGACAAAATATTTGCACTAGCACATAAGACCAAGGACTTATATCCAGGATAGATCAAGAACTCATAAAGATCAATAATTTTTAAAAATCCTATAAAAGTGGGGAGAATAAATGAAATGTAGAGACATGCATCTCTGAAGAAGACATACCAGTAGCCAACAGGCACATGGAAAAATGATCCATATCATTTTTTATTAGGGAAATACAAATCAAGATAATAATGAGAAGTCATCTCATACCAGTGAGAATGACAGATTAAAAAATTGAGGAAACAATCTGTGTTGGCAGAGATGGGGGAAAGAGGAACTCTTCATCCACTGCTGGTGGAAATATTGTCTGGTTCAACCCCATAGAAAACCATTCAGACATTTCTCAGTAACTTTTTTTTTGTGTATGTGTATAAATTTCTGGCAAAGAGCACTTTCTACAATAGGCAGAATCTGGAAAAAACCTGAGTGCCCAAGAACAGATGACTGGCTAAAGAAACTTTGGTACATCTACACAATGGAATACTATGCAGCTATTAAAAAGATGGAGTTAGAAAAGATGAAATTTGCATATAGATGGATCAACATGGAAAGTAGCATGTTAAGTGAAATGAGTCAGAAAGAGAGGGACCAACATAGAATGATTGCTCTTCTTTGTGGAATATAAAGTAACAGAATAGGAGACTAACACCCAAGATTATTAAGGATAAGTACTTGGGGGATTACTCCACAGCTTAGAAGCTGGCCTCATATACTGGGGGGAAAGGCAGTTCAGTTAGAGAAGGGACCACCAAGTAAAGGGTGCTAGGAGGACCTGTTTGTGATGGGAGATGTAGGCTGAAAATAGACTATGGACCGAACATGATGGCCACTTAATACCTCTACTGAAAACTACAACACCCAAAAGGAGAGAGAGAGCAAAAAGGGAATGCCCTGCCACAGAGGCGGGATGAGGGGAGGGGATGGTGTGGGGATGGTTGGAGAAATGCTGGGACCATTGTTGGTGGAAAATCAGCACTGGTGGAGGGATGGATACTTGACCTTTGTATGACTAAAGTGCAAGCATGGAAGTTTGTAAGTCTGTAACTGTACCTCACAGTGATTCACTAATAATAATAATAAAAAAAATTCTGTCAAAGCTATGTGTATATTAGCAAACTCCCCTTACTTTTATATTATTCCCTACGGCTATCATATTTCAAGTTTGAGTTTTTCATAATGTTTATACTAGGCGATTGTTCTATTGGAACAAAGAGTTCATGTGCTATTTAGCAAATATATGTAATGTATTAGTCAATTTTCTAATTACTTGTTTGTCAATAGGAAGAATTCTTCCTACAGGTGATAACTATTTGCCCTATAATCTGAGATTTAATATGCTTGTCATAAAAATCATTAATTTAGAGAGAAGACTTCTTCATAAGCATCCTCATAAGAGACTTAGATGTATAAAAATGCAGAAAGTAATATATGTAATATTCATCTTCAGTGAGTTCATCACTGTCAATAGGTATAGTATTTTTCTGCTCTCATAAATTCATCTTATTGTTGTTAAGTGTGATGAAATTCTCTACAAATGGTTCATTTTTCTAAACCTAATAAAAGGAACTCTTTGTTTCCTAATATAACATCAGCCAAGACAATTCTATTTTGAAATATTTTATGTATCTTGTTATTTTAAGTTGTTTATTTCATAATCAAGTATTATTTTCAGTGTCTATTATTAATATAATTTATACCATAGAGAAAATAAGTCTTTATTTTATCATCTAAACAGTCACCATAATCCAGAGTTGTTAATATTAAAAATTAGAAAAAACGTATCTTGGTACCTAGTTTTCAAAACTGTCTAAAGCATACAGAAACTCAAACAATTAAACATTGATACTGGTGTTTTAAGAGCTCTAGTTTGTAATAAAGTATATAAAAGGCAATATGTTACCATTTTTACATTAACATGTAACATAACTATTTCATGTGTTCATAATTTTTTATAATTGGGGTAAAATTACAATATAAATTCAGTTTAACAACTTTGTAAATTGCATTTATGAATGCAGTAATAAATAATCAACATGAATTATAAAAAAATTAGTGATCCTTTTAATGTTTATTTTTAATCTTGCTATAACTGAGGCCAAAATTTCTGCACACTATCTTGGAAAAATTGCCATAAAAGAGGGAAAGAAAGTGGTTATACTTTTATTAGACTCCAATGCTAGGTTTCCAATGCTAGGTTTTAAAGCAGTTAAAACCAAACTGCTTTAAATTATCATGTCTTTATTGCATATTTACTATATAATTCACTGTATCACTGTCACCCCGTTGTTCATCGATTTACTTGAGCAGGTGCCAGTAATGTCCCCATTTGTCCCAGCCCTGAGATTTTAGCAACCTCTCCTTACTTGTTTTTCCAAACGAATGGAGGCTTTTTTTTTTCAGGGTCAGGGGTATGAGATCTGTTATTCTTACTGTATTTGGCATAGAGAATATGCCACAGGGAGCTTACCAGGCTCTTCCGTGCTGGTGGGATACTCTTGATACCTTGCCAGGCTCTCCGAGAGGTATATATATATATATATATATAAAGGAAAAAATATATATATATATTTTACTTTATGATGATATGTCATGGTCCAGGAATATGTTTACTCATGCATGACGCTCGGCCTAAGCATGTGGAAAGTGGCCAGGAGCATGGCGGCCATGGGGTAGTGGAGGTCGGCTGCCAGGGCTGGCTCCCTTGGGGCAGGGAGGGCTCTCACCTGCCTCTCTCTAGGGCACCCCTCGTGCGGAGTGGAGTCCGTTGGCATGGTTATGGGGGCCTCACTTTATGCTTCCTTCTGGGAGAAGTAGCTGTGAGTTCTGGAAGGTAGCCTATGAGGAGATTATCTGGTGCTTTCAGGAGGTGACTCATGGGTGTGACCCCTGGGTCACTGGAGATTGGGGGAAGCAGGCAGAGGATCTCTGCTCCTGGGTTCTGTTGAGCCCAGAGTCCAAGATCACAAAGTTCTGCACAACCTGAGTTCCGTGGGACTTCGCTCATTAATTAACTATTAGTTAATTGTCTTTGTTTAGTTAATTAACTATATAATTTGTTATCAATTATTAAATAATTAAATTTTCATGCGTATTGAAATTTAACATGAAATATGTTTTGCAGAAGCACATGCCTTGCATGCAGGAGTCCCAGGTTTGATCCCACTCAACTCATGATTTCCTGAGAACCACGGTAAATGCCTGTCCAGCTCAGAGCCAGAAAAATGCCCTTAGCAATACCACATGTGGTTCTTCCAAACAAGAATAAGAACAACATTAATTCATTTTAATAAACACCTTGTATAGTGAATAGTGATTTTTTAAGAAATATTAATAATAAATTCTTTAAGAATATTGAATCCTTGTGACAAAAGTATAATTTCTTTGCCACCTGCATGAGGTCCCCTGAGCACTGCTAGGAGTGATCTATGGAGCATACAGAAAGGAGTAAGCACTGAACACCACTATGTGTGGCTTCCCCCCAAATAACAATAGTAAAGTTTGGGCAAATAATAATAATGGTAGGATAAAGCAGAGTTAAGCCAAACTTTTATTTGGGACCAATACTCTATGTTACTCTAAAATTGTAGGATTGAAGAGTTAGGACAGGAGTAGGATGCTTGCCTTGAATGTGACCCAGATCTGATCCCTGGTGCTACATACAGTTCCTTGAGTTTTTCCAGAAGTGAACCCTTTATAGAAAGAGAAGGGGAAGTCTTGAGCACTGCCAGCTATAGCTGCAAGCCAGTAAGTAAATTAATAAATAATAAAATGAAATTGTAAGCCAACTTTTCAATTTCTCCTTTCCTGTAGTTTTTGCCTTCCAAATTATTATACTTAATCTATAGCATTGCTCAAGCATCCAAGAAAATTGGCTAAGTTTGTATCATAGTGCCACTGAAGATGATTGTCCAATGTTTTGTAATTAACAATGAATGTTTGAATATTTAATTTTCTAAAATATATTGATAAAATTGTAATGGAGGTAGATAGTTAAAATAATAATTAAAATAAAATTGATACTCTCCTAAGGTTTTAAACATTGATATATGAACTTTGATAGATTAAAATAAAGGATGGCATTCAACATTTGATTTTAAGAATTTACTTGTACTCAAAGTACATTAACAGCAACTCTTTTCTGCAAGAAAAAGTTACAATGTAAAAAAATTCAGCAAAATCATCCTATCCTAGTTCCTTCTTTATTTAAATAACTAAATTCATATATATTATGCATATGTGGTAGAATAGAAAATGAATAAAAGGACTGGAGACTGACAGTGTAAGAATTTACAGTAATACATGTGACAGGTGATGAATCTAAACTAGGACTGTTAGTTGGGTAGATGGAAAAGTGAAGGTGGATTGAGAAAGCTTTAGGAAAAAGTTGACCTGACTTGATTAATTGGATGTAGAGGTTGTAAGAGGAAGTAGATAGACTGACATTGCTGCTAGGAGTGTAACTCAGGTACTGGCATTAGAGTTGATGAGATAGACAATGCCAATAAGGAAATAGGTGCTGAGTGGGATGTAATGATTTTAGCTCGAGTATAATGACTGTTTGGGTGAGAACTTTTGGGGTCTCTAACAGATAAGATAAATTCTGAAAACTGATGATTTATTAAGACCTTAAAATTTTGGAAAACCAGAATTATAGATACTTCTCTTTTTGTTGTTTTGAAGGCCACACCTGTCAGTATTCAGGAATTACTCCTGGCTTTGTGTTAAGGATTTACTCCTCAAGGAACCCGCCTGAAAGGGTTCCAGGGGCCATCTGTAGTACTGGAATTGAATCTGGGTTGGTCGTGAGAAAAGCAAGTACACTGTTATATCTCTTTGGCCCTTCATAGATACTTCTTTATGGTGCTATATAATGTAAAATGTGAATAATCTTCTATATTGACTATGTTGTCAATTTTGGAGTTATGATGAAGTGAAGAAGGTGCGTGATTTGTAATTTAAATATCAGTTAACTTGTTCACTACCATCTTTTCCTGAAATATGATTTTAAAAAAGTTGATTCTCTTAACTTGTTCCTCACAGGCTCATTATAAAGAGTAAATTAATAAATATATCAAGATATTTTGTGAAGTATGACAAATGCAATGTAATGTTAGTCTCTCCTTATTGAAAACCTTGGATATCCTAATAAAAATGTGTCTTCTTTTTTTTCTTTTTATTGCACTTGAACAGTATTTTGACATCATGTTCCCGTTTACTCATTTTGTTTACAGAAAAACTGTGCTTAGCAAGCCCTTAAATAAACACAGATTTACACATTGCACATATAGCAGTAACTCCTCCAATTTCCCATTTAAACACTACTATTTTAAATATGTTAGAGTTGATTTCTGTCACATAATATTAAATATCTCCTATGTCTCCAGAATGCCTACAAGTTAAAATTTAAGCGGTCTTAACTGGATAAAAAAGTCTTCATAATCTGTCTTCAGTCTTTCTGACTGACCTTTTCAGTAACTCATTCTCAAATCTCCAGGTATCATTTCTAAACCTTAAGGTATTCTATTCTGTCCTTTAGTGTCAAACTTCAGCTCACAGCTTTTATCTTTTACTATTTCTTCTGCTGAGCATTTTTGCTATTTTATAGTGTTTCTCTTATTTATAATGTCTGAGATTCCATTAGTCTTCAATATTTATTAGTTCTTTTTAAGTGTTCCCTGACACGACTCTTTACTAGGAGTCATTATTTATTTTAGATATGCTTTTGCAGAATATGTAATGCCAAACTCTTGTAGCATATCATCTACCTTGTAAAACAGTATTGAACAGCAAAGGTAAACATACACTTCCTGCTGGAACAAACTTTCTAAGAGAAACAAGAGCTGAAGACAGAATTTACATTAAAATATCTAGTTAATGAAGATATTTCCTTTCTAGAGAATACGTTATGTTAATAGATGTGTTTCCCCTTGGAAAGAGCCAGAGTAGGTGAGCAAGTATTTTGGCATTGCTATCCAGCGGTAGGTAGCTATTAAAAATTAAGGTACACATGTTTAGCAGGGGCTCAGAAATACATTCAATGAGGGTATTTTTAAGATTACTATATTTGGTAGTCAAATAACATTTGTGTTGATTTCGAAACAATATTTGAAACTAGAAAAGAGTTAATAGAAGAATAAGAAGGAACTTTCTCTGTTAGGCAAGTTAGTAAAGGAAATAAAAAGAATATTTAGAAACTTAAAAGATCAAAACATCTTAGAAGCTAGAGGTGATTTTAAAAAGAAATGTGGTCATTATTATTAAATGCTCTGTGAGTTATGTAGTAATTTATTTAAATGCTCTGTGAATTGAACTAGAGTAATAGCACAGTGGGTAGGGCATTTGCCTTGCACACGGCCGACCCGGGTTTGATTCCTCTGTTTCTCTTGGAGAGCTCAAGCTACTGAGAGTATCTCGCCTGCACGGCAGAGCCTGGCAAGCTCCCCATGGCATATTTGATATGCCAAAAACAGTAACAACAAGTCTCACAATGGAGACATTACTGGTGCCTGTCGAGCAAATCGATGAACAACCGGAGGACAGTGCTACAGTGCTACAGTGCTCTGTGAATTAAATATAAAAATTTATTTCGAGTTGCTAATGATAGGTTCTCATGTATAAAATACTCCAACACCATATACCCCAGAGTGCTCCCCCTAAACTACAGTTGCACCCACCATAAGTCCCTCATCATGGTAAGCGATGATGCTGTAGTGATGTGGGGAGAAGGAACCGTCACTCACTGCCGATGGAAATGTCAATGGATTTAACTTTTTTAGAAAATAATATATACACTTTTTTAAAAATAAGAATCAAGTTTTCATAGATGCCTCATTTCTACTTCTTAGCATCTACCCAAAGAGCTCAAAGACGGTAAAAAACACTTTCCACTCCTCTGTTTATTAAAGTGCTGTTCACAGTAGTCAAGAACAACAACAAAGGAACACAAATCAAGTGTCCAAGAACAGACGACTGCATAAAGAAACAAAGGATTTTTATAGGCAAGATAAAACAGGCGCAAAACTAATTTTAAAGAAAGAGGCGGGGCTGGAGCGATAGCACAGCGGGTAGGGCGTTTGCCTTGCAGGCGGCCTACCCGGGTTCAATCCCTGGCATCCCATATGGTCCCCCAAGCACTGCCAGGAGTAATTCCTGAGTGCAAAGCCAGGAATAACCCCTGAGCATCGCTGGGTGTGACCCAAAAAGCAAAAAAAAAAAAAAAAAAAAAAAAGAAAAGAAAAAAGAAAAAGAAAGAGGCATTATAAGGGAAAAAGGGAAAAATCTGTACACCTAATATTAGGAGGCAATAGGAAAGAAGTCTGTATATTTAATTTACTTTGGGAAGAAAAGGAAAATAAGAAATAATTAAACCCAAATGGAGAGATACCAGTGGTTGGGAGGCACCTTAAGAAAGTGCACGCTCTTATCTGCACTTCCTTTTGCTGTGGCAGTATATGGGTCAGGTGCTAAGTTAAAGGGTGTTAAGAGTGAAGAGAGCATGTGAACAGTCCTGAAACAGCTGTAGTGAATGGAAAAGACAGTCAATGGTACTGAAAGTTTGTGAATGATGATTGTCAAGGTAAACTGGAAGGCTTAGATGTCTCCCTATGTCATTTAAAGGTTAAAGCGATTTACAGAAGTGTGATGCTTAGAAACTGCTGTGTAAACCAGATCTGGGATTTTCTTTCCTCCATTTAAAACCCATATTTTATCTTTTAATAAAGAACAAAACAAAAGCCTTATTTCTGAATTGCCACAGTCGTTACCCTTAAAAAATCTCTGGGTACTGCAGAATTTTGTAGTCAAACATCTGCTTTTTATTTATCTTTGTTTATTTAAGTACCGCTTTATTATTTTATAAACAGTAGCACAGATAACGAAATTATGAATGGTTATTTTTGTTGGAGAATGGTTTTAAACAGTGCTCAGCAAGAATAAAATATTTCAGTCATCAGGAAAAGATTCAAATTCTCCTCTTTTGAGCAAACACTTTTATTTACTTGAGTATCACCGCATTACTGTATCACTGTCATCCCATTGCTCATCGATTTGCTCCAGCAGACACCAGTAACGTCCCCACTGTGAGACTTGTTACTTTTTTTGGCATATCAAATACGCCATGGGGAGCTTGCCAAGCTCTGCCATGCAGGCGGGATACTCTTGATAGCTTGCCGGGGTTCTCCAAGGGGGACGGAGGAATTGAACCCGGGTCAGCCACATGAAAGGCAAACACCCTTCCCGCTGTACTATCACTCTAGCCCTATTTATCTGAGTAGAAAAAAATTATTTCCAACATTTCCTTAGTAATATGTCAGTAGAAAGTTGTCAAATATTTCTTTTAAGTATGCATTTTATGAGGCAGATTTTGTGATAGCATAGTGTAAAAAACATCACTGGGTTGATGTCAAGCAAAGACACAAACTATAACATGGGAGGGGATGCTACTTATATAAGACAGTGTTTGAAGGTTCCTAGGAACAAAATGGGGGTTCCAGTTAATGGGTTCATCAAGAGACAGTAGAATAGTACCTTTGCAAATATAAAATTCCATGATCAAAAACAAAAGAATCAGGTAGACATAATCAGACAATAATAGTAGTCCTTACTACTACTATTATTGTTATAACTATTATCATTATTGACAAAGAAATATTAACTGACAAAATGAGATATTTTATAATATAGAGTCCTATTCAGATTTAGAGATAGAAATTACTGTTGAAATTGTAACTATGATATATTTGGGAATAAAACTCAAAAGACTTACAATAATTTAAAAACACAAACAATATAGAGCTGGGGAGGTAGCACAGCATGTAGGGTGTTTGCCTTGCATGCTGCTGACTGGGGTTCCGTCTTTGGCATCCCATATGGTCCTCCAAGAGACTGCAGCAGCAACACTGCAGCACTGTTGTCCCATTGTTCATAGATTTGCTCATGCGGGCACCAGTAACATCTCCATTGTGAGACTTGTTAGTCAAATACGACACTGTAATTTTATACATTATCTTTGAGACATATCTACACTAGACATGGTCTCTCGGTACTAAGTTCCAGCATTTATAGTTTATGGTTTACTAAACCACACTTTCCTCAAAAATCAATATGAAGAATAAAGAATTAGCTGTACTGTGCTCAAGAGTTATTGAAGCAATGAATTTTCATCATGAATATGACTTTTGATGTGTAACAATATTTTATTTTATTTTTGGTACTTTGCTAGTGGATCTCGCTTTGCTAGTGGGGCTCTGGAGGCAGCTTCCATTGGTACCAGACCTGATTGTGCAAGAGGGAGAGTCAAGGTTGGCCGTGCCATGAAGTCTACTCCAGCTTTTGGTAATGAGAGCAATGGATGGTTCTCACGGGTCTCTAGGACTGCCCCTAGATCTGTGCAGAGCCAGACATTGAGCCCGTGGAGTCTGCATGCCAGCCGTATGCTTTAGTTCATAATCTATCTCCCTAATCCCAAAATTTATTTTTAATGCAACTATTCACAATTCACCTGGCTAGCATTCATTCTAAATGATTTGTTACATTTATTAAGGTAAATACTGAGGAGAAAAATATTTAGACACTAAATATGTTATGAAAGAGAATATGACTTTAATTTTCAGCATGATTTTGGTGAACTAATAAGGTAAACTCTTCGGTATGTGCAGTTTACCAGCTCCTCTTATAATACTCATATCTTTCATATAACAACAAAACATGTAATGGCTTAACTATATAGCTAAATTCTACTAAATAGATTTATTCATTTAGTGAAATAGTGTGAATATGATCTAGTATCCTTGGTGCCAAATACTATCTTAAGAAGCCGCCAGTGGAATAGTGATTATTTTTCCCCAACACTTCAAATAGCCATTACAACTCATATTGTCAGATTCCAGGAAAAGACTGGACATTTCAAAATCAATTTGCAAGATTAATAACTAAGTGAATTACATCATAAAATATAAAATTACATGGTAAAACAAAAGAGAAAAATGTGACATAAGCAATAAGGACTGTTGAAGGGGATGAATATTTACTTCCAATACTCATAGCAAATCCCTGCTTTTATTTTTTATAATGTATTATTCAACCTTCCTGATATCTATGTTCCAAGAGGCATTCAAAGCATATTTATACATAGAACTTTTGCAATCTTTTTTTTTTTTTTTGCAATCCAGGATGCTAGCTGGATTTAGCAGAGTTTTAAGGTCTGAAGCAGTTCAATCATCTACTCTTAACCAATGAGATTTGATTGTTTATGTGGCAACGTTGATATTGATAGTGTGTTTTGTTTCCCATGATGAAAGCTTCAGATCTACCATTATCTTATTTAGTAGTTCAATATTTGATGAAAAAGAGTTACAGAGTTCTTTTTTCTCTTAAAATATTCAAAACTTCTGAAATTTCAAACTATTATTTTATTTAAAAATCATATACAGGACATTAGGAAAATTTGGTAAGAGAGTATATTTTAATAACATAGTTTCACATAAAATTAAAATTTTTATTATGAATTCTTTAAGGGGATTTTACTAAGTCATGAAAAAATTTATTGATCCACATGTAATGTGGGTGAATGACAAGTACAATACGTCTTCTGTAGTTGACATAAGTTAAATATCAAAAAATATTTAACTTGTTTTTCTTCTTTCATAGTTTTAAGTTATAGGAGTTGGTAAAATTCAGATTAAAACAATGCAATTGTTTGGGTCTAGCTCCTTTAAAAGATTTCTATCAGACTGGAGAGACAGCACAAGGGTTCAGGCACTTGCCTTGCATAGGGGTCAATATGGGTTTGATCCCTTGCAACACACACAGTCCTCAAATCACCACCAGCTCTTATCCCTGAATACAAAGTCAGGGTGAGCACAGAAATAGGAGTGCCTGAGTATGCCCTCCCTCAAAGACATGAAAAAGAAAGGAAGTAAGCTTCCTTTCTGTCATTAATAGAGATGTAAATCTTCTACAACCTAGAATTATATTTCTCCAGAAACTGGAACCATCCTTTTGAAATAGAATAATAAATGATACTAAATATCACTTATTAGGGAAATGCAAATCAAAACCATGATGAACTAGCACTTCAAGCTTGTGAATTTTCTTTATCAAGAATATTGAAAACAACAAAAGTTGTTCAGGGTGTAAAGATAAAGGAATCTCAGAGTATTTTTGGTTGGAATAAATTCATGTGATTCTAGGAAAAATGAAAATGAGATTCCTTAAAATAATAAGAATGGAAATTCCATATGATTTAATACTATCATGGTAGGCATTTATACAAAAGATTTGAAAACATTAATTCAGAAAAAGTATGTATAACCCTATATTCATAGCACTGTGGCACTGCCATCCCGTTGTTCATCGATTCGCTCGAGTGGTCATCAGTAACATCTTCGTTGTGAGACTTGTTACTGTTTTTGGCATATCAAATACCCCACGGGTAGCTTGCCAGGTTCTGCCGTGTGGGTGGGATACTCTGGATAGCTTGCCAGACTCTCCGAGAGGGACATAGAAATCAAACCCGGGTCAGTGGCGTGCTAGGCAAACGCTCATATCAGCATTATTTACGATTGCCAAAAATATGCAATCAACCTAAAGGCTGATCGACAGATTACTTGATAAAGAAGCCATGACATACTCAACAGACTGCTACTCTGCCATTAAGAAGATGAAATGCTGCCCTTTGAGATAAGAGAATGGAATTTGAAGTGATTATTCTAAGTGAAGAAAGGAACTAAATGCCAGTCATAGGACAGTTCTGCTTATATGTGGAATATGAATAATTGAAACAACAAAACTGGCAAGAAACAACAAGAGCAACTTCGACAGTGAAAACTATGGTGATTACAGGAAGGATCTGTAATCCTTTCTGCAAGATCTGAACAGGTTCCTTTTTGTTTGTGAGATGCCCTGGCACTTTGGTAGTGAGAATAGTGATAGTAACACACAGTGGTATGAAGCTGATGAAGCCTAACACCTGCATTTCATCCTATTATAAACCAAACGATAAAATAAACAGAAAGAAACCCAAGGCTGCTGTCCTTAATCTCTGTGGAAATGTGAAGGGCTTGTTTCCGAAGGTAACAATTAGCAAACACATCTGTGTTATTCACATTGAGTAGTCTTCCCTCTACATTCCTACTCTATTTCTCCATCAGCCCATCTTCGTGTTTAAATATCATCAGTCAACTTTGGTTCAATAAAGTTGAATACGGTATCTCTGTCCTTGCAATTCCTCTCTCCCTTATTACAACAGTCTTGACTAACATCTTCGCCTATTTAACTGGTTCAACCCAACTTTGCTTTTCTACAGATAAACAGACCCGGTAACCTGAAATGTTGTAGGAATTGAGGCTTATTATGAATAATTATTTTTTTCTCAGTCTCATTTCTTAGAAACTCACATAAGATCTTGTAATTTAGATGTAGAAAAATTCTATGGATGTTGTTGGGCAAACGCAAGCATCTTATAAGTATAGAGCTTTGCTTCTCATTAGTTGTAAACCTGGAGAAGAGAGATATACACAGCTCAGGCTTGAAGAAATATTGCCCAATTGATATCAAAGAAAGTAGAAGATCTGAGTTCAAAGATATTTTCAAAGAATCAAATTTTCTATCTTTTATCTCTTAGTAAATAGTGGGTTTGGTCATGTTGTATTATGAATGGAGCTTTATTTTATCCTTGTAGCCTATGGAAGAAGTGAAGTTTAATTGTGGTGATATGGAAATTGAAAACTAAGAGTACTCCTGTCTCTTTTCACTAGTGTTATTTCTTTTGCCCTTTTATTGAAATTGACTCAATGGATTTCAAAGTTTAGATAGGCATTCAGTATATTATGAATTTGAAGTATAGAATATCATAGAAAAGAAAACTTTCAATATATCCTTGTATCTCTGAATCACCATTCCAACTTTTAAAATATGTTTTTAAGATGTTTTTAATTTAGGCTTTAGATCTATTTACACATAAGCACTAAGATATATGTCTCAAATTCCTGTGACAAGATTTTTTAGAATTCTTTAGAATATGTGTTGTTGACGCAAGACTACACCACACAATTCTTTGTATATTACATATCAGAAACAATAGAGAAACATTTAATTAAAATATAAATGTATAGAATGTTTAGCAGGTATCAAAGTAATGTTTAGTAGGCAACAAAGTAATGAAATAGATTGTATGTAATGATTTGTTATTAAATAAAAAACAGTGCATTTGTGATCTTGACATTTACATATATGTGTATATAGGACATGTATGAAAAGCTCTGGGAAATATTTAATATATATTCATGATATTTCTTCTTGGAAATGTTCTTAGAGAAACAAGAGTTGAAATTTTATCTATATTTTTATATATCCTGCCAAATTGATTTGGTAGTAAAAGGTGTTGGGGTTACACCCAGTGGTGCTTAGGGTTAATCCTGGCTCTTTCTTCAGGGGATACTTTTAGTGGTACTCAAAGGACCAGAGACAGGATCAAAGATTGAGCAGAGGCCAGATGCATGAATGACAATCACCTAAACCCCTGTTCTGTTGCTCTGCCCCCATTCTATACTGAGTCAAAAAAGAAAAAGTTTGCATTTATGTATTGATGGAAGTTAAAAAGTGAAATTGTGGGACTGGAGTGATAGCACAGTGGGTAGGGCGTTTGCCTTGCATGAGGCTGACCCTGGTTCGATTCCCAGCATCCCATATGGTCCCCTAAGCACTTCTCGGAGTAATTCCTGAGTGCACAGTCAGGAGTAACCCCTGAGCATCACTGGGTGTGACCCAAAAAGCAAAAAATAAAAGTGAAATTGCTTATAAAACATATGTGACCTTGTCTATGACCTATTAAATCCTGAGATGTTGATTTTAGGAGAAACATGGCTATATTAAAATTAGTATCAGAACAAAGGGTAAAATATATTTCATCTAAAATTTTGATAAATTAAAGTCACCGCCTTTTCTTACTAGAAAAATTTGAAAGCTAGGGATCATTTTGATTTCATGACAAAGGCAAACCTAGCAGGAAAAAATGTCTTACATAATTTAATCTGGGTTTCTGAAATTTCTTCTTCTATCATAAAGCATTCATTTTTGAGCCAGCAGTACCTATCAAATAATATAAGTGATCTTGAATTTTAAAATTAAATAGAAATATATATATTCTATTTTCTGGCATGTTGAAGTATATGTAGTCTTATTTACATGGGATTGCCAGAAAGTAACAATTAGATAAAACCAGTTAAGTATTTGCATCTTCTATTACTGATTTAAACATTCAGTATGGCTTAAGGCAATTACCTTTGCACATTTGGAGGGAATGGGAAGTGTTGTGTCTTGGGAAGGGCAGTGTGGGCTTGTTAAAGAATCCATGACATATGAAGAGAGTTAACCTAAGTCATATGCACTGAGCGTGAAATAGGAAATGCAGCTCTCAGAGACACCCGTTAAGATCCTCTTATCTCCCTGCAGAAGGAAACTGAACTTTATATGTTACTGGTGCTAGGGAGGCAGCCTACTATGTTTATCACAAATGGGGGCTGGGAGTCTAGTTAAAAGGATTTTATACTCTTTTGGCTTGACAGCAAAACCAGCTGCAGAAATAACTACCCCCAACACCACCATCACCAAAAAAAATCTATTAAGTACCCACATCCACATGGATTCAATCAGAGCCAGGCTAATGGAATCAACCCCAAATCCAGCCAACACATGGCAAATGAACATTTTATTATTTAATCCTGCGTTCCAATTTTTCTTAAAATATCTTCTTTTTTAATGGACACACTCTATTGTTTGCTCTTATATTTCACTCGGAAATGGTTGCAGCTCTCCTAAGGAATTAGGAATATTAAGCCAAATACAGAAAGATTTAGTTATGGTCATCAGCATTTCAAAGTCATGAGACAACTCAGCCAGGCTGGCTTATTTTAAGTGATATTTAATTAAAGTCACAGCAATATCAAAAATTTCTCATCTTTGTCCTCACCTTTCACAAAGATACATTTACTTAATAGAAATATACACATACTTAATAGAAATATTTTCTTCCTGATGGCAACTTTTTAAGAAAAGATTTTCTGGGCGTAGGCAATATGTTGAGTATGACTCAAAATTTGTTTTTCCTACAACTTATAATCCTCTTATTCCACTGCATCTTAGCCAGGAGCATACTCTTCAAATAGCAAGACTGGAGCTTAAATGTCTATTGTCCCTTTGAAGTATGCTACAGATGGGTGGACACTACAATTATAATAAAGCCAGATCAATGTCTGCAGGAGGAAGGTCGATTTACACTAAGCTCACTTGACAGTTCATGACATCATATGAGTCATTTCTACTCATTTGCATAATGAGTGGATAACTGTCTCTGAATTATGGACTTCAAGTGTCATTCCAGATGCAACTCCAACTTATTGGGGAAAACTGGTATGTAATATGCAGACCACTTTCTGTACATTCTTAAGATAATGAGGAAAAACACAGAAAGATTTTTTGGCATATATTTCAGCATACCATTTCCTTTTTTTGCTTCTTTGTTTTTGGTTCATACCTGACTCTGCTCAGGGCTTACTCCTAGTGGATTTAGGGGGCCATGTGGGGTGTCAGGGACCAAAACCCCATCAGACACATGCAAGGCAAGTGTCTTAGCTACTATATTCCTACTCCAGCCCCAATGTAAGCATTTCTAAAATACATGGAGAAAACCGAATATTCTGAGATAAAGGTTTTGACTTTAGATGATTCTATATGGAAGTACCTTTTTGAAAACAGATTATAATTCTATTAATCAGAGAAGAAAATGTAGGCAATTCAAATTATTTTAATAAGCATGCCCTATTAGAAAGAAAAATGAATTCAAATTGAGTGAATCCTCCTTCTTTAATGTGCCCGATTTTCACAGACTAAATATTAATCAAAACCCTAGAAAATCAGTTTGCTGAACTTGACACAATTTAGATAAATTGTTGGTTTTCAGAATTTTTTTGTGTTTCTTAAAAATGAACTGCCAGAAGTTCTTGAGATTGTACTCTTAGAGATTTTGTAACAGTATTTCCCCTTCAGTAATTACTAAGAATTTTGATAAACTCCAGACACTCTAAATTATATAATTCATGTCTAGGATTGTGAACAATGCTGGTAAAATATTAATTGAATTACACAAGGTAACAGAATGAACTGAGATTAATAATGGGAGATAAATCGTAAGGAAATAATTCACAAGGATCCCCACTATATTTTCATTAACCAAAGATTAAGAGATATCACTGAAAATCCAATAGTCTTGCATAAGAAAGAATGAGCAATTATTGTGATCTTATCTTTGATCTTTATTTTTCCCTGGCTCTTTAGCAGCTCCACATGTATTTTTTTCCCAAAAATTACTATACGGCCTTAAAACCTTCTGTGTTTCACACAGAGGGAAATATGGTAAAAAACTTTGACCAGATGTACAGATAATCATATATCAGTCTTATATATCATCACTGTTTTCAATTTAAACCTAAACCTAAATTTCAAAATCAGGAGAAATAAATGTGTAATTTATCTCTGGAAGACAAAGAGAGCCAGAAACTAAGACTTGATGTTTCGGGTCACAGCCTAGCAGTGCTCAGGGCTTACTTGTGACTTTCTGCTCAGGTCCACTACCTAGCACTGAGGGTCAAAACAGGAGTTGACTGAGTGCAGGGCAAACGCCTTACATCCTCTACTATCTATCCATTCTCTAGATGACATTTTTGGTCTAGTCGTTTCCTCTCTGTTAGAATCCAGGTATCAGGGAAACTTCTTTTCTAAAATGACCACGAAGCATGAAAAGTAAAACCAAAATTTCATCCCTTCTGAGATGGTACAGGGAAGGCTGTACAGAACAAGACCCTTGATGCTGTCATGAGCCACTGAATTAATCCTGGCAGAACCGGCCTCCATACTTCCATGGTCAAAAATAAAAATCGTCGGACCCACTGTTATCTATGTTTTCTGCTTCTTTTAATAGGATACATATTTAACTGACATAAGCAGTTTCCAGGCTAAATAAATTAGTTGTTTATGTGGTAGAGAAAATCACCCATGATTAGAGACCTGACTATTGCATTTCCTGTTATTCTTCAAACCAGAAAAACACTGTCTTTAAAAAAAATCTCTTTATAAATGTTATTCCATGTATATTATAACACTGTTTTATCAAATTCATTGCGTCATTGTCTATCCAGTCTCCTAATCAGTCAGTATTGGTTTATATACCCCACGTAAGAGGTCATTTATCGTATTATTTTTTTAATTCCTTTGTTTTGATTTTAAAAGCAGAAACAGTTTGATTTTTGATTCGTGGCATTTTTACAATAGTTGTTATCTATCTCTGGGCCTTTAATGATACAGTTCTACACAGTCATTACCACGAGGGCAGGAGAAAGAGAGTGTGTTTTAATTATGTGTGATATGCCGGGCTCCAAAACAAGGATTCTGTAGCTGTGTCAAGTCCTTGTCGAATATTTGTGCACTAGATAGATCATAACTATGCTGATTGTGCTTCAAAGTAACACATGCATAGACTGCACCATATAAACTGTTTAGTGTCTTGGAAAAGCAGATACCAGGGAAATGAGATATGACTCAGAAGTTGAAGTGAAGAAGCTTAATTCTTCTTCCATATTATTGCTTGTGTAATAGCACTGTTGTTAAATCAGTAAGGTTCTATGACATTGGTATTATGTATATTTATGTCCTTTGAGCATTTTGATATGTATATATTACACTAGCAAGGGAACTTGAGCCACTATAGCTGATTGAAATTTCTATTTGGATTGTGAGCTTAACAAAGAAGAGCGATTCATTTTGGTACCATTGTTGTGAATGTCCCCTTTGCTAATTTGTAATTTTCTTAGGAAGCAGTAGGCTATCTTTTGATTATGTTTTATTAAAAAAGGTAAATGCTTTCATTATAATAAGGTGAAAAGAATCACCAGAATTTTCAAAATAGTGTTGTATGAGAAAATTATTCAATACTATGGAAAAGAACAATATGCAATAAAAGCAGATTTGATTACATTTACTGATTGGATTTCATTATTAAGTATCATCATCATCATCATCATCATCATCATCATCATCATCATCATCATCATCATCATCATCATCCCGTTGATTGTCAAATTTCTCGAACGGTCTCAGTAACATCTCCATTCGTCCTAGCCCTGAGATTTTAGAAGCCTCTCTTTACTCGTCCTTTCCATTGGAGACTCTTTCAGGGTCAGGGGAATGAGACCCATAATTGTTACTGGTTTGGGCATATGAATATGCCATGGGGAGTTTGGGAGGCTCTCCCACGTGGGCAGGAAACTCTTGGTAGCTTGCCATGTTCTCCCAGAAGGGGAAATAGGCTATAAGATGTTGCTTCTGGGAGCTTGGTTTTATAGTCTCTGGATGTTGGCGGTTGGTGGGATTACATGGTGCCGGGGGCAGTCCATGGGTGTGACAGCCTAGCTACTGGAAAATAGAGAATCTGTGTGGGAGAGGTCCCATCTCGATCCGAGCAGGCTTGGAGGTCTCAGCCCTGGGTTCCACACACCTGGGTTCCTTTACACGTGAGGCTCGTCCGAATGTGTGGAGAGTGTCCTTGAGCATGGCTGTGGCTAGGCTCCAGAGGTCTTTGACTTTGCTCGGGCAGGGAGGGAAATTGAAGTCCACCCCCTCCTAGTGGCCCTGGGGAAGACAGCCAGGAGCTAAGACAAGAGACTCTTAAGTATATAGTCTTCAGTATATAGACTTTTAAGTATATAAACTCTTAAGTATATATCAGTTAGAATTTAAACTTAGCTTCAAGTAAAGGAAAAGCAAATATAGTATCACAATCAAATCTGAGTTTTATTTTTCCCCACATAACAAAACATAGCTGGATAGTTTCTATTGATACAGAGACACGTGGATATTATGAACAGGATATAGGATTTCTCTAACCTTTTGCTTATGATGATTTTATGATCAGAAGAATGTTGAAATGCATCTTCACTTCTTAAAAGTAAAGGAGTCAAATATAGTGCATCATTCTCAGGTAACTTTTATGATTATATCATTGTCCAAACTGGATCTTGTGACTTTGTTTTGACACAGGATGGGTTGAAAGTAAATATTTTTTGTGATATCTAGGGAACTATAGATTATGTTCATTACAAATAAGGGAAAAAACCTAGTTGTTAGATAAATGATAATTTTGTGCAAAGGGTATGCAATTATACCATTCTAGAAATTTTAGAATGATTATGTATTCTTAATAGTCATTTCACTAGTGCCATATTGAAGTCACCTCTGCAATGTGAGTATATTTTTCATAATGCAATGTTCAGGTCACATTCTAGCCAAGGGGTCATTGTACAATGGAACGGAGAAAGCATTTCCAAATTTACTTCCTGCCATAGAATGCCTTTTTCTATGAAATATATCTAGATAAATTTTTATGGAAGCAAAACCAGTTTCAGAATTTGCCACTTATATAAACTGCAAATGGAAATAGGAAGAAGTACTTTTATCCAAGGCCGAGAATCAAGATTTCACAATTCCTTATTCTTTTGTGTGTGGATATTCATTTGTTCCAGTACTATTTGTTGAAAATATAAAGTTCCCTCACCATTTATGTTAGCTTGGCTTTCTTGCAAAGATTAATTGAGCTCAGATGTGCAAGTTACATCTGGGCTTTCAATTCTATTCCATTTATCTCTTTCTCTATCCTTACACTAGAACCACCATCCTGACTTGTGTAACCTTTAGTAAGATTTGAATTCAGGAAATAGAAGTATTTCCACTTTCATTTTTTTGAAAGACCAATTGGGCTATTTTGAATCTTTTATATTTTCATTAGCATTTAAAATGTTATTTGAGTACCTTGAGAAATATTTTGTAACTAAAATTGCATAGTGATTTTTTATAGCATGTGATCAGTGTTTAAGAGGCATTATGGCAGAGGTTAGAGAATTCAGTGAAATTTTTGAACATTTAAGTGATGTTTCCTACAACACAAGGTCAGAGAACCAGATTCAGTTCCCATGACCACATGGTTCTTCAGAGTGTGCAAGCTGGGTTGGGAAGGATGGAAAAATATTCTAAAAAAAAATTCCAGAATCAAATGATATTTCCTATTTCTAATTATGGAATTGATTTGAATTATCTAATTAAGAATTTCAAATTTGGACCCAAAATAGGAGGGATGTGACTTATGATTCAATCCTTAACAGTTATACAACGTCCCAACTCTGAACCTACATTTTCTCATTTACAAAATTTTGCTCTGGTGCCTATTGTGTTCATTTGCGTAAAAAAGCTAGATTAAGGGCTAGTACAAAGCGAGGCCTTAGTAGTGTAAATGTTACTGTTGTGATTGTCACAAAACTTGATTGCCAACTTTTGCCGACTTGCCAACTTTGGCCAAATCACTAGCAAGATATTAGTTGACTGATTTAAGGTATTTACACTCTAGAAATTTACATTTTTATTTGGTAACTCCTGAAGTTTAGAAATATTCATTGTCAAAGAACAGGATAATAATGTAATTTCAGACACTTTGTATAAGATCAGGTGTGTGTACGTAGGGGGTGGTAGCAGGGGGAAAGAGTTGCTATTGCCACAGTTTGCCATGACTTGCACCCGTTGAATTATTGTGTGTATATAAATATTCAACCCCTATGTCTTTAATGGAGGTTCAGAACAAAGAATCTAGAGACAAAATACCACCTGAACTACTCATGAAAATGGATCATGACTGGAGCAAGATGAGAGACATGGTTTTTCATGAGGAGATATATATGTATATATATATATATACATATATATAATATATCTGTATTGGTATCTTAGATGTTTAATGGGATGAAATTGAACTAAAATAACTGTCAAAATGATTTTTATTTGTGATTCCACATTGCTTCTATGTGATTCTACTTCAAGATAAGTGAGTGATTCACATTTGGTAAATGTGTGTGTGTGTGTGTGTGTGTGTGTGTGTGTGTGTGTGTGTGTGTGCGTGCGCTATTCACTGGAGAGACTTACTGATCTTTGGCTATTTGTAAGAAAGTTGCTGTAATTCATGTGAATAACTGAAAAGCCAACAAGTAAATAATAAAAAGAATAAGATAAAGCATATCTCTTAATGAATGCTTGCAATTAGAAACAATTAAAAGGAAAATAGAAAGAAGTATGAGAGTAAGGAGGAAGAGAATGAGAAGAATAAAAACACAACAGCATTAAAATGCTAAGATTATAGAAAATAAACATGCATAAGAAAATTATAGTGGGGCTATTAATTAACTCTAAAATTTTGTATGAAAAGCATTCACTTAACCTGATGAAATGACTAAGGTTGGGATAATCATAGAGGTAAAACCTTGACTGTTGCTCCTTGCCCTTGGATGGCAAAGGTTCTTCCCTCATCTTTGGAATCGTTTCCTGCTATTTTCTCCTGATATATGAGCCATTTTGTTCCGATAATTTTGACAGACTCACTACACAAGGATTCTGCCCAACCCACTATTATTGGGTCACCATTTCCTTCTTACTTTTCCCTGATAAAACCCTTCCTGAATTCCTGAAAGAAACATGCTATCTCCACCTCTAACGGTGTCAGCGGCTAAGTCTTAACTAGATCTAAAAATATGTTCTCTTTTGTTATTGTTGTTTTGATCTGGGACCATTCCTAGTGTTGTTCAGAGGTTGCTCTTGGCTCCGAGTTCAGGAATCACTTCTGGAGGGTTCAGGGACCATACAAGGTGTCGGGGTCAAGAATCGAATCTGAATCAGCCACAAATGCTCTATCTCCCCAGTCCCACAGGTCTTAGTATGTCCTGGATTTCGGATTAAACTTGTCAGCTGTAAAGACACCTCGTTCAAGGGTGCTCCCAATTGATTTAGCATTGACTATTAAGATAACACTTTCTTGGATTCTGAGTGCCTGATGGTTATTAAATGAGCTACTGCTACTGGGAAGAAGTGTATTTTTCTTTGACGTCATTTATACACTTATTTGCCTTTATAGGAAGTTGTTTCTTATAAAGCACAGTTGGGTTGGAGAGAGAGAGAAGAGGTGGAGGGAGAGGGTGGGGGACAGGGAAGGGTGGGAGAAGATAGGAAAAGAAAGTTTTATATGTATGTACCCCTGTAGTTTATTAAAAGTTTCAGTGGCTGCTCCAAGACCAAGGTGTCTGTGCCTTTAATCATTTTCATTTTAAAAACAGAGTCTTACATTTCCACATCTTCAGCTGTCCCACAGGGCAGCGAGGCCAACTTTAACAACATTAATTTCTCTTTATGACAGGACTAGTGCTGCCCCAGGTCCTCAGAACTGCCTAAAATGTCTGGAAAAGTAGATAATGAAGAGGATATTAGAATTGTAAACAAGAACAATTTTGTAATAAAAACCATATATTTTCTCCATTGGACTTTGGGCTTAATACTGCGGCAGCAAAAGTGTCACGAGTCATAATTTGTTGATGGCTACTGAGCATTAGTTCCAGTCAGAGCTTTTGCAGAAAGGGCAAGTCCTCCTGGCATCCCATTAAAGGAGATCTCGGATGGGTAATTGCAATTCCGTTGTTCTAATGTGTCTCTTTTATTTGATTTTTCATTTTGCTACCTGATGAAAAGAACTTATGTGTTACAACTTCCCGGGCTGCTCATGGAGACTTTTGCCCTTATGCAGAGGTATTTTCCACACGTTTAAAGGATTTATTAATAGCGACTGTGAAAGGATCTCTTACTAAAAGTTAAAGCCGACCCATGGCTAGCCCTGGCCTACCTTCAAAAGGTTTTGGGAAGAATTTTGATTGAAACATTGGTAAAAGCAGTGCTTCCCTCACTGATCTGCATTTCTCCGCCAGCTCATCCCTATGTCTGTCTATTCATCCTGCTTGATGACAGGTTTTATGAGTCTGATACAATGGACTAAGACTAGATTTTCCCCTAAGAAACAGAGTGCTTTTCTTTGTCTGCGTGGAACATGGGAGCAGCATACAAAATGTAAGCATCCTTGTCCTCATATCATAACAGGTCTAGCTTCTTGTCACCTGAAGGTACCCAGCAGCTGAGGCAGTGCATACTGTGCTTCATGTTTTGTTTTTCTCTAATCCTTTGCAGACCTGCCTCCCGCAGAAGAAATATGCACATAGGACCATGAGAACAGCTTCTCCTGACATGGTTTTTTTTGCATTTTGCATCTACTTTTATTAGACTCAATGGCCCCTGTCCCATAATCTGTTCTGTGAATAGGTTAGAGATACAAGAAGACAATGAGGCACAAATCCTCTCCATCTCTATTGAGATTTTATCCAACTGAAGGTAATAATGACACTATTTGTGATTTCAACTAGTTAAGTCTTATTTGCATGTTTGTATGAGGTTCTTGGCCAAAGTTGGCAATAGGGTGATAGCTTATTAATGAGTCAGACAACCGATACTTTAATTTCCCGGTGAAAAGAGTAAGGCCCTCTGCTTAACAAACTCCCCTTTAAATACTTCCATTTTACAAATAAGGACAGGCAACTTTCATTTGCGTAGTTTAGCATCTCATTCTCTATTTGGGGCCAAGATATGTAGGGAAGGAACCTTGCGCCCTGTAGGGTCATGGGGTTAGTTTGAGGTGTCTCTTAGATGAGCTGGTGAGTGGTACCCAGTTGTGCAGTGAGCCTCACTTGGACTTTACACAGAGTAAAAGTCAGAAAGCAGCTCTCTTCTCCTACCTAGGCATCCGTCCAGAGGTCGAGGGAAATACATTTCCTTGTGTAGATTTAGCCTAAGAGAACAGAGATAACCACCTTGCCTTCTGTGGTTAATAAGACGTGAAAGGGGGCAGAAATAATGAGTATTACATTGTATTTTTCATGTAAAAGCCCGAGAAACAAAAAGTCCTGAGTACTGGCAGTGATTCCAGTCATTTTCAAATGAAAAGGGCTATTTGTTTCCAAATTACAGCAGCCACTGGAATGCATACGTTTATGGCTCAGAAATCCTCATTTTGTGAAGTAAAATTACCTTTCAGTAATTTAGTCACTGCAGGCTTTCTCCTGCTGACTGGTCAGAAGCTATCAGATAGCTTGCAGCTGCAGGCTGAGGCCGGACCATTTTTTTTTTTTTCTTCCCTAGGACAGGCAGTTAGTTAGTAGAGCCATCAGTGCGGCATCTGTCATCCTGCTAGGCCCAAATTGTTTTCTATGATGGATGTCACAGTCTGTATGATCAAAATAGAAGCCCTGCTGCTTTTAATTGCAAAATCGGAGTACTTGCACATTTGTTATTATGCCGAGGTTATTACCTCACACAAAATGAATTAACAGGTGAAAATAATTGATGAGAGGAGTCTAGGGATTTTTAGCCTCTTCAAAGAGACTTTGTAATTATGGCATAATGAATGTTCTGAGACATATCTGTGGGGGGCAGCATGAGACCACCAAAGATCGCCTCCAATTGATGATAAATTCGACCAATTCCTACTGTAATACTGCTTAAATTTACTTAGCAATTAGTGTAATAGGCCTACATGATTCATGATAACATACTGAGAATTTTTAAATAAGTTTGTCTCATCAATCTATAAATTAAGCTACTTACCTCATTTCTTTTCCCAAGGTGAGAAAATGTGAACGAATCAGACTTTCTGAATGCAAGCTGACATAGGATAGGACTAGGCCTTCAGAAGGACCTGGTTAAATGCTGCTGGTGTTTGAATTCATTTCTCTTCCCTTTTTCTGATAACTTGTGAAAAGAGCCTCATCAAATTTTGTCTAAATATAGTTTTAAGAGTTTCCCAGCACATGAAGACTTTGCATTTGTTCTGCGAAGCAAATCGTTTAAACATTTTGCAAGCTGAAGTAATTGCTCTTGGCTTTCTGACCGTTCTTCCATTCAGACTTGGTCATATTTCAAATTCATTCAGCCTCTTGAGTGAATCCAGAGTGATGGAGTCCAGCCATCTTTCCCCTTCCTTGTGACATCCTGAAACTGCAGAGGGGGTATCTCTGTCACCATGAACTCACTTCCAACATTGCTTGCACAGAAGGCACTTTCCCTGAATCCACCCAACACTGCCAACTGGCTGAAATATTGCTTTTTATTTGTGCCCAGCTAGGTACAGTAGAGAAGATGTAACTGAGACAACTTAAAGGTTGCAAGGATAGTAAAATATTATGGAATCCTATAGGGAACTATTTAAAGCAAAGAAAAACAAACTATAACTGGACGAATAAATAATGAGCATACTTCTTTTCCATACTCACATATTATCTACATGATATGTGCATTCAAACCTCAAGGCAATTCTTTGACTAAAGCTGAAAATTGCATTAATTGTGAGTTATGGTTTTGAGACATATGCATACAGGAAATCTTGAAACTAAGATAAACTTAATTTGGATGCAACAACAATAAAATTAATGGAGAACAGGATTAACTAAGTTCTGAGGAATTATAAACTCAATAAAGGAGTCACATGTTTAAAATCATCTATATTCATTTTTTTAAGTGACAGAAAGCTTTATCACAGATTCTAACTACATTGATTAATCCATATTTCTAGAAGACATGCATTATTTACTACTGTTTTATTTCTTTGACACATACATACATATACTTTTCCTGCCCCAAAAGTCAGTAACATCTTTGTAAACTATTAGAAGTAGTTTATACTAAAGACTGTTCATTGTTATTCTTAACCTGAGTTTAAATAAAATGCATATTTGAGGCATGCAATTGATATTGAAGCATGAAGCTAATATTGAGGTCACTATGTGTATCCCTTTATATATCAATCATTCTTTCAATTTCACTGTCAGCATTTTGAATTTAAGATTATGTAACATTAAATAGACTCATACCAGGAAAAAAAATACATGTCGTAAAATTATAATGAATGCAAGGCAAGTACTAGATTTCCCACACATGGAGCAGGCTGTGGTAACTCATATCAGGCCGCTTGCATTTATCTTCAGTACAAACCCTAAGATGAATTGGCCAAATACATTAATACTAGATAAATGTTCTTAAAAATAGCATATTTTAAGTATATATACAAAGTAGCAGAGTACTATACAATTAGACTTCAATTATGTCATAAACTTTTGTACCTTTCTTATGATATTACATTATTGCAATCTAAACTTGAATTGAGAACAAACAATCTAAAATTCAGAGATCAGTGCTATCAAATTTTGATAGCTATTTCATTTACATTGAAGTGTATTCCTGCTATAAAACACAATGAAAAATGCTCAAAAATCTCTATTGTTAAATAAGAAAAAAGTACAGGCAGAAAAGTACATTTCTAAACAGAAATGTTTATGCTCCTAGAATTTTGAAATTTGATGATTAAAAAATTAAAAATCTATTCAAAAGATCAACCAAAAAGCAATAGATCATAAAATTCAAATTTTATAGTAACCTCTACTCATACAAATATGTCTAACATAGAAATGAAGAAGAGAGAGATTGAGTGTGGTTTGTGATAGCTTTGTGACAAATAGCACATACATAGAGTGCAGTATAACTGACTCTAAAGCAAATTTAGCTGTATTTCTGTTCTTTTTTTCTGCATATAATTTTTGTAGAAGTACAGATGTTTAGATGATGTCTATTGCAAAAAAAACTCAATGTAGTGTATATGTTTACCAAAGAAATTGTGTTCTAGAAAAAAAACCAATGTTCTTTTTAATGACTATAAAATGTGAAGTAGTAAAGCTAGGAAGAATATATTTGTTTTATTCATGGGAAGTTGCAAAATAATTCTTGGGTGTCGTAGGTTACGGTGAGCTCATATAGTCTGAATCACTGATTTACCAGACAGATCCTTTCCAGGAAAGATTAAGATTTTGTTGGTAATTTAATAAGAATGCAAATAATTTTTTTGATGATGCCAGAATTTGGTAATGTTAATCTGCTCCTAGCAGGCATCAAAATCTTCATAATTAAATGGAATTGAATTTTGGACCTGGCTTTATGTATAAGGCACTGTTTCTGAGTAATACCCCATTCAAACACCTCACTCTGATGTATTGCATTAATAGATCATCAGAAGCAGTTGTCATTCCAATGATGTATTAGTGTAATACATGAGAATGAGACTCACTGATGATGTATTTAGTACTCACAAGATGGCAGTGTCCAAAGAAGAAATGGGTCCAGTAAAGAAGCCATTATGATTTCAGGATGAAGTCAGTCTGTACAGCATTATACAACCTTTTGGGGGAACTAAATCGGAATATTGGTGTCGAGGCTACTTTTAGAACACTCTTGCTAGTACAATAAGAAATTTCTAATCCCTGTTAAAAATAATTTCCACTGGTGACATGCAAGAAGATATATACATGTCTGATTACTATTCAATATTTAGTGCATCATAATGCATGTATTGGCAGAAAATGTTGTATACTTGTCAGGCTGGCTTGTATGGAAAAAGGATTCTTAAGAAGGATTTTCTGTGATGATACTCAAATATATTATCCTAACAGCAGTTTTCCAACTGATAGTTTCTGCCAAAGGGGAAGCTTTGCTAGTAAGTGACTATATGCCACCAATCATGGGCACAGCTTCTGGCATCAGCTAGAGAGGCAGATATTTTAAGTAAAACATTAAACTTAGGTCTGACTGTCATACATTTTCTGCTAATAGAGCTTGCAACACCTACTATAAATGTAGATGAATTAGAGACTCCAAGTGACCTCTATCTACCTCCTGCTGTGCTTTTCCCTAAAAGGGTAAAAGAGAGACTTTTAAATGTTTATAACATAGGGATAAAAAGGCTTTTTTATGCAATGGAAGAGCAGTTACTGTTCACCTTCTTAAAGCAGCTGATTGCATCATAAATAAAACAGTAGGACTAGTATCCCAGTGAAAGAATGAATGCATCCAAATAGCAGCCAAAGGGCTATCTATTGGTGAGGGATAGGCAGTTCGCTTCCCAGGTTTTGAACTGGGAAGGATTGTAGGGATATCAGAAAGAACATGAATCTCCTTAAAAGGGTCAATGACAGAGAAAGCAGAGAAGGAAGTAGAAGGGATAGCTATGGTGGGGCATATTTATCCATGAATAAATAATAACTAAGCAGTTTCTAAAAATTTTTTCTCACCGATCTAGAGAGACAGAGCAGTAGAGGAAGAGAAGGATTAACCAGAGAAATAGAAAATGCTACAGCAATTGTTATTTCCAAGTTTCCTAGCCAGGCTTGTGGTGGCTTTCTTAGACTACAATATGCAATTAAGTTAAGCACATAAAATAAATCTGAAGAGAAAGTGGGTTATTTTTTAAAGTGACATATCTACTCTGATATACTTGACTTTCTTAAACTTAAAACAGAAATTACTTTCTGATTTGAAAAATAGCCTGGAAGGTGAGAATAAAGAGCTGCAAGGAACCTAATTATCTTTCAAAATTTTAATGAAGTAATAACAAAGTATAAGGCTATAAAATTTTCAGGTATAGAATCTTAAAATCTGGCATCACGTTATACTACATTGCTTATCACTAAAAGTCCAGCTCTATCTACCACTACACAGTTGAATTCCTTTAGGCAATTTCCTAAAAATACAAAACAAGACAAAGCATTTTTCTTTCCTCTACAATGACCACCAATTTGATTTTATGACAAGAGATTGTTTTGGTTTTCTTATTTTGCTGTTTTATTTGTTAAATTTGGGGGGTCACAGCCAGAAGTTCTCACAGTTTACTCCTGGCTCTGTGCTTAGAGGTCATTCCTGTTAGTGCTTGGGGGACTGTATGTGATAATGTGATACCAGGAATCAAAACTGGGTCAGCCATATACAATGAAGTATTTTACCTCAGTATTCTACAACCAGTGTGTGTGTGTGTGTTTGTGTGTATGTATATATATATACATATATATATCTATATAACTATATATATATATATATAGATATCAGTGTATCACTGTCTTCCTGTTATTGATATCGATCTGCTCAAGCAGGCACCAGTAACATTTCCATTTGTTCCTGTCACATGCTAGTGTTGCCTGATGGCATTTTGGCGGCTCTTTCAGGGTTAGGGGAATGAGAACCATCACTGTTACCTTTTGGCATAATGAGGCTTACCAGGCTCTGCCATACGGGCAGAATACTCTCAGTAGCTTGCTGGGCTTTCCAAGAGGCATGGAGGCTTTTGGGATGGCCTCTAATTGCCTTTACAGATGTTCCCAGTCAGGCATTTATAAATATATGGAAATATATATATATAATATTAATATTATAATATATAAATGGAAATGAAAATATAAAGAGAAATATATAAATGCATATATATACATATATTTCCCTCTATGATTTGTTGCCTACTATCTGAACCCCATCAAATATGGTGTGATAATTATGGAAAATGAGTAGTGAGTATTTTATGATGTGTCCAGGAATATATATGAATATATATATATATAAAGTTGTAGGTGCAAAGCTTTTCATGTTGGCATCCATATACCACATATACCATATTATGATCATCCCTGAAATTTTATTTTACATCCAGCATAATACGGTTAACCTTTATTACCATTTGACTCAAATATAACTCCCATATCTCCCCACTTCCCTTCCTGTAATCATCATTCTATTTTCAGAATCTAAGGATTTTAAATATATATTTTTAAGTCTATAAAGCACTCAGAAATATTACAAACATAAACTCAAGACTGCCTTATTATAATTAGTTACCAAAATTTTTATGTGAAATAAAAATAATTTTTCACATTAAGGTATTGTAGTCTTGGGGCTGGAGTAATAGCACAGCGGGTAGGGTGTTTGCCTTGCATGCGACCGACCCGGGTTCGAATCCCAGCATCCCATATGGTCCCCTGAGCACCAACAGGGGTGATTCCTGAGTACATGAGCCAGGAGTACCCCTGTGCATCACTGGGTGTGACCCAAAAAGCAAAAAAAAAAATATTGTAGTCTTGCTAAACATATATTTTTTCAGTGCTTCAAACATGTTTGCATAAAACTTGTAATTGTGTAATGAGTTTTAAAACTTTTTACATGGAAATGTACATGAGTAATAGAGCAAATGTTTGTCAAAAACTTCCACATTATTAAGTAATGCGTGTTATCCTGTTTGCACAAATGTAGCAATGGTGCTAATATCAGCTAAAAGGAAAGACCTATCTTGGGCAGAAAAAAGTGACTACATGGCTTTGATTGTTTCTTTTCTTTCCTCCTTCTACCACCGTTTAATTTTCTTCTTTTCTTTCTCCCTTCCTTCCTCCTTCTTTCTTTCCTTCCTTTTTCCTTCCTTCCTTCCTTCCTTCCTTCCTTCCTTCCTTCCTTCCTTCCTTCCTTCCTTCCTTCCTTCCTTCCTTCCTTCCTTCCTTCCTTCCTTCCTTCCTTCCTTCCTTCCTTCCATGTTAACAGAGTAGATACGTTAGAGGACAGGAACATGTAGTATCATTTTTATGATAACTATGAAACAGTCATTTACTTGGTGTATATACTATAAGTAAAATTCTAGAAATGAAAAATGAATGAAAAGTAGGTAAAGGGATATACATGATAATCTTTCAACACCTACTGTAAACCATAATGCTGAGAGAGACAAAGACAGAGAGAGACAGATACAGAGAGAGATAGAGACAGAAACACAGAGAGAGAGAAAGAGAGAGAGAGAGAAGAAAAGTGTGTAAGACTGACTCCTGACTCCTGGGGGTGTCTAAGAACGGAAACTGGGGACACTGGTGGTGGGAAACGTATATTGGTGAAGGGACAAGCATTTGAACATCGCAAGACTGAAACCCAATCATGAACAACATTGTAACTGTGCATCTCATGGAAATTTAATTAAAAAAATTAAAAATTTTTAAAAAGTGCTAGGTACAAGAGTGTTTGAATATTTTCCATATGATCAGATGTTTGTTTATATATGCAGGTGTAATTGTACAAATGATTAACAGGGCTGTGGATTAAATATATGAGTGATAGGAAATTCACTATTGAAACACAAGTCCTCTGAGTAATCCTTTCAATAGTAGACAAAAAAAAAGCTCAAGAAAGGTAAGCATTCATTCATCTGAGTGCATAGAGAAATAAGACATGAATAAATTTAGCAAAAGAAACATGAGTGTTTAGGTAATAAGACTAAACCAAACTGTTACTTAAGGTGGGCATATTTGATAAGGGGGTAAAACTAGATTTTTAGTGGTGATCTTAATGTACTTTACATAGATACTGATTTATAATGATGCTCACCTGAAAACTGCTTAATGTTATGAATCAATGATACTTATTCACACACACACGCATGCACGCAAATACACACATGCACACACATAATACTTGAAAAGAGTGAGTAGATGAGAATAGGAAAAAAGTAAATTAATCTGATTATGTTGAAGTTTAGGGTTTTGAATCTCTTCTAAGAGATTCTAAGCAGAGTCTAAGCAGACTCTCTTAGATTCTAAGAGAGTCTAAGCATGATTTCATCTCAAGTTAGTAAATAAAAAATACTACAAAATTGTATGTTTTAAATTTTAGTAAGCAAAATCAAGACACAATTCTAACAAAAGAATTAATTCTTGTCTTTGAAACACTGTGGTGGCTTCAACATTAAGGTAGTATCTAATCTAAGCATAATTTTGATGGATATTGCATAATATAAGAACTAACAACAACAACAAAATCACTTAAATGTTGCTTGAGGGAGTGATCAAAATCATTTCAAATACCTTGTGTTTTCTTAAAAATATTCAATGTAATCAGGTTCCTGAACGGCCATAATCCAAGAGGCACACAAACGCAAAATCTTGGAACCCAGCGGCTTTTGGCATAAATGCATCTGGACTGTGCATTACCCATGGGTGGGGTAAGGTGTTGTCCCATCTGCCTTCACCCCCCCGCCCCCCGTAGTGTGATGGCTGTGATGGCCACCATCTTTCAGAGCCTATTGGACATTCAGGTATGATACTGCAGTGATGAGACACTCGGGGCCTCACAGGATGCAGGGCTGGAACCGGCCCCTCTCCCCACCCCGACAAGGCCTGGAATTGCCATCCACTAAGGCTCCTCTGACTCCTGAAGGGCCATGATCCCAGAGGCACACAAACCAATCTCGGAACCCAGCAGCTTTTGGCAGAACTCCCTCCAGACTTATTACTATAATGTCAGAAATCCAAAATTGCGCAGCTGCAATCGCTCTTCATAATCAATATTATGCTCTTCATAATCAGCAATAGAAAACAAATTATCTAATGATGCCTTTTCGGCAGGTCTGATTATTGGGGAAAATTTCAAATAATAATGGTGTTTTGTTGTTGTGATTGTTGAAATATTGAATGTAATCAAAGTAGAGAGAGAGTAAAGTGGAAATCATCTGTCACACAGGTAGGGGGAGGGGTGGGATGGGGGTATACTGGGGTTTTTGGTGGTGGAAAATGTGCGCTGGTGAAGGGATGGGTGTTTGATCATTGTATGACCGAGACTTAAACTTGAAAGCTTTATAACTGTTCTCACGGTGATTCAATACATAAAATTTTTTTTTAAAATTCTATGTAAACAATGTGTCATTGAAATGTCTTTTTTTCCAGGTAAAAACTTTGATTATTAATATTGACATGATTGTAGATTAAGATCCATCACAATTTTACCTAGAGATGATGATTTGTGGGAAGTAGCCCTACGCTCACTCGGGATGAAACCAACTTCCAGTTTGGCAGAATATGCAGCTGACACTTTCTCCTAATCTCAAATTGAAAGTTCATCAATTACGTCATAATTCAAAGGATTTCTCTAAAATTCCTTTTCAAAAATTACAGCTAGTGCTGGAACAAACAGTGCAAGTTTCTTTCTTTCATTTCCTTTTATTTTTTTTAGTTAAAAACTTGGCAACTTAATTGTCTCCATGGGTTTTTCACTTGTAAACCTATCTCACTATTTCATACTAGCTTAAGAACTATAACTCTTTTTTACTGTGTTGTATGTGGCAGTTCTCTGATGATCAAGCTAAGGTATTAACTCATTTCCGTCCAATACCTTTTCTTGTTCCTGTGTTTTTTCTGTTTTCCCCTATTTTATCTTCTTTGTCTCTGTCTGTCTCCCTTATTTACATATAAAATGGAACACAGGTTCCATTCTTTTTACAGCTACAAAAATGTTGCTCTTTCACTTAATGAAAATTCACTTCATCCTTTACTCCGTCTTTTCAAGCTATCTGATCATCTCATTCTAGAAATGACTATTTCTTGCCCTTTTTTTAGAAGAAGTTATTTTTCCCGTTACTATCCTTAACCTTCACACATAGAAAAAACTTAATTGTGCACTGTGGTACAAATGAAATCCAAAATTATCAAGTGCAAAATTAGCATTAAAAAATCATAAGACAACAAACAATAGGGCTTTTATGTGATTTTTGTAATTGCATGAAACCAGTTACTCTAGCAATAATTGTTTGTGCTTCATTAACATGCAAAATCGTTTTATAGACTAACCCACACACAAAAGGAACCACTTTTGATGAGAACTGTGCTTTGTTTAATGTTAGACACCATTGTATTTGCTTTCCTAATATAACAGTCCTAATTAGTACCTAGCACTCATTCTGAGTTTTTCAGCTTGAGCACTCTGAAGGTGACAATCGAGTCACAATTCCATGACATTCTATGTCAGTACCTGTCAAAATATAGCTAAGCCTTTAGGAATTGTGATCTAAATACTGAAAAAAAAGTTAATAGTCCAGAAACAATATGTGTCTAGGTAATTTCAAAAAATAAAATTGTTCATTAGCGTTTGCTTAAAAACATAATGCCATTAATGGTATCCCATTAAATGTGGCCCTGGCAATGTTAGATCTAGTCTAATCATTTCGCCTTTTAAAAAAAAATTATCTGACCTTTATATATCTGCCTGACTAATTTGATTTTTCATCCTACTCGAGTAACCTAGATAGATAAATAGCAGCGCTTTTAATCAATTTATGCATGCATTCTTTTAAGAGGTGATTAGCTGTTCATTTTAAATGCACGTTATGTGTGTGTGCGCACACACACAGGAGAGAGAGAGAGACAGCGAGAGATAGAGATGGAGAGAGAGAGAGGGAGAAACCCAGTTAGATTTTATAGTGGGGGAGGCTTGTGGTCTTTTCATTGAGGATACCATGTACATTCAAAGGTTTGGGATTGGATTTTCCTGCTGTAGATGTCTTTCCCCTTAAGGACTGAGTCTGAGAGATTACAGGCCTATAAAGAACTAAGTTAGGTATGGATTCCACCATTCACTCTCCTTACCACCAAACCCACAAAAGTTTAAGACTGTTACTTTGGGACCAAGGGCACAAAATGAATACTGGGTAAAAATTTTTCACATGATTGGACTGTAATAAATTTGTGACTATAATTGGTGGGGGGGGTGAGTGGATACCGATTGACATAATTTTCCTCCTCAGATTTCTGAATTTTTTCTATAGACATCCTGTGTAGCTTCGATTTGGTTTAAAAGGTTGAGGTCTTAGGGCCAAAGAGTACAGCGGTTAAAGAACTTCCTTTTTATGCAGTTGACCCTGCTTCAATCCTAGGCAACATAGGTACTCCCAGAGCAACCTTTGAACACAGAGAGAGGGAGGGGTAAGCCCTGAGAACTCCAGGGTATGCATCTCCTCCCCCCTAAAAAATACCCAAATAAAAATGAATAAAAAGAAAAGTTGATGTATTTGCAAATTTTGTAAAACTAATTTATTAGTTGAAAAGAGATTATAGAAAGTTAGAAAAGGTTTCTTTTATAGTGAAAAGAGATAGTTTTTAAAATTAAAATTATTTAGATGTAAGAGGGAATATGTATTCAAGTATACAGACAGCAAAGAAACAGACCAGGAAGCAAGAAGTATGTTCAAGGAGAACATAGGCTTGAAGAGCAAGTAAAAATAGTATTCTTCTAGAGTAAAATTGCCTTAATTTTGTCATTAAAATCCAAAAGAAATAGGCCATGTTAAGTCACTGTCACTGTCGTCCCGTTGCTCATCGATTTGTTCGAGCAGGCACCAGTGACGTCTCTCATTGAAAGACTTATTGTTACTGTTTTTGGCATATCCAGAGCTTGCCAGGCTCTGCCATGGGTGTGCTATACTCTCAGTAGCTTGCCAGGCTCTCCGAGAGGGGTGGAGGAATCCAACACGGGTTGGCCCAGTGAAAGGCAAATGTCCTACCGCTGTGCTATCGCTCCAGCCCAAGGCTATGTTAAGATCATGCAATATTTGAAAATGAAAAATAAATGTGAATTGACTAGTCCCCACATTTCTGATTCATTTAGACCCTTGGATTCTAGATAAAATATGATGATATACTTTAAAAATCATATGAGAGATATTTAAGTCCACATTGCTTTAGAAAGAATTTTTACTTTATGAGGCCATGAATAAAAAAGTATGTTCATTTCGTACTCAAAAAAACACAAACAAAAAGAAATTCTTTTTTTTTTTTTTTTTTTTTTTTTGCTTTTTGGGTCACACCTGGCAATGCACAGGGGTCACTCCTGGCTCTGCACTCAGAAATTACTCTGGCGGTGCTCAGGGGACCATATGGGATGCTGGGAATCGAACCCCAGTCAGCCGCGTGCCAGGCAAACGCCTTATCCACCTTACCCACGGTGCTATCGCTCCAGTCCCCTGCAAAAAGAAATTCTTAAGAAACATTTAATTCTTTTAGTCTAAGTATCTAATCCCAGTTCTTCCATATTTATACCTCACATATAAACTCTGCTACTTACTCATTATCTTGAAATCATCTCTAATGTCCGGATTTTTTCAAATATGATGAAACCAAAAGGCTTCATCGCCCCTTTTATGCATTGGGTATACACAACTGTTGAAAACCTTCCAAAGTCTTTTAGGTTTTACAACACCCCCAAAAAATACATAATTAATATTAATTTCTTGGAATACTTTATTTTGGAATAAAACATAGAAAATTAGTAGTTTTTCTTAGGCAAGAAATTTACAAATGGAAACTGATTAGAGATCAGAAAGTTAGAGACTACCTTGCTAGTCTTCTATCTATCTCCCAAAAAAAAAAAAGTATAGATTTAAGATTATTGGATAGAGGGTTATTATGTTTCTCTTTGAGGAAATCTAAAGATTGGAAACATTCCTTTACTTTAAAGAATACTTTGACTTTGTGTCAGGATTTGACAGAAAATGTTTTCACAAAGATCTCTCTGTACTTTCTACTTATTTCTTCTAATTTCTTTCTTCTAGCAAAATTATTTTCCATAGTATATTTCACATAGTAAAACTATTTTTTGTGCAAGGGTTGGGTTCCATCTCTATTACTCTCAGATGACCATGCATACTAAAGATCCATGCAAAATGTGTGCTCTAGTTCTCTGGCTAGTTTGTGGTTAACAAAATTCTTTTTTTGTTATTTTAGACCACATCTACCTATGCTCAGGACTTTCTCCTGGCTCTGTACTAAGGGATTATTCCTGGAAGAGTTTACAGGACCATATGGGGTACCAGGGATTGAACTCCGGTTGACAACAGGCAAGGCAATCGTATTATCTCTCTAGCTCCAACAATTGTATTATTAAAAAGAGGTATTCTGACTATCTGAGAGATCACCTTCCAACCTTATAAAACCATGTTAATCTGTTACTAAAACATAATGATACAATTAGGCAATAGCCCCATTAAGGGTGATTATAAAATCTTCACCTCAAGGAGAGTTGTGATACCACTTTCAGGACATGCAAAATAAGTAAAGGCATGATGACCAACTACTTATGTGCAAATAAACGAGGACTTCTACAGAACTTTACCTCAAACTCAGAGACTCTCCTCTCTCTTTCCATAAAATATTCAGAAAGTGGAACTGGGTCCTGCCTGATTTCAGAATTCCTTTGTTTGAGTAAACATCCATTTCAATATAAACCTTATTCTTGTGCCACATTATTGCTTTATAATTTCCACTCTTAGAAAGCATAATAAGTTTTGAGTCTTGGGACAACCTTAGAGTTTCTGGTCTGTAATAATGATTCCAATATTTTCCTTTATTATTTTTCTACATATTTCATAGCTTTTCAAATACTCTGTTTTAAAAGTGACATATATCTCTTGATAGCTCTCATCTAACATATGTCATCTCTCTCAATTTGTTACTATCTCTCTAATCTCTCTCTGTCTTTCTCTGTGTCTGTTTCTCTCTCTCTCTCTCTCATCTTTCCTCCACCTATCATACTATGTTCTATGTAAAAAATGCTGGAATCAGTCTGATGCATTGTTAAAGACTTGAGCCTATATTATAGAAATTTAAACTGAAGAAAACCTACGGTAATCATTTCACTAACAGAGAAAGATGAATGAAAACAATATTGTTTAATTACAGTGGTGAGCAATAGATTGTTAAGTCAATATTTTAAGCAGAAATCTGACCAAATCTGGTAGTGCAAAAGGAATTAGGGGAAATTAGCATAAAGAAATGGTTTCTCTTCAACAGAAATTTTTTAGGACTAAATTATGTAAGAATTAAAACAAATTAAACCATATTGTATGTAGAAGACTATGAGTTAAGTTTTGATTTTGCAAAAATTAGCTGGTTTTGATTCCATTAAAGTCATTAGACAATCACTATCAACTAAAACGCCACTTATGTTGCTTATACTCACATTTTATGGTGATTAAGTTTTGGGTTACAACAAAATAAACCTAGATGTGCTGCTGAGAATTTCTGTGAAAATCATTTTTTATTTAATGTCTGGTGCAATTTATAAAGTTCATTAAACAAAATTGTAGCATACTTCTCTTACTATAAGAGATTCATCTCAAGTTGTCTAATAGAATTGGGATTTACAACTTCTTTTTACCTTTATTCGCTCTTTCCTTATTCCAATGTGTTACTCATTAAATCCTTTAGAGTTTCTAGAATCCTTAAGAGCAAATAGTACAATGTTATCAGAACATTTTCTAAAATGTGAATATAAGAACATATTCAAAAACAAGATGAAAACATATAGTTGTTTCTTTTCGAATGGATTATACTCAGCCACTAATAATGTTCCCTTCTCAAAATATGTATTCCAATTTCACAACATGGCCAAAGATACTGAATAGTTTTTAGATGATAAGGAAGAGGAATCAGAGCTAACTTAGTCCTCCTGGAACCTACTGGTAAATATAATGACATTCAAACAGCCGTCTATTCCTCATTCCGGCAATATTCAGGCCGAATCATCAACTAAATCCAAGCTATGTCTGTGTTTGGGCAGGGGAGGTGGTTTGCAACTGGGCAAATAATCAAAGCAGAGGAATGAATACAGCCATCAGTATGGAAATTGGTAAAGTGCAAATTGGTCCCCTAACTGGGATTAGGGAAAATACATGTTTTCCCCAGCTCTGCTTCTTTCTCAGAATTTCACATACATCAATAACAATGGCTTTAACTTCCTTCAGCTGAAGATGGAAAGAGAGATGCTTTAAAGTTATCAATGTCAGAGAGGGTTTGTCCTGCATAGTTATAAGCCCATTATTTAAAAGTATGAAATGAAGGCTCATTTTCTACAGCGAGTTTAATACTTTTCTGCCCTATATTATGGTGACAGTGCTGAAAAGTAGAATAAGAAAAAAATTATAAAGAAAAACCGGAATGAATTTTTTAAACTTAAAATCCAACTGTAACCCTTTCTTGTGCGATAACTGTGCTGAAACAGTTAATATTTACCTTTAAAAGTCCTGGTTTACCTAAACAGTAATTAATAATATTTCTTATTTTTAGAAGAGTCAGTTTTGGGGCATTTCTAAGTACAAAAACAATAGGTATTATACGTACACTGACATTGAGGATGCATTGTTAACATCCTTGAAAAGGTAAATCAAAAAGAAGCAAAAAACCAAAACAAAACAACAAGTAATCTAGTCTGAGTGGTTAAAGTTAATGATTAAAATTTTATATATTTTAACCTGAAACTTTGAGTTTGATTCTGAGATCAGAAAAGTTTTACAGCTGTTAATCATAAACAGCACCACACACAATATAAAATAATCCAAATAGGCGAATTTTTAAATTTAATAATTTAAAATGTGTGTTTTTGGAGGGCCCAGCAAGTTACTAAGAGTATCCTGCCCGCATGGCAGAGCCTGGCAAGCTACCCATGGCATATTCGATATGCCAAAAACAGTAACAAAGTCTCACAATAGACACGTTACTGGTGCCCCTTCAAGCAAGCCGATGAGCAACGAGATTACAGTGATACAGTATTTTAAAAATCTCAAGTGTATTGTTTTTGGTGATTTCTTATTATAAAGTATGGACTTAGGCAGGAGAGATAGTATTTTGGGTAGTGCATTTGATCCCGAGTCACCCCAAGAATGATCCCTGAGAACAGAACAAGGAATAATTCCTGAGCACCACTTGGTGTGTCCCCCAACACACTTAAACACACACACATACACACACAAACACACACACACACAAAGAAAAGAAGTAGAGAAAGAAAAGAAAGAGAGAAAGAAAGAAGAAAAGAAAATATACTTAATTTAAAAGAAAGTAAAGAGTCAGGAAAAATTATTAGAAAAATAATTGGTATTTCAATATCTTTTTCTTCCCGTAAGTGTGGATGTGTCTGAAACCTGTTAGAGTATGTGTCTGATACCATGTTAATAGTGCTCATTGTGGTGTGTTGAATGGTGACTTCTCAAAAATTACACTTCTAAATTTTAGGCCTGTGAATGTAGCTGGAGTGATAGCACATCGGGTAGGGTGTTTGCCTTGCAAACGCGGCTGACCTGGGTTCGATTCCCAGCATCCCATATGGTCCCTGAGCACTGCCAGAAGTAATTCCTGAGTACAGAGCCAGGAGTAACTTTTGAGCATTGCCAGGTGTGTCCTATAAAGCAAAAAAACAAAAAAACATCTGGCGGCGGGGGGGGGGGGGGGGGGCAACCCGGCGGCTCTCCCCATTGGCCACCCCCAGGTTCCAGGGGGACGATCCTGGACCGCTTACCCAGTCAGGGCAGCCCAGACTGTGGGGCAGACGCAGGAGGAAACGAGGGACAAGCCCGGTGATTTATCAGTTGCCGTTTATTCCATTCACCCCTGTCTCCCTCTCCGCTTCTCTCCCAGCTCTCGATCTCTCTCAGCAGTCTTCCTTCCTAGCACCTCACTCCTCCATCCTTGCTCTTTGGCTTTTTCCTCTCACTCTGGATTCTCTTCCTCTGGATTCTGCTGCTGGATTCTCCTTCATTCCTAGTCTCTCCCCCTACTTGTCTCTCTCCACTTTGCCCTCTAGGCTACACATAGTCAGGTAGCAAAATCAACATAAGAAAGCCCTTCCTGATGGCCAGGCATTCCAGAGCCCTTCCTGACTGCCAGCAGGCAAAATACCTCTTAAGGTTTTTCTCCTTTCCTTAGTCCAAGAACTCTTAACATCTTAGTACTAGTTATTTTGTATGGACACAGTAGAAATACATTGAGGCTTGTTGGGCAGCTCTCCTGACAACACACTCAGACAGCAGCACTCAGGCCAGATTAATAATTCCTAACCCTAGCAGGATCCGAATCTAGTTATTACTTTTTGGATCATGACAGCATCTGTCCATGACCAAGGTCTTAACTTATAGTTAAGCATTAGGCACTTTGGCCAGGCCCATCTCGATGCCAGGGTAGCACATAACTCACCGCTTACCCTGGGTCCGTCCTGTCGCTCATCGGGACCCTACTTTTGGGGGTGCTAGGAAGTAAGGGTAGCTGAGATTTAGGTCGAGAGAACAGATACCCAGGAGGAAAATATCATGTAGAGTCAAATGACTCCCAGGTTACAAAACCATATCATTTGCTGCAGTCTTCCTGTGCCCATACAAAAGGACAGGGCTCTGAATAAACTATGCAAAGGACTCAAGGAGAAGACAAAAACAATATTTACAAGTCAACAGAATACTAAGAAGGAAGTTACATATAAACACAGAGGAAATTTCCCAATAAACCTAAATTACCTGAGGCTATGTTATCCTACAGCCTTTGTATTAAAAAAAAATAGAAAAGAAATGAAAGTTTATAGATATGAAGAGTTCCCACATTGAATGAGAAGAGTCCAAGTAGGAAAGAAAAACATTAGAAACACACAAAAAAAGGTCAGAAAAACTGAAAGAAATATTGAAGGAAACAGATCCCCAATATGCCAAAATAGGCAGAGGAAAGAATAAATTATTTCTTAGTATCTCCAAAAGGAACCAACACAGCTATCAAGACTTATTTATGGCCTTTGGCTTCTGGAACTATAAGAAAAAAAAATATGTTGATTTAAAGGATCAAGTTTGTGGTAATTTGTGGTCGGTCGCACACCTAGAAAATTAAAACACTCATTTTCAAAATACTAAGGTACCATAGTATCATACACAGCTTTCAATGTACAAATTAGGAACAGTCATTTTTCGTTATCTTAAGTGTTACTAAAAATGACAGAGCAAAACTGCAAACGAAAACAAAGCTAACAAATAATGTGATAGCTCCATCTGCGTAAGTAGAGTGAGGCAAAGAATAATGAAAAGGAAGCTAGACAACATATATTTTTGCTGACACTTAACTTCTGATTATCCTTTAAAAGATAGACATTTTATGAACAGTTTAGGTTCAAACTTTCAGCGATAGTAACCAAAAGGTACAGAGATTTTTCATATATGCCCTAATCCCACATTTATATATCATCCCTGTTTACTAACATCAACACCACGCAAATGCATTCCTTATAAACCTTAAGTAAGTTGATGTTAACTTACGTCAACACACAATTTTCATCCACACTGTGTAGTTTATATTAGGGTTCAAATCTTGGTGTACAATCTATGGGTTTAGACTAATGCATAATGGTCTGCGTACATCATTATAGAATCATAGGAATTACTATAGAAATTCTCAATATTGCATCCATGCTCCCTCTCTCCCCACTCAACACTAGAAACTAGTGATATTTTACTATTCCATAAATTTGCCTTTTTGAGGATATCAGGTAACTAAGTAATATAGTAGGTAGCATTTTCAAATTGTGTACTTTTATTTAGCCTATATACTGAACTGTTCCTAGGAACATGTGACAGTAGAGGCATCGCTGGTGTCAGTGTCCTTGTCAATACAAACTTGGCCATGAGCATTGATTCATTTGAATGCCTAACAACCAGAATCAGATGCTTAAATTTGAATAGATGTGGCTCATAGCTGGCAGTTTCTATCTTCGCCATCCAGCTCCATATAGAAATTCTCAATTTCTTCTTCATCATAGCTGGATGTTGGTGCATAGACAACGAATATAGAAACTTCCAACAATGCTGACAGATTCTATATTCATCCTCTATGCACCAACATCCAACTACGACGAAGAAGAAATTGAGAATTTCTATATGGAGCTGGAGAAGTACTATAGAGAAGACCACACCTTCTACAAGGTCATTGTTGGTGATTTTAATGGCAAGATAGGACCGAGAAGGTCACCCGAAGAACTTCACATTAGGATCTGCAGCCTAGAATGGAAGGAACAGGGTGAGAGACTGTCTGAGTTCATCATGTTGACCAAGATCATCCACAGTAACTTGCAGTTCCAGAAGAACGAATCTAAATGTTGGAGATGGGAGTCTCCAGGTGGACAGTTCAACAACGAAATTGACCTCATCATATTCAATCGATGGTTTTGCCTGACTGATGCCGCTCTTGTCCAAAAATTTCAAATGAGATCAGACCACTGTCTTCTTCTGCAGAATTCTACTACACAGAGTGGAGAGAAAGGGCTGAAAAGTTTAAGCAGAGAACTCCCAGAATGACCATCAACAGGGAACTCTTTGGCACTACTGCAGCAATATGGGAAGATACTGTTGTCAAATCAAGGAGGAATACGATTGACTGGTTCAGCACCTCCATGATTGTGTGAGGAATGCAGAGAGAGAGAAAGCCACAAAATGTCAACTGTCTTTGGAAACTCTCGAGTTCTTTCACCAATGTTGTATGGCACAAACCTCAGGCAATCAAAAGCTAATGTCCAAGCTCACAAAGCTGTGCTGAGAAGTGATAAAGGAAGACCTCAAAGAGAGAAGAGCAGCAGTGTTGGTCGATATGGCAGAAGGTGGGGAAAGTATAAACAACGCCCCCCTGTCCTTCGCCAACTATTAGACCAAGATGGCTGTCCTCCAATATCCTGATTGATCTATCACATGTTCCAGAAGGGCAATGGAAAAAGGTTATCCACGACTTCTACTTGGATCTCTTTTATATCCACATCTACCTGTCCACATAACAAATTCCACAGCATGAATATGCCATTCCCAGGATTCTGCCTTTTGAAATGTGACACACCATTTCATCAATAAAGAAGTGTGCAGCACCTGGTCCAGACAAAATCAGACCCAAACACTTGAAGAATCTGCTGCCAGTATTCATCAATACACTGGCTCGGCTCTTCACACGCTACCTGTCTGAGTGCAAGGTTCTGTCCCAATGGAAAACCAGCAGGACTGTTCTTTTGTACAAGAAAGTAGACATCCACAACATTGGCAACTATTGCCAAATCTGCCTGTTGTCTGTCATCTATAAGTTATTCACTCGAGTTATCCTGAATAGGATTGGCAGAACACTAAAGGACAACCATGTGAGCAAGTCAGTTTCTGAAAAGGATTCAGCAAGCTCGACCATATCCACACGATGAACAAGCTCACTGAGGTTTTGTGAGAGTTCAAGATGACGCTCTGTTTAATGTTCATCGGTTTAAAGAAGACCTTTGATTCTGTTGAGACTGAAGCAGTCATCAAAGCCCTAGCCAAACAGGGCATCCAACTCAGCACATCACAATCCTCTGTGAGCTGTATTCACCACCAGGATATATGGTGTATATGCTGTATACGGATTCACCACCAGGATCTCACCATTCTACAAGAAAGTGATCATCAACGTAAAGAGAGGGGTTAGGTCGGGTGACACCATTTCACAGAAACTCTTCGGTGTTACCCTCGAGAACAGTATGGGATGACTGGAATGGGAAGGAATGGGAGTGAAGATGGACAGTCAACAACCACAGCACTTTTGCTTCACTGATGACATAGTTCTACTAATGCCAAATATCAGCCAAGTGGCACGAAACCTGGCAGACTTTGACCATGAGTGTTGAAAGGTTGGACTGCAGCTGAATCTCACCAAGAAAATGTTCATGAGAAACGGACTAGTTCCTGATGTTTCATTTGCCCTCAATGGAACAAACTTCTCTGAATGCAGCAGTTATGTGTACCTAGATTGAGAACTCAACATAACAAATGACCTGACACCTAAACTGTGCAGGAGGAAGAGAGCAGCGTGGAACGCCTTCAAGAGCATCAAAGAAGTGGTTAAGGAGATGAAGAAACTCCGTCTCTGGACACATCTTTTCGACTCCACCATTCTTCTTGCACTAACATAAGCCTCAGAGACCTTGGCCTTATGAAAACACGATGAGAATGCTCTTTGGGTATCCCAAAGAGGAATCGAAAGAGCTATGCTTGAAATATCACGTTTCACTCAAGTGAGAGAAGGAATCCAGAGTTCTGATCTCTGTCAATGATCATGAATCAGGGACGTTGCCTCATTTGCCAAGGCATCAAAAATCAGATGAGCCAGACATGTAAGGTGATTTGGAGAAGACCGCTGAACTAGAACCATTACTGACTGGATTCCACGGGACATCAGAAAAGCCTGGCTGCCCAACTATAAGATGGTCAGACTTCTTTGTCAAGACCCTGAGTGAATGATTTGAGGCTCTTCATGTGCCTGGAGGGAGCATATGCCACTGGGGTACACTAGCATGCAATAGGGATGAAGGAAGACGTTACTGGTGCCCACTTGAGCAAATCGATAAATAGCAGGATGACAAGTGATACAAGTGATATACTGAAGTGCATTCTCTGTATGTTCACAACATCATGGCTCATTTGTTTTTCTTACTTTTTCATCTTCATTTTGAATATTACATAGTCTCTATGTACTACAGTTTACTTACTCATGCTCTAAAAATCATTTAGTTGCTCCCAAGTTTTGATAGTTATGAATAAGGCAACTAAAAACATCTGTGTGCAAGTATTTTAGAAGATACAGTTTTGAATTCCTCTAGATAAATGTAAGGAGTAAAAATTGTTATATAGTATGGTAATACTTTGGTCAGTTCCATAGAAACTGAGTTATTACTCCATTTTAGATGGCCAGCAGTAATGAACTGAGTTCCTGTTTCACATCTCTAACAGTATTTGGTCTCATCTCTGTTTTGAGGTTTACTAGCTCTGAAATGTATTAGTATTTTATTGTAGTTTTGATATATAATATAAAGGATGGGGATGCTGAACGTGCTTATATATTTTTATTTACTGTTTCTGTATCTCTCAGAGATCATTCAGAGAGATGTCTGCTTGAAAGTTTTGAGTTATTAAAGTATGGTTCATTTTATTAAATTTTAGTAGGCATTTGCTTTTTTTATTTGAAGAAATATTAAGAGAAATTATGAATCTAAGTTTATTTTGCAAATTCCTTTTGGTCATATTTGAAATAGCAGATCTTATGGACTGTAGAAATAGTACAGTGGGCAGACACTTGCCTTGCACGTGGCAAATCCTAGTTCAATCCTTAAAACCACATATGGGGCCCTGGGCCTCCCTGAGCACTGAGCCAGGAGCAAGCCTTAAGTACTACCCCCAGAATTGCTCCCTCCTTCAGTAAACTGTGCCTAAACATATGCCTATCTTTTTATTTTATTTTATTTTATTTTATTTATTTATTTATTTTTTTGCTTTTTGGGTCACACCCGGCGATGCACAGGGGTCACTCCTGGCTCATGCACTCAGGAAATACTCCTGGCGGTGCTCGGGGGACCATATGGGATGCTGGGATTCGAACCCGGGTCGGCCGCGTGCAAGGCAAACGCCCTACCCGCTGTGCTATCACTCCAGCCCCATGCCTATCTTTTTAGATGGGCTAAAATTTTGTAACAGGAAATAATTGTAGTTTGGAGCTTTCCATCATTAAAAATAATAAGTATTAAACTAAATTTTTTCTATTTTTACAAAGACTTTTATCAGTTTTACTTTTTTAAAGGCTTATAAGCCTTATGTGATTTCTTAGTGACTTTTTGTAAATCATTCCAACAAATTTAGTACCCAGCAGGTAGGGTGTTTGCCTTGCACACAGCCAACCCAGGTTCAATTCCTCCATCCCTCATGGAGAGACCAGCATGCTACCTAGAGTATCCCGCTCACACACCAAAGCCTGGCAAGTTCCCTGTGGCGTATTTGATATGCCAAAAACAGTAGCAACATGTCTCACAGTGGAGACATTTCTAGTACCCGCTTGAGCAAATCAACGAACAAGGGGACTACAGTGCTGCAGTGCTATACTTCTTTTTATCTGAAGCAACAATTTAGAAATGCTAAACTGGTATAAAAAATATAAACCACTTTTTTTTTCTTTCACTGGATAGCTATATTCAGTTATATAGTGAAGAAAATGCTTATTCATAAAGCGTAAACCAGTTGCTTTAGGAACTGGGTGATTTAAGGATGAAACAGCACTGACCATGCAAGTGGAAGCAAACATAAACAAATGGGACTACATAAAACTAAGAAGCTTCTGCACTTCAAAAGAAACAGTGACCAAAAAACAGAAAAAGCCCACAGAATGGGAAAGAATATTTACACAATACCCATCTGATAAGGGATTAATATCCAGGATATACAAGACACTAGTAGAATTGTATAAGAAAAAAACCTCCAACCCCATCAAAGAGAAGAAATGAACAAAAGTTTCCTCAAAAAAGAGATACAAACGGCCAAAACACACATGAAAATAAGCTCCACATCACTAGTCATCAGGGAGATGCAAATCAAAGCAACAATGAGATATCATCTCACACCACAGAGACTGGCAAACATTCAAAAGAAGAAAGGCAACCAGTGCTGGCGTGGATGTGGGGAAAAGGGAACGCTCCTTCACTGTTGGTGGGAATGCCGACTGGTCCAGCCTTTCTGGAAAACAATATGGACAGTCCTTCAAAAACTAGAAATTGGGTTTAATACTTCACCCTTATACACCATTTTGAGTTAATGAATAGCTTAAACATACTTTATCATCTGTCATCCAGTCGATTTGTTTGAGCGGGCACCAGTAACGTCTCTCATTGAGAGACTTATTGTTACTGTTTTTGGCATATCCAATATGCATGGGTAGCTTGCCAGGCTCTGCCCTGCAGGCTCAATACTCTCAGTAGCTTGCCAGGCTCTCCGAGAGGGGTGGAGGAATCGAACTCGGGTTGGCTGCATGAAAGGTGAACGTCCAACCGCTGTGCTATCGCTCCAGCTATTTTTATTTTATTTACTATTTATCTATTTTATTTTTAATAGTTAAACTATTAAACTATTTTATTTTATTAAACTAGTTAATAGTTAAACTATTAACTATTTTATTTTATTAACTTTTATTAACTATTTATCATCAAATAATTAAATAAAGCCATTGTCAATAAATAATTAAATAATTATATTAATATCATAGGGTCTTAAACTGTGTGATGGAAGTATGATCCGGACTTGTACACATAGGGGCCAGAGAGGGAAGGTTTCTGCCTTGCAGACAAGCCATCTGGGTATGATCACAGCACAATTTACAGTCTCCAGAAACCCTCCCATGAGTGGTCACTAAGTTTAGAGCACTGCAAGGTGTGGCCTCCCCAACACTAAAACAAACCAATAAAAATGAATTCGGACCCATGGAACATCAATTCAGTAGAAATATTTTGAAAATACACATATAAGTAAATTTTTGTTCCTAGATACTTACATAAAGACATTTTCACTATAAATGGAAAAGTAGAAATTATTTCCATGAGGAAATAAAATTTTCTGTAGAATGACAACACCTTCATGGTGTGGTTCTGGAAAATATTTTTCTCTAGCTTCTTTTTTATTATTTATTTTTTATTTTTATTCTTAATTTTTTAATTTTATTGAATCACTGTGAGATAGTTAAAAGCTTTCATGTTTGGGTTTTAATCTCAGAGTGATCAAACACCGATCTCTTCACCAGTGCACATTCTCCAGCACAAATATCCCCGGTATACCCCCCTTTCCCACCATCTCCCTGCCTCTGTGGCAGATAATACTCCCCATACTCTCTCTCTACTTTTGGGCATTATGGCTTGCAACACAGACACTGAGAGGTATAGAATACCATCACATGAGGCTGACACCCAAGGACGGTAGATACAAGGGCCAGGGGGATTGTCCCATAGCTGGAAGGCTGCTTCATGAGTGGAGGGGAGAAGGCAGATGGAATAGAGAAGGGATCACTAAGAAAATGATGGCTGGAGGAACCAGTTGGGATGGGAGATGCATGCTGAAAGTAGATAATGGACCAAACATGATGGTCTCCAGCTTCTTTCACAGAAGCTGTAGCATAGAGAAAATTCACTGACACTATTAAATTTGAGAAGAACCGAAAAGAAACACAAAATACTAAGGTTTAAAGCTCTGAGAACTTTCCTGCAGGAAATAAAATGAGCCTTGGGTCACAGGCTGAGCCTGAGTCAAGTTCCTTGCGTACTTTAGAAAGCAACAGAAGTCCAAGAGCATGTAGAGAAACAGGGCAATTGATATAATCAGAGAGGTGAGAAGAGCACCAGAAGCCCAAGAAGAGTCTTTTGGACTATTATGAATAATTTTTTTGTTTTTTGCTTATGATGTAGGGAGACTCTTAACAAGAAATGAATAAGGTACAAAGTTTGTGATGTGATTGAATGACTCAAATTTGGTTTTAAAACGCAGTGCAATCCTTTGTTCCAATGTAATATCCGTGACTCCCTGAGAAATCAGTTATCAGTGACTAGTTTTCATGCTGTGTAGATCAAGTGAGACTGAGGCGCAATCAGGACTTGCTGAATAGAGTTGGCAGGTTGCAACATCTACCCTGGTTATGCCCTTGGCCTGCTTTACCACCCAGATACTCCCTGAACTACTGAGGTGGGTAGAAAGGAAAGTAGTAAACTTCAGGAACCAGGCTACCATCTCTTTTCTCCAAAATTCCTGTATAACACCTGCAAAATGACCTTAATTACTTTCTATGATGCCCTGCTCATAGACTTCCCTTGAAAGGCTCTCATTCTTACTTTACCTATTTCTTGCTTTTTTTGGCATCACTTTCCAAAGGATTAACTTGTTTTAAGCATTTAATTATGTGAGAATTTGCACAAGAATCACAAGAATAAAAGTTCATTGTAATAACTATTTCATAAATTCATGCAACCGCCATTTGCAAAACATTTTCAATCCGTTAGGCCGTTTGCACAAGATAAGCACATCCTTTGTCCCTAGAAAGCTAATACTTTCATTGAGAGTATTGATGTTTAAGTGTGAATTCTATGTTAACAGACCAAGAGCAAACTATAAATTCTAAAAGATAGTAATTTTTGTTTGTCTTTACAATAGTATGTCCAACATCAAGAAACTTTTGTGACATATGGTTGTGAAATATTGAATGAATATTTGGAAATACTTAAACAGTCATAATCACAACAGAGTGACTTCATGGGGAGGAATAACGAAAGAAAGAGATTAGGAAATTTCACTGGAAAGTAAGCTAATATTCCTATATGTTGCTAACCCAAGAGAAGAAAAATGTAACACAATGTGAGGAATTAACTTTTTGGGAGGGAAGACTATGATGTGATTTTGGAATAAAACCAGGAGATTTTAGGAGAAAGGAAAAGTTATTTTTAAGTATGGTAGGGGTGCTGAGATCTGTACATATATATATATATATATGCTTCTGTAGAAACTGGTCTTGTGGTATCCTCCAGAGTTGTTGCATGTCAAAAGATGGTACACTTACATTCTCAAAGGAACAATCCTGTCTATATGGCTGTAGACAGTTTACTTCTGTAAATAACTGAGAAATATCTTTAGAAAGAGTTGTTTGTGAGCTATTTCAGTAGAAATGTATCTGATTTGCAGTGTGAGATTGAGTTTGAAAGCAGGTAAAGCCCACATATCCTGAGTTTGGTCATCAGTACTGCCAGAGCATCCCATCAGACTGAGACACTGGTACCATGACAATGCACAATCTACAGAGTACCAGAGGCACGTGTATAAACACTACAATGAAGAGCATACAACCTCTCATGAACATCATAACAGAGTGTGTAAACTTCAACCAAGTATGTGCATGCATATGTGTGCATGTGTGTGTGCTTGTGTGTGCGAGTGTGCACACCCGATACTACAATGACAAAGATAACCACAGTGAAGGGAAGACAAAAAGGTAAGAACAAAGGTTATATTGTGGGCTGGTTATGGATAGAGTGATCAATAAATTCCCTGTGCCTTGGTCCCCTGAGACAAACTCAATTTTATGCAAAGCTAAACAAAGAGCTCTTTTTTTGCCAAGGACCGCAAGTAAGGGGGTCATAGGGAGCAACTTTTGTATGCAGTCTTGGGATTTAAGCTCATGGCCTCACATTTGCTCTGAGAACATCCTAAAGCCACTAAGCTATTTTTTAAGAACCCTTTCTTGTTAGGGATCTCTTTAAGGCTCTTTAAGGCACTGAACTATCTTTCTAGTCACCAAAGATTTCTGATTAAGAATTCATCCACACATTCTCTATTTTTCCCCTTCTTTCTTTCTAATTTTTTGACCAGAGTCAGCAGTGCTCAGGGATTATACGTGGTTCCATGCTAGAAATCACTCTTGGCAGTGCACAAGGAGTGACATACAATGTTGGGTATTAAACTGAGGTCAGCAGTATGCAAAACAAATGCTTTAATCTCTGTACTGGCTCTCTGGCCCTGCACATTATCGCAGGGATGAGATAAAGAAATCTTTCTCTGCACCTTGAACAATCCCTGCCCTAAAGAACTATCTGGCATTTTAGTTTAGAATTCACCTCAATTTTCTTTCAGTTTTCAAAATTCGCTAAAAATTTGCTAGACTCACGTGATGTGTTCTGGGAAGAGAAAAACTAGAGAATGAGGAAACTTTGATCGCTGCAGAGACTTACGGTCACCTGTGGGGTAAAACTGAAACAACACTAAAATCAGTGAAATAAATCAATTAACTCAAAATTACCAACAAAATTTAGAGAAGAAACTGTTGGGATACAGACAAAGGAAATCATCCTGTACTTGCCCCAGAGGTCACAGTCTGGGTGACTGAATATTAAAAAATTCATAATACAATTTGAAAAGAGAAAAATCACAAGTTTAATGATAGCGTGGTTGTAGGTGGACCCCACTGATGACTTATGTGAAGCTGGGAAGAGAAAGACGGTCACTTTCTCCCCATCCGTCTCTGCCAGCCGGGACCCAGGGTTATTGGGTTCTTGTCTCACCTCATAGAAAAGAATTTCAGGAGTAGACAAGCAGTGAATAAAACAGATTTTATTTGGAGGGCTTTTGAAGGGGTGGAGGGAGAGGGAGAGAGAGAGAGACAGGGAGACAGAGAGACAGGGGAGAGAGAATTGCAGGCTTTTCCAAGGGTGGAGAGGACCCCTATACACACCCCAGTATTAGATATGAAAGCATAAGAGTATACATATCAAGTGGGAAGAGGCAGGCAACACAGGTGCTCAGGCACCACCTGTGCTTGGCTATGTGGACACAAGCAGCACACGCTTAATAGAGAACCTGGGCTTCTCCAAGGGTGTAGAGAGGCCCTACACACATCCCAGCATTTGACATGAAAGCATGAATGTACACTTCTCAAGATAAGAGATGTGGGCGGCATGTGCTCAGGCGCCACATGTGCTCAGCCACATGGGTGCAAGCAGCACATGGGCTCAGGCAGCATATGTGCAGCCTTCCTTTGTTCAAGGTGGCTTTTATAGGGTTTCTCCAACCTACCCCCATGTGGGGCTTCTACCTAGGTCAAAGTCGATGGCTAAGGAGGTTACCAAGGGGCCTGTGAGTGGTGTTGGTCTTCTTTGAAATTCCTTTCCTGGCCTTTTGTTACTTCAGGAGCTTCTCTGGGTCTGTTGCTATAGATAGGTGAGAGGAACTAATCAAGCCTTAGTTCCTGTTTTTCTGCAAGGTTGGCCTTTGCAACCTTAGAGCTATTACTTCTCAAAAATATTTACTGCATTGCATGGGGAGGGGGCCTTCCCTATCTGCCTACCTGCCTACATCAGCACGAGTATCTTCTGAGTGCCCAGAAGAGATCCGGAATACAACACCTTGGCATATGGTTGAGTTGTGGGCAGAGGATGCAGGGGTCACATGTGAAATGGGGAGAAGTGAGCTGGCGGCCTTGAGAAGGAAATCTGCCCCTTTCTCTCTATCCACCTCCGTCATCTGGGGAAGCCTGGGATATTTAGGACTGGTGAAAGTTTGCTATGAGCTCTTGCTTGCACGGATACCCCAATTTTATGGGGAAAGCTGTGGACTCACACTGGGGTGAAGAATTGTCCTTTGCAGCAAAGGAAAGTCAGATTCTGGGTAATCTTACCAAGGCTTTCTAGGGCCAACGCTTTGCCCTCCCCACCCAAAATGTCAAGAGTAGATGAATAGTGAAGGATAACAAGTTTATCAGGAAATAAATGAGGTAGGGAGAGGTAACTTCTTAATGTGCTCACGAGAGACCACGGGCTTCTCCAGAGTGGACAGAGTCCAAAGTACACATATCAGGAGGGGCAATGTGGGCAGCTTATGCGTGCGCAACATGTGCCGGGCAGCAGGGGCTCTGGCAACACATGTGTGGCAGCACATGTGCTCAGGTAATGCATGTGCTGGCAACACAAGCTCGTATTTTCTTTATCAGTGTCGTTTATATGCACCTTCCCAAACTGTCCCAACCCCATTCTGCTGCCTCCCAGAGCGAGAGCTGGAGCCATTGATGACCTTCTTTCTTTTGATATTCTTTCTGCAGCCTTTGTTCTAGCAGTGGAGCCTTTCCTCCAAGGAAATCCAGCGGCCTCTCCTCTTTGGAAGCCTCCTTGCTCTTGGCTTGTTCTGCATCTCAATAGCTTTCCAGGCTCCTGAGATGGGTCCCTTGTGTCAAAGGCCTCCATGCCTTCTAGCTGGTTAAGAATGTTTTGTAATAAAAGAACAGGAAATTAGATCTTTCCATCCTAAGTCTTTATGAAGGGGACTTTATACATAAATTATTTCTTCAATTGCCACTTCCATTCTATATTCAAGGCCCGGAACATAAAATTAAAGTATTTTCAAAGGATATTTTGATGGAAGGGGAGATGTGCTCAGTTGTAAAGCACAGAAGACTGGGGTTTGTTGTCCTGCATAAAACACACACACACACACACACACACACACACACACACACACACACACACATACACACACCCCACCACTACCACCACCAGTTTTATTTGGAGGTTTTGAAGGGGAGGAGGGAGAGAAACTGGAAACATACTCAAGAGAGTGTGGCCTTCCACAAAGATGGGAAGCTTTCAATGACCCAGAAGGCTGGTTTTTATATGCATCTTCTCAAGGTGACCTTGGTCTGAAGTTTTCTGCCTGAGCTGTTAGTTTGATCAGATATCATCACAAAGGGACAGCTTTGAAGTTTTCTGTGAATCTCCTCCAAGTCTTTGATTGCAGTTCTTGTCTCTGCTGAAGTCTGTTACCTCTGCAGGAGTCAGGCCTTCTCTGGGTCCTTTCCAGGCACCAGGTGAGCCAAGTGAAGCCTCAGTTTCTGTTCTCAACAAAGATGGCTTTTGCAACTTCAGGGCTATCAGATATTATTACTTCCTGGAATTCACTCTGTTACCTTGGAAGGGGGCTTTCCCTACCTTTCCCGCCTGCCTCCACCACCACCACCACCACCAACAACAACAACAACAATAACAAAAGCACGGCAACCTATTTTGGGATGACATACTTTTGCTTCTGTATAAGCTAGCTCCAACTCTGAGAATTGGTTGAGTTGATAAATGATAAAATATGCATATTAGTCAAAGAAAAGCTAATATGCATTCCCCATTCTTCTCCCCTGTTATTTCTATTTGTTAAAATAAAGTCCTGTGACAGATCTTGATGATGAATCAGGCTCAGGTCAAAATAGGAAGAAACAGAGAAAATATATGTAAGACCTGTGGTCATTAGGAAAATAATCAAAATGGGTAAAGAGCAAGCCCTAGAAACTACCTAAACCAGAGAATAAGTGACTTAATTCCCTTTGCTGAAATGAATTGTGATAGTCACTAGTGTGTGAGCTGTCTTGGTTCTTCTTGGTGTAGAATGAAAAGGGATGTTTAGGACAATGCAGCATGAGCAATCAGAGATGGAAATAGTAGATTCAGGCACTGAGGTGGTCATTCCAGATGGAAGAACCAGCATGGTGGCCTAGAAAATCATTGTGTTTATCCTGAAAGGGAAACACAAAAGCCATTGTGTTTATCCTGTGTTTGCCTGAATCCTCCTTAAAAATACCAAGAAAAACATTCCAGACCAAGCAGTTGCATTGCAGAGCAAGTCCTGCTGAATTTTTGCTTCATGATGACTGGTTGTTTGCTTGTTGAATCTGCCCATTAATCAGGTCATGGTAAATGCTACAGTTGAATCCCTTTTTACAAGATACTCCATGTAACTTTATTGTTGTTAAGTAGAAAAAACTATAAGGGAAGCCATATCCAGTTAATATATTGCTTTCCCTCATGGGTCTTACTAATGTTAATAAAAACATCAAGTTAATTAACAAAAGAATGGAAAGAGGCCAAGAGCAAGAGTCCTGGGACTTTTCCACCAAAAAAAAGTGGAGACTTGCAAATGACTATTAAGAAAAATGGCAAATAAAGCAATTATTAAAAGAGGAAAAACAAGGAGCATTCAGGATTCAGAATAGAGTCATAAAGCTCATCCCAGGAGGGTGGAAATCTCTAGCGGGTTATTAAATTGAAATGACAGTATAGTGAGTAAGCTGTTTGCCTTGCAAACAACTGACCAAGGTTTGATCCACAGAACTCTAAGGTTTTCTACATAATCTCAAGAATGATCCTTAAAGACCATGAAGAGGAGGGCAGGTTAAGGGTTAAATTTTCCTTTGTAACTGTTTGACTGCTTTGAAAGATATTTTCTTCGTGACCTACCGCTGGGCAGGAAACTGTCACCAAATGGGCCAACAAACTGCCCTAGGAACTGTATGCAAACATTTGCAGGGAAACAGTTAACAGTCAACAAATGTTGAGATAAGCAAATGAAGCGACCTATCTGTGATCCCCTTTGATCTATAGGTGTGATTTCCCTTTGATGCTTCAATATGTGTGATTTTTTTCCTTCTCCCCCAAAAGGGTATAAATACAGCCTGCTTTTTTTGGAGTTCTAGGCCTTCGGCTATGCCAAGATTAAGGCACAGTTGAAGGTCCCAATATAGCTATCTAGGTTTGAATAAACCCTGTGCGTTTGCAGAAAGAGTTGTCTTGGTTGTGTTCTTTTGTCTCTCCGAGCCTCCCCCGGGCAGAGATCTGCCACCCCTAACAACCAACCCAGGATTAAGCCCTGACCACTGTTGGGCGTGGCCTAGAAGGTAAGAAAGAAAAAAATTAAGAAAGATTAGTTGAAAATTATGGACATTGTTGGTGCTAAAGGAAGGTTATAACACCATTACTAAAGGCAACTAGAAACTGCCTAATTATCCTCGACTATTAGAGGACCTCAAATAATGCTGTTCTATTAAAGCCTGTTTGGGGAAATTAAAAAAAAATATATATATACAGGGAGATAATTGAGAAACCTAACCAGTGACTGTCTGATTCAGTTCTTTGGCCATTTAATCAGACTGCAGATCAACAGAAGCCTGGGTTCTTCAGCTTCACCACTGTCTGGGACCTAAATTTTTTACATTGGAGTGGGTAAAATTTGAGGTGTTAGGCATTCGAACTTATCGATGCTCATGACCAAGTTCTATTGACAAGGATACTGACACCACCAATGCCTCTACTGTCACATGTTCCGAGAAACAGTTCTTATCCACTTTCGAAAATGGCATGATGCGATTAATGCATTCTCATCTCAGTCAATCCAATGATGTCATACTTGATCATCTGTGCTTTCATTATCAGGTCCTCATTGGGTGCTTCCAATGCCAGCATATGTGTATTAAAAGTGCAGAAAGTCATTTTACTCCTTCTGTTTTTGGCAGCCTAGTTTGGCCCTGAGATTTTAGTAGCCCATATTTGCTCATGCTTCTCAACACTGCTGTATTGGGGGCTCTTTCAGGGTCAGGGGAATGAGGCCCATTTTTGTTACTGTTTTTGGCATATAGATTAGGCCATGCGTAGCTTGCCAGGCTCTGCTGTGCAGGTGGCATGTTTTAACAATCTGTATGCTCACAAACATGCCACCCACCTGTGCATGGATGTGCTGCTCACGTACAGAAAGTACTCGCCAGATCAACACAGTAGATGCAAGGAGTCCAGCCCTATACCTGCTTGCACCTTTGGGCAGCACCTGTTGGTTTACTCTTTTCTGGTTGGCACCGTTGCCACCCCCTTGCCATGACAAGGTGGTGAACCATCAAGGGGGAGCTGTTATGAAATTTAACAAATATTGAAAATAGAGTAGGGTAGATAGCTCAGTAGTAGATCATAACTTGTGTTCAATTCCCAGGATTATAGGGGAGAAAAAAAGAAAACAGGATGTAAGAATTGATTGCATGCAAACTGAAATATTAAAGCAGTTATATATAGAAGCCATATCAACTTTACCTGACTTCATTATGATGATGGGAATAGCTTCAACTGGAGAACATTTTTCCAATTCTATATTATAAAACAAAAGGCATGCAAATCTATCTTTCAAGCAATATTTACAAGATATGCTAAATTTGAATTAATAAGACTGCCTGTGTCTACATAGAAAGGAATAAAACTAGAATGCTGTTAGAGAAAAAAATCTTTGTGCAATGTCCTGACATGGTATATAAATTGGCATTTATGAGAGAATCTGCACATGCCTCCTGGTTATAAATGCTAGTTTTTTGACAAGAGACTTAAACATTCTAATGTACATTGTATTGTCCAGAACAGTTCCATGAACAAAAAGAAATTTTTATACACACCACACTGCTTGGGTAATGCAAGGAGGAGATAATCAAGAGCAAACACTATCTTTTCCCTTAGAAATGACTTTGGAATTGCATGAGGAGTTGTTAGATGATTCTCACAGAGTGTTCTCTGACTAACAATGTTCTGTAGGTCTGTATTTAGCAAGGTTTCGAGGTTGCTGTTTTGTTTAATATTTTTCTGGCTTGGGTGTGTGGATAAATACTTGGCAGTGTCCAAGCTTATTTGTGGCTTTCTGCTCTGGAATCAATCTTGGTGGGGTTCAGGATACTATAATGAGTGCCACTGATCCAATTCTACATTCATTAACCACCCACTCACAAATTTTCTTTTACTTGAAAATTTACTTGAAAATTTATAAATATTCAGATTGTTACATCACTCCAGCTCCAGTTAGAATAAAGCCACAACCCCAGTTCCCTTTCATGAGCCTTGCTCTACAGCCGGTGCTTAATTAGACATACTTCCCAATGTAAGATACTTTCTTGTCACCAATTTTATTTTTTCCTGATTAAGTTTTCCTGTGGTTTTTATATGATAGCGCAAATCCACAGAAGCTAAGATAGAAGTCTGGAATACATTATTTCTCCCTTGCATCTTCTGAAGGGAATAGGCCACTGATACCTGATTTTGGACTTAATCTTAGTCTGGTCTCTAGGAACTTGAACTGATGAATTATTGTGGTGTAATCTATTCTGTTTGTGATTTTTTTTTTTTTTTGCTTTTTGAGTCACACCTGGCGATGCACAGGGTTTACTCCTTGCTCTGCACTCAGGAATTTCCCCTGGCGGTGCTCAGCGGACCACATGGGATGCTGGGAATCGAATGTGGGTTGGCCACATGCAAGGCAAATCCCATATCCACTGTGCTATTGCTCCAGCCCTTCAGTTTGTGAAAATTTTAATGGTAGTTTCTGGAAACACACAAAGGGATAGTATTCCTAATAAATCATAAATTCATGTAATATGTTGGATCTTTGTTTCAAAGTTAAAAATATCAACTTGAAGTATTTTGTGCCAACAAAACTTATTTTCTGAATGGACTCACTCTGAGTTCCTTTCCCAAGGCCAATGAATGTACAGAAGTTTCCTCACAGATACAGCAATTTTTGGGGGGGAAGATGGAGTGTTTTGGACCCACCTCTCAGGGGTTGTTCCTGGTTCTGCACTTAAGAATCACTCCTGGCAGGTTCAGGGAACCATATGGGATGCCAGTGATTGAATCAGGGTCAGCCAATTCTAGGACAATGTCTTGGCTACTGCATGAATGCTCCAGCCCACCACAGCATTTCAAAACATCATCATTTTTCCAGGATTTCAGCTAAACGGTAACACTGTTTACTCATAGAGAAGTTGATTCCCGAGATCCAGGCTCAATTTACAAAGACGGGTCTCTACTTCAGAATTCTATAAACCCAGGCAGTTACTTGTGATTCTGGCTCCAGATAGGAAGTATCCAGGTATAACCTCAGTCTTCAGGGACCAGTCACAATCGTGGGATGGGACCAATGCTTCTGACTAAATAGCTGCAAATCAGAGAGTCCCATTTTTAGATAGTAGTTGTAAAATGACTTTCAGAACCATAAAACCCATTTATTCACTGCATTACCTTATATAAGTTCAGGTGCTCACCATGTGAAGGCCAGGGTCAAGAGAGAAGAATAAATACCAAAACAAAAACAAACACGAACAATGTTTTTCATGGTCTACTAGTAACTTGAAAAGATAGCATACTCATGACTCCTTTATCAACCCACACCTCTGCAAAAAATAAAAAAAAAACCCACAAAGTCAATCATCTTATTTGCAGCATGGTTACAGAAGCTGATACATATGTGTATATATATATATATATATATATATATGTATGTATATATAGCTAGGCAGTAACATCCATAAACTGCCCCCTGTGCCATGTGATCCCATCAATGGCCATGATCCACTATAAAACAAAGCTCCCGAAAGCAGGTGGCTGCATTTGTGGCCGAGCAACATCTTATTGTCTAGATTGTCTAGTTCTCCCTCTGGGAGAAACTAGCTTGCCGGAAAGCTACAGAGTTTCCTGCCCGCACTGCAGAGCCTGGCAAGCTCCCCATGGAGGATTCATATGCCAGAAACAGTAACAATGATGGATCTCATTCCTCTGACCCCGAAAGAGCCTCCAATGAGGCACCAATGGGAAGGACGAGTAAAGAGAGGTTGCTAAAATCTCAGGGCTAGGACAAATGGAGACGTTACTGGTGTCCGCTGAAGCAAATTGATGAACAATGGGATGATAGTGAAAGTGATATATATGTATATATGTATGCATATATGTGTGTATAATATATGATCTCTCGCATCTGTGTGTATGTACATATGTGTATATATGCATATATACATCACTGTCACTGTCACTGTCATCCCATTGCTCCTCAATTTGTTTGAGGGGGCAGCAGTAACGTCTCTCATTGAGAGACTTATTGTTACTGGTTTTGGCATATCCAATACACAGGTAGCTTGCCAGGCTCTGCCGCGCAGGCTCAATACTCTCGGTAGCTTGCCGGGCTCTCTGAAAGGGGCAGAGGAATCGAACTCAGGTTGGCCACGTGAAAGACGAATGCCTAACTGTTGTGCTATCGCTCCAGCCCGCTTATATACATACATATCTATCTATCTATATATATATAGAGAGAGAGAGAAAGCATTTTGCACATATTTGGGAAGGGTTATCTACAGACTTGTGGGCACTAGTTGATCAATAAATTCCTCCATGGGTTGTTCCATTGAGGCATTCTGTTGGTGTAACTGCAAAAAAAAAAAAAAGAGTTCTGATTATCTTTCTGTTCTCATCATTTTCAATAAAATAAGAAGACATTCTCAAAAATTTCAATCACCCTAGCCAGACATGCTTTCTGTTTTCTAATATTCAACTCCATTTTATTTGAAAAAAATTGTTTATTTTTTAATTGTGAATCACCTTGAGGGTACAGTTACAGATTTACACATTTTCGTGCTTGTGTTTCCCTCATACAATGTTCAAGAACCCATCCCTCCAGCAGTGTCCATTCTCTACCACCAATGAACCCAGTATCCCTCCCACCCCCAATCCCATCCCCTGCACCCTCAACTCCATCTTCTTACATATTTTACCTATGTTTAACTCACATATTTTACCTATGTTTAATTATAAGAACATCAATCATTTTGGATTTTTGAACTGTCCTATGCCAGACTGAACTTATTTTTAATGAATTACATCAATTACAACCCCAATTCCAAATTAGGTCATGTTCTATAATACTGGGAATGAATACTCCAACACATGTACTTGAGGAAATACATTTTAACAAAGAGCATGCCCATTTACTCCAACCTTTGAACCTGTTAAGAGAGGGGTATATGGTGCATAGCAGATGAGATGAGATTGCTATTACTAAACATAGTTTCATCATGTTGATGTGGCTTCTGGGTAATTTTTTTCTATATGGGTGTGTGCAATAGCAATAAAGACACAATATTTACTGAAGCAGATTCATGAATGGCTCTTATTATTCTGTGGAAGACAGTTTGCATAACAAAGAAGACTATATTAAGCTTCTAAGTAATCCAGTATCCAAAATTCCAAACACCTGAATAATATTAAATTTGTGACAAGTAAACTTATATAAACTTAGTAATCTAGTTACAAATTGAAAATGTTTTTATTTCATGACTAGCAAAATTGAAATATGGTGTTAAGCCACTTATACAGAATAAGTCACTGTATTCTACATTCATTTTTCACTAGTTTGTTTTAAATGTTCATTTATTTACCTTTATTTTGATGTTTGCTTCCATAGGATTTCAGAAATATCATTTGTTGCACTAATTTTCAACCAAAATTAAATGTGCTAGAACAAAGTGCAAGAGCCAGTCAAGTTAAAATTACAGATGTTTTCCCAGACATTTAAAAACTAGCAAATAATAAATATACAGAAAAAGAAGGCTATAGAAGCAAAATATTGCAAGACTATATACATGAATATGATTTTGATAAGAATTTAAAAACATTATATCCATATTATAAATCAAAATCAAAGTAAACTCTTACATATATTTTGTTCTCTATTACTAAAATATCACTGTCATCACTGTCATCCCATTGTTCATCGATTTGTTTGAGCGGGCACCAATAATGTCTCCATTTTGAGACTTGTTACTGTTTTTGGCATATTGAATACACCACTGGTAGCTTGCCTAGGCTCTCCCATGCGGGTGAGATACTCTTGGTAGCTTGCCAAGCTCTTCGAGAGGGATGGAGGAATGGAACCCAGGTTGGTTGCATGCAAAGGCAAACACCCTACCCGCTGTGCTATCTCTCCAGAACTACTAAAATATAATTAGATATATCAAATTATAAATTGATAAATGGCTATAGTATTTTTTTTAAAAAATTCCCTTTTTAGGCAGAGATCTATACATCCAAGAATACATAATACAATTAATTATAAAGATTCTTGATATTTCACTTTTAGACATATACTTATTTAAAATTTTCTTTACAATTCTTTCAAACAATATTTATTAAAAGAAAGTGACTCACAGGAACAATGTCCCAGAAAGCAGTTCATTATAAAATCTTCAGAAATTGCAGTGCTCTTGAGAATGATTTTTTTGACCTAGAATTAGTTGAAAATTAAAGTACAAATCAGCATAAATTAAAAAAAAAAAAGAAAGTCACAGAAATTGATATTTGCAGGATGAACAGGCTGAAGAAGAGTCCTATGATAGTAACTAAAGGGCAGAATCCAGACTAAAGGTCTCCTAGTCTTGTCCTCTGTTTGATCTTTTGTACTCCATTCCATGTTTCAATGTCATTATCTAAGCGTTAGAAAGAAGGGTCATTTTTATCCCCTTAAAATTTAGACTCTTAAACCTCAGTCTATCTTCATTTTTGTTTCCTTTGTGTTCTCAATTTATCTCTCCTGGTCTATCGTCATACAAAATTTACAACGTAGTGATGGGTAGACAAATAATTCTTTGCAGGAAAACCAAGTCAAGGAGTCATTGTTCATCGTCATTGTCATTGCTCAAACTTTCATGGATATTGCAGCATATAGAGGGTATTTCTATTCCCAATTTTGTCTCTATTTTACTTTTCTTAGCTTTCATATATGAAACTTAAAATGCAAAGTCTTTATTTTATATATTCTGTGTGGTATTCTTCCTCATCTCTAAAAGTTAAGTGCTGTGGAATACCTAGGGAAGCTCTTATGGTTTTGTTTATATCATCTTTTTTTAAAATGTTGCTCATATTTAGTTAGCAAATAATTGTTGCTACATGTGCAGACAGTGTGAATTGAAACTTGACAAAATACTCTAACAATGAACATACACATTTTCTGACATTAACTCTTATGGTGAATAGATAGAACTAGGCCTACATATGTTGCCTAACTTGTAGTACTAAAATACATTGCTTAAAAAAGAAATAAATGAGAAACCATTAATAATAAATGGGAGGCTTACATGGGATTACATGAAGGTTAAACAAAAAGTGGCCCTTTATTGAAAGTATGTCTTGGAAATAGTTCTCACCTATTTCTCTCTCTCCCACATTCACACACAGGGGTGCACACACATAGTCATACCCACACACATTCCACACCACATGCGCTCACACCTACAGACACACACACACACACACACAAATGCATATACACAATCCTAGCGTGTGTTTCTTTGTTTTTCCACAAAGTAAAATAGAGAGGTGAGAGTGAGAGTGATACAAAATATATAAGAGCCCTGACTGGAAATAAAGTTCAAATTTTCATCTAGAGAAAGAGAGAGAGAGAGAGAGAGAGAGAGAGAGAGAGAGAGACAGACAGACAGACAGACAGACAGACAGAGAGACAGAGAGACAGAGAGAGAGAGAGAGAGAACGAAAATAACACTAAATGGCATCATATGACCATGGCAATTTACAACAACTGAAATGGTGGAAGACGTGAAAAAAGATGAGGTTTAGTACCATGGTACCATGGAGGCAGCTATTATGTTGAGTTGACACAATTTTTATCCAATTTCTTGTGAAGGGACTTCTGCAGTTTCCTCTGAATGAATTATTTTCAATAATTTTTAAGTACCAACCAACTTGTTACATTTTGGATGTATTTTGAGATTGATAAAAATGTCTTTTCATCACTTGTCATCTTCTCCCTTCATCTTTCTTGCTTGTATATTCAGTCTTGATAGTCTCAAATTACTTCTAATTCCCAGAAGATATATTACTCTCTAAAATATCATTTAAAAAATCATTATTTTGCATTCCTCTCTGAAATATTTTAGATTAGCCTTAAAATCCAGTTTAAAGACTGGATCCATGTATAAAGTTATTTTAATTTCTTCAGGTAGATCAAATACTTATCTCTTTATATATAAGTACATGCACCTGTAAATCTGTAAATTTATTATGTTGTAATTGATGTTTATTGCTCCTGCAATATACCTCTCATCTCTTTTATAATCTACAAATTAACATAGTGTTTTGATACAGCTAGTGTTTGTTAAATAATGACAAAAGAAGGGAGATAAATGTCAATCATGACTGGACATAATTTTGAGGAGTGGTAAACATTCATTTCATGCAGAATATTGGAGAGTGCAAAGCAAGTCACCCATGGAAGTGACTTTGCTTCCACCCCCAAAACCCAGGCTGTGATCCTTCAGCAATAAATATATAACTAAACGTAACTCAATATGAAAAGAAAATACATTGTAATGCCTTGCACTAAAGTATTCCATAACTGTCTTTTGCCTGATCCATGACATGAATACATAAAAATGAATTAATGAAGAATTCATTTTCTCATCCGTAAAAAGCAAATGGCTTTTACTTCCCTTTCAGTCCTGAGTTTAAATTGTAAATCCTGGAGTCATAGAACTACTAAAAGTAATTTTAAGCCTGCAATCCTATTAATTTAGGGTGCTTTACTTTCCACAGATAATCCTTAAAAAATATCCCTGATCTGTTGATAAGAAAACATTTTCTGTGTGATAGCATTTTTTTTTTCTTGCGAATTTCCATAGAAGCTTGCACCTGAACTCTCAATCTTAATCTCCTTTTCTCTTTTCCTCCAGGGAGGCATTCTTCTTAAAGACCTACTTCTTGGAAAGAACAATTACATTTAACAAAGGACAAGGACTAATGCTATTACTATGTATATCCCTGTGCATTGGCAACTAAAAAAAATCATAGTAGATAGATTTATAAAAATTATTGCTATTTTATAGGGTAGGAAAGTTGCATTTAGTGAAGATCTGCATTTAATTTTTGTCTTTATGTTTTGATCTCAGTTTTATTTTCTCCTTGGCATTGATAAAAGCCCTTTTACACTAAAGACTTCTATTCATAAAGAATCTATCAGATTTTATAGTTTACATTGCTTTAGATAGGTAAAGAGGTAGGTAACACCATAGATAAATAAAAGATATAATAGCATTTTATCATATTATTTGTTATTACATTGAAGATTATATCTTGTAATTTATTAGAATGAAGTTTAAATGACTTTCAAGGTTATAATCTTATGCTGATAAAAATGTATACCCAATGCAAGTGTTCTCACTCTATTTCTGTAATAAAATATTTTTATGACAATAAAATATTAACTTATGCCTCTTATATTTTTTAAAAGCCTGCTATGATTATTTATACGTACATTGAGCAGAATGCTTGCATGAATAATATATATTTCTTTTATCACTACTGGGTGTTATATTCAAACATCATGATGAATGATTAAACTTTTTAACATACGTATTTTTCTGTCAGAAATACTTTGGAAGCACAGTTGATGAGGTGAATTTTTACAAAAACGCTTTCACTTTGGTGATGCACAACTTTCTATCTATAAACATAGACTTAGAGCGCATGCAAGGAATCAACAGTTGTTATACAGAAAACCCAAGAGCCACCATTGTGAAAACTACAGAATGCTATAATAAGAAATCTAAATTTTATTTGTTGTTTCAAATTATAAATAAATATGCATCCTTGTATACTAAGCATCAGATATGGAGGTGACAATACGCAAGATTTATAGATTGTTTTCTTGCTTTTTTTTTTTTCTTTGTTTGGGAGGGGCACATATGGTGGTGTTCTGGGATGATTTTTGCCTTTAAACTTAGGGAGCACTCCTGTGATGTTCAGGGGACCCAGTGTAGTGTAGAATCCAGCATATGTGCTGTCTCTCAGATTCCTTTCTTCATAGCTTACAATGTCATCCAGCTTTTAGAGTCCAGGCTGTAGGGAACCATTTTACCTTACTGATCTTATCCTATCACCATTGTTTGTCACTAGTTAACACCCATGCCACACCTAGCAAAGGTTGCCACTCCTGATCTTACTGATCTTATCCTATCACCATTTGTTTATCACTAGCTAATGCCCATGCCACACCCTGCATTTCTATTAGGGGTCCCCATGCATACTATACCACCTCCTCCCAGCAGGGAGGTATAAATACGGTAACTGCCATACAATAAACGCCTTTTCTCCCTCCTTGGGGCTCTGTGCCTGTTCATTTGGCTGCGTCCCCTTCTCAGCCCCACAAAGGGTTCTCCCTGCTGAACAGGACGAGACCTCCACACTAGGCTTTAGTATGTTCCTCAATAGAAATTGTAAATAGCTGTCTACAGTCTGATGAAAATGGGCCAAAGCCCATAATAATGTTCAAGACTTGATATTTATTTAAAAACCATATCATCGAAGCTGGCGGATTGAAGGAATATTCTAATAGTTTGGGGCTGGAGAGACAGTACTAGGTTAGGTAATTGCATTGTATATGCCTGGCTTTGATTTGAATCCCCAATACTGCTTACTGTCCCGGAGCACTGCCAAAGTGGGCTGTGAGCAAGGGGAATAATCCTTGAGCACTGCTGAATATGGCCTTGAGCACTTCTCCACCTCTGCCAAATGATATTCCAATCATTTTAAAGCGTTCTATTACTCTTAATTTGCCTTGTTCGTCTATAAGCTGAGGGAAAAGTCAGTTCTGAATATTGTTAATAGTGTTTGAGTTCCAGGATAAAAATGATATACTAGCAGTTTCCCACTTTATGGTTGAAATTAAAAATTCTAGGTATAAGAGAAATGTGGAATTCCTGAGAGAGCTAACGTAGATAATGCCCCACAACAGGAAGTGAAGAGGTCTATGATGAGACCACTTATGGCTAACACCTCAAAGAAATGATAATCTACGGCCATGACAGAATAGGTACACGCTGATGAAACTCCACCCCTCGACATCTCATTCCAATTCTGTCTCAATTGCCAGTTAGCTTGAAACTTCTAAGAAAAAGCCTCCAATTAGTGACCAAGAAGTTGCAGATAACAAGCTATGCGAGGCCAGTGGAAACCTGTTTGAGTGTCTCAAGGCTGGTAATACGTTGGAGAATTATTGGTTAATCCTTGCTTTGTCCCCAGGAAGTTTCCTGATTAACCAAATTTGCTGGTGAAAGGGGCACGCTTCAGCTTTTTAACTGTGACAGCAGCTGGCAGCATGCTACAAAGGACCTATGCAGTAATCACCAACTTGCTCTGTGAAGGCCAAAGGAAAAGTCTTTAGATGGAGCCCCGGAGGGTTCCATGCCTCAGAACTGCTGAGATTTTTGCAGTTGGAGTGATTTTAGAGAAATTTACAAGGAAAACTTCATTATGAATCTCTCATACGCAATGTCCCCTGAGAAGCTTATCACTGTTTGTCAACTGAAACAGAAGTCAGAATGCTTTTTTATTAATAGGGTTCACTTTTTTTTTCCAAAGGGATTGTTGTAAAATACCATGATTAATTGAAGATTTCTTCTTCCTTCTGATTTGCCTGATTGACACAAGTAACCCTTATTAATTTCCCCAGATGCCTAAAGCAGCAGTGGCAAAGAAACACAAGATGATGCATTATTTATGGTGATATTCAATGGTCATTTTAATCCTTATCACAAGTATTAATTTAATGAGGTCATATTACCATGTTGCGATGCCAGCATGTGGAGTATTGGTAAAACTCATTAGAGTCTCTACATTAAGATATTTTATTATGTTGTCACCATAGTCAGATACCTAAAACTATTTCTATGTGTTATATGCTGTGTAGACCATGTCTATCTACTATAATTGCACTTACATTTATGGAACTAAATAATTTATGTTGAAAGTTTAAAAGCCCTCCCAAATATACCATATCTTCACTAAAAAATATAATAAAAAAGGGTTTTAAGTGAAAGGGCCTTGAGATTTTCCTTCACTCATCTTTTTAGATAAAGCACCTGGTAACATTTATTATTTCTTAGAGAAATTAGCCCGGTAATACTCAGAATTATAATACTGCAGAATATTTCATCATTTACATTTGTTAGTGTTAGTATTAAGTACATCCTACTCAATACTATTTATCTTAAAATGTATGGTTTATTCAACTTCCATGACATAATTTCTAGGTCTCTTTCATCATTTCCATAAGCTTTTACTTTCAATTAGTGTTTTAATGCATGGATATCAAAAATACACTTGAAAAAATAAACTAAATATTTTATTAAAGACGGACACTGTTGAATTATGAAGATTAAAATATTTATGAATTATTCAATTTTTAGTGTTCAAGTACAAACTTCAGAACATGTGTTTCAAATTGTCAGAATTATTAATGAAAAATGAATATTCTCGGAAAGCTTAGTTATTATAAGAGTTTGTTCTCATAGAAATAAATGCATAATTTATCTTAGGTAATTATAATAATATAGCACTATCATCCCATTGTTCATCGATTTGCTCGAGCGGACACCAGTAACGTCTCCATTATGAGACTTGTTGTTACTGTTTTTGGCATATCGAATACAACACAGGTGGCTTGCCAGACTCTTCCATGTGGGCGGGATAGTCTCAATAGCTTGCCAGGCTCTCCAAGAGGAATGGAAAAATCGAACCTGGGTCTGCCACATGCAAGGCAAACGCCCTACCTGCTGTGCTATCACTCCAGTTCCTTACATAAATAATTAATATACTAACTATATTATATATTATTTTGAGGCCAAACTTAGTGGTGCTCAGGGGAAATCCCTGGCTCAGTGCTAGGGGGTTCTCCATCTGTGCCTGGTCGACTATTTGGTGACAGGGATCAAACTGGGCCTTGTGTTTAAAGAGCAGTGAACTTATTGGGCTCTTTTTCTGGACTCTGATTATTATGCTTTCAGAAAATTAGAAATATGGCCAGTTATACTTTAACTATATACTTCTTTCATATAACTCACAAATGTGCTTGCTTAAAATATTCAAACATACTACTTAGTTTTTATTGCATTTAATAGAATTTTTGCCTATAAAATAATTCCTTCCAAATATAACTTTTCTAATAATATGACATTATTTGTGCAATTGTAGTTTACCCTCTAAACAGAGCTGGGGTGTTTAGTTTTTGTGAACCAGCTGCGGATAGCTCATTTATAACCTCTTTTGTGACCTCCCACGTTCTTACCTCTGATGAGAGCTTTACAAACATTGACTATAGCTTTAAATTATGTAACGTGTCATTGTATTATGATTCTTGGTGAACTGACACTGTGATTTTCCCCAGAGCAGTATTTGATGTGTTAGAGAAGTATTTCTGCTGTTTTCAAAACTTAACCCAATATAGATGGACATATACATAAATACATATATAGCATACATATATGCATATCTGTATTTGCATATATAAATACATTTGTCCCAGCCACTGAGCTTTAACAAAAATAATTATACCTCTGAGAGTAGGTCATAGAATTTGGTAAAATATTGTCAGAATAGCACACAATATACAGAATAGAAAGCCTGATCATCAGTATGAAAGTTAGCAGTCAGTCAACAGCTGCTTCACCTAGAAAACTGCAGCTTCCTCCATTATAAAAAAAAAAAAATGGCTTCAAGCTTTCGTGTATAGTCCAGATAAGAGAAACCCTAGGCTGTCAATCAGTAAGGAAGAACAAGCCAGGAGGGATATTGGGGCCAGGGGTCTGGAACTATGAGCTACACTGGAAAATCCGCTGAGACCCTAAAGCTCAAAGGCAGAGAAAAAGTGCAAGACTTTTTTGCTCCCCCAACTATACGCTTTAGCTTTCTCTTTGAGAGCTCATTGAAACCGAACAGGACCCCAGCTTTCCAAGTGTGCCTGTCTCACTAGACTTCACGCGCCATAAAGACCAGAAGCATGTTTCTTTCCATAGCTATTTCCCCGATCCTGGATAGAATCCTTATGTACAACAGGGACTCATGAGCTTGCTGAAAAGCATACGCTAAACGTCCTCTAAGTGCTAGGCACTGCTAATATTCTCCTTTACATAATCCTCACAACTCATAAGCAGCATTTGGAATGACCACCTTTTTCTGATCTTCATATGAAACTACTGTGTGTGTGTGTGTGTGTGTGTGTGTGTGTGTGTGTGTGTGTGTGTGTGTGTGTGTGAGATACCCCTGGCTCTAGGTTTGGAGGGCCACACAGTGCCAGCAAGATCATACCAGAGTCTGCTACACTCAAGGTAAGCACCTTAATACCCTTTGCTGCTATCTATACAGTCTTAGATCTTGAGTGAAGGGAAGAAAGAACGAGAATCTTGTCATTGTACTCCTTACACTTTCTTAACTCAGTAGCTGTGCTTTAAGATCTTGGAGTGGAAACTGAAAAAAACTTTATCACACCTTTACAGAAAATCTTAAGCCTATTCTTTTAAGGCTTTTACCAAAAATGGAGGAAGTAATACTTGCAAAAACATTTTTAAGGTAAATATTAGTGATACCAAAATTAGAAAACAGCACCACACACAAAAGAAACTAGGGGTTAATACCTCTGCTAAGGATGAAACATTATCAATAAAATATTAGCAAAAAAAATTCAATAATGCCTCTAAAGAATCATACATTTAAAATCAAATAAGGTTTAAATAAGGTTTATTTTAGGCACATAACGGTGGCTTAACAAATGCAAACAAATTTATATATAACCAGTCTATATGAGGAAATACAGAAATCATAAAGATCTTTGCATTAAACAAAGTTTATCAACTATTTGTGATAAAGCTTTCTAATAAAATAAGGATTGAAGGAATATATTTAAGCTAATAAAATCCATATACTTTAAATATATAACTAATACAGCAAATGACAAAAAATACTTTTTTCTTGAAAATTCTATCATTTCTATTTATTATAACTATTTGCCAAATGCTGTAAACAATAGCAAGGGATAAAAGAAATACATATTTGAACTTAAATGAAACTATCATTATTTTTAGATGTAAGATAAAATAGGAGGGGGAGTACTGGAGAAATTGGTTATAGAAAATGTGCGCTGGTGGAGGGATGGGTGTTTGATCATTCTATGACTGAAGCTCAAACATGAAAGCTTTGTCACTATCTTATGGTGATTCAACATAAAAATTCAATTAAAAAAGGTAAAATAGGAAACTAAGTTCTCCATTAAAATATAGTAAAAATTATAACAGCAAGATATCAAGTTATAAATGTAGCACAGATATCTGTTGCACTTTCATATACAAATAGTGAACGAGAATACGAATAAATTAAGAAATCAATCCTATTTATAATTGCACTCAAAATATTTAAATATTTACTAATAACAAATAAGGTAAAAAAGAAAGCAAATAAGGTAAAATGTCCATAAAAACTGAATAATACACTGTTAAAAGACATAGACCAAAACATTGAGAAATAGAGCCATCTCCTGCACATGAATACAGTGAATTAATGTGGTGAATGTGCACATTTTACCAAAAGGGTAAATGCAAACTCTTAGGGTTAATGCAACCCAAATCAAATTCCAAAGACTCTTTAAAGGAACCAGAACAAAATTTTACCATGTATAGAGTTATAAAATACTTTCAATAGCTAAGAAAGTGTTGAAGGAGAGAAAAAATCAAGAAAAGAACCATGTTATTGGACTCAAAATAGAATGCAAAAAAAATAGAGTACAGAACAGAAAGAGTAAAAATAATATGGCATCAGTATAAAAGTAGAAGCAAAAAGACATCAATGAAATGGAACTTAAATCCCAGAAATAGATATCAAAATTTACAACAGAAGATTATAACATACAGTGGATAATGGAGAGTCAAACAAATGTTGAAGCAACTGTACCACTAGCCACATGCAAAACAAAACAAAACAAAAGAAATAAGATAACAAAAGGAAGTTGAAAATATAAAAAAACGTATTTTAAAATTAGGCAAATTTGGCATACATTTCTCCTACAAGGACATACAGAAGGCATATAGGAAAAATGTTCATCATCAGGGAAATTCAAACTCAACCACAGTAAGATATTTACTACCTGACTCCTGAGAGAGTGGCTTGCATCAAAAGTTGCAATATCATCAGGTTCAAGGATCACAGGGAAGGGCCAGAGAGATAGTTCAGTGGACTTGGCCTTGCCTAGCCAAGCAGGGTTTGATCCCTGAGGCTTTATGTGATTCTCCATGATCCCTGAGCACAGTCAGGTTTAAGCCCAGAGCACCACTATCTGTGGCATCAAAACAAAGTACAATAAAGCAAACAACAACCCAAAAAGAACACATGGAGGAAAAGGAACAATACGCTTTGTTGATAGGAATGAAAATTAATGCAAGTTTTGGAAAAGGCTCTGGGATTTCCATAGATAGAGATGCCATACAATCCAGCAATTTCACTTTGGACATTTTTCCCAAAGAACATCGAAACATTAATATAAGAATTGCATCTACTTCTGTACTTATTGTAGAAAAGTTTATGATAATTAAAATAACAAAATAACAAAAGTGTCCTTGATAGATGATTGGATAAAAATGGAACATACACTACTATAGAACTCATAAAGAATGGAAGTTTACCATTTGTCACAAAATGGATTTTTTTTAAATGTTAGAGAATCCCTGGGTGCGTATCAGCATCAAACATTGCAATATCAACAGTTGTCAATGATCAGGATCAAGAATTGAGCTCATGACCTCATGCTTGCCCAGGGCAAACTTTAAGCCACCGAACTATCTTCTGGGACCCCTCAAAATGGAAATTTCTTGAATAATTTATGCAAATGAACAAAGTAAAAGGAAAAATAATACTAGCAGGTAATTTTCTGATGAGAACAATATTAGGATATAAAATAATACAAAAAGAAACATTTTTGGAAATGTAATAATAGAACTAAAGTTACCTAAGGATGTGGAAGAACGAGATAAGGCTTTGGGGTAGAAATGTAAAGTTATAGAGGAATAAAATTAACCAATAGTAAAAATGTTTTTGCTTTCCGATTATAATCACTTATCAATTAACAGTGATGACTCTCATTCCCCTGACTCTGAAAGAGCCTCCAATGCGGCACAGTTGGGAAGGACGAGTAAAGAGAGGCTGCTAAAATCTCAGGGCTAGGATGAATGGAGACATTACTGACGTCCGCTCAAGCAAAATGATGGACAACGGATGACAGTGATGGCAGTGACAGTGAATCACTTATCAATAGCAGTGACTATAGATCCTATGTAACTTTGTACATTAAAATGTACACATATATGGATATATACATAGATTCAGATATAGCTATAGATTAGATAAAGATATGAAAATATATAAAATCATTCAGATACTATTAATGGATTGTTTAGCATGGGAGGGAGGTGAGATATATCTCCTATTTCTTTTGAACCAAAATGAAAAATAATTGCCCAAAGTATATCATCTTTGACTTTGTCAAAAGTCAGTGTACACACTCACAAAAGAGAAATGCGAATTCTGAACATTGAAATTCAAGTCCTAAAGTCTATGAAACAGTTTTTGACCTTGAGCCATCTAATCTATTTCTTGGTGTGTAATATAGGTAATTAAGTACAAAGATTTCTCTGTATTGGCCATTTAATCTTTAAAATATTCAGCCTCTTCATATGTATAATGTGATAAATATTGTGATGCTATTTATGTTTAGTGCATTTTATTCAATGAAATAATTTGAGATGACTTTACATTTGTAATTAAATTATAATTAAAGTTATAAATATTCATTGTGTTATAAATGGAATATAGAAAAGAAAAGTTAAACACACAATCCAAAAGGAGGTAATAGGTAGGAAAAAATGAACCACCCCTATTTAATAGCTACTTAATATCTCATAAATATGATAATGCAGGTAATACTAATAATTTTCACATGTTACACATACTTTTTCAGAATGAGTAATATGGAGTAAATTAATTTATGAGAAAGGACATTTGAAAGAGAAAACACTGTTACTAGCATTCCTTAATGTTTTTCTTGAAAGGTCTTCCCATATATTTTGCTTTCTTATTTTATATTATCAGAACTGGAGCGATAGCACAGCGAATAGGGCATTTCCCTTGCATGTGGCTGACCCGGGTTCAATTCCTCCATCCCTCTCAGAGAGCCTGGCAAATGACTGTGAGTATCCTGCTTGCGTGGCAGAGCCTGACGAGCTACCCGTGGTGTATTCCATATGTCAAAAACAGTAACAATAAGTCTCACAATGGAGCCGTTACTGGTGCCCGCTCGAGCAAATCAGTGAACAACGTAATGACAGTGCTACGGTGCTACAGATTAGATAAAGACATGAAAATATTATGTCTTTATATTATCAATGGTTATCTATAGTTTTATTTTTTATTTTTTATTATATTATGTCTTTATATTATCAATAGTTACCTATAGTTTTATTTTTCTTACTGTGTGATCACCTGAAGGAAATTGTGAGTCTCTTGAGAAGGTGGGATTTCCTTTTATTTACTCCCAGCTTATCTTTTCTAAAAGAAGTTTTTCTCTCCTAAGACAATTCTCATGTTAAGACAGACATAGCAGACAAAACATAAGAGGTAGCTATAATGACATTTACAATAAAAATTACTGAGAATTATGAGAGGATCTTGGATAATATAAGATATTAAAGACATATTTTATGGCTTAGAGATCCTTGGCTTTTCAGAATTGACTCCTCCCTCTGGTTTGATGGAATATATTAATTTTTGTTTCAACTTTGTAAGCTATTTGACAGTACTGTAATGAGCCTGAGGCTCACACTTCTGCACAAGAGCACATTCCTGTTATCAAAAAAGGGTCATTTTTTCATAGTGCTCCCTTTTGTATCTGACCAATGGATCTTGTGACTCAGAAAATCATCAATAGTATGAGAACAAAAACAAAACAAATGATAAAAAAGAGATGCATTTTCCTAATGAGTTCTTATGTAAAATATTGAATACTTTTATCTCAATTATCTATTTGAGGAAAATAAAATGGAAAAAAATCTGTCATAAAGTTCCCCATAAAATAAATGAGTTTTCATATCTACAAACCATGGTTGTAGGAAAGTAGTCAAACAGCTTTAAGATAATTTCTTCTATTATAAAGCAATAAATCTTAAATCTATTTGAGTACCAAAATGATTGCCATACCAAAAACTGGAAAGAAAATTTTATAAAAATAAGAAAGCCAGTTCTGTTGTGAGCAGAAAGTGTCATTCAAGATGCAAAATACCTTTCTTTATTTTTTGCCAGTGGCAATCAATCTTCACTGTACAAACTAAGATATCTCTGTGGAATTTTCTTCAATATTCTCTAGCAGGAAATATCTCTCTATAAAGATATATTATAAACCAGTTAATGAAATATTTATCAAAAAGCCTATAAAGGTATACTGGTAAAATAACTGATGTAAAATAAGAATAATCCAACATACTGTAACTATATAAATAAATCCTAAACGTACTACTTTGCATTAATTTTTTAAAAGGAGAAACTTTCCTATTTGAAGCAATTATGGGGAACATGGTTTTAGAAAAGCATTATTAAAAATCAACTAGCAATCCAGGTTAAAACTGTAGATATACTGTTAAATACATCAAAGTAATAGATTTTTTGTAATGTCCCTAAACTTTATTCTTTATTTGCTTAGACAAACCTATTTTTTAAATACACATTTAATTTTGTACTGGAGACAATTATGTCAAATACACTTAACTGTTTTCATTATATGTAAACAGAAGTTTTGCGTATTTTGGAGGATATTGTAATGGTTCGAAATACTGAGCACTGTGGCCTAGAGTAATTTAGGCTGAGCTTCCTTTGGGGGCATGAGGAATGTCCTAAATCCCCCACCAAATTCTTTCTTTTATATAATTAGAATTAGTTTGTGATTGTACAAAGATATAATTTTGCCCCAAATAGTCAGTATAAACATCTGGAGGCAAAAATTAGAAAATAATCAGCTTCTTCCATTCCCTTTGAGTTCATATTCTGTTTGTGACATGCTGTGAGGGCCTTAGTAACTCCTGTCCGTGAAAGTCAGCCTTGTTTACATTGGAGTAGTTTTGAGAAACAATGGAATGTGTACTCAATGTTGAATAATTGATATGCAATAGACAATATTATATGCTCACCCAGTGGAAGTATTACTGAGGCTGGATATTTATATGTTTTGCCCTATTGTAGTATATCATTATAGTATACTATATATCTAGACTCAGGAATACCTCCACAGGGTGAGCATATAACGCAATGCTTGAGCTGGAACCTTTCAGTGGTGACTGAAAGAGGCTGGAATCAGCATTATCCCAGACCAAATGGAATACATATTCACCTTGTTCTATGAACACTTTTGGACCATTTTCTCTCTTGCCCCTACATCACCCCTCTCTCTCTCTCATTATCGTAACTTCTAAGTTCTACTATGATTTGTATGGTTTTCTTTTATCCAGTTGTTGATTTTTCCACTTTTATTTTGCTTTAGACCAGTTGAATTTAGAATACATTTATTTTCGAGGTATGTTCAGATAAAGTTAATTTATGATCTGCAGTTAAACTGAATGCAGAGCACAGTGATCTTCCTCGGAGTAATTACCATCCAAGATTACCAATTGCAGAAAAGGGGTCAGAAGAAGCTTTATTACAGTACCATATAAGATATGGACCTTTTGATCCTTTTATCTCTAAAGCACATAATGTACTTTTTTTTTTACATTAAGGACTGAAATTGCAGCCCATTAAAATTAAGCATTTAAAATAATCATTTGTAGTCATTTGTAAAGGATAACAGTACCTACATGCATTTCAAGACTATTTGATTTATGAATTTTGTCAGCCATTCACTGCATGTAGAAATTGGATATATTTAGTGATTAATCTATAACAAAACTAACAAAAAATATATTTCTCAAAATCCAATGGCTATCTTATCTTTTTATGACTAAATATTTACTCTTGGATGGGTCTTTCAAGCTTCACATAATTTTGCCTTTTTTATTTTAGCTTGTATCTTTTATTCATCTTTTAAAATTTTGATTCTTAATTTTACTTTATTGAGATTATTGATATTTATCAATGTGTAAACTTAAGACAGCAGCTTGGTTATTTGATGCAATATATTGTGAAATGATTGTAATAAAGGGCCTACTAATACATTATTATCTTTTGGTGGGTGATGAGACTATATTTCAAATTTCAAGTTATAATGCAGTAGAATGAAAATACTCACTCTGATGTCCATTATCTCCCCATATTTTGACTAGTTCTCGAGTATTATTTTAATCTTTAAAACATCATATAAATTCTCAAGTAGTTATAAACATATAAATTCTCAAGTGGGTAGTGACTCAATGTCCTTTACAGGGATATCAGTATGTAGTCAATTATAAATAAAATAAAACTGTATCCATGGATATCTTTATAAATATAAAATGTATTCCTTTATTTCTAAAAGATAACTAAAAATTGAGGTGTTTTGATGCCCAGAATCTATTTTAATGCAACAACATGTTTTTACTGCTAAAAATGACTTATTCCTTCATAAAACTTAATGATAGGTAAAGTCTTTCTGAAAGCTATGACGATGAAAAATAATATTGTTTGACTTCCAATTACACTGTAAGGTTGTATTTATCAAAGTTTTGTTGAGTAAAGACATACTTTTTTGATCAATGGATTAAAATTGAGAATAAGAACTCAAATAGATGAACAGTTAGTTAATCCATAACAGTGGAGTTAGTGCATGAAGTGGAGCAAAGAAAGGGCTCTGTAGCAACTGGTTGTAAAAGTAGATAGCATATAGAGGAAGGAAGGAAGGAAGGAAGGAAGGAAGGAAGGAAGGAAGGAAGGAAGGAAGGAAGGAAGGAAGGAAGGAAGGAAGGAAGGAAGGAAGGAAGGAAGGAAGGAAGGAAGGAAGGAAGGAAGGAAGGGAAGGAGAGAGGGAGGGAGGGAGGAAGGGAGAAGGCACCTATCTCATACCACACACAAAAGTTAATTAAATGTGGAATAAAACCATTACCTGAATCAGGGGAAAACTTATAACTCTTCAAGATTTGTACAATATAAGCAAATGGGTATTAGGCAAGTAAAATATTTTCAATGGTAGGGTAGTGGTCAATCTATCTTCATACATTTGTCACATATTTTTGGGATGTGCAACACAACAAAACGAGCCCTATTGTGACCTACTGGCTTTAGTAAATAATATATCTGTATGGAATCATTTCTTAAAAAATATTTCACTCAATTTTAACTTGCACACTAAAATACAGGATTTTAGTATAGAATATATGTGGAGGAATCTGCTTGTGGGAATTCAATTTTGTTCAATTTTTCTATTAACCACATACAAAATTTAGTGTGCATGTGTTTTGGAACATCTAAGTAGATATATTCATCCATTTGTCTACACATATGCATATACATTATGTTCTGCAAAAGAAGACTAAATTAATCATTAAGTGCTTTTAGTGAGGAGAAAAATCGGTGTTTATTTGCTGAAAATTATTCCAAGGTTAGTAATATGATACTTTACATATGTTATCTCATAAAACTTCAATTTTTAACTCTTTATTATTGTGGCTTAAGTCACAAATCTTCAGCAGTCTTCCTGCTTATTATTTTGATACATAGAGTGACTCACCTCACCACCAACTTAAGTGCCCAAGACCCTCTATCCTTGTTGTTATGTTGCTTCTACTCCATGTAAGAATTTTTTTCCCTACATGTCACCCCACTCTCACTTAATGTTCTGTACTCCAGGACAAAAGGTTTGCTATATATAAAATGCACACAAATCTTAGCAACAATACCCACTTATAGCCATTAAAACTTGGGAAGAGAGGGGCCAGAGGGATAGTACATCTAGTAAGATACTTGCCCTGCATGTGGCCGATCCAGATCCAATCGCTGGCATCCCATATGGTGCATTGAGCACCACTAGGAGTTATTCCTGAATGCAGTAATAGGAGTAACCCCGGAGCACTTCAAGATTTGGCCTAAAACAAAACAGAAAAAAATTGAAAGATGATCTGAACAGAAACTTCCACAATAAGAATATATGGGGGGCAGGGACTGCTAGCATATAAGAAAGTGTTCATTCTTACTAATTATCAGGGAAATCCACAAATCATAATGACAATAAGATACCACCTTATATCAGTGAGTATTGCACATATCAGGAAGACTGGAAACAATCAGTGTTGGTGGGGATGCGGTGAAAAAGGAATTCTTTCACTATTGGTAAAAATGTCTGGTTCAGATTCAGTGGAAAACAACATGGAAATTTCTCACTACAGAAAGACTGGGGTTCCCATATGACTCATTGATACAACTTTTGGTATCTACTTCCAAAACACTAAAACTTTAATTTGAAAAGATATATGCATTGTTTTATTCCTTGCAGTGCTAAGTATATAAGATGGGATGTGGAAACAACCCAAGTATCAAAGCATAGATTAATGAGTAAAGAATTGTGGTACATACACACAATAGAATATATCATGACCACACATTACTGTACAAAGCATGCAGTTTGCAGAAAGTTGTATAAAACTGGAGAGTATCATACTCAGTGAAATGAACTAGAGAAAGAAGAACGACCGCTAGATTCACTCACTCATAAGTAGCATGTGATTTCTATTTTCCCATTATTATTTTTTAAGACCAGGAACTATAAAGAAGCTTAACTTGGTAATTGTATATCAGTGTATCTTATGATGCAGTCTAGCTGTCAGCCAGAGTGACTCCCTGAAAATTAAAAAAGTAACAACAAATAGAATCATAAGAGAAACTTCCTGGAAGGATCACTCAAATGGATTTAGTTGTGGACTCTCATTCTTTGCTGGCATTAGTGTGAAGTTCAGTTCTCCATTACATATTTTTATTCTTTAAGGTAACTCAGGATAGGGCAGTTTGTTTTAATTAGAATAAGTGTTTCAAGAGAGAGGAATATAAATCAAATGGAAACCATAATATTCTCTCTATATTAATTGTGGATGTGGGATATTATCAATTTAAATATACTAGTCACACAACACCAAACTTGATTCACTCTATATATTTTTAAATGCCATAGCAGGATACTATAAAAGAACATCCTGGAAGATGGCCACCAGAGTCCAGAGAGAGAAACAAAGACCATAAGAGCATATTAAATGGGCTGGCGCTATAGTACTGCCAGTAGGGCATTTGCCTTGCATGCGACCAACCTGGGTTTGATCCCCAGCATCCTATATGGATCTCCAAGCACTGGCAGGAGTAATTCCTGAGTGCAGAGCCAGGAGTAACCTATGAGCACTGCTGCGTGTGACCCCAGAAGGGAAAAAAAAATTAAAGAGCATATTAAATATACTAAGATGGCTATGAGCTAAATTATGACCACTTTCCATCAATTCATACTTTCAAATTCTAATCTTCAGTGAAATGTTATTTAGTAAAAGGTCCTTGGATGAAGTGATATAGATGAAATAAATTAATAAGAATCTAGAATGCCATAGAGGTGGTACTTTTACAGCAAGTCACTGTCTCTGCAGTTTGTAGACAGTGGGAAGGGGGACATCTGTATTGGAGGATAGAATCCTCTCCAGATACACTTCCTGTTGGCATCTTTATCTTGGATCTTGAGAATATTACTCTAATTTGAGTGGTTCTTTGTGATTGCTGCTCAGGCCACTCAAGCTTGGTCTCACATGGAGCTCAGTACAGAAAGAAAGCAGAGAGGGATTTCATGAACACTAAATAGGAAGAAAAAACTTTCCAGAGAGAGAACCACATAAGTTGGATTCTGTGTAACCTTTAAAAAAAAATTAAAGAAGTGACTACAGAGCTTGGGTTATAGACACTTGACTTGCATGAAGCTAACCCCGGTTCAATTCCTAGCACCGCATTCGGTCCCTGGAGACCCCCTAGTATGACCCCTGAGTGCAGAGCCAGAAGTATGCCCTGTGCATAGTCAGCCATATCCCCCAAATGTAAAAAATAATAAATAAAGGAGAAGTGAATAAATACATTGCTTAAATAAAATTATGATTTTGGTATCATAACCACAGTCTTTGTTACTCAAAGATACATGCATTTTGTACATTGTAGGCCGATTTGATTTCTTACAAAAAATTGGGATTCCTTTAGTTTTTTTTCTCCAGATCTTAGGTTCTTTTCCCCTTTACTACATAATGAGCTTGTAATATAATAAATCTGAAATTCTTATTTATTCAGATAAACAGTATTTTCTCTGGAAATCTATAGCGCTATTAAGATTGTTAATTTTGTCTCATTTATTCTGGCAGAAAGTATCTTAATCATTTATCAGTTTAATGAAACATTCTCTTCACATAGTATTCAGTGAATATATTAGGCAGATTTTAATTATAAACAACAGGATACCTTTTTGAAAATGAGATCTAAATATTAAGCCTATACAGCATTTCTTTGATTACCTTTTTCTAAACTGATAAAAATGGCCAATTTTAACACATTATAAAGTCTTCAAACAGCCTCGTTGAAAACTTTAAACACTTTGATTATAATTAAATGTCTTTCTTCTTCAGCTTACTGAAAAGAGGAAAAAGGTACAAACCATGTCACTCTGCTTAACAGCAGGTGCCATTCTAACAGTTTTTGATAATATTTTATGTTTTTAGTTAATAAAAATCTTTAGAAAATATTTCAATCCTACTTATTTGTTTTGTGTAGCACCTCCTGTATTTCTATTTACTGCAGTGCATTACATTCCAAGAGAAAACTATTTCCCATTTTCTCTAGGATCCCAGTAATTCAATTTTAACCTTCCCTAGTTTTTCATTCACAATAAATAAGTGTTCTGTTTCCTGACTCAGGAATTACATCATTTGAAACATCCTGAAATTAGCTTGGCAACTTTGTAAATTTCACTTATCTCAAAGTAACACACAGCATATCAAATATCCTAATGCTTCATACATAGGTCTACATCAAATATAATCATGATTTTTTTCTCAGAAATATATTAAGTTGTTCAAATTGAATTGAATAAAGAATGAAATGCTATGAATTTTATCTGCAACAACGTACACAAAAACAGTCGAGGTGACTAAATCTTGTCTTGTGCAAATCCAACTAGATACACATTTCTAAAGGCAATTTGTTTAAGGTGTACATTGAACCTAATGTTTTCTTATGCCACAGCCTTAGACTATATAAAAGAAATTAACAAAAGATAAAATAACAACTAGACTTTCATGTGTGGTGTTTGGCTGTGGTGCTTAAGTTGATACCTGTACTGGTATCTCAAATTTAAATTATTTAATTACTTAATTAATTTTATTTTTGGTCCATACATGATGGTGCTTAGGCTTATACCTGGCTTTGCACCTTGGCATATACTATATGAAAGTGAATTTGTGGCAGGGATGTTTAACGTGTATTAAAAGTTGAAAACTTTAGGACCATGTGACATATAGCGGGTTATGTCCCTGGAAGCCCACAGAGTACCAGGAGTGATACCTGAGTGCAGCACCAGGGGTAAATCCTGGGAAGTGCTGCATGGGACCCAACAATGATAATACAAAACAACAACAAACTCAAAGTTTTAATAATAATTATGAAATTTTAGATACATCACATAAACTCTTTGATTAGAAAAACCGAGGCTTCATTTCTAACCAATCGCTCTTCTCATAAGTAAATAATGTAATGAAAATCTTTAGAAAATCAAAGTATTGGGCCAGAGAGATAGTTCATGTAGGTGAGCCAGATTCTGAGCCCCAAATGATCCTCTGAGACCAGCAAGAGTGATCCCTAAGCACAGAACCATGAGTACGCCCTGAGCACAGCCAGGCGTGTCCTCCTCCCCAAACTTAAATTAAAAGTATAATAATAAAACTCCAGTAATATTTTTGAACAAAACATGTCTTCCTCTAACCAGCTCCTCCCCAACTAGTTTATATTTTCCATCCAAATAATGGTGATATTTAAGGTGGGGAAACTTGATCCATTTACTTTGGCTTTTTGAAAGGGTTGGCGTCCAATTGGAAGTACTAAAAGATGATCTGCAGGGTGCTCAGGGCACCAAGTGGTGCCTGAGAATTGAGCTGCCTTAAGCAGCTTTATAATCTAGCCCTGGAACTAAAAATTTCATCATTATTAACTCATTCTTATGGGCTTTGTGAGGCTTCTTGACTCAGGTGAAAATAGAAATGTTTCCTTGGCTAAAACCATTAAGAAGCAGGAACCAGAGGGACAAAGCAGCTGTGAAGGTACTTGCCTTGCATGCTGGGGTTTGGGTGGGTGGTGCATGGGGTCAGGGGGAGGGAAACTGGAGACATAGATGTGGGAAATGTACACTGGTGGAGGGATGGTTGTTGAAACATTGTGTTTCTGAAAGCTGACCTTGAACTTTGTAGCTGTGTATCTCAGGATGATCCAGTACTCATAATTCGATAATACAAGTAAAATTATAATATATAAAGTATTATATAATTATTATTTATTATAATATAAGTAACATTATATTAGTTATCGTTTACATAGAATATTGAGTATTAAGTATTGACACCTGACACATAATGGAAGCTCAGTGAAACTTTTGCCTAATCTCACATTCCAAATTTTTTCGGGTAACAAAGAAATAACAATGAATCAGTGCATATGCTGCCCAAACCCACTTGCTGCTTGCACCCATGTGGCTGAGCTCATGTGGTGTCTGAGCAAAGTGTCCCCCGCATCTTTCCTCTTGAGATGTGTACATTCATGCTTTCCTACCTAATGCTGGGATGTGTGTAGAAGCTCTCTCTGCCCTTGGAGATGCTGGGCTTCTTTCTTGAGCACATTACTCTCTACTCTCTCCCACTTTCTCTTCTTCCTTCTCTTCAAAACCTCCAAATAAAGTATGCTTTCCTTCAAAAAGAAATTTAAAAAGAACAGAAAAGAAATGACAATGAATCAAGATGTGGTACACTCTAGGTTTCTCACATGTGGATATACCTTTCAGCTCGATTATCATTTTGTTCAAAAGGAAGAACCCTGGTGCGAGGATAAGTTCATCTGAAAGAGTTTTTTACTAAAGATAGTTTACACTCTTTAATCACTTCTTAAATTCTGTCTCTATTGTCAAGCTAATGCTCTGTCCTCCTGGTGTCGTTCATAGACCCTAGGACTGGGGAATTAACAATTTCCAATGGTAATGTATAGCTTTGTAAGACAAGCACTGTAGCACTGCAGCACTGTTTTCCCCTCCTTCATCGATTTGCTCAAGCGGGCACTAATAATGTCTTCATTGTGAGACTTGTTGTTACTGTTTTTGGCATATTGAATATGCCACGGGTAGCTTGCCAGGCTCTGCCGTGCAGGCAGGATACTCTTGGTAGCTTGACAGGCTCTGCTGTGCAGATGGGATACTCTTGGTAGCTTGCCGGGTTCTCCAAGAGGGATGGAGGAATTGAACCTGGGTCGGCCACATGCAAGGCAAACACCCTGCCCGCTGTGCTATTGCTCAAGCCCCTTGGAAGAAAAAAATAAAATAATTAAACTACTTTTATTTTTAAAACAAAATTTAAGAAAAGAAAGATATAGTTCAGAGAGATATTAGCAGGGTTTAGGACTTATTTTGCATGCTCCTGACCCTGTTTGGGTCCCTACCCCACACGGTTCTCAGAGCACTGTCATGAATGATTCTAATAATAGTTTCAGGAGTGAGAGTTGAGCTCCACTGAGTGTGACCTAAAAACAAAACAAAGAGACCAAAAAAAAAAAGAGAAAGAAGAAAGGAGAGATTTTATGAAAGCACCTTGCTAACATGAGAAAACAGTAGTTCAAAGTAATTATGGAACAAAACCTTATCCAGCAATTTCACTTACAGTTGAGAAAATTGCACCTAAATAGGTTATGTAAGTTGTGTAAGGTCCCACTAAGAATGAGTACATAGGTACAGTAAAATTAGATATCCTCAAGTCCGGTGATATTTAAGCTGCATTAAGCTGTCATTTTATTTAATTAACCACAACCCAAATTTTGCATGCTTAAGAAAGTTATTTAAAACAGCATCCACCTGAAACAGAGTAAATGTCAAAAGAACTATATGTCATAAATTTTTAATATATTTTACCTCTTCCTCATTACAGGGGAAAAAAGGAGAGGATAAGAGTATTCAATATAAATCTTGATGCATAATTATATTTGATTTTATACCAGGTATGTGGCAAGTATGTGAAATTAATATGAGCCTTAATTTTACCATTGCATTGATTAAAACTAGGAAATGGAACAAAGATATTTGGAACATAGTATATCTAGAACTCTTCTTAATATAGAATTGATACAACTATATTTGGCTTCCAAAATATTTGTTGGCATTTATTTTAAACTAATAACTGCAATTTGACTAAGAATTATTTCCACTATTAATTTTAAACTGGAATACTGTTGATAGTAGTTAATATTAAAATTCTCTGTGCTTCAGATTCTGTAAGAAACAAATAAAATGTGCAGTTCTGTTTCCAAGACAGTTTCATTTGCATTTCATTACACTTTTAACCCTCAATTTTTATTCTTTTAGAGGCTATTATAGGAACTGGTAATCATACCTTATATATTATAAACAACACTTGGGTCATCAGAAAGATCGTGTGATTCATTCCTCTGATTCTAACCATGACAACCTTAGATCATTCAACACTACACTTATGTCTCTAATTTTTCCTTATACCAGGTGTTAAGCTTAAATCCAATCCATTTCTTAAAATGTCTATCTCCTTAGAGGCAGATATGTAAAAGAAATTGAACTACATTGTGGTAGGAATAAAATAATTAGTATTTGATATCCAGCTCACAATCAAAGAATGAACTAAAAACACAATATAAGATGCAAAATAGCATTTTAATAAAGCAATGGCGAAGTCATAAAGTGATATTCAATTCATTCTCCAATGATTGATTCAGGCATTACATGCTGTTAGAGTTCAGAGAAGAGAGAAATACATCCTGACATTCAATAGAAATTCTCTCTTGCTGTAACTAAAGGCAATTTTATTTGACTTAGTCTTTTGTGATTACAAGAAGTGACAATTTGTAAGTATTCCTTTTTAATTCTTAGGTTAGACATTAGTCATGACTTCTAAGACTTCTTTTAAACTTTTTCTCTAGGTTTCAGTCAAGTATCTGCTAAATAATCTATATTTGTTGATAATTATTCTTTACATAAATTTCTGTGATATGTCAACTTTAATGGAAAGCTTAATTCTTTTCTCCTCTGAATATACAGCACCGTTAAATCCACATTGTCATCTTCTTTATGATTTCCAAATCAGTTTCAGTTTTACTTGAGTTTAGTAGGCCTTTCTCATCTTAAATATATGAAGTACTTTCTCGAAATAATATGTGCTCTGACCTTATAGCTGTATCTTTTTTTTTAAAGCAACTTGATTTGATTTTGCTCAAGTATATTAATATTGTCATTGCAAATAACTCACTTGCAGGGACAAAAAAGTTCACATGTCAATGTGATTAGGAAAAAGGGTGAAGCTCTAGAATAAGTGAGAGGCATTTTGGAATTAATCAAGATAAGAGTACCAACAGCTCATATTTTACTTAAACAAAAGCACATCTTATGTGCAATGTAGATTTTCTTGGCCTTATTATTTTCCTTTGCCCTGTTATTTATAAATCATTCATTCAATTAGTGGATTCTATTAAGGTAAATGTTTTTATTCAATATTTTAGCCTAAAATTTCTAAATATACATCCTGTTCTATCAGATATAAAAATGATTAAGTTCTGGGGTAGAAAGCAAATACTAAAATTGGAGTATAAACAATATATTTTAGCATAACATTTTATCATTTTATATATGTATATATATAATATTTGATATAGAATCATTGATACAGCAATCACAAAACTGAAAGAAATGTCCGTGTTATGATTTGAAGGGATTCTCTGGTGTTAAAATGCCTATAGAATCAGAAATGTATACCGTTGTTTTAATGACTAGGAAATGAGATTGCCTTTATTTTTATAACTCTCTAACTAACTTCCCTAAAATTGTTAGTCATCAGTAGCACAAACAAATGTTCTCTGGCTATTCTTCCAAGCAAAGAATATTGTTGAAAGTTTTCTGTCAGGACATGCACATAGGTGAAAGAACACTTGAAAAATGTCCTTCTCTAAATAAACTCTATTTCTTCTTTCTTGTTTCTCACAAAAGAGGCAGAGCTGGTGTGGAACAGAGTAGATTAGTAGATCTGCATAAGGAGAGATGTAATAAGCTTTCTTCTTACAGTCTCCCCAGAAAAAATGGTAGTTCTTTTGAGCATACTATAAAGACTATACTCCAGCTGTTTATATAAGAGAGAGTTAATAAGAAAATATGACATCAATCTTTAGATAATATTCCACTTCTATTAATCCATCCTCTATGCTTTTAAATAACCCTCAAAATCAAATGTGTGCTAAGAAAATAAAATGAATATAACCCTATTTTTAGTTGATATTATTAACTATTAAATACTTTGGTGCCAGTGGTCAAATAAGTTACTACATACCTGTCAATTATGTCTTATGTCATAGATGATTTTTTGACTAACTTTCCTGAAAGGAGAATAGGTCCTAGGAAAGTTCTCTATCAGGACCATAAACTGTAGTTGCGTCTGGGAAAATCAGAAGCTGACCCATCTATTCTCTCCTATGTTAATATTGACCTGTATTCAAATTGTCTATGTATTTCTAATGTATTACACGATAGGAGGGCATTTAGTCTCTCAGTCAATAGTTAAATAGCATTGATTTAATTCTCTTCATGTCACCAAATGACAAATTTTAAATTTCATTGTAAATGCCAATTCCCTTCATTTTTCCTTTTCTTTCTGAGAAATAGAAAAGTTTTAGACCTATCAAATGTACATCTAAACTACAGCTTTCTGCCACTACACAAATGAAACGACAGCAAGGTTTTGCAAAAGATATGTTATTTACCACAAAAACATATAGTCATTCCCATAAATGGTGCCTTAAAAATCATACGACCATTTTTTTCTACATTGCAGTTAAATGACTGCAGTAAAGATTTCTTGAAGTTGGGAGGGGAAAGAGAGATATCCTTGAAAATAATTCATGACTTCCTTAGTGTTTAACAATTGACACTGGTAATATGATCAGAGTATAATGACATATTACTTATACTCTTTATAGATCATATTATCATATCTTGATCACATTTTGAGTATGAGTATACAAACTAGGAGCATAACTTTATATGCAGAAAAGCTATAGAAATCTATTTTATGTTCATAAGTATATATATGCATATATTTAGAAAATGTAATATAATACATAATTTTAAAAAGAATAAAATGGGCATTAATGAGTAAGTTATATGCTTTATCAAACGTGAAAGTTTTATTATGAACTCAGTTATCAGAAAATTCCACATGTTGAGGATATATTTTGAAAGCATATTGCCAGAATCATAAGCTTTACTCTTAGCATTACTCTTAGACCAAGGAGCTTATGAGTCATTTCCTTGGGTTCCATTTTAGGAAGGTTTCAATTTTCAGTCAAAAAGCACAAATGGCAGTGGGAAAATGAAAGTTCTTTGTCACAGTACCACATTCTTGCAAGAAAACTAAAAAAATTTGAGTAGTTTTTCTTAACCTAGAAATAAACTTTGTGCCTTTTACTTTTCTAGACCTATGGAAAGTTACCTTCATTTGCTTGAATAATTTTCATTTATTCCAAGAAAATATTTAATTGTATAATAGAAATAAGAAGCTATTTCTCTGATTATGTTCTAGGAGGATTATTTCCTCCACTTAAAACGCAAGGCCTTTACATAGTATGACTTTACTGCAATGAATGGCATAATTTTGACATAGACATAACAATTTTCTAAATGGATTTGCTTATAAGGAAATGTTTTAATCAGAGATAAAAAAAAACTTAGGAATCATCATAATGCATACTCATTCACACACATACCAGCACACACAAACATACTAACCTAGTTTTCCATATGCTTTTTTGAGTGATTGATCCCAACCACATATACTGAATGACTGCACTGATTAAATTCTGTGATCTTTTCTCCACATTTAATTCATCTTGTCAGGTACAGAAGACCAATGGCTTCATTTCAAAAGAAAAAAAAATTACAAAGCTTTGTTCCTTGACCTTTAGTTCTTTGAAAAAAAAATACTAAAATACTGAAACACACCCATTCATGTGACAAACATTGATAGCTAATTTCTACATTATGAAGGAGAGTGAGGAATTTTCAAGTTTTAAAATGAGCCTGAGTTTTGGAGTCAAGACAGTTTTTCTCAATATCTTGGACAATTATAGGAGAAATGTCTTCTATACTGTCAGATATATTCCCCACCACCCCTACCACCAAATATAGCCTGTCGTAGTGTCCCCTGGTCCAGAATTGTGATCTTACAATCAGTACAGAGCTCCAGTGACTAATTTGTACCAGGCATGAGGTGACAAGTGAAGCACACCCATTTTGTCTAAAATGCTATGAAGGAATCAAGATGCCCCGGCTGCAGGGTAAGGGATAGCTCGGCTGTTGGGAACCAAAGTGTGTCTGTAAAGAAGCTGCTGTAAAGAAAATGAAATGTAATGAGATACTCTTTCATGCATAATTCATCGCCGAAAACATGACTGCATAAAAAGCCATGGATTTTAACAAGGCAAGCCAGCAATCATGCACATTATCTTCCCAGAGGAACTTTATATAATACTGGTCAAAAAAGGAGAGAATTCTGAATACCTGTACAAAATAAAGCTGACAGATTTTCAAAGGCAGCAGAATTTACTTTAATGTGAAATGCCTGTAAGAAACTATTCCTATTTACAACTAAAATACTGCTTAGTCAAAATTTTATTTTAAAACATTTGCTCTTCTTTACATGAAAAAGAGAGTAAGAGAAGAATACAAGAAACATTTTGATAAATATAACTAAAACGCATAAGCAGTTATGATTTCCTAACCTCTAACCTGAACTTGGCAGGCATTTTCACTCTTCTGTTAAGAAAAGTTTTGATAGAAATGTAGGCCATGAGGACACTTAAAAATGATAATATGTTAGCTACTGTCAACATAAAACTTAATTTGGTTATGTTTGTAAGATCAAATATTGTAATGTAGCTCTGAAGACAAGTTTAGGGGCTAATACATGCCTGATTTGAAATGGTGTTTTAACACATTAGGTTTTTCATGGAGGGATTAAAGAGGAATGTTGATTAAAGCTTGGGATGTCTTAAATTTATCACCACTGAATTCTAACATAGCCTCAGCTTGAAAGAATTGGTACCATAGAGGGGTAGGGGTGGGGGAGTGTGGGGGGATTACAGAAGCCCTTTGTTCACGTTTAGGAGGTACATAGGTATAAGGGAAAACAAAAGAAGGAGTGAAAGCATATGCAGAACATGCGAACTGGAGCTTGTAAAAGTGTGAGCTTGTCCGTTTGGTCTATGATATGTAATATCTATATTTGAAAGAAAAGCAGTTAGCTACACTGCTATATCATTACAATTTTGTGTCACTAGTGTCCGGTTGAAGAAAGAGATTAAGTGTTTAGAAAGAATAGTGTATTAGGGGGCTGGAGTGATAGCACAGCAGGTAGGGCATTTGCTTTGCACGCGGCCAACCCAGGTTTGATTCCCAGTATCCCATATGGTCCCCCGAGCACTGCCAGGAAGTAATTCCTGAGTACAAAGCCAGGAGTAACCCCTGAGCATCGTCAGGTGTGACCCAAAAAGAAAAAAAAATAGCATATTAGGATCAAAGAGATTGACTATCGCAGGATCTTATTTATTTATTTTACTTACTTGACTTAAGAAACATAAGTTATAAACAACGTCAGGTTGTAGTGATTTAGATGTCAAATAATCTATTGTATATTAAAAAATAGTCTTAAAGCCTCTTTTTGATTTTGCTTAATTATACTTCAAATGCTAAAATCAGTTTAATAATGGGAGCTTTTTATATTGCTATAATTACTAAGTATGAACTTTTTTTTAAATTTTATTTTATTGAATCACCATGTGGAAAATTACAATGCTTTCAGGCTTAAGTCTTAGTCATACAAAGCTGAAACAACCATCCCTTCACCAGTGACTATATCCCATCACCGAAAAAAAAAACAAACACAGTAGGCCTCCCATCCCGCCCACCCCTGCACCCCCCCTTGTCACTGATAAATTTCACTTTACTTTCTATTTACTTTGGTTACATTCAATATTTCAACACAATCCTCACCATTACTGTTAGGAGCACCCCGCTAGAGTCAGACCTGTTGTGAAGGGAAATGAGGTCGCGTGGCCGCTATTGCGGCCGCGCATTTTGGATTTATGTACTTTAACAACTAAGTCCAGGGAGATTTCTTCCGGATATTGGATCATTCCAAGCTTGTAAACCCCATCTGTGGTCGTCATAATATGGCATCCCCACGCCCTTCATCCCTGGGAAGGGACAGGCGAGAGAGAGAACTACCTTTCCCCTCCTGGGCGGGCATGGGGTTGCAGCTTGGTTCTCAGGCTGGAGACATTCTGCAAGGAGCTGCCCATGTTGAATTTGGTTCAGCTGGGTCTGGATTCACGCTCGTGCAGCTGCGGAGGAGCCGCATGTGCGTGCGGCCCCCAGGGTCACATCTCAGCAGCGGTAGGACTAAGTATGAACTTTTAACTTTTATGATCTAGTGGCAGAATCAAGCATGGAGCCTGGTCATAAGAAGTTCCTCTACTACTGTAGGACTTTCATCCAAGTTGATTGGTTAGTTGATTGGCTCAAAGGACTGGAGTGCTTGCTCTGTGTGCAGAAACTCTTGTTTAATGCCCAGCACCCTCAAGCATTCAGCCAGGAATAGTCCAGAGCAGTGCTCGGAGATATGCCACCAAACAAAACCATAACTGAATTTACTCTCTAGTATTATATGTGGAGACTTTGGGCAACTCGGATTCTGTCTACTTATATTCACCTAACTATGACTCTAATAATTCCTTGACCCTGTTTTACTTTTGAAGATATGTATTGTCCATTGTACTCTTACAGCCTCGGTGGCAAGAAGTTATAGTTTTAGGCATCCAGAATTAACAAGCTAGGTTCACTTATTGAACTCTAACAATAGAGTTTAATACTCTATTACATCTTTCTTCCCTTTGCTCCATCTCACCTCCCTCCTTCTCACCTCCCTCCTTCCTTGCTTCCCTCCCTCCCTCCCTCCCTCCCTCTCTTCCTTCCTTCCTTCCTTCCTTCCTTCCTTCCTTCCTTCCTTCCTTCCTTCCTTCCTTCCTTCCTTCCTTCCTTCCTTCCTTCCTTCCTTCCTTCCTTCCTCCCTTCCTCCCTCCCTCCCTCCCTCCCTCCCTTCCTCTCTTCCTTCCTTCCTTCCTTCCTTCCTTCCTTCCTTCCTTCCTTCCTTCCTTCCTTCCTTCCTTCCTTCCTTCCTTCCTTCCTTCCTTCCTTCCTTCCTTCCTTCCTTCCTCTCCTCCTCCACCTCCTTCTCTGTATCCTAGCCCCCATTTTCAAACAGGACTGATTTCTTTCTGCTTTTAATAAATCCAAGTTGTAATGTAGCTTAGACAGTTCAGGCTGACAATATGTATGTATCCCAGTGTTTCTAGATGGAGAGAAAAGGTGCTTACATCTGTTTTTCTCCACCTGACAGATGTGAGTTCTTCCACCTCTCTTGCCAGTGCAGCCTGCTGCTGAGAAGTTTGCTATAGTGAAGGATCAATTTTCAAACACAGAAAGAATTTGTTTGCTTGTACACCTGTGCTCTAAAGGAAGTTTTCCTATTGCTTCTGCCAGTTGGATGACTTGCTGAATTCTTTAGCATATATAAAAATGCAAAGTGCCTGAAATGGGAATCAAATGATAACATTATTAGAATTCTCTCTTGGGGTCAGATGAGACAGACAGCTGCATTAGAAGGATGTGCCTGGGTACAGATTCTCTAGTATAAATTTGTTTCCTATTTGTTTCCCTTTCTGTGAAAGCCAAGCACACATTAAATATATAGAATACAAAGCACATTTGAAATAATGGGACAGCAGAATGATACATGCATATCAAAACTCCCTGAGTTTTATGCATTGCACGGGTAAAGACCTTCAGAAATCTTCCAGACTTCACATTTCCTCTGATTATGTCCTCTCATATAGTCTCAAAAAAAAGTCATATAAAAAAGGAAGATCTGAGGGTGGCAGGAGGGATACTGGGAATGTTGGTGGAGGAGAATGGGCACTGGTGGAGGAATGGGTAAAAGGTCACTGTATGACTGAAATGCGAACACAAAAGTTCGTAAGTTTGTAACTGTACCTCATGGTGATTCACTAATAAAAAAATAGAAGATGCAATTTTTGAATTAAGAAAAGTATGTTTTTATCATCGAATCAGGTAAAGTCTGATATATCACCACTTGCTTACTTTTTAGAATCTGTTTTGTGACACTAAGCAATAGTTCACTTCAGTGACTGACTTCGAATTGTATATCAAATTTGATTTCTTGCAACTTCACTTTCTTACTCTGCATCAGTCACTCTGGATTCCATCATACTAAGAAAGAAGGGAATTTAAAAACAAATGGAAAAAAGTGGAATTTAAAGAAAAAAATTATTGGTTATAGTTTAGGCTACAGTTTTACAATAATGCTAACATTTTTGGTTTTGATGTACACAACTACCATACTTTAAACACCACCAAAATTTCCAGGACCCTCTACCAATTTTCCTCTGTCAAGGAATTAGATGATTAACATAAGAATGATATTCTATTGTTCACATCAATAAATCAGTATATAGAACCAGTAGAAAACTTAGGAAATGCTCTTATGATATCTTTTTTAGAATTAACACAAAAGAAAAAGAAAACTTTAAAGAAGTGCTTTAAATTTTCTCATAAAATGATGTAGATATATCAGCATCATTACTTTCGCCAAGAAAAGGAAGTGATAACTAGAAACCTGCATGGGTTGATTAGTAATAACAGTTTTTAGAAATTTTAGAAAATTTAATTTCTTTCTGGACAGTATTACTAGATGAGGAGATTAAGGCATAGTAATAGTATTTGGCAAGATTTATTGTGATGAAAATCCTAGAATTCATGCTTAAAATGTGATAGATTGGGAACAGTGAAAATGATTTTATCGAAAGCTGCTGACCAATAGTAACCTAGAAAGAGGAATTCAATTGTAAGTCACAGTATTTTAACATCCTGACTTCTGTTCAAAATGCGTGAATAATTTGGATGGAAAACTAACTGCAAGGTACTTAGTCAAATATGTGCGTCACTTGAAGGGAGTAAAGAAAGAAGATAAGTTGAATACAAAATCACTGTATCACTGTGTCACTGTCATCACTGTATCACTGTCATCCCATTGTTTGTTGATTTACTTGAGCGGGCACCAGTAACGACTCTATTCCTTGAATACAAAATGAGTACCAAAAATAAAAAAGCCAAAGTATTTGCTTGATTCTTAAATTATTAATTTTGTTTCTGTTTACTTTTATTTAAAACACCTAAAGTTAAAATGTAAATGAATTATTTTAATAACTAGGATTGTGATATGACTGGGTAAAATATTTCTAAATGATTGGAAAGGAATACAATGTGATACTATTTTTAAAAATATGAAGATAGAGATGTTCAAAACTAGTTCACTTTTGTCAGAGAGAGACCTAATTGTCTCTGGTGCTCATTTGGCTGGAATGTATTTCAAATTAGTCTTTCCAACTATTTCATGATTGTTTCTGTTTTAATTCTGTACCAGAGACCAATATTATCTAAGAGAGTAACAACCAGTCTGAACATTTTAAGGTATTCCTAGAAGGTTCTAATAATTTGTGAGGGAGGGATCTGAAGTGTTTAGATTTTGAAGAAACTGAGCTCATTTCTCATAAATAGATTCTTTTGAAAAATAATTTAGGTGGGGCTGGAGTGATAGCACAGCAGGTAGGGCATTTGCCTTGCACGCGACTGACCTGGGAATAACCCCTGTGCTCGCCAGGTGTGATGCAAAAAGCAAAGTAAATAAATAGATAAATAAATAATTTAGAAATATACACGATTGTCACATAATTCTTTTTTTATTGCATCACCGTGAGAACCGTTACAAAGCTTTCAAGTTTAAATCTCAGTTATACAATGATCAACACCCATCCCTTCACCAGTGCACATGTTCCATCACCAAGAACCCCAGCCTACCCCCTATCCCACCCCTCACCCTGCCTGTATGGCAGATGATTTTCACTTTACTCTCTCTTTGATCACATTCAATGTTTCAGCAGAAAACCCACTATTATTATTTGGAATTTCCCCCCAACAATCAGACCTGCCGAAAGGCATCATTTGATAATTTGTTTTCTATTGCTGATAATGAAGAGCCTATGATGTTGCACAGTTTTGCAATTCCAGTATTTTAGTAAATAATTCCAGAGGGATTTCTGCCAGCAGCTGCTCGTTTCCGAAATTTTTTGTGTGCCTCTGGGATCAGGGCCATTCAGGAGCAGAGGAGCCGTTTGTGGCAGCCACTTGCGGTCTAGTCTGGGCGGGGAGCAGTGTTGGGTCCTCCCCACCATCCTGAGATTCCCCCGTGCTCCCCGTCACTGAACCTCATACCTCTGTCCTATAGGCTCTGAAAGATGACCGTCACCAGGCTGCCAGAGATGGGAAAGACTGAAGGACAAAAACTCTTCCCCTCCCAGGGCGCCACGGGGCTGTGGCTTAGTTCACAGTCCAGAAACATTTCTGCCAGCAGCTGCTGGATTCCCAAATTGGTTTGTGTGCCTCTCATTTACCACATTTTCCTCAGTTCAAAAGGCAAGTTTCTATCAATTGACCTGTGCTGTGAAAATCTATAATTACTATTCACAACAATAAATTATATAATGCGTTTTTAATGCTTCTGAATTTATTTTGCAATGGTGCCTTATAACCATTGCCAATTTATGGCATACTTAAATTAAGATGAACAAGAATGGGATGGTAGATGTATACTGAAAGTAAAGGACAAAACACAATGGCTGCTCAGTATCTTTATTGGAAGTCACAATGCCAAAAAGTAGAGAGAGAGAGAGACTAAGAAGGAAGTTGTCTGCTTTAGAAGAAAGGGGTAGGGTCAGGTGGGGGTGGAGGTAGGAATAGTGGCGATATTAGTGGTGAAAAATGTACACTGGTAGAGGGATGGGTGTTTGATCATTTTATGAGTGAAATCAATCATGAAAGCTTTGTTATTGTATCTCATGGTGATTCAATTTGAAAAAAAAAAAAAGAGTGGCCCCTTATCCTTCTGAGTACTGCTTATAAGATAACCACAAAAAAATTTAAAGGTATCTTGCTACATCAAATGAGAACAATAAAGTTCGGATAATAGAAGGAGAAGGAAGTACAAGTTTTGACTCAATCCACCAAAATCCATATATTTGAAGTATAGAACTGTGAGTTTACTCTTAGGTTGTATAGTCTGGGTAAATTCCGTAATATCAAATAAGCATATATGTGTGTACATACATATATATATAACTATATGTGTATACATGTATATGTATATTCTGAAGTGAAAGTTTGTACTTTCACCTTGTTTTTGAATAATCTGTTATGCAGCAATCCCACTCAGTTTCATTAAACAAAATTAGGGATAAACATAATAAATATTTCTTGTTACTAAAGTTCCAAATATTAAGTTTAATTTCTAAATCTTAGATTTACTTTTGTAAATATTTTTGACCAACACTATATAATGATTTTTCTATAGTTATCTCTGAAGCTCTCTATTGCTAACTTCTTCAATTCTTCCTTTATTCATCCAAGGGGATAATTGAGACCAACATCTAGAACATGTATAAATAAAAACAAAATTCCCGATGAGTTAAAAAATCATATCTTGTTAAGAATAAACAAAGGTTAGTTAGTAAACACCAAATAACTATATTATGACAAGCACATAAGATATTAACTCTGGATCTTTCTTCTCTCTGTCATGTTTAGCAAAGTTTCTTTATCCAGTCATCTGTTCTTCTCGAAAGGTTTGTTTCCAACATTGTCTATTGTGAATAGTGCGACAGTGGATATAGTGACACAAATGCCTTTTTCAAAATAGTGTTTTTGTATTCTTGGTGTAGATGCCAAGAAGTGAAATTGTAGGGTTGTATGAAAGTTCAGTGGATTCTTTTAGGGGGTGGACACACCTCATGGTGTTTGGGATTTACTCCTGGCTCTTTATTCAGGGGTCACTCCTGATACATTGTTCAGGAGGACTTACGTGGTGGTTGGAATTGAACCAAGGCATATCTCATGCAAAGTAAGTTCCTTATCCCAATGCATTCTGTCACTTTAGTTATTATTATTATTTTTTAGTGTGTGTGTGTGTATTTGGGGGTGGGCATGGCAGGGTTGAGGTGCTCAGGGATTACTCAAGGCTTTGTGCTCAGGGATCGTTCCTGGCAGTGATCAGTGATCTCTGTCATCTGGGGGTGACAGAGATCAAACCTGGTTGGCCATGTACAAGGCAAATATCCTACTTGCTGTTCTAGGAGTCTGGAACTTTCAGTAGTTGCATTTTCTGAAGGGGCTGGAACAATAGAACATTCTATCCTGAAATATAAAGTTCAACAATTGCATGAATTACTTTGTATGTATAAATATGTAAATAATATGATGTTTGATTTTGATTTAATAGCATGGATAACTAAAATTTAATAAAAATAAAGTTTGATATTTTGTTTTAAAGTTGCATTAGCAAGTCGGGGCCCATGCTCGGCTCCGGCCGGCCGGGTTTTCGGCCCCGGCGCCCATGCCCCTGCAGAGCCGGTGGATGTGGAACAAGCGGGAACCAGAGACAGCTTTAGGAATTGGGGTTCCAGCAAGTGCTTGCACCCATGTATGGAGACTGTGAACTAAGTTTTTGCCCCACGCCGGCTAACGGAGGAAATAACCTTCCTTCTTGGTCTCTCTCCCCTCCGGGAGAAGGCGTGGTGTCCGACATTTTGTGGGTCCGTTGAGAAGGTATGAACTTTGGCGCGGAAAAAAAAAAAAAATGTGTGCTTTGAACTTGAAACAGCCGCGGGATACAGGGCCAGCCCCAGTCGGGGCCCGTGCTCGGCTCCGGCCGGCAGGGTTTTCGGCCCCGGCGCCCATGCCCCTGCAGAGCCGGTGGATGTGGAACAAGCGGGAACCAGAGACAGCTTTAGGAATTGGGGTTCCAGCAAGTGCTTGCACCCATGTATGGAGACTGTGAACTAACTTTGGCTACTGCTGTTCCAGGAAGAGAAATGATTCATTTTCAAACTTAAATCTTCGCGGACTTAATTACTATAATACAGAAATTGTAAACCGCGCGGCCGCTGCTGCGGCCGCGCGACATTTTATCTCTTCATTCTCATCAATGGAAAACTTATTATCAAATATTTCCTTATTAATAGAGCTGTATTCTTAGGGGATAAATTCCAACAAAAATAGTGAGTCTGTTTTGAAACTCTAACAACAATAGTGAGTTATGTGTTGAAATCTGGAATGTAATCAAGGTAAAGAGAAAAGGAAGTGAAATTATCACTCACCTACGGGGTGGGTTAGGAGGTGAGGGGTGGGATGTAATCTGTTTTTTTCTTTTGTTTGTTTGTTTGTCTGTTTTGTTTTTGCTTTTGTTTTTATTGGTAGTGGAATATGGGCACTGGTGAAGGGATGGGTGTTTGAACATTGTGTAACTGAGATATAAGCCTGAGAACTTTGTAACTTTCCACTTGGTGATTCAATAAATAAATTAAAAAAAAATAAAGTTGCATTAGCAGAATTGGGTTCTTGTTTTGTTTTCAACTAACTGGTAACTTTCTTTTTTTTTGCTTTTTGGGTCACACCTGGCAATGCACAGGGGTTACTCCTGGCTTTGCACTCAGGAATTACTCTTGGCGGTGCTCTGGGGACCATATGGGATGCTGGTAATCGAATCTGGATCGGCCACGTGCAAGGCAAATGCCCTATCCACTATGCTATTGCTTCAGCCCCTAACTGGTAATTTTTAATAAATAAGTAAAATATTCTGTAGTTCCTTTTTCAGAAAATGAAATAGAATACTACTTGGATTAAAATCATAGGATAACATTGGGTTTGTCCTTTTAGCCTTGCTGCAGGGTTCATAGGGTGGTTCAGAGGGTGACTCCCATAGGACCGTAACCTGAAGTGTAGTCCCATGTATAATCCAGGTACACCATAATGATAACCGTATCATTGTATCGCTGTCATCCTGTTGTTCATCAATTTGCTCAAGCAGGCACAGTAACATCTCCATTCCTCCCAGCCCTGAGATTTTAGCAGCCTCTCCTTACTCTTCCTTCCAAACGGTGCTATATTGGAGGCTCTTTCAGGGTCAGGGGAATGAGACCCATTATTGTTACTGTATTTGGCATATCAAATACACCATGGGGAGCTTGCCAGGCTCTGCCATGCGGGCAGGAAACTTGGTTGCTTGCTGGGCTCTCCAAGAGGCATGGAGAATGTATATAAGAGAATAAAAATAAGTATGCTAAAACCAAACACATGTATGCTGCTATAGGTTTATCAGTGGGCTAATGACAACTATGACAGAAAAAAAAATGCCAGTAGTACCAAGGCTTACAACCCAAGGGACAAAGACCTATTGTCTAGTGATTAATTGACAGAATGCACTGCATTGTAGCACTGTTGTCCCGTTGTTCATTGATTTGCTTGAGCAGGCACCAGTAACATCTCTATTGTGAGACTTGTTGTTACTGTTTTTAGCATATCCAATACACCCCGGGTAGCTTGCCAGGCTTTGCCGTGAGGGCAGGATACTCTCGGTAGCTTGCTGGGCTCTCTGAGAGACAGAGGAATCAAACCCGGTCGGCACATGCAAGGCAAATGCCCTACCCACTGTGCCATCACTCCAGTCCAATTGACAAGATAGATTCGGGAAAATTGTACAACCATGTGTTAGCTTTGTAAGAGTTTATCTCAGTGATTCAACAACAACAACAAAATTCTAAATGAAGACGTTACTGGTGACACTCGAGCAAATCGATGGACAGGACGATAGTGCTATAGTGCAGTGCTACAGTGGGAAGGGCAATAGATTGGAGGAGAGATAACACTGATGTGGCCAGTTTGACCCCTCATGATGATCTCCCGAACCCGGCTCACCATCTTTCCTTAGACAAAGCGCAGCTCAGCACACCAAGCGTGGAACTCTATGCGTGATCCCTGCCGGAATTCTATGCGTGATTCCTGATGGACATCGCTGGCTGTTTTGCAAGTTTCAGACAAAATGGTGTCAGCGGGGCATGGAGAAACTGTTGGCGGCCACAGCAGTGCATGCAGTGTCTCATTCACTGCAGGGTGCTGTCAGCCAACCACCAGGTGACCAGGGACTTGGCACAGGTGTTCAACCTGGCACAGACCCTCCGCAATAGGGTCCTGCTCTGCCAGCTGCTCAACAACCTCTGGGCACACTCCATCAGCCTCAAGGAGATCAACCCAAGGCCGCAGATGTCCCAGGTGCTGCCCAGAGACGAAGACAGGTGTGTGTTTGTCAGTGTGCAGATCGTTACAACATGCCTGTTGACTAAAAGTTTATATTCAGTAGACTGGGAACACATGTAAAGGAGATTAGAGGCCACCCCAAAAGCCTCCATCCCTCTCAGAGAGCCTGGCAAGCTACCAAGAGTATCCTGCCTGCACGTCAGAGCCTGGCAAGCTACCCATGGCGTACTCGATATGCCAAAAACAGTAACAACGATGGTCCTCATTTCCCTGACCCTGAAAGAGCAACCAATATGCCATCGGGCTACACTAGCACATGACAGAATGAATAGAGACATTACTGGCACCCGCTTGAGCAAATCTATGAACAACAGAATGGCAGCGATACAGTGATACAGTGGGAGGGGCAGTATGACATTATCACAGTACATGTTCATTTAATTTTAATTTTTTTCTTTTTGGGTAATACCCGGCAATGCACAGGGTTTAATCCTGGCTTTACACCCAGGAATTACTTCTGGCAGTGCTTGGGGGACCATATGTGATGCTGGGAATCGAACCTGTGTCAGCCTCGTGCAAGGTAAATGCCCTACACGCCGTGCTATCACTCTAGCCCCGACATGTTCATTTTATATGGCTACCTTCAAATTGTTTTTTTGAATGACTTCTTCAGAAGTATATATTTAATGATCTTTAGTCATACATAATAAGTTTTTAAACCCTTAGAGAATATTAAAAATCAGTAGAATAACACATGAAAATCATATATGTTGATGTTCCTTATAGATGTACTAAAGATAAATGGCCTGGACATTAGTATTATTGTTGTTTTAGTTACCTGGTATGATGTGTACCAATCTACTTTTAAAATACTTTAGTTTTCAATTTTATATTTCATTATTCTTGAGGTGTTATCTTTGTTGATAATCTAATAGTAAATGTGGGAAACAATTACCCTCAGATCATTTAATTTAAATCTTAATGAAAATGGACTCATAATGTCTCTTGAGCATATCAGGGTCATTATTGAGTCTGTGGTATTCAAAAGAAGGTATTTAATAAGCACTTGATCTGTTATAAGGAATAGGAGGGTTCTCTGCAATTTTGCAATTCTCTGTAATTTTTTTGCAAAATTATGCTCGTTTTCACTTTCAATATTTTAGTTGATCAATTGGCAGAATTAAGTGGAAACAAAATATTTGATGGTACAGTACCTGGAAATTAACCTGTACTGAGAAAATTTATCTTATTTTATAAAATCTATTTTAATTTATGATATTTTAATTTTTTCAACTCTTAATTTCGTTTTGAATTACAATGAATGACAACGAACATGTTTATATGAAAGGGTTTGATCTTATATTGAACCCAAAGGAAGAAAGTGAAAGTATTTCTTTACAAGTATTCATTACATTGGTATCATTTAAATATTTTTCCTATAATTCTATATGATCATTTGTTCAGAAATTGAAACATTGAAAAATATGTGTATTATAAAAGTCACATTAATTCCAGTCTTTTTGTTATACTGCTGGTGAACAAAGGCTATATTACTAAATTATAAAATATGGAAGGGAAAAATAATTCCAATAATTGGGAGTAAGAGAATAGAAAATGATGAATAAAAGAATTTCATAAAAAAATGAAAAAATAAATTAAAGAACATTCTGCTCACATAAACTCAGAGCTCAAATTCAAATATGTGTTGAAGAGCAAGACTAATGCTAGCCTGTGAAAACCTGAGAAGTTGCCACATTTAAAAAGGATGTTGATTATAGGCATGGAGGCAAGCCTTTGCAAAGCTTTGAAATAACTAGAAATAACTCTTTAGACAGAAATATGAACTTTTAGAAATCTCTCTTTTTATAGAATACCTTAATGATATATAATTAACACATCATAGAATTAATTCTTTTAAAGTGTAAGATTCCATGGCTTTATGGTATATTCACTGTACATCCATCAGCCCCATTTTAGTACATTTTTATCACAACTAAAGAAACCTTGTACTTATTAGCAATCAAACTCATTTCTCTATTCATACAGTGATTACCACTAATTTACTACATGTCTGTGTATTTGCATACTATGGGGGCATTTTTTATAGTGAAATGCTATAATATAGAGTCTTTTGCCACTGAGTCCTATCCTGGTGTCACATAAAATAGCCCCAAATGCAATCCTTACTGCCTAGTATTAATTTGCTTCATGACTAGTCATTAACTGCTAGATTCAAACTTATTGGCTGCTGCTAGGACCAAAAATTATTGGCTTCAAACTCATAAATGGTTATGTGTAGGATAACATAACCTCAGGTAGTTTAGGTTTATTGGGTTACTCCCGTTACAGTGCTCCTATTCCTCTTTGTTTATTTGTAGCTTCTTTCTTAGTGTTCTGTTGACTTGTAAATAATGTGTTTCTCTTCTCCTTGAGTCCTTTGCATAGTTTATTCAGAGCAAGTCCTTTTTGTATGGACACAGGAAGACTTAACAAATGTTATGCTTTTGTAACCTGGGAGTCATTTGACTCTACATGATATTTTCCTCCAGGGCATCTATTCTCTTGACCTAAGCCTCAGCTGCCCTTACTTCCTAGCACCCCCAAAGCAGGGTCCCGACAACATGGGACGAGAAGGACCCAGGGCAAGCGGTGAGTTGTGTGCTACCCTGGCATCGAGATGGGCCTGGCCAAAGTGCCTAATGCTTAACTATAAGTTAAGAGCTTGATTATGGACAAATGCTGTCATGATCCAAACAGTGATAACTAGATCTGGACCCTGCTAGGGTGAGGAATGATTAAACTGGCCTGAGTGCTGTGGTCTGAGCCTGTGGCAAGATGTTGCCAGGAGAGCTGCCTTTCAAGCCTCACTGTATCTCTTGCTATGTCCATACAAAAATAACTGGTATTAAGATGTTAATAAATTCCTGGACTAAGGAAAAGAAAAAAGAAAAACCTTCAGAGTGAGGAAGGTCTTTGGAATGCCCTGCCCTCAGGAAGGTTTTCTTATGTTGATTTTGCTATCTGGCTGGGTGTAGCCTAGAGGGCAAGGTGGGAGAGACAAGTAGTAGGAGAGAGAGAAGCCAGAAAGAAGCTGCAGTTGATCCAGAGAGAGGCTGGAGTGGCGCTGGGAGTGCGGGAGATGAGAAAGATGGAAGATTGAATAAACGGTAACTAACCGGCAACAAGCTTGGTCCTCGTTCGTCCTTCGCCTGTCCTTGACCACCGGCCATCCCGATCCAGTCCACACACTGCGGTTCCAGGGCACCGAACGTGGGCGGTGAGACACAGCCGCCTGGAGATCCAGCGAGTGCACTCGCCCCTCGGCAAGCCTTAGTTTTTTACAGTTATGTATTTATTTGTACATGTATTTGTGTGTACATATTTATGTATGTGTATAGATAGGTAGAAGAAAGAGAGAGAGAGATTTAATATTTGGTCATTTAGAGCTAAATGTCCGTCTGCTTTGCATACCTTGTGAAGCAGTATGTAATATATGCTAGTCAGTTTCAATAAATTCTTGGTTTATCTTTGTTTGTTTGTTTGTTTTGTTTTGTTTTTTGTTTGTTTTTTGGGTCACACCCTGCGATGCTCAGGGGTTAATCCTGGCTCATGCACTCAGGAATTACTCCTGGTGGTGCTCGGGGGACAATATGGGATGCTGGGAATCGAACCCAGGTCGGCCGTTTGCAAGGCAAACACCGTACCTGATGTGCTATCGCTCCAGCCCCAATAAGTTCTTGTTTTATCTTGATCCCCAAGTCACTGTTTTCTTGTTTTTTTTCTCTTACCCTGTTTTAATTTTTTTGTATTTCTCATATGAGTGAAATCACTATTTCATTAAGAGTGAGGTTATATTTTATTTGCCATTCATTTTACTTTCTGTTAACAAATGAGGTACATCTTCATTTCTCTGAACTTCCCCCTTAGTAGGGCTTTTGTCCCACCCCATATGTGCTAAGTGATTATATCTTCACTTTCATTAATCTCAGATGACTTTTCGTTTCACTTTTGTTTTCCTAATTCACACAGTTCAGTAGTAGGCTATTTATCCTCCACAAATTAATAGTTTCCCCTGCCATTTCCTTTTGGTTAATTTCTAGGTTCACAGTATTCTGATGTGAAAAGATGCTAGAGGTAATTTCAGTTCAAGCATTGTTTGTGTTCCAGTATGGTGTATCCTGGAAAATTTTCTATGAACATTGAAAAATACATATTTTCTCTTTTGAGATGGGATGTGAAATGTAATTTGCTCTTAAATCTAGTAAAATCATATAATCTATGGGACTGAGAGATACTACAACAGGTAGGGTCCTTATCTTGCAGCCAAATTGGTTCAAAATTTTGTGTCCCAAATGATTCTGAGCCTGCAAGGGAATAATTCTTGAGTTGTACAGCCAGGAGTATTCCCTGAGCATTGCCAGGTATGACCCCCTAATAAAAAAAAATCATATCATCTTTTTTGTTATTTAAGATCTTTGTTTCCTGGTTTTCTCTAGAAGATGTGCTTACAATTTTAAGAGTGCATCAAAACCCTGCACTCCTATTTTGTTGCTGTCAATGCCTGCCTTCCAGGCCTGCCATGTTTTCTTTATAGACTTCTGAATTCTCATGTTAGGTGCATACGCATTAAAAATTGACATGCGTTGGGGCTGGAGCAATCGCACAGCAGGTACAGCATTTGCCTCACATGTGGCCGACCGGGGTTTGATTCCCAGCATCCCATATGGTCCCCTGAGCACTGCCAGGGGTAACTCCTGAGTGCAGAGCCAGGAGTATCCCCCTGTGCATTACCAGGTGTGACCCAAAAACCAAAAAAAAAAATATTGAAATATTGACATGTGTCATTGTTAAATTTATCCCTTTTTCATTATATAATGTACAGCTTTACTTTTTTTTTTTTTAGATGTCTATTTTAATCTACTCGAGTAAGTCTTCAGTGGCTTTAAAAGTTCTTCTGAGAACATCTGTGGAGGTATCCTGAAATGGGTGGCTGGATTGGAGGTGGAACATTGTATGTCTGAAATTCCGTTGTTGACATTTTTGTATATCATGGTGCTTAAACTTTTAAAGATATTAAAAAATATGTTTTCATAACTAGTTTTTATCCTGTTACTTTGTCTATATCTGTCTCTATTTTTTAATGACTCTTCTAAACATTATTGTTGATGTTTGAGTTTTAAAACATGTAAAACATTGTTTTTCACTGATGAGTTGAGTATTTTTGAATTAAGGGTGATTATTTGTTATGAGATTTGCTACTATAATTATGACTTTTGTGATTTTGTGACTATTATCTTGCTTGATATTTTCATGACTTTACTTTTGTACTTTTGTTTTAATTAATAGGGAACTCCTTGCAAAATTACTAAGACTATCTAATGGTCAAATATCTAACACATCAAATTCCCTCATTAATTGTATTTCCTTGACTAATATTTACTTTTTAAGAGATTAAATCATTTAATCAATTTTTAGAATTCTAAAACATTAATTTTGAAACATTTCCACTCACCTTTTGGTTTTTATGTTTTTGACATTATTGACCAAATGAACAGTTCTTAGTCTATCATTATAATAATGCTTTTCTTATTTGAAGTGTTGTATAATATAGTTATTTTAAAAAACTTAATGTGTTTCAAACTTAACATGTCTGTGGATACAGCATAAGCACATAAAAGACAGCTATGTCTAATATAAATTCATGCAATTTTCGCCCATATTAGTAAATAAAAAAATGCAAGATGATAGAAATATTGATAAATAATATCTAAATTATAGCATTTTACTATAGTAACAATAATAAAATATTTCATAAATGTTCAATGTTAAAATTATAATTACTTAATAATTCAATAAAAATATTCTGTGAAAATAGAGAAAGCAGAGAGTAAAGAATTTATACACATAGAGTTTAGGGTCATATTTCAATCTATAGATATTTTGGTACTGAATAGTTATTGAATAGTTCTGTGGACTATATTACCTTTCTTGAATATGTGCCACTATTCTGGATCACAAAATACTTTTCTTGACATCTATTAACTAATGTAGATTCCCAGATTTCAAACAAGTGGGAGAATTTTTAAACATATAAATGTTCCCTATTTGACTATGTATTAGAAATACTGTGAATACATCATACAACAACTAAGGTTTAGACACTGATTAATCAATTATGTGGTAGCGAACTAGAACGTTCTATTGGCTTTGCTAAGAGAGTCTGGACACAAAAAACAGAAAGAATATGAGAGAAAATTTAAGTAGCCAATGCACTTTGATTACACTCTGAGAAATAGCAAGGCAAATATTTATAGAGACAGTGTTTCTATTTTAAATAGGCTTAATATTTCAAGCCTATGTTCCTATTGGCTACCTTGACATTTTAATTTCTTTTCATTCTGATGAACTTTTAGGTGGTCCACTGCTTCATCCACTCTTTAGTCTTTATTTTCATATCTACCATCATGGCAATGTAAACTAAGTCATTGGTATGAAGATTACACACTGTCTAATTCAAGGATACATTGCAACATGCTATAGAAATAGACCATAGCAATCAGACTGACATTCTCAAAATACATGTTAAGCAGTTTACTTGTTAGAACTGATTTATTATTTATTTTTCAAAACATATATGTTTCTGAAAGTTCTGTTTACTGTTCCCTCCATAAAATAGTCTTCTCCATAGGTGAATTGTTGATCTAAATTAACTGGCCCACTGATTCTCTAAGATGTTCTGATCATCAACTAGAGGAAATCTGGCCAGTGTCTACTGATTTAGTTGAACATGTACAGTACTTCACACAAAGTTATGCTGATAGATTCAGTTTCTTTCCTGAAAAATTCTCACAAAGATTATAAAATGTAATCTTTATTTATATAAAAATCTTTATATAAAAATTATTGTAGTGATGAGTTTCAACTAAATATGCATAGAAGCAGCATATAGTATTTGCTGCTTGGAATAAAAATGTTAGAGTTTGTTTCTATTTTTATTCCATCAACCAACTATTTGTACTAGTCATTATGTTCTTCTATTTCAAAGTCTTTGTAATAAAGTTTGTAATAACTTTTTAACATTTAGATAATAAATTACTACCCTTCACTCTAACACCACTCTTGTGTGTATATATATATCTCTCTATACATTATGTGTGTGTGTGTGTGTATCACTGTATCACTGTCATCCCATTGCTCATCGATTTGCTGGGGTGGTCACAAGTAATGTCTCCCTTGTGAGACTTGTTGTTACTGTTTTTGGCATATCGAATATGCGACGGGTAGCTTGCCAGGCTCTGCCATGTGGGTGAGATACTCTCAGTAGCTTTCCGGGCTCTCCGAGAGGAATGGAGGAACTGAAACTGGGTTGGCCATGTGCAAGGCAAACGCCCTACCTGCTGTGCTATGGCTCCAGCCCATATAAATATACACATATATATATGTATATATATATATGTATGTATGTATATCACTGTCATCATCAATGTCATCCCATTGCTCATCGATTTGTTTGAGTGGGCACCAGTGATGTCTTCATTTTGAGACATGTTACTGTTTTTGGCATATTGAATACACCATGGGTAGCTTGCCAGGCTCTGCCGTGCAGGCGAGATACTCTTGGTAGCTTGCTGGGCTCTCCAAGAGGAATGAAAGAATCAAACCTGGGTTGGCTGTGTTTAAAAAATACACAAATGTTTTTTTCTTTTTTTTGCTTATCATATTACTTATAAGAAAAATAAATTTTATAAACTTGTTAAAGCTTCTAAAGATCAGAATATAGATTTTTTTTTTATGGGAGAACATAAAGCATACTGGATACAATCAGAAATCAAACTAGACTTCCTTCAAAATAAGATGTGTCAGCATTTTGTAATGTTGAGCAAGTGATTTCATTTATATAAGTGTTATTGCTATTATTACCAGTTACGAGAAAACCAAATTTCCTTCTTATATTGAGAACATATGTTTTACCCCAGTATAATACAATGATTTTTAATTGGAAATGACTTGCAATAATCACATTTTACTTTGTAATACAGTGAATATTCTAGCATTCATTAGACAATCGGTTCATTACACAAACAAAACTGATGGCTTGTTTCATAGTAACCTCTTCAGACACAGTATATTTAATTTCTGAATGTGCTCATAAAACCCACCTAAGTGCTGTGATAAACCTGATTTAACTAGATGGTCTTCTGAGTTCCATTCTTGATTAGAAACCTGCAAGATTGATAATTGGTCTGGGAAAATGAGGACCACATAAATTGGAATATACTAATATGACTCGATGCTTTTAAAAAAAATCGGGAGCGATAGCACAATGATAGCACATATTCGTTATCTTTTTAGATGATTTATATACATTGCAATCCTCAGGTAACCCTTGCTTGAGATTTCACTATAAAATGTTTTAACTATTACTAAAATTCAAATTAATGGTTCTCATATTTGGGCAGCTTTACATGTTTTTTACCAAATAAATCCTCATTTAAAGTAAATTTTTGTTGCAAATACCAAAGAATCAAATAGAATTACAGTAAGACACTTTAGCATATAGAGATGTTTTAATAATGTACTAATATTAGAATTACTATTAATTTAGTAAATAGGGCTATGCTGTAATCTTCAATTTCAAGTTGAACAGATCGAATCTACCACTTGTCTCTCTGATACCCTGGAAATAATGTTTCTTTTTTTAACTTTGATTTTAACTGGACAGCAACTGCTCTCCCTAGGGAAATATTCTCAGCAGAAAATCCAGGAGTCTGATAGTCAATAATAAAAGAAAAAAATATGAGAAATGGGTAAAAGATCTTCTGAATAAATACATAGGTCAAGAAAAGAATTATATACTTAGAAGCATTTTTATGGTATCAGTACATCCTCTTTTCATAGCTGGGTTTATCAGGGAAATGTCCTGCAATGCATGACTTGGTGTGATGCTATGGCATTCAAAAGGATACAAATTTTTGAGCAAGGTTGTAAATGATATAAAATATCTCCTTTTAAATCTGAGCTTATACAGTTATATCAACTCTGTAGTTGCAGCACATGGTAAAGTAACTATAAACAATAATGTTTTCAACTAATAATATCTGGAATAGTATTTTTTTATCTTGTAATAGGTAAGTTCAGATCACCTCATAACCAGAGTGTAATGAAATTGTCAACATTTTCTTCATTTCTTCTTTTCCTGACAAATGGTGTGAACATATCACCTTTTTCTCTTAATGGAAAACCTAACTGGAATACATCAAAATGCTATTAGGTTTTTCATTTTCTTCTACAATGCAATGCTGGAGAATGCATACAGCCTTCATCTGGGCACCACTGTGGAATATTCCTTGTCCCTGATAAAATGACTGCAAAGGAAAATCAAGTCGAATTGTTCTCTAGTTTGTATTGCTGCTCCTTTGTTACAGTCTTTCTGAAAATGTGTGCAGGGGAATTATCTGTGCTGCAGAAATACACATGGGTTATGTTAACCAAAATGTGTTTAAAATTTTACCCAAGTAATTTTAATGTGCAAACATGTTTAATGAAAAAGTCTTCATGTCCAACACTACTTATGCATATGCTGTATTTTGGAATAAGAGAAAGAATAGCTACATAGACTATCTGCCATAAGTTTCAAAAGACGCTTATTGCAATATTATGTAGGAAGCGGGGAAAATAAAATCAAGTGCCCATACCCCCTGGGAAATATCCATAGCCTATTCATTGTTTAATTTATTTTGTCTTGAACTAAACCAATAATGGGATATAAAATAAATCCAAGTGAACATACATGAAACATGGAAGTCAGTATAGAAACCATTTCCATTTCTTCCGCCTATAAAATTTTACCTATGGATTACAATGATTAAAATATAAAATAGCATTTTGTTCTACCGGAAACCAAACATTAAGAAAACATGAAGTAGGGTTTTTTTGTTGACCTCAGAAACAATTTGATTACTTTGAGATGAATTAAATTAAACATTACTTAAAATGGAGTGTGCATCTATATACTTTCTTTTATGATACAAATTTCTGAAGAAGTAGTCATATGGCATATTGACCTACACCATTTTGGGTAATTAAACTAAATTCCAGTCTTATTCTTAGAAAGGTTTTCCAGTGTGACATAAGTAATCTGATAACTTAAGAAATAACATAATTGGAAGAAAAATCATTTAAAGCTACTTTGAACACTCAACATTCAGCTCAAAAAACAATTTCTTCATACTTTCATCAACCAATTCTAAATATCCTAAATCATTCTTAAATTAAAAAAAATTAATTTTTTCCAGGTATATTGCTCTGGAGAATGCTTCAATGATTCTTGCTGTGGTATCTGAGCAGTGGTATCTTGGTTCACTCTGAATGACAGTTCAGACCAAGCATTTTTCCTAATGCTTGGAAGGAACAATAAATATTTTCTTGGAGCTCTTGTTGTGATTTATTTTTAAAATCCTAACTAGAGTTATGAGAAGACTTCATAGTGAAACATTTTCATTTTATTTTCACCTCAACAAAAATGCACCAGCTGTGTAGTGAAACTCATTTCAACTACAGAAATGATGCCACAATATTCAATAACTGAACTTCTTAGAACAAATGGCTATTAAGAATACACAATGCAGTCATTTCAATCACCAAATAATTTACTACTAAATGTGGGATGGACACGCTAGCGTATTTATGCCTACCTCTTTCCTCTTTGCAGTGTCTAAATAATTTAATGGCCCAAACTAAATATTTATACACCACATTTTCTTAGATGGATGATTTTAAGCAAATTTATCTTAAAATTGAACTAATAATTTAACATCGTACTGATATGCACCCAGTATATATTATATATATCATTTAGAATGATCAAGGGGCTGCACATCTGCTATATCCAAATTTAGTTGATTTAATGCACAGTAGTTACTATGGAGAACTTCACACTTTATTCAGACTCATCAGTGTGGTAAAGCTACTGTTTCAGAAAGATATATTTTCAAATCAGGGAAAAATAAAATAAAATGCACCTAGAAATCAAATGTCCATGTCATTAGCTACTACCATTTGGTATTGCTGTAATAACATCCCAATTGTATGCATGGCAATTTACATCGCAATACCCATTATGCTCTGTTCTGCAATTTGGCTTTTGGAGGTCACTGTACCTTGATTTACTTTGTTAAAAGAGAACATTTCCTAAGCATCAAAGCTGTGCTGTTTAGGGCCCACTATATCTTTGCTGGCAGCTTTCATATAGGGGAGAGGGATTGCAATGCTGAGTTAAACTGGAAATCCTGAAATTTAACCATAAGAATCCTTAGCAAAAAATAGTTTTATCATTTTCCATTTTTTTAAAAAAAATAACAAAATGCTAAAATTGAACTAGTACAAGTTTTATCCTCTGGTGCATTTTGTAACCATGCCATCGTTTTCCCAGGCTTCCATGATTTGTATGGCACTTATTTCTTTTATTTTTAATTATAGGTGTGAGGTAGCTGCCTCGCTGATTCATTTACTTCAGTATTAGCTGCTCATGGTAGATGCTCGATTCACTAGATATCTGTCACAATTTTGGATTGGATACCCATTATCGAGATTGATAGCAGTTATCAAACCTCAAAATACGTGTGTGTTCTCTTTTAAATATTAGCTGTCAGAGTGTGATAAGTTGTGTTGGGTTGTATGGAATGAGGTTGAGCATACGACACAGTGAGGCTTAGTTTTAAAGACGAACACACTTTATAGCTGAAATCCATGACAAAAGAGAAAGGCAGGCAGAATGCCAATGTATGTAGAAGACAAATGCCAGGGTTCAGTGACCATTCCAGATAAAGGAAAACTATCTGACCTTCCTACTTTTGTCTTACAAAATGATTTGTTTAACTTTTAGCTTTAAAAAACAGAAAGAGAGAGAAGAGCATAAAATGGCTCTGGTGCCATGGGGAATGTGAGCTTGATTGTGACATCTCAGGGGGGTAGTTCTGCCAAGGAATTACAAAATTCTTGTAATATGCATTATAATGCTACTTTTCATAAAAATACTTCCATTTTGGAAAACGAATTAAAATGGTTATGTGGATTTTTTTTAAGTCATTCAAAAAAAGAGTCTAGGGGTATATTTTAGTTCATATATTTAGTGTCTCTGTATTAAACACCACCAGCTTAGACATGCCGCAGAGCATATTCATTGTTCTAACAATTTTATTTTTTCCATTGCTGAATTGCTTTCAAATAGTTTGCCTACATATTTTTCTGCAAAATTGTGTATATTAATTCTACCTAATTGGCTAGTAGATAGCCTTTATGGCATCCTTGCTGTAGAGACAGCTGTGAGACGAAGCTCTGACACCATGTTTTCTCTTTAATGGGTACTTTTAAAGTACATAATTGTCTCTTTGTCCATATGGTCTAACAAATAAGGTCTTCTTCTGACAAAGGCTTACTGCTAATTTTATTACCATTGTGTTTTATATCTTTAAAATACACGAGTGAAGCATTCACTTCTAACCAACTAAACGCAGGGTTTTAATTAAGCGGAAGCCTTGAAAAGGACGGCTTTCGCAGAGAGGCTCAATGGCTTCCTCAACCTTTACGAAAAGGGCAGGGTGTTAAAACAAACCTGCCACTTGTATTTTCAAAGGCAAAAAAAAAAAAAAATCAGAGCTAAAGATAATCTCTCCATTAGTATTATTAATGCTGTTCCGTTTTCTTGACATGCTTTAAAAGCAGACAGACTTGTCATGAGCATCACATTTGCAAGCACTGTCACAGCTCCTGAAGGCTCTGGTGAAAGCACGAAGTGTGTTAACAGTAACTGCGAACGGCCTTTGGGGAACAATAGGTTTACCTGAGACCGTGCCTGGCTTTTCAAAGAACAAGTTGCTATATTATACTCCATCCTCACGTTAGTGCTCATATAATACTTGACCCAGCATCATTTTCTGAAGTACCGTTTCCAATTCTAAATTCCTTTCTCATCCCTTTTGGATCATCTAATTTGAGTGTTACACCATTTACCGACAAAACAGTGATTCCAGCATGCATGTCCAATGGTTTCCTACGCCAGGGCCCCAGTATTCAATTGGTTGATAAATGTCTTCTATCCTCTCCAAAATGTTTGACTTTTTTAGTTCTGCTATATTTCCTAGCATTCAGGTGTCATAAATAATTACCTAATAAAACTTATTGCATTCAGCTAGTAGCTGTAGATAATCCCAAGATTTTTAGAACAATTGTGCCATGAAACCTTTCGAGCATATCAAAAGCACCAAGAACAATATAAAGTTCCTTAGGAATTCTGTGTAAGTAGCAGATGATTTCTGTTTTAGTGTTTTGCCTTATAATTAATCTGCTCTATGTTGCTGGTGTCATTGAAGAAAACTACTTTGTAGTGGCAATTTCTTTCTGCAGGCTGGCCAAGAGAATGGCTAAGTTCATATCACTGCATTTTCTTGAAATAGAACAGTGGCTGCAGCATAATCATTTTGAATAAGTAATCAGAATGGATATTGTTTTGATATTTGTTTTTTCCTTAGGTCAAGTAAGTCCGCAACTGACATACTTTTATAGAATTAGGCAAGAACTAACTGAATTTGTCATCTAATCTGTTTTAGCCAGAAGTTCATTTTATCCATTGTCTACATCCATTGGGAGTTCAAGCTACCCATCATATAAAGAATGTAGGTTCTATTTCTTTGAAGAAATGATATAAAATTCTGTTAAAAAATTAAATACAGTGAAATGTTTCTCCTAGTCACATGAAATGAACAAACCACAAAAGAATCTCTAAAGAGAAAAGAGGTGCCCAAGACTATCAAATAGACACATATTAAAATAGCAATATATGAACACATATATTGTAGTTTTAAAGGGTGCTGTAAAACACTTTTTAATCTCTGATAGTTGGAAGGTATATTTGTATACATTACAATATACCTTGGCTATACATTTTTTCCTCAAAGTTAAGAATGTCATAAACTTGTATGTAATTCAACCAAAATGTGGATTATTACTTTAACTATAACATTAGAATGTTGCAGTCCTAAGATATTGTAGGATACATAAAAATAAGTAGATCCACTATTATGGTCATTAAAATCTGACTACATTAAAAATGTATCAGAAGATAAAAAAGATGTTTGGATTATTATTTTTGATATTCTTGGAGGGGTAAAATAAATTCTGAGTGGGTATGATTTTGAAATTATAGAAAAAAATTGCAATTATGTCAATCTAGGATAAAAACGTATGCAATATATTATAGATTAAATTTATATAAAATTGTATCTGTAGATAAACACATACAAACAAAAACATGCATATGTTCAACTTATATGCAGGTATGGGTACTTAAATATGTACATTTATAATTTGTCACTGTGTAACTTTTTCTTCAGTCATTAATTTTTTTCTTTTTATATTAATTAAATATAAAGATGTTTAAAAATAATAAGCATTAATTAAATCAATCATAACTATGATAAAATGGATGTCAGATAAATACACAGCTATTGAGGGAACTAGGAAATATAACTTTTCAGCCTTAAAAAAATACGGAGGTACAATATGGTTTTCTCTGTTATTTTTCTCCCACTGAGCAGACCTCTTCAACTCTCAGTTCTGATGTTCAGGGAAAGCAAAGCACAGCAGTTGAATTTCACCCACTCACACTCCACCTGACTTGTGGATAAAGATAACAGTTCTGGTCCCTATTGCTTTCAGTTCTCTCTTCAAGATGACTTAATTCATCACTAACAAAATGAAGAAGTAAAAAAATAAGCTTGAAGCCTGGGCTTTAGTATGAACATAAGTTGTGCCTTATATATGTATTCAAATTCATGCCTAGTTGGAGGAAATATTCATGATTAATATTAAACTAAGGCTAGAATTAGCCAAAATGCAACAGACATATATTAAAGTGAGCATTTTATTATGTGCCACGTCAGTCAGATTAAAGAAAAGAGTGCATGACACCAAGAGGATATTGCATGTATATCAAGCAATCTATTTATATGTGACAGGGAGGGCTTGATTTCTAGAAGAGTGACAAGCCAGTGAAATAACTACTCGCCTTCAAAATTACTATAGTACAAATGTACATCTTTTAAGATGGAATTTTAAATTGCAATTAACAATGTAGATAAATATGTTTAGGAATGAATAGTGACATACAGAAAAAAAATTCATGTGATGGAGAAATCAAAATAAATGCAAAGCTTTTCAGGCCATCACTACAAGTATTCCAACTCAGAATATTGGTAGAATAATGCCATATTTCTCACAACCTAAGATGCAAGACATTTCAAACAAGATATTATTTTTCCAACTCTGAGGAGGGTACAGTGTGATTAGTTGAAGAAGGCTATAATGCAAACTACAAATAGTGCCTGTTATTAGTAATAGCTAAGCATCAGGAAATTGCTAGACGTATGTTTTAGTGTGCTTCTTATATTGGGACATTTTTATGTAAAAAATCTGAATTTTACTCTGTAGGAAGTATGCTTTTCATCTTTTCATTCTCTAATTCTTGCTTTTTTTTTTTTTATTAAGTACTAAGGACTAAAAGGAGGCAGAAAATTGATTAGTATCCTGTAATTACTCTTTGTCTTCCAAAGAAGTAGCTTTTGAAGAGGGAGAGAAAGAGACAGTGTAAGAGAGACACAGAGTCGAAAACCACTAACTTCATTACCAGCAAAGATAAAGTGCAGTGAAACAGAAACTCTTTGAGTTCACATCATTACACTTGGATGCTCTTACCAGGTACTGGGATAAGAGGAAAGAACAATCAATGGTCAATTGACTTTATTTCCTTTCTTAAATTATAATTTGTATGACTTATACATGTTTCTAGGATTAGCTAAGCAAACCGCCCAGAGACCACCTGACAAGCAGTCCATAAAGTACATGAAATGAGAAAAACAGAGGTTGGATGCGATGCTCCTCATGGCTGGTTCACAAAACAGCGGCAGGAAGAACTCCGACTCAAGCTCCTTTTCAATTCCAGCGATTTAGGCAATATCCAGGCAGTGCATGTGGGGGAGCTACAGGACAGTTGCAATCAGAGCTGGCTTTGTACATCAATAATGGCAAACTGTATTTTCTCATAACCCTTCCTTCTTTGTTCGGAAGGGGGCTTCCATTTTCAACTGTAATCTGTGACTTTTGAAACGGACATTAAGGGATCTTGCCGACAAATAGTTCTGGCTGGTTTTCTTTTTCTCTTTCCCTGGCTGTTTTTAAAAGAAAATCATCATGGCAGCCTTACGTGCAGGCCTTCAGGAGAAAAACTCTCCTCACGCCAAGATTGCTGTTGCAAATATATTTTTAGGAAATGTGAAGAGAGTTGTTTATCAGTATTCCAGGACCCTGAATTTAGGACACAAGTATTCAGATAAGTCATTTCCACAATACACTGACTAAGAACTCATTTTTGATATTTTTATACTCCATTTGCATTTTACTTTTCTGTAACTTTTCAATGTCTTGCAATTTCATGCTGAATATACATAAACATTTGGCAGTGTAACAGCGCAAACTACAAATGATTATCAGAAACTAAAGCAGAAAGGCACACAGAAGGTAATTTTGACATCAGGGAATTAGTCAGTGTTACATAGTCTTTAAAATCCCAAGTTGGACAATTTTTATGGTCATGATTTAGTCCTACCCCCTTTTTTTCTCTCCTTCATGTGCCTGAGATCATGAACTGCAGCACAGATAGTTATGCATCACAGAGGGGAAAGCAAGTCTTAGGGAAAAATCTCCCTGTGCCAGGAGAGGTACCTATGCGATGTGTCACCCACCATTAAAAAGAAATATATCTTGCATGGACACTTTGTATCAGACAAACCCAAATAACTCTAATCTCAAAACCTTTGGGAAAATATCAATAACTTCAAATTTTATAAAATACAGAAAAGGAGAGACATAAACAATCTTATTCTTTGAGGTTGAATTCTGAATTGGTCCCCGCTACTTTCTGTTGGATACGTTTATAGTTTTCAATGCCATGTGCTATGGACACAGTTTAAGCACATCCGGTGTGTATACTTTTTAAATGAAAAGCAGGAGGTGGTTAGTCATCTGGTGAAGCAATTTCAGTATATTGCAGTTACAATTAATTGCCAGGCAAAGCTTCTTTGAGTAAGAAATAGAAAAGTGGTTGGTTTTACAAAATTTTCCTTGCAAATTAGAAGATAAGAAATCTTTAAAGTTGAAAATTATTATGAATTTCCCCAAAAGCCACACACATCTGCAATGCTGGGGGTTATGCAAAAGCAACCAGATAATCTGTTCCAATAACTTGGTTAGTTTAGGGGTATGAGCAAATGTTTGCAAGCACTCTGAACCAAATTCTAAATGTGTTTATGCTGCTATTGCTACCCATCCCCCCACATATACTATTGCAGTCATAGAATAAAAGGTTTTCCTGAGTTTTGTTCCTTTGTCTTCTCAATATGTTGAAGTCTGACTTCTGAAGAAGTGATTACTATTCAGAGCTTTGCCTCTGTGCTTCTCCGTATGAACAGATGCATAGATGCTATCCGTTATAAGAATTGAATGCATGGGGTGGGGTAGGAAGTAATACATGTTTGAATATATTATTGCAGAAGCAACATCAAAAGTTCTTATTATAATAAGTGCCTTTTGTTATTTGTATAATGTAACCAGCCATTGGACAATAAGAATCTCTAAAAACTAATGGAAAGGAAATAAAGGTATCTAATTGCATAGAAATTTGGTCATTGAGTCTAGTAATTCCTAAAAAATAATGATGTGAAAGTTTTAGCTAGTTTTTCCCTCATATACTCTAATAATGTTTTATATAATATTTATATTCTGTGCCAATTGTATATGTCAGTGGATTTTCTAAAAGCTATTCAATGTTTGCAATCATTTGTACCACATAGGAAATAAAAGGCTAGACCAAAAATATCAAGAAAATGTGACAAAATATTGGTTCACATTTGTCTTCCAAAAATCAAAACCCAGTTCAATTATTGTTTTATGGAAATGTTTCAAAAATTGTTTGATAATAGACGAGTAAAGAAATAAATAACTATACAAATAGATGAATATGGTAGTTTCAATTGCAAGTAAATGAAATAAAATGTCAAAATTTAACTTAAACAACAGTAAATATTAAATAATCATCACTTGTATCACTTGTCATCCTGTTGCTCATAGATTTGCTATAGCAGGCACCAGTAACATATCCATTCCCATTCGTCCCTTTCACAAGCAAGTGTAGCCAATGGCATCTGCTCACTCCAGGAACACAAAGAGCTTCAAACAATTCATTCAGGGTTTTGACAAAGATGTCTGACCATCTAGTAGGTTGGCAGCCAGGAATTCTTTTGATGTTCTGTGGAATTCATTTGGTAACAGCTCTAGTCCAGCAATTATCTCATTACATCTAGTCCAGCAATCGCATTACATATTCAGCCTAACTGATTTTTGACGTGTTGTCAAACAAGACAGCACCCCTGGTTCTAGATCGTCAATGGAGGTCAGAACTCCAGATTGCTTCTCTCACTTGAGTGAAACGTGATGTTCCAAACATAGCAGTTTCGATTCCTCTTTGGAAGACCTGAATAGCGTTCTTACACCGTTTTCATAGGGCCCAGGTCTCTGAAGACGTATGTTAGTGCAGAAAGAAAGGTGGAGTTGAAAAAGATGTGCCTGGAGCTGGAGGTGTTTCATCCTCTTAACCACTCTTGAAAGCATTCCACGCTGCTCTCTTTCTTCTGCACATTTGAGGTACCAAATCATTTTTCATGTTGAGTTCTCGACCCAGGTACACATAACTGCTGCATTCGAAGATGTTTGTCCTGTTGAGAGCAAATGGAACATCAGGAACTAGTCTGTTTCTCATGAACATTGTCTTCGTGAGATTCAGGTGCAGTCTGACCTTTCCACACTCACAGTCAAAGTCAGCCAGCATTCGTGCTGCGTGGCTAATGTTTGGTGTTATTAGAGTAATGTTATCAGCAAAGTGGAGGTGGAATTCCTTCCCATTCCAGTCATTGCATGATGTTCTAGAGAGTGGCATTGAAGAGTTTTGGTGTAATGGTTTCACCCTGCCAAATCCCTCTCTTTACTTTGATGATCACTTCCTTGTCAGATGGTGGGATCCATAATACAGCTCAAGGAGGATCCTGATGTACTGAGTTTGAACATCCTGTTTGGCTAGGGCTTCAATGACTGCTTCATTCTCAAAGGAACCAATAGGAACCAATGGCCTTCTTTAAATAAATGAACATTAGACAGAGTGGCATCTTGAACTCTCGAGAAACCTCAATGAACTTGATCACCATGTGGATATGGTTGACAGTGCTGAATCTTTTTAAGAACCTGGCTTGCTCCCATGGTTGTCCTTCATCTAATTTTCTGCCAATCCTACTCAGGATGACTTGAGTGAACAACTTGTAGACAATGGACAACAGGCAGCTTGGGCGATAGTTGCCAATATTGTAGATGTTTCCCTTCTTATACAACAGAATGGTCCTGCTGGTTTCCATTGGGACAGAACCTTGCATTCAGACGGGTAGTGTGTGAAGAGATGAGACAGTGTATTGATGAGTACTGGCAAGAGATTCTTCAGGTATTCAGGCCTGACCTTGTCTAGGAAGGGTTTTGTACGCTTCTTTACTGAGGAAATGGCATGTGGGATTTCAGGAGGGAGAATGCTGGGAACGACATACATATCTTGCAGAATTTGGTATGTGAACAGGTAGACGTGACTGAAGAGATCCATGTAGAAATCGTGAATAACCTTTTCCATTACCCTTCTGGAACATGTGATAGATCCATCAGGATATATGAGGACAATAATCTTGGTCTTATAGTTAGTGAAGGATAGGCGGGAGTTTGCGAATACTTTTGCCAGCTTCTGCCACATCAGCCAACACTGCTGCTTTTCTCTTTGAGGTCTTCCTTTATTGCTTCTCTGCACAGCTTTGTGAGCTCGTATGTTAGCTTGTGATTGCCTGAGGCTTGCACCAGACCACATTGTTGAGTGAGCTTGAAAGTTTCTGAAGACAGGCGTTTTTTGGTGGCCTTCTCTCTCTTGGCATTCTCACACAATCATGAGGTGCTGAACCAGTCAATCATATTCCTCATCGATGTTATCAAGATGGCATCTTCCATATCCACAATAATACCAAAGAGCTCCCAGTTGGTGGTCGTTCTGAGAGTTCTATCTCCCTGCTCAGTGAAGTAGAATTTTGCATGAAGGAGACAGTGGTCTGATCCCATTTGGAATTTTGGGACAACAGCAACATTGGTCAGGCAAAACCATTGAGATTGAATATGATGGTCAATTTTGTTGTGGAACTGTCCACTGGGATAGTCCCATGTCCAGCGTTTAGATTTGGCTTTCTGGAACTATGAGTTACCATGGATGGTGTCGGTCAACATGATGAACTCAGACAGTCTCTCACCCTGTTTATTCCATTCTAGGCCATGGGTCCTGATTTGGAGTGCTTCACATGACCTTCTTGGTCCTCTCTTTGCATTAAAATCACCGACAATGATCTTGTAGAGGTGTGGTCTTCTTTATAGAACTTCTCTAGCTCCATGTAGAACTTCTCAATTTCTTCTTCGTCGTAGTTGGATGTTGGTGCATAGACAACGAAGATAGAAACTTCCGGCAATGAACCACATCTATTCAAACATAAGCATAACCCCCTCGATGATTAACTTCCTCATCGTGGCAAGAGGGTAGCAACGGTGCCAACCAGCAAAGACTGAACCAACAGGTGTTGCCCAGAGATGCAGGCAGGTGCAACACTGGACTCCTTGCATCAATTGTGTCTATCTGGCCCATATTTTCTGTATGTGAGCAGCACATTTATGCACAAGGTACATGGTGTGTTTGTCAGCATGCAGATCATTACAACATGCCACCTGCATGGCAGAGCCTAGGAAGCTACCTATGGTGTATTCGATAGGCCAAAAACAGTAACTAAAATGGGCCTCATTCCCCTGACCCTGGAAGAGCCCCCAATGTGGCGGGCTGCTTTAAGAAGGACAAGCAAGGAGAGGCTGCTAAAATCTCAGTGCCAAACTAGGCTGCCAAAACAAAGAAGGACTAAAATGACTATTTGCACTTTTAACGCATATACGCTGTCATCTGAAGCATCTATTGAGGACCTGATAGTGTAAGTGCAGAAGATCAAATACGACGTCATTGTATTGACCTAGATGAGAAGGCATCGATCACATCACGCCATTTTCGACACTGGAGAAGAACTGTTCCTTGGAACATGTGACAGTAGAGGCGTCTGTGATGCCGGTGTCCTCAACACAAATTTGGCCATGAGCATTGATTTGTTTGAATGCCTAACAACCCGAATCACACGCTTATGTTTGAATAGATGTGACTTATTAAATGACCATATCAATTATAATTATTATAATTTCTAAAAGCAAAGTTTGTAGCCAAATAAGATTTTTTTAGAATTATTTGGTGTCAATTCATTTTTAAATATTCAAAGTGAAGTATAACCAAAACAATTTTCTAAGATGTCTATATCCACCACAGAGTTCCAATAAATACCCTATGTGCAAATGGTGCAATTAATTTTGCGGCCCTGCATTTGAACATATAAACCGCTGTACCTAACTTTGCTTTCTAAGCTTCATGTAACCTTCCTACCTGTCACATACAGTACATGCAACACTCTTTGCAAGGATGTCAGATGTAGCATTTGCAAGCATTACCTCTCCTCTACTTGACAATACTTAAGTAACTTCCCAAATCCTCAAAAAATTAATATACATATCTCTGTTATAATATGTTCAGATGATGGCTGTGATTTCCATTTTGTACTCTTGAGCTCTTTGTAATCTGTCCTTTGTTTTCCTTTCAACCCTTTATGTACCGTCTATTATCCAGTAATTTTTTTGCTGCTTAGCTTTTAAAGTTATCCAGATCATTATTTTTTCCACTTGGTACTTGGCATGTAAGGGATATGTTCTAGCTTCTCTTTACCCTTAAAGAAAATCAACTTCTATCTGTCCCTTTTAGTTTTTTTGTACCCCTTCCTGACTCCATTGTGGTTTCATCTCATACCACTTACACTTCCCCTATTTGTGCTGAAATTGACTGGTTATAATTAATATATGTAAGTCACTCTTTTCTAGTGCTACTTGAGGATAGCAATTTAACACTCTTAACTTGCTTTCTTATTCTGTATGTCTTATAAAATAACTCCAGTTTTAGGATTTAAGAGATGTATAGTTAGCCTTCACGGCAGAGCCTGGCAAGCTACCTGTGACGTATTTGATATGCCAAAAACAGTAAGAACAATGTGCTCTTCGTGTTCCTGGAGTGAGCAGATGCCATTGGGCCATACTAGCACATGACAGGGAAAAATGAAGACGTTGCTGGTGCCCGCTCGAGCAAATCGATGAACATCGGGATGATAGTGATAATCTTGAGTTAATCCAGTTTTATCCCTTTTTTTAAACATTTAACATAAAGCCTGATAAAAATAGGCACTCAGTACATGTTTGGTTAGTACTGGTAGAATTATCTGGGCAATAAATCTAGAATAATCCTGACAATATGATACAAAATCTACTTTTAGGAATGGAAGATAATAGGTGTTATGCTAGAAAGTAAGTCAAAAATGGATCAATTATATTGATAAATGTACTTGAAGAGAATAGGGACATAAAAACAAAAAATGGAGTTATCCATACTTGAGAAATTGATGTTTACATTCATATAAATAAATATTGTTTTCCAATTTGAAGACATTTTGAGTAATCTCACTAATAAATTCCATATATTAACCTATAATACTCAAATTTGGGCCCTGTGGGCAGCAAATCCAGCCATGCACAGGGCCTACTCCCGATTCTGTGCCCAGGGATCACTTCTATCTGGGCTAAGAGGATCATATGAGATGTCAGGGCTAGAACCTGTGTCAACTGTCAGCTGCACGCGAGGCAAGTGCACAGCGCCCTACCTGCTTCAGTCCCGTAGATCCTCACTTCTTAAAAATACCCTGAAATGATCATGTTTCACAAAAGTGTTAAAAGTAGATAGAGATATTCCAGATCACATTTCAGTATATTCCAGATCACATTTCAGTATATTGCCGACCACAATGCCCAAAGGGGGAGGAGAGAGAGAGAGAGAGAGAGAGAGAGAGAGAGAGAGAGAGCTCCTGTCACAGAACCAGACTGGGGGGTGGGGGGTGGGGATGATGGGAGGGGAACTGGGAACTGGGGACACTGGTGCTGTGAAGTTTACACTGGTGGAGGAATGAGTATTGGAACACAACATGACTTAAACCTAATCATGAACAACTTTGTAAGGGTCTATCTCACAGTGCCGTGCAGGTGGGATACTCTCGGTAACTTGCCGGGTTTTCTGAGAGGTACGGGGGAGTCGAACCTGGGTTGGCCACGTGCAAGGAAAACACCCTACCTACTGTGCAACCGCACCAGTCCAGCCACCTATTAGCATTAATATTAATGTTTTAGGCATACATTCTTACTAAACACCCTATCTCTTATTCCCTGACACCCAATCTTATTTTGGCAGGCTTAGTTATGTAAACAAAATTGGATGTCTTGATTTTACTCATCTTTTCAAAGAGTATACCTCCAGCATGGCAGAGACTGGCAAGCTCCCCATGGTGTATTCGATATGCCCAAAACAGTAACAACAAGTCTCACAATGGAGACATTAGTGGTGCCCGTACAAGCAAATCAATGAACAATGGGATGACAGTGCTACAGTGCTACATCTTTTCAAAATGACATTTTATTTGGTTTTTATCTGTTGATTTCCTGTTTTTGATTTTTTTAGTCAATGTACGCTCTTGATTTTATTTTTGGTTTGTTTGTATCTTATTTTGCTTCTTCTTTGGGTAAAATGTTGGATCATTAATTTTAGATATATATTCTTGTCCATTTGGTAACCCCTTCCCCTGGTATGTCTCTTTATATTCCCCAACAAATTATTGAGTCTACCACTAAGTGGAAAGTCATAGAGGGTTTCATGTTGAGTGATGTCAATCAGCAGAAATGGGAGAGGTCCAAAATGATCTTATTCATTTGAATTATAAATAAAACATAGTATAGGAGTAAGAAATAGTCAAAGATGACAGATCCTTGGAACAAGTTTACAGAACCGAGCATCCCAAGGGTGGAGGATGTGGGAGGTGGAAGGAGACCCTGAGACAAAGTTAGAGGGAATAGAAAGAACAATTTAATGAAGGATGTGGTGTTGGGATATGTATGCCAAAAACCCTATCATTAATGATATTGAAGTTACATTATGCTTTAATGTTATTAATTTCCTATTAAGCAGTGATTTTTTAGACCCTTATATTTTGGTAAATTGAATTTAATTTAGTTCCAAATATTTTTAATTGAATTGACTTGAATTTTTAAAAAATTTAAAATAACTTTAATTTAATTTTTTTTTTTTGCTTTTTTTTGGGTCACACCCAGTGATGCTCAGGGGTTACTCCTGGCTTTGCACTCAGGAATTACTCCTGGCAGTGCTTGGGGGACCATATGGGATGCCGGGGATCGAACCCGGGTAGGCCACGTGCAAGGCAAACGCCCTACCCACTGTGCTATCGCTCCGGCCCCTTTAATTTAATTTTTAATGTTTAATTTGCTGGTATTTTTAATTGATATATACACATATATATCTGGAGCAATAGCACAGCAGTTGAGATTTTGCCTTTCACGCGGCTGACCCGTGTTTGATTCCTCCGCCCCTCTCGGAGAGCCTGGCAAGCTACCGAGAGTACCGCACCTGCACGGCAGAGCCTGGCAAGCTACCCGTGCATATTGGATATGCCAAAAACAGTAACAATACATCTCTCAATGAGAGACGTTACTGGTGCCCGCTCAAACAAATCGATGAGCAATGAGATGACAGTGATACAGTGATATACACATATATTTATATTCCTTCTCATATAATATGAATAAGACTAAACATATGTGTGTGAGAAGACATTGTAAAAAATATTGTAAGCCCTTTAGACACATAGAAACTTACATAAACCTTAATCTATGTAATTACATATCTAAAGAATTATTTCTTGCAATGCAGTAATACTAACAATAAATTTTATCAGTTTTTACTTCTTTAAAAATATTTATCTTTCTTAATTTTTGAATGATAGCTTCCAAGAGAAAATAACTTGATTATGTGCATTTTATTCTCTCAAACTTTTAAATATTTCATGCATTCTTTTCTTATTTACATGGTTTCTAAGAAGTCTGATTGACTGGCTAGTTTCAATTGTTTAGCTGACTATTCTAAAACTTTAGAACTTTAAAATGATCTTAGCATTTAAAAGAAACAACAACAAAAAAATAATTCTTAGACGTTTAGCAGTGTGAACAGAAAGGTTATTTATTTAAATCTCTTTTTTCTCTAATTAACTCCTGACTGAAACTCATCACTCCCTACTATATCTTGGGAAAGAAGAATTATCTGTATTAATAAAATTTAATTTTGAACATTTATCATATAAAATTTTAAGCACCTATTAAAAACTTTCCCTTGCCTTTTGTGCCTACAATTCAACAAATCAGGATTATGTCTGGAAATTTATCACTTAGATTGTTTTCTCAAAAGATTTAAATTTCTTATGCCTAAGGTGTTTTTCAATTCTCTTCATGTCTTTTCCCCATCTTTTGTGTGTGTGTGTGTGTTTTAATTTTTAACATTGCTATACATTAGGACTGGAGGGATAGCACAGCAGTTAGGTGTTTACCTTGTACACAGCTGACTCGGGTTCAATTCTTCCATTCCTTTCGGAGAGCCCAGCAAGCTACCGAGAGTATCCCGCCCACACTGCAGAGTCTGGCAAGCTACCCATGGCGTATTTGATATGCCAAAAACAGGTCTCACAATGGAGACATTACTCATGCCCGCTCGAACAAATTGATGAACAACAGGAGGACAGTGCTACCGTGCTACATATTTTAAATATTAATCCTTTATCCAATGGCTGATAGGCAACTATTTTCTTTCCGTCTATGTGATGTCTTTTTAGTCTGGGAAATATTTCTTTTGCGGTGCAGAAACTTCTAAATTTGACATCTAAATATGACATTTACTCATATTTGTCACCATTTGCTTGGTTAATGGCTTTGAATTATAGAAGACACCTCTAGATTCAGTATTATAGAGGGTTCTGCAATATTTCAGAATAATTTATAGATTCAGGCTGATCATGATATTTAAAAAAAATTTTTTTGATCTGCATTTGCCATCTGAATTCTATTCCTTTGTCTAATAGTCTGTCTTTATTCCAGTACCACACTGTCTTGATTAACATAGCTTTATAGTATAATTTCAAATTAAGTTGAGTGCCGGTTTCTTTGGTGTTCTGAAAGAGATTAAAACTAATTGGAAGTAGGTCTTCTTTGGTTTTAAGGGTTTATTAAATGAACATTATTTCTTATAAATGCCAGTCTCCAATATTAAAACATGTTAATCTCCAGCTTCAATTCATTAAAGAGTGCAAGTGTTAGTTATATGAAACTAGCAATTCTATGAAAAACTCTAACTAAGAATCAGAAAAAAGTTTGGTACTGCATTATATTTTTCTTATACTTAAAGATTGATATATCCTCATTTTTTTTCCAGATCATGGGTAACTGAACTTTGTTTTACAAACAAATAACATTGGAAAAAGCAAAGAATTATTTTTTCCATTAAAACACTTATAGATTTATTCCATTAAAACACCTATTTTTATAAAGCACATTTTATCTGCCCCAATTGTCATTAATATAAATAACATTTATAGTATAACATTTCAGTACTATTAGTAGCATGTTTGCCATTGTGTTAGTCTTTATGGTTCTAATGTATACACGTACTGCAACTCACTGTCACTATAGTTCTAAAATTCCGAAGACCTTCCACCATCGTCCTTCATCACGGGTAGTCTACCTTTCAACTCCTGGCACCACATATGATTCCCCAAGTTTGTCAGAATTTACCCCTGAGCACCAAGCCAGGATTAAGTCTTAAACATAGGTGGTGTGCTGCCCTGAAACAAATATACAAAACTCATTCTGTAATTATAACTACATTGAGATTCTAAGTGAAGAAAATCACACAAACATAAGACATTTGGAGCCATTTTTGGAACCAAAAAATTAGAATAATAAAGACTTAAAATAATGTAAACATGAACAAATCAGGAAGTATATGTTAAAGATCAATAGAAATACACTACTGATATTTAATTAAGCCACTCATTGCAAAATAAAGACTGGAGCGATAGCATAGCGGTTGGGTGTTTGCCTTTCATGCTGCCAACCTGAGTTCAATTCCTCCACTCCTCTCGGAGAGCCTGGCAAGCTACCTGTGCGTACCTGATATGCCAAAAACAGTAACAATAAGTCTTTCTATGAGAGGCATTGCTGGTGCCCGCTCAAATAAATCGATGAGCAACAGGATGACAGTGATTTTTTTTTAATCTATTCTTTTTATAGAATCACCATGTGGAAAGTTACAAAGCTTTCAGGCTTAAGTCTCAGTTATGCAATGCTCGAACACCCATCCCTTCACCAGTGCATATATTCCACCACCAAGAATCACAGTATACCTCCCCCACCCCCCACCTCCCCAGCCCCCCCCCCCCGCCTGTGTAACTGATAAATTTCACTTTACTATCACTTTACTTTAATTACATTCAGTATTTCAACAAAAAACTCATTATTATTGTCTGGAGTTTCTCCCCCCTAAAGTCGGATCTGCTGAAAAGGAAGCATTTGATAATTTGTTTTCCATTGCTGAGAATTAAGAGATATGAGGTCGAGCGGCCTCACTAGTGGCCGCACGGTTTTGGAGTTCTGTATTTTAGTATTTTAGTAACTAAGTCCAGAGAAATATCTGCCAGAAATGCAAAAGAAATTACTAACATTAGATATTTGGTTTGGGGTGAAAGTACAGTGGTGAGTAAACTTGCTTTACATGTACAGCACTGGAGTTAAGGCCCTGGAACCACCTAGGGTCACTTGAACCTTATAAGAAGTGATTTCTGAACATAGAGATAGAAATAAACCATGAGCCCAGACAGCTGAGTGTAGTCCAAAATTATATATATATATACATTTATATACCCACATATAAATAATATTATCAATTTTTCAATTCCTATGAGTAATAAAAGTGAAGATAAATCTTTGTGAGGAAAGTGACTCAACATGGGACAAAAGTCAACATTTTATAAGCACTAATTCATATGTACACATTGTCTTTTCTATAGTGCCATGTGTTTTTCTAGAGAGTGGAAAATGTTAATAGGACTATAATAAAAACAATATAATCTAGTTCAACTAATTTCTAAAATATCCTAAACATACACTCACACACAAAATACTTCCACCTGGAGAAGAATAATTTGTCCTCCCAGAAGGGACTACATAAAATAGTTTTATTAGAATGAACATTTGAATACCCTTACATATATATTACATTATTTATATAAATATATCAGAATGCACACATTTATATTCATGCACAGATGTATGCACACACCAACCATATGTATGTAGAAAATATGCATATAACCAAATACAAATAGATTTATTACGTGCGTATTTTGTTTGTACCAAGAGTATCCCGCCTGCATGGATAGAGCCTGGCAAGCTACTAGTGGAGTATTCAATATGCCAAAAACAGTAATAAGTCTCACACTGGAGACGTTACTTATGCCTGCTCGAGCAAATCAATGAAGAATGGGATGACAGTGCTACAGTGCAGTGGTACACATATATTTTATAGCAAGCAATTTGGTCTAAAGCCAACCTACTGACACAGAGCCAACAGGTTTCTGCTTCCTGTGTGGGGCTCAGTGGGCAGTGTCCCGAGGATAATGAGTGAAGTGTGAACAATGCTTGAGCTCAGTTTCCCAGCCAGTGTTTGTGTGTGTGTGTGTGTGTGTGTGTGTGTGTGTGGTGTGGGAGTGTGCAGGGCTACATTCAGGCACCTGGTCATCACCTAGCAATCCTAGCCTCATTCTGGCTGGCTAGCTCAGGTGGTTCGAACATGGTGATAATAAAGCCAAGGTCACGAGTTTGAGCCCCCATAATTCACCTGTGGGGAGGAGAAGGCACTTGCTTTGCATGGGGCCAACCTAGGTTCAATCCCCGGCATCCCATAGGGTCCCCCGAGTCCTGCCGAGAGTGATCCCTGAGAATTACTGGGTGTGGCTCCCTAACAACAACAAAAAGAATCTTACCCTGGGGTAGTGGAAGCTAATGAAGGATGTTTGGCTGATCTGGAAAGATCTAAAAAGGTTGAACACTGTGTTTTTTGAAGGATGGGGGGTGTCACATCTGGTGATGCTCTGATGTTACTATTCTTTTTTAATTGAATCTCTTTCTTAAATTGAGATATGGTTACAAAAGGCTGGAGCGATAGCACAGTGGGTAGGGTGTTTGCCTTACATGCAGCTGACCCAGGTTCGATTCCTCCACCCGTCTCTAAGAGCCTGCCAAGCTACCAAGATTATCCCACCTGCACGGTAGAGCCTGGCAAGCTACCCGTGGTGTATTTGATATGAGAAAAACAGTAAGTAACAACAAGTCTCACAATGAAGACGTTACTGGTGCCTGCTTGAGGAAATCGATGAGCAATGGATTGACAATGATACAGAGATAGTTATAGATAAGACCTACTAGTATTACTAGTGTTGTCTAATTTTTTAAAATTAAAAATTCAGCAGTTATTTTTTTTCTTTATGTGTTTAGAGTGGCCTATTCCTCTATCACAAGAGATAAGATTTGTATTCTGAAATAGAGGAATTTCAGGTCAGTATATTATAAATTTCATATAATTTAGAGATTCACTTATTACTTCTTAAATATAGAGATTGTATAACTTCTCAAACCTGTAACAGATTCTCTGTCATAATAATAAGCAGTTTGATGATTATAGTTTTTATTTACTCATGAGCAAAAATCAGCTCATTTTTCTGTTGATGATCTGTGATAGGTTGTTAGGACAATAAAAAATGATGGACTCAATTTTTTCCATAAAGGCTACTCTTAGAAAACACAATGTGATAAAATGAAGGATGAACACTTTTGTTTTGTGGCACCACACATAGATAATTTGTAAATCCGAGTTTTGAATCATTTTTAAGATTAAATATACATATTTCTATTTCTAGAGGGACCATACTTTCATATCTATTATGCATATTTTTCTGTTTTTGAATACACAATTGTCATTAGAAGCAAGGAGAAATAACATTTAAGTAGATTGAATAAATGTGAAGATACTATTTCCCACTGAACACATGTTTAACTTGTTTGAATTCCAACATCTTTATACAGAAGTTGGATTAACTGTGTAAAGCCCTGTCTTGAATATTGCCTAAACTGTCTGCATTTTGTTAATATGTGATCAAATAAACGTTGACTGACCTGGGACTGACTGGAAGAATGTCAGTGAAATGAAAAGGACACCAAATATGGTGCAAGTAACAGGACTAAACTAAACACATTTAGTTTTCTAGAGGTTAATGCACAGGATTTTGAAGAAGAAAGCCATCTAATAGTGTAAGGCCTACTTCCTGGTTTTATTATAAATTGAAATTGCCCTGGATAGATTCAGTATTCAAAGAATTTCCTGTGACATGAACATGACTGGAAAAATAATTTTCAACATTGAATTTGGTGAACTACTGAACTTTGTTAATATTTTTTGCAGTGTTCAATTTAATTTTAATAAATTGCATAGCTCTGGCAGCACAGTGGAGTCAAAAGATTGAAAGCTTGAATAGGTCAAAGGAAAAGTTGCCAATGCAAGCCTGTTAAAACACTAACTAGAAAATTAGGCAGGAAAAACAGTCTAAAAAAATATTGTGAGTATCTTTGATCATCAGCTGGTTGAAAAGAAGTAATATGACAAACAGGAAATTACAAAGAATAACTATTTTGACTATAGTGGAAATAGCAACTTAGGTAACCACATTTCAAACCAAATGCAGAGTATTTTCCTGGAATTTAAAGAAAAAGTATCCAGATGTCTAAACATTCTAGTCAATGCAGCTTTTATTTGGAATTTGGCAGACCTTCAGAAAACTAGTAGTCTAGTTGGGAAAACTTTTCCCAACCTATTTACATAATTTCATATGTGTTTTATGTTTTTGCTTTAAATTTTTCTAACAGTAGTATACTTATGCTTATGTTTTCTGCAAATGTTTTATTTGTTGGACTTATTTTTATTACTTCTCATCTATATGTGTTGTGAATAAATGCAATACTGTGAACAATTATTGTAAGACATGATGAAGATAAACCATCATGATGTTATCATGAATTCTTCCAGTCTCTCATGGACTTATATGCTACATATGCTCTCATATAGGAATAGTTTTATTCTAAAAATGAAAACGTAGATATTTTTTATTTATGTATTTTATAGAAATTGTGTCTCCTTTATGATATAAGATTATTTTATAAACAAAAATTTCTGTTATGTATGTGTAAGCATATCGGGCATTTTGTTAGTGTAATTACATAAAAAATATCTTCTATAAAATTTGAAATTTGAATATGTAACATGCATTTCAAGAAAAAGCAGGAGTCAAAAATGTTATGTGCATTATTTGATTAAAGTATAATAACTGGGTGACCTTTGTACTAGATGCTATGATTATGCTGGGTTTTAATATAAAAATGATTGAATGTAAGGAGTTTTGGCAGTGTGTCTAAGTTCAGACAATAATAATAATTTGGCACAAATATTTAAATCCATATTGTATAAAACTTTATATTTAATTAGTCTACTAAAATATAAAGCAATTAATAAACCCAGTTGAAAATAAGCAAACAAAAAGATCAGGAAGCAAGCTAAATTACTGAGGTATTTGATAACAACTATAGGAGCTGTATTTATATACATATATTAAAGGATGCATGCAAGAAGTATTTCTTCACTACTAGAAACGGGCCCCCAAAAAGCAGAAAAATAGTTCCTTATCTTAAGGAACTGAATCTAAGTGGCAAGGGTACCATTCCGGATTCGTAACCATAAACAGTAGTAACTTGTGTCCTATTAAATCAGAAGAGAAATATGTTAAAGTATATATGAGGTAGTTCACCAATGCTCTGAAAACAGTAGAGTACTAGGTGGAAAATGGTCAAGAACAAGTATATTAATATACAAGTAGTTATTCACAGAACAACCTCACTGAATATACTTCTTTCTTCACTCTATACCCATTAAGCTGCATCATACATCTTACATTAAAAGAGTAATGGATGCTAGATTCATGCTCTGAAACTACTAAATTTGAGTGTTTCTGGTATTCATGCTAAAAAAGGAACTCCACTGATTCTGTTTCTTTGAATCACTACTCTAATGCATATGACTAGATATCTGATCCTTGATATCATGCAAATGTTAGATGTTTACAAAGAAATCAAGAAAAAATAATATACCAAGCATATATTGTTTTAGTCGGGGCTTAACTGCAGAATCAGAATTAGTAGCCGATAAATGCTGTATGTGCACATGTATGTAAACATACATACATACATACACACACACATATATATATATTATGTGTGTTATGTTAATTTATCACAGGCTTGCAAGCTAAATAAACCAAAGCTTATAGGCAAGCACTTAGATAGGAAGATACAAGGTATCTAAGGAAGAAATATTAGAGTCTCAGTTGTATTTGAAGTCCCAAATTTTCAGGAGAGCCACAATTTTTCTTTTAAAGATTCATAACAGGTTTATTCATATTTGTCCATCATCTTTTTCTTTTTGTTATCTCAAAATCAAGGAATTCAACCCTTTATATCTATAAATTTTCCCTACCTAAATATGAACTCTAATGATTCATGAAATAGTTTTGAAAAGCTGCATAGATGCTATACTGTCTATTTATTTCCAACATTCACATTTTTACTGCAAAAAAATTCTATGTCTTACTCTGCCTGGAAACAAATTGAAAAAAAATATATTTGAGAAAAAATTCAGTTGATTCATGTTAACATCTCACTATATGTCTATGGTTCTATATTTGTAAACCTGGTAAAAGTATATGGTTTCAATCAGATTTAATTTTCAAATAAAAACAGTGGCAAAAGCACTATCACTTAAACCACCTTCTCTATATGCAACCAATAACATGCTGAATTTATCTGCAGAAAATATGAAAAGTCCTTGATAAAAATATTCATTTATTTTTTCATTAATTTAATAACACTGTCCCTTGATATTTTATAATGCACACTAAAAAGAAATACAATATATTATTAACAATGTTATAAGTCATACATATAATTGCAACTAATTCATATGCCTATGCAGCATATACTCTTATGTTTCATAGAGCAATAAAACACTTCTAAGCAATAACTAGCAATTGCTGCCAATCTTGCAGAAAATTTACTCCTCAGCCAGGGCCAGGAATCAGCAAATGTGGATGCTGAGTGGCACTACTGATCTGTCCATCCTCAGCTTTACAGCTGACACAGTAAGCTTGTCATGACAAAGTCCCGCAGGGTCTAGAGCAACAGAAAATTAGTGTCACCATATCTGAGTGGAATTGCTTGTGAGAATGATGCACAAGCACCCAGCCTTGCGTGAAGCCAAACCCTCTCTCTTAACTCTCATGCTGTATCAGAAACAGGGAAGAAACCGGGGCTTAACCGGCATTAATAGATAAATAAAAAAGGCTGGTAATGATTACAAGCACACAAGAAATCTCTGAACTCTGCCATGAAACTTCAAAGTGACAAAGGGAAGGATGTGCACGTCATTGAGGAAACAATCGAAGGAAAGTCCATCAAGAAAACAAAGTGTAAGTAGTGTGCAACTGGAATAAACTGAGAGCACAGTGGGTGTGCTGAAAAACGATGGATGGAGGAGTTAAGCTTCCAAATGACTGAAGCTGTAATGTGTGTGCCTGAGGATTATGTACCTAAATTCATTTAAAAAAATACAGTAAACAAAATCAAGAAAATGAAGAATTCATACGAAATTAATTGGACAAGAGAAATAAAATGCACCTTTACCAGTTTCAGAAGAGAGAATTGACTGTAATTCTCAGTGGAAGAAATTACAACCAAGAATTTCCCAGTCTATGGATGCCATCATAGACCCAGATCTAAAAATCAAAGAGTTCTGAACAAAATAAATCCAAATTAAAGAACACCAAAATACAATGCATTTAAAATTGCAATAAATAATAATACAAATGATAAATAAACTTGTATCATCATCATCATCATCCCGTTGATGGTCGAATTTCTAGAGTGGTCTCAGTAACGTCTCCATTCGTCCAAGCCCTGAGATTTTAGAAGCCTCTCTTTACTCATCCTTCCAACGATGCTGTACTGGAGGCTCTTTCAGGGTCAGAGGAATGAGACCCAGCTTGTTACTGGTTTTGGCTTATTAATACACCATGGGGACCTTGCGAGGCTCTCCCATGTGGGCAGGGAACTCCCAGTAGTTTGCCAGATTTTCCCAGAGGGAGAAGTAGGCTATAAGATAGTGCGAGAGGCCCGACCACTTTGCATGGTTCTGGGAGTTGGCTTTAAATTCTCTGGATGCTGGCCGTTGACAGGATTACACGGTGCTGGGGACAGTCCCTGAGTGTGACCACCTAGCTACTGGGAAATGGGAAATCTGTGTGGAGGAGGCCCAGTCCCGATCTGAGCAGGCTTGGAGGTCTCGGCCCCGGGTCCCACACACCTGGGTTCCTCTGCTGGTTCCTTCATGCATGAGGCTCATCTGAAAGTGTGGAGAGGGGCCTTGAGCATGGCTGTGATTAGGCTCCAGAGGTCTTCAGCCGCTGGAAGCTCTGCTCGGGGTGGGGAGCGAAACTGGGCCTCCTCCTCCCAGATTTCCCATTTCCCACTAGCTAGGTGGTCACACCCAGGGACTGCCCCTGGCGCTGTGTAATCCTGTCAAATTTGTATCAATTAAAATAATTTGGACTGCAGCGATAGCACAGCAGGTAGGGTGTTTGCCTTGCTCATGGTTTAATTCCTCCATCCCTCTCAGAGATCCTGGCAAGCTACCAAGAATATCCCACCTGCACAGCAGAGCCTGGCAAGCTACCCGTGGCATATTCTATATGCCAAAAATAGCAACAAATGTCACAATGGAGACGTTACTGGTCCTTGCTCAAGCAAATCGATGAACAACAGAATGACAGTGCTACTGTGCTAAAATAAGTTATAGGAGCAAATTATGTCAGATCTATCAAATAACACTCTACTGAATGTGAGAAAATGATGTAAAATAATAATCAAACATCCAAATATTTTATCAAGCTAGGTTGATTACTCAAATTCAAGTGTATGACTCAGTTAATAAATAAACTGCTAAATGGTTCATGGCCACTAGAGATCTGCAAGACACACTAAATGATCTCCACAAAAGACAAAGAAGCACTACTCAGAAATAGTAAATTATTTAATACACACATGTGGAGAAGGAGTAGTCTAACCATGGAGTTCCAAGTAGGCACTCAATTTACTTGTTTAGAAATTTAGAGGTGATGTGGACTTCAAGTTTTGGAGGTAAAATGACATTCTCAAGAGAAATACAGATATAAGACAGAAATAAGAAACAAATAGAACCTGATTACTTCCTAAAAGATATCAAAGAACAGGAGAAAAGGCAGGAGAAATAGTATGGCAGGTATAATGCTGGCCTTGCGTTATAAGTATGTTATACTTATCACATACTTGCTGATAAGTATGTGATTCCAGACACCCCAGATTGCCACTTGAGCACTACCAGAGTGATTGCTGAATGCAGAGCTAGGAGTAAACAGTGAGCTCCTAAGGGTGTGTCCCCGGCTGTCAAAATACATAAATGAAATTTAAAAACATGGTGGCAAAGATGGATTTAAGGAAATAAAATTTGCAAAGTACATGTGGGGGACAAAGAAAATAAAACTAATTTCATAAAGACTCAGAATCATACAAATCCATAGCAATAATTTATTTCATTACAATATTTTTTCTTTTGTGAATAAGCTAAACTCACCAATCATGACACAACTTTATAGGTGAATAAGAAAACTGAATATAGTTTTGCTGCTTACAAAATCATACTTGAACATCATTATTAATATGGATTCAAAGTAAAATGCTGGAAAACAATCATATTGGCAGGTAGTTGTCTAAAAATGCATTGAAACAGTAATAATTGCGTATATAGACAATGTGTCATGATTAAAGGATTTCTGCATATTTACTTTCACTAATGTAAAAACATTAAGTGAAAACCAAATGAAGGTATAAAAATATTTTTTTACATTCTTTTTTATTGAATCACCATGTGGAAAGTTACAAAGCGTTCAGGTTTAAGTCTCAGTTATACAATGCTCGAACAGCCATCCCTTCACCAGTGCACATATTCCACCACCAAGTACCACAGTATACCTCCCCCTAACGCTCCCACCTTACCAGCCCCCCACCCTGACTGTATAACTGATAAATTTCACTTTACTTTGATTACATTCAATATTTCAACAAAAAACTCACAATTATTGTTTGGAGTTTCTCCCCCCAAAGTCGGACCTACTGAGAAGGAAGCATTTGATAATTTGTTTTCCACTGCTGAGAATGAAGAGATATGAGGTCTAGCAGCCGCACAGCTTTGGAGTTCTGTATTTTAGTTTTTTAGTAACTAAGGCCAGAGAAATTTCTGCCAGAAATTTCATCATTGCAAGCTCGTAACTCTCTACTACTTTATATTCCACATATTAGTGCAATCTTTCTATGTCTGTCTCTTTCTTTCTGACTCATTTCACTCAACATGATACTTTTCATGTTGACCCACTTATATACAAATTTCATGACTTCATCATGGTGCTCTGAGCACCAGTGAACATAGCCCAACAATACCCCCTAAGAAAAACCTACACATATAGTACATATATATAGAGAGATATAGACTTATATAGAAAACTGGATCACTGTATCACTGTCATCTCATTACTCATTGATTTGTTCGAGTGGGCACCAATAAAGTCCCCATTGTGAGATTTGTTGTTACTGTTTTGGCATACCGAATACACCATGAGTTGCTTACCAGATTCTGTCATGTGGGTGGGAGACTCTCGGTAGCTTGCTGGGCTCTCTGAGAGGGACAGAGGAATCAAACCCGGGTCAGCCGTGTGCAAGGCAAATGTTCTACCTACTGTGCTATTGCTCCAGTCCACCTTCCTATATCCAAAAGATCATAAACAATAACTTGGTAAAGCTCTTAGTCACACCATTGCCCTTTTACACTAGAGATATAAGCCTCTTCATTAAGGAACAGGTGTAGATTATTGGATATGTTTGAACATTAAGACATATCCCCCTCAATAGGAGTGTGTTTTTAACCTGAAGACAACTATAATTCAGGTTGCTTGTTTCATTTGACTAATCCACCAATGTCTGTAAGAATGTGATAAGTTTTGTAACTAGTATTTATATTACAGTCACGTCTTAAAGTATGTTAAGTTATCACTCACAGTATCACTGTCATCCCATTGTTCATCAATTTACTCAAGCGGGTGCCAGTAACGTCGCCATTTGTCCCAGCTCTGAGATTTTAGCAGCCTCTCCTTGTCTTTCCCAATGATTGGAGGCTTCTTTAAGGTTCAGGGGAATGAAACCTGTTATTGGTACTGTGTTTGGCATATCTAATACGCCCCAGGGAGCTTGCCAGGCTCTGTCATGTGGGCGGGATACTTGCCGGGCTCTCCGAGAGGCATATATATTTATTTCCCTCTACGATGATGTGTTGCGTGGCCACTTCACTCTGCACAGTACAGGAATATGTTCACTCATGTGTGAGTCTCAGCCCATGCATGTGTAAAGTGGCTGGAGCATGGTGGCAGTTGGGTAGTGGAGGTCGGCTGCTGGGGCTGGGTCCCTTGGGGTGGGGAGGGCTCTCACCCACACCCCTTGGGTGAAACCTGAATTTACCATACTTAATTACATGCAATACTGAGTGGAAGGTCCTCAGATTGCCTGGCCCATTGGACACTATTTTAATTTACATAGAAACACCACAGGAAAGAGACTCAGTTCTCAGAAATCCTGACCCGAATAATTTTTTTTTTTTGGAGTGGGCAGTGCTGGGAGCTGAGCCTGGGGTGTTATACATGCAAGTACATGCTCTACCACAGAGTCACATATCTGGCCCCGTTCCAGGTGGTCTTTAATTCAGTGTATCAGAGTGCCAACAAAAGATCATGTAAAATGACCCTACCCTATCAAGAACTAAGAATACTATACACGAAATAGCCCTGAATATGTATGGCATGGTATAATAATTCAAACATCTGTTAAAAAATTCTTATTAAAATATTAAGTATGGGGGGAGGGAGTAACTATAGATGAACGTATAAATTTCACTTAATAAGTGGTGGGCTGGAGTGACAGCATAGTGGTAGGGTGTTTGCCTTGCACGTGGCTGACCTGGTTTCGATTCCTCCACCCCTCTCAGAGAGCCCGGCAAGCTACCGAGAATATTGAGCCCGCATGGCAGAGCCTGGCAACCTACCCGTGGCTTATTCAACATGCCAAAAACAGTAACAAGTCTCACAACGTAGACATTACTGGTACCCGCTTGAGCAAATTGATGAGCAACGGGATGACAGTGACACTGAATGAAAAAAATCGACAACTATTTCAGGGGTAGTTATATTTGAAAGAAACAATATATTTGTGATTTTTAATATATTATCATGACTACTTTTAAAAAGAGAATATTTCCAATCCATTTTATTAATTTGAAAAATTTGATAAGAAGCAAGAGGGCACTGGTTAAGAGTAAGGAGGAAGAACACAAAAAACAATGTGCACTGTAGAAAAGGTATACACTAGAAAATTTATACACATACATGGAGAATGATAGTTGAGAACAGCGACACATAGGTCAAAATGTGCGCGTGAAGCAGGGGCAAAAATGAGAACAATGCAGCTTCAAACAAAGAAATCCCAAAGAAATGGAAATCACCATGATCTAGAAAGTGAGACAGGTCTCTTCCTTAAGTCCTTCAGGAAATAAACAAACATACAAACAAAAAATCACCAACTCCTTGATTTTTGAACATCTAGGCATGGACACTATATGAATAAATTTCAGTTCTTGAAGTTGTTCCTGCAGTTGTAACCTGACTCAGATTTCAGAATCCTATTCCCTTAAAAAGATTTCACTGAATTCAGAAATAGTCTCAAGCAATCTTAGCCTAAGGACTTTAGTTAGAAAGCATGCCGCTCTTTTAATTTAACGCTATATAAACTAGAGCAGAAAATTGCCAGATCGCAATTTGGTTCCTCATTCTAGTGCATCAGAAAAATGTATTTCATCACCTAAACATTATATTAAACTTTGCATGGCAATGAGGCCTCATGAAAAATGAATAAATTGAGATATATGGGTATCTTGAAAATGGTATGCACCTTCCTGAGGCCTCGTATCCCCTAGGCACTGATTACAGCAATAATTATAAAGCAGTTATACATGATCACTGAATTTCAACTCAAACTTCTCTTTAGGGACTTATGTTTCTAGACCTTGTCTATTACCATATCAGTTTCTGTACATAAATGACAATGTAAAATAATTCCAGAATTGAACTGCTCTTATAAATTATTAAATTCAAATCTTTACAATCACGGATCAAAAATTATTCAGTGCCATGGGATGTTTCTCTAGAAGTTCCGACTTCAAAAGACCAGAGTTATTCTCTTTTACAGAGTGCTTTATAAAATTTATTTTAAAAAACATTTCCAACACAAAAACACAGAAAGTGAAAATTCTACTAAATACTAATAGAGTAGAAAAATACTACTGTTCGAGCATTGTCACATTCTCTTTTCAGACTTTAATGAATAATGTAAAGCTTTTATTTTTCATTATAGAAAAGATGTCTAACATAGAAAATGCACCAAGAAGAAAAAATGGCAGTAAGCTTATTAATAAGAAGTATCTGCTGATAACATTTTAAATTCCAATCTTTTAAGGCTTCATAAAGTTTTGGCCTAAATTTTAAACTTAATTTATGTAGCCAGTGCAATTGTATTTGCATTATTGTCCTTAATTTCAGATAATTCGATACCTACTCTATTAGATTATAAATTCCTTGCCCAGATCTGATTAATCTTGATAGAGAAAACAAAGCAGATTGCTAAAAGCAAGGAGTTGTATATTTTTTGTTGAGTATTTGGCCACTCAGCTGTGCTCAGGACTTACTGTGGGCTCTGTGCCCTGGGTTTACTCCTGGTGTACAGAGGAAACATTGGCGGTATGAGGGGACATTTGTGGTGCTAGGTAGGCTGTGTACATGTCAAATACCTAACCTATTGTACTATATCTCCTAGAGTAAATTCATTTTATTTTGTTTTGGGGCCACGGCTGTCAGTGCTCAGGGGTTACTCCTGACTGCATTCGGAATTAGTCTTGACTATTCTTGGGGAACCATATGGGATGCTGGAGATTGATTGAACCCCGGTCAACTGCAGGCAAGGCAAATGCCATGGATCCCAAGTAAAATTTATTTTATTTATTTTATTTTATTTTGAGTAAATATTTTAAGTATTGAAAGACAATAAAGGGAGTAAAGTTAATTAACAACTAATGGATTTAACTTTCTTTTAAAATTGTGCTTATTGTGACCAGAGTGATAGTACAGAAGACAGGACTCTTGCCTTGCATGTGACCAAACCTGGGTTTGATCCCTGGCATCCCATATGACAACCCCCAGTACTGCCAGAAGTGAACCCTGAGTGTTAGAGCCAGGAGCAACCTCTGAGCACTTCTGGGTGTGGCCCCCAAATGAAAAACAAACAATTTTCCCTATTGAAAATTGTGGCTGGGTGATACAGTAATACGACTCGACAATTAGTGGTGAGAATATACAAGTGAGAAGCAGGTCTTCCCATTTCTGTGTTTCTGCCAGCCCGGTTCCCTTCCACATGAACTCTCCCTTCTCTGTGAACTTACGGAGTTTTCAAATTCTTACATAAACAGTTTTGACTTCCATTTGACATCGATCGTAAATTTTAAAAATACTTCAATGGACTTTTGCTTATTTGCAGGAGGCACGTTTTCCTGGTGGTCTAGCCCTGGAGTCTGAAAGTGAAAAAGAGGTTTACATGTCTGTATTTACTAAAGACTACCTCTTATAGTCTAGCCCACTTATGTGCCTAAAGCGGCACACGTGTTTGGTTTTAAAGTACTTGCTTGTATTTTCTGATATACATTCTCTGTCTTTCTTGAAAAGCCCGACAAGCTACAGAGAGTATCCCGCCTGCACGGAAGAGCCTGGCAAGGTCCCTGTGGCGTATTCAATATGCCAAATACAGTAACAACAACAGGTCTCACTCCCCTGACCCTGAAAGAAGACTCCGATCGTTGGGAAAGAAGAGTAAGGAGAGGCTGCTGACAAATCAGGGCTGGGACGAATAGAGACGTTACTGGTGTCCGCTCAAACGAATCGATGAATAATGGGATAACAGTGATACAGTGATACAGTAGTTAAAAGGGAATGGGGAGACTCATGATAGTAACTCTAAATTAAGTAAACAAATTAAAGATGCTGAATAGAGTGATAATGTATTCATAGCTTTGTTCACCAAATATCAGTTTCTCTACTTGTTTAGAAAGAAACTGAGGGGGATTTAGCTCAGCAGTAGAGCATTTTTCTTATATTTGTGACCTGGGGCCAACTCTCAGCAACACCAAATAAATTAAATAAATAAATAAAATATAGTTACATGTTTTGCAGTAGGCTTCAGTTAGCCCTTTAATAACTGCTTCAGTTGCATAGAGAAATGTTGATTATTTCACACTCTGAATTGTATCTTCACCTTTCTTTGTGCTGTTTACTTGATTCCACAATGTCTTAAAGGTTTCTGCATAGAGTTCTTTCGCTATGTTTATATTTGTTCCAAGGTAGTTACTTAAAAAAATGTGCTAAGTAGAATTGTTTTCCTAATTTACTTTTTTATGGTTCATTAGTTGTTTATAGAAACACATCATATATTCATATATCATTTTGGTCATTTACACCCTTATTCATTTATTATTATGGTTCTTTATTGGATTTCATAGTATTTTCTAAGCATATGAACATGTTATCAGTAATTACTGACAAGTTTATTTTCATTCCTTATTTGGACATGTTTCATATGATTGTATTGTATAATTTCTCCACTATCACCTTCAACAATATCTGTCTAGTTCCTCATCATAGAAAATTGCTCCTTAATTTTGCAATGATGAATATGTTGTTTGTGGCATTGTCATACATGATTGTTTTAAATTATATTTTTAAAGCTAGATTTCTTCTATATCCATTTTGTTGAATTTTTGTGTTATTATTTAAGGAAGTTATCTCTTCTCAACTGCTTTTCTTACTAATGAATTGACTGTATGATTTTATTTAGTTTTTTGTTGTTGTTGTGCTGTATCACAAGTTTTTATTTGTATATGTTGAACCATTCTTACACTCTTGGAATAAATTCCAGTTTGTCATGGTATATTAGTTCCTGCCTCTTGAATTTTCTATTGACAAAGTTCCAGCTGTTGTTTCCTTAAGTCCATGCCATCCTTTCTGTATTCAGTAAGTCTCTTTCAAACAACATGTAATTGTATTTTGTGTTTTAATTCATCTGGCTATTCTGTGAATTTTTATTGGCTAATTCAGTAATTTGTATTAAGAGTAATTATTGATGTATAAGTTCTTGTTATGTTGCCAATGTGATTTCATATTCTGGTCCTATTTACTGTCTTAATATTTTTACGTATCCAGTTTTTATGCCCAATTAATATAGAAGATCATCTGAATGTTTCCTGTATGGAAAAAATAGTGTTAACAAATTTCTTCAGCTTTTGTTTTTCTATGAAGGATTTATTTCTCCTTCATATCCCATCACCTTCCAAACTATAATATTCTTGGCTGGATATTTTCTGTGTATTTTGAATATATTCGCTTATTTTCTCCTGGTCTGTAGAGATTTTGCTAAGGAGTCTGAAGGCAGCTTAATGGAAATATCTTTATAAATTACTTTTTTATTTTCTTAGTCAACTCAAATATCTCTTCTGTCTTGAACTCTTTTGTTTCCTGCCACACCCTGCATGCTCAGAGGTTACTCCTGGCTCTGTGCTCAGGAATCACTCCTGATGGTGCTTGGGCACCATACGGGATGCCAGGGATTGAACCCCAGTAAGCCACCCGTGTGTAAGACAAGCAACACATCCACTGTTCTATGTCTACGGCCCTTTGTCCTGAACTCTTTAAACTTCACTACCATGTATCTTAGTGTAGGTTCTTTACATTTAAATAGTCAACTACTGAGTTAGCTTCATGAACTTGTGTATAATTTGCTGCTTCCCCAAGTGAGGGTACTTTCCCATTATAGTTCTCAATTATTTCCTTTGGTCTCCATCTTCTTGTTGCCCTTTGTTCATAAATACCCTTCATAACAAACTTTACGAAGACATTATTTTATATCTCATTATTCTCTTCTTTTATGTGAATCATGAAATCATATTGCTCTCCCCAGTCTTGCTGATTTGGTATCTCATTGGTTTAATCCATATCCATATTTTTTTTCCTTTTGTTCTTGGGGACATATCCAGTTGCGCTCATGGTTACTCCAGTGTCTACACAGGAATTAGTCCATTAGTCCTAATGGACTAATTAGGTGCTCGAGAGACCGTGTGGCACACCAAGGATCAAACTCTGGTGGGCCACATGCAAGACAAATGTCCCACCTTCTGTACTATCACTCCAACCCTACAGAGCTGTGCTGTCCTTCTATTTTTTTTTTCAGTCTCTCTGACTCCTCTTCTAAATATTTTAATTTTTTGGTTACCATGAATTTACCTCTGGGATTCTAAGCTTATGTCTCATTGTAAATTTAAAAACAAACAAACAGAAAATCTCAGTTAATTCAGCTTGATAGTGTACTACTTCTTTCCTTCACTTTAAGGTTTGTTGTTTTTTTTTTTTTAAAGTATTTTAGTACTTCAAAGTGAAGTTTACTCTTCTGTAAAGGACCTCTCATGATTTCTTGTGTAACAGTTTAATTACAATAAATTTTCTTAACTGTGGCTTGTTTAAAAATATAGTATTTCCCTTTCTAACCTGACTGGCAACCTTGCTAAATACATTATTCTTGGTTGGATATTACTTATTTGTTTAAGACCTTAAATATATTGTTACATTTTCTTCTGGTCTATAAAATTGAAAAACATATTGTGAAAATTATAGTATTTCTTTATGTGTGCCTCTGCTTTTCTCTCACTGCTTTTAGTATCTAACTCTATCTTTGATTTTTGCAATTGTAATTATAATGTGTCTTGGTGTTTCTCTCTTTGTGTTTATTTTATTCAAAATTCTGAATTTCCTGGACTTGGTTGTCTATTTTCCTCCTTGCCTTGAAAAAATCTTCTAATAATGATTTCTTCAAGCAATATTCTCCGCATATTGTTCCTCTTTCTGTAACTCCTATCATAAGCATGTTGTTTCTTTTAATATCTTATATATTATATTTTAGAATGTATATAACATTGCTATGTTTTTTCTGTTCTGTTTGCTCATTTCCTCTTCCAGCCCTGAGCTCATTAATTGACCACTGATTTTGAGAATTATTCTACTGAGGTCTTCTATCATCTGTCTGTATATATTTTTTTTAGTTTGGTGAATTTCATTTTGATTATTCTCTGTTCTTATTGATTTTTTTCTCACTTATTTCTTTATTTCAGTGAGTATTATTAAGATTGCTACATGAAATCTCCCTACAGGGGGTTAACAAAGCTTCATCCAGGAATGCAGATAAATTCTTCCATTTCTTTATGTCTGATACTATAATATTTAGGGTTGATGGTCTGTGTTCCAGAGAACTGAGAAACAACAATATGTTTATTAATATAAATTCTAGCAGTAATGATGTCTCCTTGTGACCTGGGTAGCCACTATGAATTTAAGGTCTGCAGCAATGAAAATGTTAAGTCTAACTAAATCTCAGTGGTGGCCACAACTTGACCATCAAGTGTCAGAGTGAAGCAGGTTTGAGCAATGACTAAAACTCTTGGTCGCAATTACTGAGTGATATTGGGGGCAAAACTTAGAGCATTTCTGAACTTTTGTTATCTAGTAGGTAGATAAGTGTAAACGGCCAAGTTTTTGAGATTGCATTCTGGAGAATTTTCTCTGCTTGTGATGTCTTACTCCCTTAAGAGCTCAGCTTCCCAAATGTTATAGATTTTATCTTCTATTCTTTACATACATTTTCCTGCTGTTCATTTTTCTTTTATCTATTTGGATCATATACTTAGAAAAATTTATCTTATTTTTCCAGCAGGTAGTTCTGTATTTGACTTATGTGAACACTATGGTTTACAAAGTTGTTTATAATATAGTTATTACGGGCTTTTGATGTTCCAATACCAATGCCACCACCTGAGTAACCTTCCCTTCCACCATTGTTCCTGTTTTCCCAGCCCTGCACCCTGAGCAGACACATAGTAATTTGTTTAATACTGCTTGTTAACAACTAAATAGTTAATAGAATTACCAGTAACATTTGCACAGGTCTGAGATAAACTGTGGCTTTTGGTATCTTTCAAGATTTATTTCTGGGTCTCTAAAGCAGGATCAATGAATGAGCTTGTATAGATGTGGCAGAGGTGTTTTGTTGGCATGACTCCCACATACCTAACTTTTGAGCATTTAATTTCTCGAGAAACTTGGTCCCAAGTGATTGGGGTCTGGCCAGAGGCCCAGCTATAATTTTGGGGTGTCAGGAAGCCCAAGGAAGCAACAGGTTGCTGATGTACTTACCACACGGATATAAGTTGGCCTGCTGGAGGTACCACACCCCAGATGTGACTTAATGTTCTAAATTAATCGCTGCCTTAGTTAATGAGACCATTGGAGACTGTAATATTGATTCTCTTGAATTCTCAAGCCTTTCTATTATGTATTCATCCAGCAATATTTAGGATTAAACCATTTCCCCATACATGGTTGAATTTCTTTCTCCTCCTCCTCTACTACCTCCCTGTTCTCTTCCCCCTTCACTACCTCCTCCACCACTTCTTCCTTCCCCCTCCTTCTCTTCCCTCCTGCTTTGCCTCTCTCCTCCTCTGATGTCCTCCTCCTCCTTGTTGTTGTTGTTGTTGTTGTTGTTGTTCTTCTTCTTCTTCTTCTTCTTCTTCTTCTTCTTCTTCTTCTTCTTCTTCTTCTTCTTCTTCTTCTTCTTCTTCTTCTCCTCCTTCTTCCTCTTCCTCCTCCTTCTCCTCCTCCTCCTCTTCCTCCTCCTTTTTTTCCCTTTCCTCTTCCTCCTCCATTTTCTTCTTCTTCTTCTATTAAATACAGCTTTCTTTTTCTCCAGCTACTTCTGTAATACTATTCTACATTCTACCATTTTATTTATTTTCAGATATTACTGCCTTTTTGGTTATGAACTCTCAGAGTAACTATAAATGTTTCAAAATGTTTAGTTTCTGTACATGTTTTGGAGAAAGAGTAAAGGTTTGGTATTTCTGAGGCTTTAATTATTTGATTTGTGACCATTATTATTAATTAATACTTTATAAATGTTATACAATGTTACCTAGGAGAGACTAAAGCCCCAATATTAGTTTTTATTTGAAGACATATTGAGTCACCATACATTCATATTTGCTTTTCTACTACCTATAGTATTTATCTATATAAAAATAGTTTTTTCATTGTGCTAAAGTATTTTATTGCCACTTTAATATACTATTTTACATTGTTTAGTCTGATTTTGCAGATAAACAGTTCTGGAAATTTCATCTGCATATTTGCTTAATAAAATTATATTTTATGAATTTTTATTAGTTTTAATATTTTAGTTGTTTCCTTTGTTTTACCTCCCATGAAAGCATACAACAAGTAAAATTTATTTACATCCTTTCCTGTTTTTATAATTCATGGTTTATCTTCAAAATCCTTTTACTGAAACACTCAGAACTGAATTTAATTATGGACATGAGTGTAAATATCGTTTCAGAACTCCTCATAATGAAATTAGTCATATAATTTTACTAGTGTGCATAATGTTTGTTAATATTTTATATGAATATATTTCATTATATTAGATAATTATCCTATTCATATTCTAATAATTTTCTTTTCTTAACTGAAAGTAAAATCCAATCAAATATCTTCAGCATGCATAAAATCAGTTACCATTATAGAATCATTGACACTATCTGAGGGAACAAAAAATTTGACTGCAATAATAACCCATTACTGTGACACGGGCCAATGTGGAAGTTACTGTAAGTAGAAAAATCTAATTATTTGTTCTGCAAAAACCTGTAAAACTCAGGTTCAGGAGTCATCTCCAAGCCTCAAAGGAAGATAATAGTAAGCAAGCTAAAAGGTGACTTATCTTTTAGAACATCACAGAATTAAGTTTACAAGAGCCAATCAAAAGAACTGATGAATAGAATAATCGTAACTTATCAGGATTCAGGAGCAAAGTCTTTCATGGTAGCCAGTGCTAGTGTAGGAAAAAACCTAACTTATACTTACTAAATTGCTGGAAGCAAGCTTCCAATAGAAACAAATTTGAAAGGAAAAACAAAATGAAACACACACAGCTCCATAAGCTAGTGTCTTCCAATAAAGACTGACAAAAACCCATGAATGATTTTTAGAGAGGAAGAGGAAAACATATCTAAAAATTAACTCAGAGATGGGGAGAATAGTATAGCAGCAAGGTATTTGCCTTGATGCAGCTGACCAGGATTCAAGCCCCAGAACCCCATATTGTAGCCAAACACTGCTAGAAGTGATCCCTAACCATAGAGCCAGAAGTAAGTCTTGAACAAATGCTGACTGTGGCCCAAATACACATACACATGCACACACACACGCACACACACACACCCCCCAGAAGTTTTAATAACACCCACCAAAACAATTTTATAAGAGCGATGGGGGACTGGCTGATAACTGAAGTAACCATACCCTAACTGACCCGAGGGAATTAGAATATAACACTCAAGTTCTCTTTTTTTCCTTATTATCTATCTATCTATTTATTTATTTATTTATTCATTTATTTTTTTTAATGAATCACTGTCTGTGAGGTACAGTTACAGACTTACAAAATTTTGTGCTTAGGTTTCAGTCATATAATGATCGAGCACCCATCCCTTAATCAGTGCCACCCTTTTGCTCTCTCTCTCTCCTTTTGGGTGTTGTAGTTTGCAGTAGAGTTATTGAGTGGCCATTATTCGGTCTATAGTCTACTTGCAAAAAAGATGGACTCATACCTCTACCTAACACCATGCACAAAAGCCAGATCAAAGTGGATTAAAGATCTAAACATCAGATTAAGTTCTCTTTAGCCTTTACCTAAAACGGTAGCACAGTAGCACTGTCATCCCATTGTTCATCAATTTGCTCGAGCAGGAACCAGTAACATCTCCATTGTGAGACTTGTTACTCTTTTTGGCATATCATATATGCTATGGGTAGCTTGCCAGTCTCTGGTGTGCAGGCAGGATACTCTTGGTAGCTTGCTGGGCTCTCCGAGAGGAACGGAGAATCGAACCTGGGTCAGCCGCGTGCAAGGCAAATGCCCTACCTGCTCAGAAATAATTTTAATAGTCACAGCCTAGGAGCTCAAGTTCACTGTAAGATTAACGTTGGATTTTGTAAGCCATATCTTAATTTTCTCTAACCTTACCACCACATAGGGGTCCTTTATTGTAACAGGGTATTGCAGACTAAATAACACAGACCTTATTTTAAAAAAATAATAATTTCTAAGGAAAAAATAAGAAGGGAGAGAAAAGGAAGGGTAGTAGAAGAAGTTTTAACTACATGCAATGGTAAATATAGTCTAGTATTACCCAAATTTATGTCAAATTATGTTTCAGCCAAATATTACAAGGCATACTAAAAGATGAGATTTGCAGTTTGAGCAGACAAAGCAAGCAGTAGATATAAGACCCATATATGACAGAAATGTTGGAATTATCAGACTGGGAATTTAAACCAACTATGATGAGAATAGGAGATAACTAATGGGTAATGAGTGAATGCAATATGATGTCAATAGAAACTTCAATAACTCAAATACAGTTGTGAATAATGAGAAAAAACTGAAAATTATACTGAAAACTGTAGGGAAATCACAAAGTAAAATTAATTGGTGTGATGGGTTACTCCCAAACTCTGAAGTCTGGTGTGTGACCCTGTTTGTTTTCAGGGTCTCAAGTTTGCATCCAGGGGTGTTCATGGTACAAGGTAGCACAAGGGTCAAACCAGAAGCAACCACATGCAATGCTTGCATCTTAATGCCTGTGCTATCTTCCCAGATCCAGAAAAGTAATGATTCTCTGGCATTACAATTGGATTTAAAAATTACAGAAGGCAATTCAAAGGATAATTTTCATGTTGAGAAGAGATTTCAAGTTGAGAAGGGATCTGTGAGAATTTTTAATTGAATTTTTATTAACTTATTTATAGAATGCAATAATATAACATCTCAGCATATAGCTTCACCCCTGCATGTGTAGATAAAACTAACCTCATATACCATCAAAATTCTGGTGACATCTCCTAGCCATTCTATTGCTGCTACCCCATCTCTCCATTCAGAAACCAAGATATATTTTACTGAGGTTGTTTCTCTCTTTGCTTTTTTTCATCAATATTTTTTGGTTTGTTTTTACCTATATGAGAGAAAGCTAACCTAATTCACTTAGATGATCACTACAAGTTCCATCAACTTTGTCCTAAAGACACAAATGCAACTTCTTAAAATAGTAAAATAGTACACCATGTAAAAAAGTTTAGCATAAGTATATCAACCATGTAATTTTATCCAGTTATCTATTGATGAATATTAAAGTTGATTCCATGTTTGAAGAAAAAATATATTTTGAATTAGTGTATTATAGTCTTTGAAAAAATGGCAAGCATAGATTTTTGGATAGACCACATGATATTTCATTTTCAATACTTTTTAGGAAATTTTGTACCAGCTTCCACAGAGATGGCAGCAATTTATATTCCCATTCATAGTGTACCCAATTTAGATTTTCTCCATGTACTTGTCAGCACTTGTTTTCAATCTTTATATATAGACATTCTCATTGGTATGAAGTGAAAACTTACTCTGGTACAAATTTACATTTCCTTAATAATAAGATAGGCTAAGCATTTTCTGACGTGTGTGGAACATTATATGTTTCATTTGGAAAAAAAAATGTATATTTAAATCTTTTGCCCATATCTCAAATTGTGTTTTCTTTCTTGTTGTGTTGTGTACATTTATATATATATGTATATATATATATATATATATAAAATGTGTATATATTGGATTCAGTCTTCATTGGATAAATAATGTGAAAAAAGTATCTCCCAATTGACAGGCTAGTTATTTTATTATATTTTCCATAAGTTTCACTTTGTGAAAACCTTTTCATTGGGTGTAGCTCAAAATGTATTCTTAGATTTCTTTCTTTAATTTTTGCAAAATAAGTTCAATCTGCAAATATATATCTGAAGTTAAGGTTGAATGTATTATCTTGTATTTTATAGCTACATATTCAGCTTCGTGGGGCGACGGAACTGAATCCCACAGTGTCTGGGAACAACTCCAGGCTCTATGCTAAGAGTTTGGTCCCTGTGACACAGTAATGGGTTATTGACCTTGTGGCATCAGGCATTAAATCAGGTTGGTAGCATATAAGACGAGCACTTTAACCCCTGCACAATCTCTCTGACCCATCAATACCAGAAATTCTTATCCATTTCAGTAATTTGTAATAAGTTGTGTTAAATTGTGATCTAGTATTTTTAAAAAAATATTTTATGATTCTTATACGTTTTGTTTTCATAAAGTAGTTCACAATATCGTTCACAGTGGGGCTGGAGTGATAGCACAGCGGTTGGGCATTTGCCTTTCACGTGGCCCACCCCTGTTTGATTCCTCCGCCCCTCTTGGAGAGCCCGAGAGTATCGAGCCCATGTGGCAGAGCCTGGCAAGCTACCCATGTGTATTGGATATGACAAAAACAGTAACAATAAGTCTCACAATGAGAGACGTTACTGGTGCCCGCTCAAACAAATCGATGAGCAACGGGATGACAGTGACAGTTCACAGTAGTTCATGACAGATAATATTCAAACACATACCCAACCAGCAGGCATCTTCCCACCACAATAAGAGTGAAGTATGTGAAGGTTGTTTAGTTTCATCCTGGGGCCAGTTAAGCCTGTATATACAAGAATACAAGCAAGTATGTTCAAACCAAACACATGCGTGTACTTTAGGAACATCAGTGGGCTAGAGTATAAGAGATTGCATGGCCACAAATGTGGCCGTGAGCTCCAGGAAATACTGCAATGCTCACTTCCGGGAGCTTTACTTTAGTCTCTTGATCTTGGCTGTCAATGAGATTACCTGGCACCAGTGGGTAAGGGGGGTGTTTTGTGGGTGTGACTGCTAGGCTACTGGAAAACGGGGGACCTGGGTGGAAGTGGCCTAGTCCTGATCCAAGCAGGCTTGGAGATATGGAGATATCTCAGCCATGGGTTCCTCATACCTGGGTTCCTCTGTCAGTTCCTTCATGGGTAATGCTCATCTGAATGTTTCGATAGTGGCCTTGAGCATGGCTGTGGCTGGGTTCTGGAGGTTTTCGGCTACCAGGGCTCTACTTGGGGTGGGGGAGGGAAACTCAACCTGGCCCCCTCTGAGGTGCCCTGGTGAAGACAGCCTGGTGTGGAGTCGGGGGATTCTGCCTGTGATCTATTTTTATTCTTTTACATATACCTAACCAGAGAGCCCCAGCAGCTGAAAACCTCTAGAACCCAGCCACAGCCATACTCAAGGCTATTCTCCACATGTTTGGATGAGCCACACCCATGAAGAAATGGACAGAGGAACCCAGGTATGTAGAACCCATGGTTCAGATCTTCAAGACTGTTCAGATCAGGACTGGGCCTCCTCCACCCAGATCTCCATTTTTCCAGTAGCTTGGCAGTCACACCCACAAACTCCCTCCGGCACCATGTAATCTCATCAATGGCCAAGATCCAGACACTATAAAACAGAGCTCCTGGAGGACAGAGAAGCAACTTTTCCTGGAGCGCCCTCTTTACTGTTGTTTTTATTTTTATTATTTATTTATTTATTTATTTTCCCTGCATAGCAGAGCCTGGTAAGCTATCCATGATGTATTTGATATTCCAAAAACAGTAACAACAACAAGATCTTTGTGTTCCTGGAGCTAGCAGACACCACTGGGCTACACTAGCATGTGACAGGGGCAAATGAAGACGCTACTGGCGCCCGCTCGAGCAAATTGATGAACAACAGGGTGACAGTGACAGTGATACATTGATGCACCTATCCAGATTCCCCAGTACCATTTGTGAAGTTTTTTTCCCTCTGTTTTATGGTTTTGATTCTTTTTTCATAGATTTTATATTGAATTTCTTCTGAACTCTATATTCAATCTATTTGTACACCCGTGTTTATTATTATACTATTTATATTGCTATTGGTTTGTGGCATGGTCTGAAATCAGTCTACACACTTTCTTTTTTCTGTAAGAATTACTTCAATGTCATTTGTGGTTTCGATCCAAATACTGATACTAAATTACATCCTTTTCCTAAAAAAAGACCACAGGGATTTTCATAGATATTGCATTGAATTTGTAAATTGCTTTTCATACAATGGGCATTCTAGCAATGTCTAATTTATCTAACTCATAAACATGAGAGGCATTCTGAGTTTTTTGTTTCTTCTAATGTTAACCATGTTTTATAGCATGTATTGTATAAGTCTTTCATATTTCTTGTTAGGTTAATCCAGGTGGTTTGTCTTTTTGAACGCAATTATAAATCAAATATTTTTTATTTCCTTTCATGTAACTTATTGTATAGGAATAGAGATAAAACATATTTATGTTTAACGTATCCTGCGACTTCACCCTACATACTATTTTTAGTAGTGAGTGGATTCTTTAGGATTTTCTATGTATTTGTTACATCATCGGCAAATAGTGAGGTTGACATTTTCTAATTTATATTTCTTTAATAAGTTTCTTACCAAATTTCTCTTTAGGACTTCCAAAACTCCTCTGAGCAGGAGTAGTGAGAGGGACTTTGTGATAGTTAATTCATGTGCCAACTTTGAGGATGTTTTTAGATGAGATTGATATTTAAATCTGAGAACTTTCAGTAAACAAATTACTCTTCATATTGTGGCTGTATCTTATTCAATCATTTAAAAGCCTGAATAGAAATTTAAAAAAAAACTAAAACACAATGGACTTTAGCAAAAGGAAATAAATTTTTTAAACTCTCTTTTTTCTTTACTATTGGTCCTGTTGAGTTTTTACTTGCAGTCTTTGAAAATGGAAAAAAATTATTAGTTCGTCTGTCTCCCAGTCTGCTTGTTTACATTGTGTATTTTGTATCCCATAGCCTTCTTGATTGCCTGGTGGGTTTTCTGAGAACCCCGAGTAGGAGAAGGATCAAGAGCTCTGCCCCTGCAGAGTTGGGCTTATGGGTAGACCAAGAAGTGCAGTGCTTCATTTGGAATGATAGTAGGTGGAATTTTTCTGTTTGGTCCCCTTTTCACATTGCTATCTAATATTTTTCAAGGAAACACAGAGACATGTAAATATATTTTATGCAATGATAATTCCCAGTTCTACTCACGATCACGAAATCCCATTAATCATTGATTTCTCGAGCGGGCTCAGTAACCTCTCCATTCATCTTTTCCCTGAGATCTTAGAAGTCTTTCTCAACTCGGCCCTCCCAATCATGACTCGGCCCTCCCAATCATGTCGTACTGGAGGCTCTTTCAGGGTCAGGGGAATGGGATCCAGCTTGTTACTGGATTTAGCATATGAATACACCATTGGAAGCTTGGAAGGCTGTCCCATGTGGGCAGGAAACTCTCAGAAGCTTGCCAGTTTCTCCCAGAGGGAGAAGCAGGTTGCAAGATATCTTCTGGAAGCTCCTGGATGTTGGCCATTGATGGGATTACACACATCTGGGTTCCTCTGCCGGTACCTTCATGCATGAGGCCCATTCGAATGTGTGGAGAGGGGCCTTGAGCATGGCCGTAGCTAGGTTCTGGTGGTCTTGGCCACCGGGAGCTCTGCTCGAGGTGGGGAGGGAAGCTGGAGCCCATCCCCTCAGAGGGGCCCCGGGGAAGACAGCCAGTTCTACTATTATATCTAATATATCTAATCTAGAACGTAAATGGAACGCAGCAATACTTTTTCAATAACCCATAAAGACAGAAGATTTCACATTATGTGGCATAGAATGTGGTCAGTAAAATTATGATCATGAGTTTGCAACCATTCATCTTTTGTGTAAAAATTGCTTGTTTCATTTTAATGTAAACTTTTCTGGAGATCTTTTATGATAAATTACAAAACAATACGCTAACTAGATGAAATCTTATCACATAGTTTAATCCACATTAATTTTATGTAATAGGATGTGGCATCTATTACACAGCAAGCAATATATAGTTACTAGGGATATAACCTGTTTCTCTAGAATTCATTTGGTTTTTTTTAAGTCCACAGTGAGAATTAAGGTCAGTACAAATTTTTAATTATTTCTAGAACACTATCTTCATTTTCACTTACTATTTTGAGAGAATAGTTTTTATAGAGTTACACTTACCATTTTCAGTGTGCTATTAACGTTTAACAGGCAGGAGAGCCATTGGAGTCATACTTGACTACACTCAGGGATCCAAGTTTGGTGGTGTTTGTGGGACCATCAATGTCACTGGGGAAATAACCAGGATTGGCCATACGCAAGGCAAGTACCTTTAACACTGTACGCTCTTTTCAGCCTTGTGATAGTTAATTTTATATGTCAAGTTTTCAAGGTCAGAAAGTGCCCGGATAGTTGATCTCACATTATTTTGAATATGTCTGTGAGGCAATTTTTTCTAATGATATTAATATTTGAATCAGTAAATTGAATGAAATAGATTGCCTTCCCTGAGGTGATGTCCCTCTTAATAGGATGACAGCGAGAATGGAACAAAGCGAATGATGAAGCTCCCTGACTCTGGCAACTCCTGTCTGACTGTGTGTGCTGAAAAGTCAATCCCTTTTTTACATTTTCAGTAAATAGAAGATTTACCTGGTGGAAGCTGCCAACAGTTTTACTGGAACATTTACTATTAGATTTCCTCAAACTTCCACAGTCAGATTATTTCCAAACCATCAGCTCTAATGGCTATCCAGTACTGACTCTAGACTTCTCAGTCTGCAAAATCAAATGAGTCAATTCTTTATTCCTTATAGTATATCATCTTATATAACTCATTGATTCTGTTTCTCTGGGGAATCACTGGATAATACAGTTGCCATTTCTCCAAAGGTCAAATAGCAAATGTGTTAATTGTACTAGTATTTAGCTACTAAGTATGTCAATCTCCAACAACCACAAAGATCCAAAGGCCTTATGTGAAGTAAACCTAGAATTGACTTATCACCTGGGGTGCATGTGATCTATTCTAATAAAAATATTATGTCTCAAGGTATCTTGATGTTGTTTCAGTTCTTGGACATAAGAACTCTTCAACAAATACTTGAATACTTTCTTTTCCCCAATGTAGCACTGCACTCTAGCACTGTCATCTGCTGTTCATGGATTTGCTCGAGCAGGCACCAGTATAATGATCGAGTACCCGTCCCTTAATCAGTGCCACCCTTTTGCTCTCTCTCTCTCCTTTTGGGTGTTGTGGTTTGAAGTAGAGTTATTGAGTGGCCATTATTCGGTCTACTTGCAAAAAAATGGACTCATACCTCTACTTAACACCATGCACAAAAGCCAGATCAAGATGGATTAAAGACCTAAATATCAGATCAAGTTCTCTTTAGCCTTTACCTAAAATTGTAGCACTGTAGCACTGTCATCCCATTGTTCATCGATTTGCTCGAGCAGGCACCAGTAACATCTCCATTGTGAGACTGTTACTGTTTTTGGCATATCGTATACGCTATGGGTAGCTTGCCAGTCTCTGCCGTGTGTGGGTGGAATACTATCGGTAGCTTGCTGTGCTCTCCAAGAGGGACAGAGAAATCAAACCTGGGTCGGCTGCGTGCAAGGCAAACACCCTACCTGCTGTGCTATTGCTCCAGTCTTTCCCCAATGTAGGCCAGAAAATAATGATAGATCCCTTAGCAGAAACTAAATATCATTATTATGCATAATCCTAATGATGCTATAAAATTCCTCAGTAGCATAGACTTTGTCCCTTCTTAAACTGTGAGTTCTAGATAGGAATACCTGTTCCAGTATGGAAACTGAGCAGGACTGAGTGTTTCTTTGGATTGAGTGCCAACATCTCGGCATCTATCTTCAAGTTCTGATCATAATTCAAGTTGAATACTACCTTCTGTAGCCATCTGTTTAGTTTTTGAAAATGTAGGCTAAGTTCTAATAAGAATCCTCTTCCCTCTTTGGGTCATGTACTCCTTACTGTCTTTGACCTCAAGACTCACTGGCTTAACTTAATCCTAGTTTCTAGTCTTTAAGTGTAGCTACAGTGTCTGTTTCAGGGTCCTATTATTGTCATGTCTATTAGTGCGTCTTTTCTACTGTTAAATTCATTGCAGAACAGAATCCCCAACAATCTTTTCAGTGCTGTTGGTACATTCTTTAACATTTTAGTAATACCATAACCTTTGTTCACGCAGTGGTGAATATTCCTGCCTACCATGGTTTATTTACTTCAGCGTGTTCAGATTTCTGAGCCTTTAAATTCTATTTTCTACAGTCTGCCATGCAATTCTGGCATTTTAATTTCAATTATCATGGTCCATTGCATTTTTTTCCTCCTCCTAGAAGCCATGCTAATAGTGAGTTCCCTACATCTTATGGGGTCATTGCTAGAACATTTAAGTCTATGTCTAAGAATAATTCTCTAAATAAAGACATGCTCCTTGATTCTGTATTATGCTTCGTTCTCTTATACCAACTGTTGTTAAATTCCCAAGTATTTCATGCAATTGCTCCAGCTCCCTGCTTGTATGTGTTGTCTAGGTCTTATTATTTTGGGAGCATACATTCCTGGACTTTTCCCCTTATTAGTCCCAAACTAGTTCCAGTTTATGATATTACTTAAATTCTAATTATTGGCCTAGCGGGAACGAGAGTAAAGGAGGTCAACACCTTTTTGAAAAATTGCCTTCAATTTTGTGTAAGGGTGGAATATTAAGTGTTCTGAGGAAGAGCCAAAGGTCAGGGATTCTTAAATACTTTAAATTTCCTATTAATCATAGGTAAGTTGTATTTATATTTCTGTGGGATATTAGCGGCCTTTAACAATAGCCATTAGAGTCCATTCTTTTAAGACTTAATGCTTATTTCCAAATTCCTTGGGTTACCTCATCTATCACAGTCAATCCTTTCCTGCTGCATTTAAATTCACTATCAGGAAGAGTTTTAAATATGAGATTGCCATTTTGTTTCAGATGCCTACTGGTCTCATAGTGCCATTTTCAGGATCCTAATTATCAGGAGAAACAGTTGCAAAAGTCATTTATTACCTGTTTTCTAAAATAGCTTCCTACACCAAATACCAAGAATGATATTTTCAAAGGCAGATGAAAAGTAGAATCAGAGTTTTATAGGCAGAATATTTATTAAGGGATAATAATTATGAAGAAGTCTGGGGAAATTGAAATAACTGATTAGAACAAGGAGTCAATTATAAGATCAACCCACAGTGCTTTTATCAGTCATACATGAATTTGTGAAGTATATTTGACACCTCAGAATTGTTTCTTAATTATTACTCAATTTTGGTCTGGACTTGGCTTTTTTGTGTCTTCCTTGATTGATCATTAGACGTGGGTCATTATAAGAAGGGCCTGATTTTGCATAACGGCTTTTGATTGTTGAACCAAAACATGAAGACACCAGGGTGAAGGGGTCTTGTTTGATCTGGGCAGACAAGCTCTGTCTTGGGAAAGGAAGATTTGGACAATGCATCTTGGCATCCACCACAGCAATCCAGTTATAATGCTGATTTACACGGTTAGTTAACATTTGTCTTGGTGTGCTCTATTCATTTAATTAAATTATGTGTTTCCTGGAGATAGAATGCACATTTTCTTTGTCTTACAAGAGTAAATAAACAATGGCTTATGTGATTATTAATACTGTGCATACACCATACATTTGATAATAATAAACTTAGTATCTTTTTTGTTTGCTTTTATTCAACCCTCAATGAATAAAAACAATTTTTTAGTATATACTAGATAAGCAATAAATAATTATAAATAGATAAGTGCTGTAATAAATGCATCATAAGTCTTTATGGGACTTTTTAATGAATTTTTAAAAAATTAATGGCAAAGATTCAAACCATGACATTTTAAAATAGCACTGTAGCACTGTAGCACTGTCATCTAGTTGTTTATAGATTTGCTCAAGTGGGCACCAGTACTGTTTTTAGCCCATCAAATATACCACGGGTAGCTTGCAAGGCTCTGCTATGTGGACAGGATACTCTCGGTAGCTTGCCAGGTTCTCTGAGAGAGATGGAGTAATCGAACCCGGGTCGGTGACGTGCAAGGCAAATGCCCTACCTGCTGTGCTATAGCTCCATTCCGACATGTTAAAATAAAGAACATAATTTAGCACATAAAATATTTTGTTTATATTTACTTTTCCCTCGTAGACATTATGGCAGTTGTTATAATAAATAGCATTAGTGCTCAAATTAATTCATATACATTAAAAAATTAATCTAATATTAGGATATACTAAATGTCCAATGTTATGTTAATAAGATATCTTTAATATCTTTATACTATAAGTCATTATTATCATTTCTCAATAAAATACTAATGAAGAAAAGGATATACAAAAAGCTTCCAACATACTCTAGAATGATAATCAGTATAACTCTAGGAACTGATAGCATATATGCTGATTATAAAGTGGTTAGCTGGCAGTCAAATTGGAAAGAAAGCTATGCATGTCTTCATTCTATAGTTCTATGACATTTTTTGAGCTAGTAAATAAATAAGGTCTAAAGATATAATTCAAAAGCCTAAAATTCCCAGTTTGCTTCATGATTTTTCAATGTGTTTTAGAGTGTTATGTAGCTACACTCACATAAAAAAAATATACATACACACACATACACATGCACACACCAACTGTCCTCTCTTTTAAATTCAACATTTGAAATTTTTGTCTTAGATTTCTCCTGTTATTTTTTTATTCTTTATTTTTTTTATCTGGGCTTGGCATACGTTGATACTAAATTTAATTAAATAATGATAATATCATCACTAAATGTGCCTTCCTATCTGAACAAAGTCTAAGTTTGAGGTAATAGAAACTCTTAGCTGTGGCTATAAAAGACAATGAGTGAACAAATCATCTTCCTGGACCGCACAACCTGGAAATCTGTAATGACCCAGTATAATTAACAGAGTATAACAGTTGCAAGATATAAGAGAGATTAAAATTTTATCTAGTAGCTCAGCCACAGCCATAGCATCTAAACTCTTAAAATCACTATAAAGATGCAAATATATTTAGAATTACCTTTGTTTCTCATAATTTAATGATTTTAAATATGTAATTGTTAAATGTAAGAATTATAGTGTTCACAATGTTTGTGTTCTTTGTTAGTCTGTTAACTAGAGTAAAATATCACTGTTGCTCATAGGAAAGGAAGAAAACTTCTTTTTTTTTTTTTTGAGTTTCAATTTAGAACTGCCTAGAGGAAGCAGTTAAGAGAGGGAGTTATGATTAACTCCTTCCCGTCCCACCCTCCCCACAGCTATAGGAGGTGTCCCAACTTACATACTCTTGGGATAGATGGATGACTCTCAACACAAAGAATCATCCATTAAGTCAAACCATTAGTCTTCAGTGATTGTATAATACTTTCTGACATTCTGAGTGTAAGAGAAGCTGTCTATCTTGAACTTGAGATCCTTTTCTCTGAAGTTGGAACCATTTTCACTTTAAGGAAAACAAAAGCATTTAAAGATAACAATTTTTGTATTATGTTTTGGTAGATGGCCTTCATCTTTATTTGTTATATTGTTATTGGACATTACTCTCTGACTGGTGTGTTCAGATTGCCATAGCAAGTGTTTGGAATGGAGACAAACAGGTGTTGCAAGATTTTTCACAACCTAACATGAATGTTATTATAGATCTCAAAAAAACTGCTTAATACTCCCCTCTCTTTTATCCAGATTTGTTCCACAGTTTCTGTAACACAAAAGTCCCGTTGAATCACAGACTGAACTTCCACAAATCAATAAATTGATTCATTGAAAATCTGCCTCATATTGTCCATGTCTTTATTAATTTTATGTTTTGTTTTATGTATGCACATCCATGACAAAGTTATATTTAAAAAGTAAGCACAGTGGGAGATTAATCAATAGCCAAATACAACTTGGCTCTGCACTCAGTATCATTTCTAGTGGGTTGAGTCAGCTATGTGCAAGTCTAGCTCCAATTGTATTTTATTTTTTGGGTCACACTCAAAGTGCACAAGGCATACTCCTGACTCTGTGTTCTGGGATAATTCCTCTAAGTGCTCAGGGGACCATTTGTAGTTCTGAGGACTCCAAAAGGGGTCAACTGCATGCAACAGAAGCATATTAACCCCTATGCTCTCTCTATTGTCCTAAACAATTATGTAACAGATGTAATTGTCTGAGTTAAAAGAACTGTAAGAGTTAAAAGAATATGGCTCTAGCTTCCCACTTACCCCTCTAACATACATACTTGTAATACTTTTAATTGCAGTAGGTATTCCTGGTATAGACATCCCAGGTCTATACTGTCTACTCCCTATTCACTCTGGCCATATATCTGGATTTTCCTCTGCTGAGTTAATCCTAATGTGCTTAGAGGAATTCATTGCTAAACTTTCCAAATTTTGCTTTACTGATTACAGATTATTACATCAAAACACTTCACTTTAATGATAGATTTGAAATATCTGTTATTAAGCCAATACTCTTGTATTTTAAGCTACAAGGGACAAAAAAAAAAAAGATTATCATTTTTTACTCTGTATTTTCCCAAATAGTTTTATAAAGTTAGATTAACCTAAGTATAATTTCTTTTTTTTTTCTTTTTGGGTCACACCCAGCGATGCACAGGGGTTACTCCTGGCTCTACACTCAGGAGTTAATCCTGGCAGTGCTGGGGGACCATATGGGATTCTGGAATGGAACCCAGGTTTGCCGAATGCAAGGCAAACGCCCTACCCGCTGTGCTATCACTCCAGGCCCCCCTTCTATTTTTTAAGTCTAATTTCTTAAAATGGACATTTTATTACTGATTTTGACCTTTTAAAAAGTTATGTATTCAATATTATATTTTGTCTGTAAGCCTAATAATTTTCTTATATCCTGTTTTATATCCATCTAATAGGTAGTATACTCAAAAATTAACATTTTGTAGTTATAATTATTGATATATTTGTTTAAATTCAGCCATAAATTTCCAGTAATTTTGCTCACTGTTGTTTCTTTAGCTTTACTTCTTCTTTTGTGAATGGAATTTGTTGGTTTTTTAAAATAATATTGTCTTGAATTTCACTCAATAAGAACTGTTAGCTACCTTTAAAAAGCCTTACATGTATGTTTATTTTCCTTATATGCTATGAGCTGAATGATAATTCTCAGGTTGAAGAAACAACAGGTGAAAACTTTCCCAATTTTAAAAATGGAAATGGGAGCACTAATCTAAGAGGCTTTCATATTCTGCGTGTGGTAGCTGTTTTTAGCATGCATTATTTATGATGTAGCTTGGTGCCCTTTGTAAGTATACTTAATATTTGGTCCATTTAATTAGACTAGTTACTATTTAGGTGGTATATTTATTGTCTCTAGCTAGTTTTAGTATGACCTCTTTGGACTTATTCTGATTTATATAATAATTTGTCTAAATATATGGATGGTATTTTTTCAAGACATATTATGCTTGTTTTTGTCTGAGTTACATACTTTACTAAATATGTGAAATTATTAGCTATGTAAGTCACCTCAGGATATTGCTTTTCTTCAAGTCTCTCAATTTTCATTATTTAGGATGCATATGAATGTTGTTGCATTCTTCTTGCAACTTTTCTGTTTCAAATGTGGCAACCCTGTACAGGATTTAAGATTTTCTTTTCATATCTATTTTCATATCTTTTTTATTGCTTAGTGTTTACATTAAAATATATCTCGTGTAATTGAAACAAAGAGGAAGGTGAGGTTACCTTAGAAATGAATTTTAGAATAACACACAAAAAAAGTTTTAAAGTGACAAGGAGCTCCTACTCCCAACCCTAGGACTCAGACTACGAACAGAAACCAAGAGTCAGGACCCATCAAGAGACTCATGAGCAGATGCTGATCAGGGCTCTTGACATAAGGGACTCTGTAAAAAACTAAGGCTCGCCGAGGAGAGTGTGCACTCCAGGGCTCTCCGGGTGGCAGTGTCTCACTGCCGAGGTTCAGTGCTCTGGAAGCGCTGTGTGTGGACGGCCGTTGGCCAAGGACAGGCGAAGGAAGAACGAGGACCAAGCTGGTTGCTGATTACTTACCGTTTATTCAATCTTTCATCTTTCTCATCTCCCGTACTCCCAGCTCTGACCTCTCTCTGGATCTACTCCTGCTTTCTCTCCATCTCTCTCCTCCCTTTTTCCTCTCTCACCCTTGCCCCTAGGTTACACACTTCCAGGTAGCAAAATCAACATAAGAAAGCCCTTCCTGAGGGCTGTTGGGTTCAAAGGGAATACAACCTAGGGGCATTCCAAAGCCCTTACTGACTCTTAAGGTGTTTTTCTCCTTTACTTAGTCCAAACACTTATTAACATCTGAATACTAGTTATTTTTGGATGGACATAGCAAGAGATACATTGAGGCTTGCAAGGCAGCTCTCGTGTCAACATCTTGCCACAGACTCAGACTACAGCACTCAGGCCAGATTAATCATTCCTCACCCTAGCAGGGTCCAAATCTAGTTATCACTGTTTGGATCATGACAACATTTGTCCATGATCAAGGTCTTAATTTATAGTTAAGCATTAGGCACTTTGGCCAGGCCCATCTTGATGCCAGGATAGCACACAACTCACCGCTTGCCCTGGGTCCATCTTGTCCCTCGTCGGGACCCTGCTTTTGAGGGTGCTAGGAAGTAAGAGCAGCTGAGGCCTAGGTGGAGAGAACAGATGCCCAGGAGGAAAATACCATGCAGAGTCAAATGACTCCCAGGTTACAAAAGCATGGCATTTGCTAAGTTTTCCTGTGTCCATACAAAAAGGACATGGCTCTGAATAAACTATGCAAAGGACTCAAGAGAAAAACAATATTTACAAGTCAACAGAACACTAAGAAAGAAGCTACAAATAAACACAGAGGAATGGGAGCAACATAATGGGAGTAACCCAATAAACCTAAACTACCTGAGGCTATGTAATCCTACAGGACTCCATCTTTATTCCTCTTCTAGCCAATGATCAGGAAGGGAACTCCTCTCCACTGTTTCAAGGATCAGGTGTAACCCATTAACAAATATCACCCATAAACAACTCCCAAATCACCACCCACCAATTTTGATTGCCCCCCATAACCACCAGCCAATTGCTCTCTGTGGCCTCAGGACATTTTGGTCATTAACTAGTTTATTTTGCTGACCATAGCTCCTGCTCCTGCAGCTCCTTACCCGTCATTTCCACTTCTGAGTAGGATGCGCTTTTTGCCTTTTAAAAATTGTCCCTCATGGTCCTCAGGCCTGTGAGTTCTTTGAGAAGCTAATCTATTCTTGGTCACAGGATTCTGTGGTAAAGACTCCCAATTCATCCTCACAAAGTGGTGCTCATCTGTCCCTTGCCCCTTACAAAAACAACTATGCAGAATCAAAATTCCGGATAAGACTACATGAAGACGACTAGAAGAACTCAGTCATTTTTTTAAACAATGCCCTAACAAAGAACTCATCTATATGGTAGAAGGTGTGCACTGGTGCAGGACGGGTGTTTGATCATTGTATGACTGAAACTCAACTATGAGAGCTTTGTAACTATATCTCATGGTGATTCAAAAAAGAAAAACTGCTCAAAAAATTCCTATAAAAGAAGAATCCAAATATACTGTGTACACTCCAGTTTGGACCACTGCACATCTTAATTGTGGAAGCCTAATTTATCTTCTCTACCTGAGCATTCCTCAGCCATTGTATACCTGGGAGCAAGCAGCTATATAACATACTGGTCCATGTACTGTCAGTGATAACCCAAGGCACTAGACCTCTAAGATTTGAAAACGGTGGTTTTCAAAACTACACCTGCAGAGCAGCACTGCCCTGCAGACTAGTGGTTGAAAACCACTGCCCATGCGGTCTGGGCTGGAGACGAAGGGAAGCTGAGATGTCAGAGGACCACTAGGGTACAGTCCAGGAGAGTTCAAGGAACAAGATTTTAGAAACTGTGCACTAGATTGGGCATCTTGAGACAGAGCAGGTGACATTGTACGAGGTAAAGGAGAGGCCTGGACATTTGCGAGGTACCCAGACTTATCTACTTAAACTGAGCAATCAGGTTAGAAAAACTTAACTTTTTATCTTTCTAGTTTTGTACGTAAATCTGTCATACAATTCTCAAGAACTCAGTGGCACAGGAAAATCCATTTTCATGCTGACACCATGACCTGGGGTTTCTGGGAGCCTTATATTCAAGTTGGAGCCAAGAATTCCTCATTGCAGGAAAGAAAAGAATTTCAGGAGGAGATAAAATAGTGAAGTCAAATTATTTATGGAAATAAAGTTACTTAGAGAAGTGAGATACACACACACACACATCCGAAGTTACTTACAGAAATGAGATACAGGGACAGACAGAGAGACAGCGACATAGAGAGAGACAGAGCGAGACAGAGGCAGAGACAGAAACAAAGATCAGAGAAATGCATGATCAAGAGGGAAAAAAAAGAATACATACATACATACATACAGATAGATAGATAGATGGATGATAGATAGATAGATAGATAGATAGATAGATAGATAGATAGATAGATAGATAGATAATTTCTCCAAATTGGCTTGGCCTGGATTTTTCTGCACACATGCAAGTTGATCTGAGTGTTGTCACAGGGAAACAAGAAAAAACTTTTCTTTTTCTAAGTGCTTTTTGGGGGGTTTTCCATACTCAGTTGTGCTCAGGGATTACTCTTGGCTCTAATTAGGCTCAGGAACCGGCCTTGATGAGGCCCGGGGGACCATAAGGGGTACTGGAGATTGGATTCATATAGGCCCTGGCAGTCTTTATACTGCCACTCAGGACCTTTAGATTCCCTTGAAGCCTCTCTTTATCTGAGGGCTTCTTCCCTCCTCCTCTCAGTGATGGATGGGAACTCAAGTTCATTATCCCCCAAGAACCAAGTGTTTACATCACAAAGGGATGAGATCCCCTGCCTTGAGGCTACTTCAGAATTTGTTTGCAGTTTCTTTATTTCAGAAAAAAGATAAAAACAGACAAACAAACAAAAATCCCAGCTCTGATAAGTTACAGATAAGGGCAAACAGTCTGTGTTCTTTAAGCTGAGAAAAATATTTGAAATACAGAACTATTACTAAGTTGGGGCAAATTTGAAAGGAATAATAGTGGAAGCGCAAATTGGAATTTGTGCTTTTTCACTCGTTACAGTAGCTCTGTGATTTTGGTTTAAACATAGAGTAGAAATGGCAAGGAATTCAGAATTGGCAGGGGGTGACTAAAGTTGGGCTGGAGCGATAGCACAGCAAGTAGGGTGTTTGTCTTGCACATGGCTGACTTGCGTTGGATTCCTCCGTCCCTCTCCGAGAGTCCGGCAAGCTACCGAGAAGCAAGCTACCCATGGTGTATTCAATATGCCAAAAACAGTAACAGCAAGTCTCACAATAGAGGAGTTACTGGTGCCCACTTGAGAAATTCGATGAGCAATGGGATGACAGTGATACAGATTATTCATTTATATAGCAGAATATTTTGGTTTAGTATAAATTTAAAGTTATGGAGAATGTATATAGATTATATGAATTATGAATGCTGCATTTGTTATATATCCTTTTACATTTTCTAATAATAAAAACGTTTCATTTTTTATATTTAATTTTCATACATATTTAATTTATATTTAATTTTAATTATTTTTTTAAAGATTTAATAGTCTTACTGGTGTTACTGGCACCCGCTCAAGCAAATTGAAGATCAACGGGAAGACAAGTGATACCTGTGATACAAGTGAAGTAGCCTTAGTGAGAGGTAATGTTGCATCTACCTCGCTGAAAGTTTGGGTTATTTTTTTCCAATAGAGTAGGCTTTTGCAATGAATATCAACTTGGTAAGTGGAACCAAGATCAAATGTGACCCTGAAGGCCACTGGATCAAGTCTATAATCATTGCCTAAGCAGGAGAGATTTTTTTTTATTAGAAAAATCACTGTGATGTACAGTTATAAACTTATAAACTTTTGTGTTTGCATTTCACTCAGTGATAGTTTACCCACCCCTCCACCAGTGCCCATTCACCTCCACCAATGATCCCAGTATCCCTCTCCCCAGGAGAGACTTTTTTAAGAACATTAAGCGCCCTGGAAGTTCATCTTCATCTCAGTTCTTTGTCCATTTCTTAATTTAATAAACAATTATGATTTCTGGAGTGATAGCACAGCGGTTGGGCTTTTGCCTTTCACGCGGCCGACCCGTGTTCGATTCCTCCACCCCTTTCGGAGAGCCCAGCAAGCTACTGAGAGTATGGAGCCTACACGGCAGAGCCTGGCAAGCTACCCGTGCCATATTGGATACGCCAAAAACAGTAACAATAAGTCTCTCAATGAGAGACGTTACTGGTGCCCGCTCGAACAAATCGATGAGCAACGGGATACTTTAATGCAAAGAAGAGTATAGTTTTGGAGGATATAGGTGTTGCAGACAAAGAGAAAAATGTGGATTAAGGCAAATGCACTGTCTGACACCCAAAGTAGCCCAAGGCATGATGACAGTTGAAACACAGGATTCACTCAAATGGCCAGAAAACCTTTGCCATGCAGAGCTTCAGACCAGAACTTGACTGGACTCCAGGAAAAAGTGGTTTCACTGTAAAACAATGAATGCTGAGAATATCCATGATGACCAAAGACAGTTCTAAGCTCTACCCCTAGAAAACACCCTTTGCCATTTTGAAAATTTGCATAAACTGTCTAAAAACTAACTTGACAGGAATAATCACACATTTCCGAGTTCCTGGGCCTTCTCCTCCCCTTTGCCTGAGAATGCACACACCATCTCTTTTATTTTATGGCAGTCATTATCCACTTTGAACTGCCCTTAGCTCTACTTGGCTCTTTGCACCCTGGAAATGTGTCTTTGGCTCTCCCCACTCTGGAGAAACCCCTATCCCCTACCCCCACTTGACCTCAAACTCCTCCTCTTCTGTTCCCTCTTCCTTTCCAAGCATGTGTATCTTACTTCTCTATCCCTCTTCCTTTTGAATTTTTTTTCCCCCTCAGTGGGGTAGGCGTAAGACTGTCTAGTACTGTCTTCCACTTCCTTTAAAGAGCAGCTCTCTGCTCCAGGTTAAGTTCCACAGCTGACCAAGAAAATGGGTGTCAGGGATTAAGTCACAAGTTGTGTAGTTTAAGTGGGACTGGAATTCAATGCAGTGATGGGTGCCTGGAGCTGATGAGATGAAAGGTACAGGTGATCATAGCTGACCTTGGCAGTTCTCATTCTGCGGCATTTCCCCAGATGACCAAGGTGGGTTGAGAGATGGGAGGGAGAAAAGGGGGCCCTCACTCCCCTCTTGAAACTGCGACCTCACTTACTCCTCCCTACTTTACATGAATCTCCTGCAAGGTAGGTGATAAACACACATTGCCCTTCTCTCTGAGAAATCCACCCTTTTGCTACCAGGAAAAAAGATGAAGTCAATCCTTCCTTGTGAAATGAAGTCTTCAACTTACTTGCTCTGGATGTTTCAGGTCCCTGAGTTAATAGAATATGTATATCTGGTTTAGCCCATGCCACTTAAAAATATTGCAGTCATAGGGGGCTGGAGTGATAGCACAGAGGGTAGGGTGTTTGCCTTGCATGCGTCCAACCCTGGTTCGATTCCCAGCATTCCATATGGTCCCCTAAGCACCACCAGGAGTAATTCCTGAGTGCAGAGCCAGGAGTAACTCCTGAGCAATGCCGGGTGTGACCCAAAAAGCCAAAAAAAAAAAAATTGCTGTCATAAACATCTTCATAAGTGTATTATTTAATCAGTATTCATTTGCTAACTCATCTGATACTGTTTAGATTACTCATTGGAGAGCAAGAAAATTTTAGGGGGTGGGATTTCTTTCTGTGCCCCATTATGTCTAGCAAGTAATTTCCCAGCATTTACTCAAAATAATAAAAATCAATTAATTGTCAGTAACTTAATTTCTTTTAGTAAGTGTGAGGAAATTGAGAGATAAAAGAACAAAGATTTGAAAATAAAGATTATTATTATGTGTTATTTATAATAAAATTATAAATGTAAATAAACTATGTAATTGTTTATGGTTGGTTAAGCAATTTATGACACTTCAAAGAATTATTAAGTTAGAAAGCCTCTAGCTTGTTATTAAAAGCGATTTATTATTTAGAACAATAAAAAACGTGCAACTTCAATTTATATAAAATAGAAATCTTCATTTATTCTTTGATTGCAAATGTTTTAGAATGAAAATAAATTAAGATACTAATTGCTTCTTAGGATTTTTTGCTAATTAATTTGTATTTTGTTTTATTATAAAATCTTGTTCCTACTAATACCAAGGGGGAAAACAAAACATTTAACAATTAATGCTCAATAATAACTATTAAGTCTTTCCTAACCAAAACATTATTGTATTAGCAGAAAATAAAAGTATATTTAGTTTAAACTGAAAACTACGATCCTACTGTTTAACTTAATAGATGTTTCTAAACATTATGTGCTGATGCCTCATTTTAATCAGTTACCAGTAAAGAAAATATATAATTTTAATGGTAAAGTTGGTATTATTTCATAGGTAGAAGATTAGCAGCAGTGAAAGGAATTGAACAGTTTACTATGTACCTAAAATTTTAGTTGCTTTCTTAATCATTTGCACACTTCAAACAACATAATAGGGATATAGTTTTGTTACTGTAAAACTTATATAGAAAAATAATTAATTTGCGGATATGTAACAATATCTTTGAATTTTTTTATGTCTCACACACATATATATGAAATGTATGATTATTTGAACCACTTTCTACTTATCTGAGAATTAATATATTGTTGGAAAAAATGTATGAGAGGACAATTTATTTATTAATATGCACATAATGCCTTTCTCAAACATTTCCTAATTTTCTGTTTGTAATAAATTGTGCTATACCTTTTTTATGTATAGTTGTTATAATAACATTGATCAATAGCATTGATCAACAATTGTATCAAGGAGCATTAAACTTGAATATCAAAGACATTTTTGAGCATAAAATGGGCTGTTTTATTTAGTTACTAATGCTTTTGATTTCTCACCTTGTTAATTTTTTTCTTTGTACTAATTAGCAAATTAACTTCTTTAATTTAATGTTTATACAAAGCATTCAATGATAGCTTGAAAATTGGAACAGTGTAAAATCTAAGAAAATTATACTCAATAATAGTATCATTCTTTTAATATAAGAAGAAATTGGAGTGGGGCATTAAGGATAGATTCAATCATGAAAACAAATAAGTTAAACTCTGAAAACAAAAAGGTGGAGAGTGCTCATGAAAAGATTTAAGTAGGTGTCTGATGAAACCCTGCCTTATATCCAAGAACTTTGATATAGCTATCCTTATGTTTCTTTTTTCTTTCTCTCTCTCTCTCTCTCTTTTTTTTCAGAAAAAAGTGATAGTAGCCTGAGACCTAAGATTAACAGTGGGAGTGACTGTGATAGTTTTTTTTTTTTTTAAGCAATGCAATTGATTAAAAAAAATATTTATTTTAGTTGTGGTTGGTTTTTTATCTTTATTTATTTATTTTTAATTGAATCACATTGAGATACACAGTTACAAACCTCTTCATAATTGAGTTTCAGTCATAAAATGTTCCAACTTCCATCCCTTCACCAGTATACATTTCCTACCTTATTTTTATTCTGATTTTTATTCTTATTCTTTCAAGAAACTACTGATTGCTTTGGAATCTACTTGAACCTGAAAAGTGAAAATTAACTAGCTAAACTTGCAATTTTCTAATCTAGCGCACTCAGTTCACAAACATGGGCTGTGAATGTAGAAATTATTTCTACATTAGCTCATAAAAAAGGAATTGAGCACTTTGCTATTGAATATGTTTATTCTGACTAGAAAACATCTGAATCGGTATTTCTATCTATAAGAACTGGGACAGAAAGCAGAAGATGATGAGACTATGGTACATTTTAATTTCTACATACTATAAACTACCGTTTCCATAATTCCACGCTGAAATTTTTATATGCAAATCAGAGACATTCTTTTGAATCACTAATTTTTAGCTTTCTCCACAACTGAAGTGTGTAGGGGGCTGGAGCGATAGCACACTGGGTAGACCATTTGCCTTGTACACAGCATTTGATTCCCAGCATCCCATATGGTCCCCTGAGCAAGGCCAAGAGTAATTTCTGAGTGCAAAGCCAGGAATAACCTCTGTGTATCTCTGGTGTGACCCAAAAAGCAAATAAATAAATAAATAAATAGAAGTAAATTAAATTAAATTAAAATAATGTGTGTGTACTTTGTGTGTGTGTATGTGTGTGTGTGGGGGGGGTGGGTGTGTACATCTACATACTGAAATTTTCCCTTCACTACTTTAAAGCTAAACTTAACTCTGTCTTTTATTTGCCTTACACATTCATATGTAACTTCAGGTAAGAGTTGCCCTGAAGCAACACAAATGTATCACCCATTCCTTAAAAGTATACTACTGACCAAACAGAAATTTTCCCAGGTCTCTTATGCTATAAAAGAACTTGCTAAAAGGGACTTAATCAACCACTCTATTGTTTGACAAGTTTAAACCTAATGCCCTTTTGCAGCATTTTAGCATGCATCTTCTAGTCTTCCCTTGAGGGCAAATTGCAAACATCTGGTTAGTGTTTCAGAGTAAGAGGATTTGATAGTTCTTAGAGGCTGGTAGTAAAAGGACAAATTCTTTAGCTAGGCGTCAATATATTTTCAAAGACTTACTGAATGTATTATAACTTGTCTTAAAGGCTTAACTGGAAATTTAAAAAACATAATAGTTCTATATTGTGGATTGTCTGGCTAATTATTTAATTAATTCTTTAAAGCAATTTCACAACAAAAGAATTTCCTCAAAGAATGGCAACAAGAGAGAAGGAAGGATAGGCAATAAAGAGAAGTGGATTGATGACAAAAAAAAAACACTGGCATCATTAGCAGACAGAGGTAAATAGAATGTTTGCTGCAAAAGTCTGCAGATGGCAGTCTTAATCATATGTATCTTAACAAAAGTAATGGAAAAGAGAATATTTTTTGATAAATTAGTTTTAATATCAAGAGCACAAAGCTTTTCCATCATTATTTTCATAACTTCTGTATTCTTGATGTTTCATTTTACTCAGATTTAATTTTGATAATCGTGATAGTTTAAGAGAACACAAACATGCAAGAGAAGGTTGAAAGACTATACACATGAATGTTTCAAACAGCCCACTGATTGAACTTTTGTCTGCAAATAGGTCTTTTAATTCATTTTTCTTTTTAATGGAGGTTTCATGATTTAAGTTTTCAGTAATGTCAAGGCAGACAGAGTTACTGTCACCCAATCACCAACATGTGATAATTTCCTCCACCACTACCCTTGGGTTCCTTCTCATCCCATTCTTATCCTTACTTCATTCTATTTCCTTTACTTCATTCTATCTCCTTATTGTCATCTATTAGAGTCAATCTTTTAAAGGCAAAATCTCCAGGTTTGTTTTCATTAGTCATCCATGTGTTTTTTTTTTTTTTTTTGTACACCACAGATGAGTGAGGTCATTCAACAAGATCTTACTGCTTCTGACTCATTTCACTTAGCGTGATACCATATTGCTTTTTGTAATATGTGGGATTTAGTCTGTTCTTATAATTGAGTAGCACTCCATTGTGTGTACACACTACAATTCTTTTGTCAACTCAATTGTTGTTTACCATTAATTCATTGCAATGCAAATAGCACTGCAATGAACATAGGTGTGTATATATCATTTAAAAAATGTTTTTGTGTTCTGGGATGGGGACCAGCAAGTAGAATATCTGAATCATAGAGTAGTTCTATATTTGTTTTTAAATTGTGACCACATCCACATCTGACTGTCGTCAGGACTTATATTCCTGGCTCTATGCTCAGGAATTTTACGTGGCAGGCTTGGGGAACCATATGTGGTGCCGACAGTGGAAACTGCATCAGCCGTGTGCAAGACAAGCATCCTCACCACTGTATTATTCCTCTGGTAATGCATCTAATATTTAAAGGATTCTCCCTATTGTTTTCCTTAGAGGCTAAAGTTGTCAGCAGTCATGACTTCAGTGAAGCAGGGTTTATTTTTCACAACTCCACCATAGATTTTTAACAATAGAGATGGAAGAGATATTTAATAAAAAGTATAACTCACTATTAAAATAGGGGGCCAAAGAGAGAGTTGAGGAGTTAAGGTGCTTACGTTGTGTATGGCTAACCTAGTTCAATCCCCAGAACTGTATATGCTACCAGAAGCATAGCCAAGAATCATCCATGAGCACCATTATAACCTTAAACATTTTTAAATTAAAAAAATAGACGAAGAATTTTAAAAATAAAATAAATACAAGACACACAGAAGTGGAAACATACTATGTTCATGAAGCAAAAGAAATAATGTAGATAGAAACTGAACTAGAGTTTTCTACACTATTGAAAAATCTTTTTGTGCTATTTTATATACTTTTCTCCTTTGTCATAAATCGACTGCATGTATATATGAAGGTTATTCTTGGCTCTCCATTTTACTCCATTAGTCTGTGAGTTTGCTTTTATTCACTGGAATAAAGCTTTATAGTATAATTAAAGAAGAAGAATGCAATTTTCTCCATGTTCTTTCTTCTCAGAATTGCTTTGGTTACTCAAGAACTTTTTAGTAAGTTTTTAATTTTAATCAAGTTACTTTTCTTGTTTATAATCTTTGAATAATCTTTTTAGATCTTCTGTTTTATTTTATAAAACAATATGTATACCACTATATCAAAGTCTAAAACCAATTACTGTTGGTTAACCTGAATATCATTCCAATTTTTCTGTTAAACATAAATTCAGGTTTATCTTTTTTCAACTCCAGTAAATTTGAAAAGCTACTTTATCTGTAAAAAGAGCAGACTTTTTTGTTTGTTTGTTTGTTTTTTGGCCACACCCTCCAGTGCTCAGATTTTACTCCTGGCTCTGTGCGACAGGTCATTCCTGATGGGCTGTGTGGTTCATAAGGAATCCCAGGGATCAAACTAGCTTGGCTGCATACAAGGCAAGTCCCCTATCTGTTGTACAATTGCTCTGGCTCCAAAGAGCAGATTGTAGGCCAGAAGTTAAATTTAAAGGAAAGAAATATTAAGAGCACAAAACAAAAAAATATAAAATAGCACAACGTGTAGGCAGTAGATTGTGTTAAAACAGACAAGTAAAAATATCAAGGAAGCAGAAATACTGGAACATATTCCATGCTGCTGAGCTCGTAGTACTGCTATTTGTTAGGTAAAGTATGTCTGAGTTGACTGAGATGCTTAGTATCTCACTCAACTTTGTAAAATAGAGAGATTAAGTGAGGGAGTAGACAGTAATGAAAATGACAAGCCCTTGCCCTTCAATTACAAAATTCAGAATAGCAGTCAGAAAAGGGAAAGAGGGACTGAAAGAGGAAGACTAGAGGTGACATAATAAAGGGGGAATTATCTTGGCAACTTTGTTGGTGTTGAGATACAATATGTTATTGTCTTTGAATATCAATAGCATAAAGTATTGCAATCATGTTACTTAAACTATAATCAAAATAAGTATTACTTTAAAAATAGTAACAAAAGAAGAAAAATATCCCAATACAGAATTATTTCTCTCACATGTGGGCTAGAAATAAGCACTGGAGGAGAATAAATAATAATAGACCCAGAGAGTCAGTCTATTGAGCCAAGCCTGATAAAGGGGTGTGATCAAGAGGGGTCGAAGTGATTTTGACAATCTGGTGGTGGGTATCACTTGTATCACTTGTAGTCCCGTTGATCTTCGATTTGCTCGAGTGGGTGCCAGTAACATCTCCATTTGTCCCTGTCTCGAGCTAATGTAGCCCAATGATACCTGCTCGCTCCAGGAACAGAAAGAGCCTCAAATTGTTTATTTAGAGATTTGATGAAGAAATCTTACCATCTAGTTGTTGGGTAGCCACGAGGTCTTCTGACGTCCTGTGGAATCCAGTCTGTATCAGCTCTAGTCCAACGGTCATCTCTGAATCGCATTACATGACCAGCTCATCTGATTTTTGATGCCTTGGCAAACGAGACAGCATCCCTGATTTTTGACCGTCGACGGAGGTCAGAACTCTGGATTCCTTCTCTCACTTGAGTGAGACATGATATTCCCAGCATAGCTCTATCGATTCCTCTTTGGGATACCCTAATAGCATTCTCATCCTGCTTGCGTAGGGCCCAGGTCTCTGAGGCATATGTTAGTGCAGGAAGAATGGTGGAATCGAAAAGATGTGCCCGGAGTCGGAGGTTCTTCGTTCTCTTAACCACCTCTTTGACACTCTTGAATGCATTCCACGGTGCTCTCTTCCTCCTGCGCAGTTCTGGCACCAAGTGGTTCCTCATATTGATTTGTCGACCCAGGTACACATAGCTGCTGCATTCGGAGATGTTCGTTCCATTGAGAGCAAATGGAGCTTCAGGGACCAGTTCATTTTTCATGAACATTTTCATGAACAGTACTCATCAATACACTGGCCCGACTCTTCACATGCTACCTGTCTGAATGCAAGGTTCCGTCCCAGTGGAAAACCTGTAGGAGTGTTCTGTTGTACAAGAAGGGAGACATCCACAACATTGGCAACTATCGCCCAATCTGCCTGTTGTCTGTCGTCTACAAGTTGTTCACTCATGTCATCCTGAATAGAATAGGCAGAACATTAGACGAAAGACAACCATGCGAGCAAGCCGGGTTCCGAAGAAGATTCAACACGATAGACTATATCCACACAGTGACCAAACTCATTGAAGTTTCACGAGAGTTCAAGATGCTGCTCTGTCTAACGTTCATTGACTTAAAGAAGTCCTTTGATTCTGTTGAGACAGAGCCGGTCATCGAAGCCTTGGCCAAACAGGGCGTTCAAACTCAGTATATCAAAATCCTCCATGAGCTGTATTGTGGATTCACCACCAGGATCTCACCATTCTACAAGGAAGTGATCATTGATGTAAAGAGAGGGGTTTGGCAAGGTGATACCATTTCACCAAAACTCTACAGTGCCGCCCTTGAGAACATCATGCAACGACTGGAATGGGAAGGAATAGGGAGTGAAGATAGACTGTCGGCAATTACACCACCTCTGCTTCATTGATGACATCATTCTCATAACACCAAACATTAGCCAAGCGGCACAAATGCTGGCCGACTTCAACAGAGAGTATGGAAAGGTCGGATTGCAGCTGAATCTCAACAAGACGATGGTGGATGTGATATTAAAATGTTATATACAGGGCTGGAGTGATAGTTCAGCAGGGAGGGTGTTTGCCTTGCATGGAGCCATCCCAGGTTCAATCCTCGCCATCCCATGTGGTTCCCCAAGTCCTGCCAGAAGTAACCCCTGGGCATGCTGGGTATGACCTCTCCAAAAAAAAAAAATAGAATATTACATGCCTTAAACATCATAGACTGAATATAAATCAGGATCTAATTAATAATTGAAGCAAGAAAACAAAATTTAATTAAAAATAAAGTTATCTAGACTAAAAACACAGCAGTAATGCATGATTCTGTTTTGTCTGTAGTGAGTGCAACTGAATATGATTCCTTCTGAACTGACTTTACTTCTATGTACACATACACTACAATTATTGAGGTAAATTTAATTTCTACTATTCACTTGTGTTGAAAAGGAACATAGAAGGAATGATAACATTTAGTCTGGTGGGTGGGTGGAAGAAGAAAGGGGTATATTAATAAGAAACCAAAATGTCAGTGCTTCCTTCCTTAAGCCAAATTTCCATTTATGTGATGTTTTCAATGAAGATATGCTCCTTTGACCAGGTACTTTGACAGAGATTTAATGATATTTAACCACTATTTAATGATATTAAAAAAAGCAGTTTTATCCTTTCTAAATTTAAAATGTTTTATATAATTAGTTGTCATTTGACTGATATCCCAATTATTTTAAAGAAAAAATTTTAACTTTGTATTTTACTGGTGACAGGCAACAAACCGTAGCATTTGAGAAAACTTGTAAGCATAATTATATATTTGCATGTTAAAATTATTTACATTTCTGGTTACCAACAAAAAATAATATATTTATTTATTTAGGATAATCATATAGTATAATATAATTATAGTTTAATATAATATAGTATAATGTAATAGACTACAAAAATATAACCCATGCAATGTTAAGGTTTGAGTGATAATTTTTTTTAATTTATTTTATTGAATCACCAAGTGGAAAGTTACAAAGTTCTCAGGCTTATATCTCAGTTATACAATGCTCAAACACCCATCCCTTCACCAGTGCCCATATTCCACCACCAATGAAAACAAAAACAAAACAAAAACACAAACAAAAACACAAACAAAAACACAAACAAAAAAAAACCAGTGTACATCCCACCCCTCACCCCCCAAGCCCCCCCCCCCCCGTGTGTGACTGATAATTTCACTTCCTTTTCTCTTTACCTTGATTACATTCCAGATTTCATCACACAACTCACTATTGTTGTTGGAGTTTCAAAACAGACTCACTATTTTTGTGAGTCTTGTGGGAATTTATCCCCCAAGAATACAGCTCTATTAACAAGGAAATATTTGATAATAAGTTTTCCACTGATGAGAATGAAGAGATAAAATGTCGCACGGCCGCAGTAGCGGCCGCGCGGTTTACAATTTCTGTGTTCTAGTAATTAAGTCCGCGGAGATTTAAGTTGGAAAATGAATCATTTCCCTTCCTGGAATAGCATGTAGCAAAAGCTTGGTTCACAGTCTCCATACATGGTTGCAAGCACTTGCTGGAACCCCAAACTCTAAAGCTGTCTCTGGTTCCCGCTTGTTCCGCATCCACCGGCTGTGCAGAGGCATGGGCACCTGGGTAGAAACTCAGCCACTCAGCCAGAGCCCGGGCTCCAGCCCGGGCTGAGACCGCCCCGGTATCCCGCGGCTGTTTCAAGTTCAAAGCACATTTTTTTTTTTCCGCGCCAAAAGTTCATACCTGCTCAAAGGACCCACAGTATGTCGGACACCACGCCTTCTCCCGGCGGGGAGAGAGACCAAGAAGGAAGGATATTTCCTCCTTTAGCCGACATGGGGCAAAAGCTTAGTAGTTCACAGTCTTCATACATGGTTGCAAGCACTTGCTGGAACCCCAAATCCTAAAGCTGTCTCTGGTTCCTGCTAGTTCCACATCCACCGGCTGTGCAGAGGCATCTGAGTGATAATTTTTAATCTTTGTTTTCCAAAAGAATTGTAAGAAACAATAAGCCAAACTATTAAAAGCAATCTGTGTTTTTATGCATCTTTTCTGGTGTCTTCTACTGCTTTGTTGAAAGAAAAAGATAATATTTCTGGGGAGCTATATAATCCTTTAATGCTCAGAGTTTTTCTCTCAATCAGGTCTGAGACACTAAATTCAGAGAATTCTTAGTCTCTACAGGCATTTGTTGAAAAATAAAAAAAAACTTTAACCATATTTCATCTGCTCTGCTACTCAGATAACATTGTTACATGATGTATTATGCTGAAGTTAATTCTTTATTATATAAATGTTATCCCAGTATGGTATTGTTGGGAAAATTTTTCTCTATGATTCTCATGTTTCTTTCCAACTAGCTGGGTATTCCAGTAATGCATTTCCTGGTTCACCTTCTTCTGTTCATTTCTCAGTATTATATACCTCAAGAGAAAATTTGAAGGATGAAGTTGTGTTTCCCCTGGAATGTAGGGGGACAGTGCATATTGCCTGTTCTAAAATAGTCCTTTCTTCATGCTGCTGGTAAACTGTGTGTATTGTGCATGCACAGTACCTATTTGGGTAGATCTACAGATGTAGGGTGTTTTTAGGCTAGGAGAACACACAAAACGTGAACCCAATTCAATGGTCGGTCAGTGGTGTGAGAAATAGAGGGTAATTAAGTTAAAGGAAGGTCCATTATTGACAATACTACTTGGAAATGATCACTGTGGACAAGACTGAGTGACTGAGTGTTGAAAAAAGGTGAAGGGATATACATGATAAACATTCAGCATCTGTATCGACAAACCACAAGGTGTATAATGAGAGAGAGACAGAGAGAGACAGAGAGAGAAAGATGCAGAGAGAGAGAGAGAGAGAGAGAGAGAGAGAGAGAGAGAGAAGACAGTTGCCTGCCATAAAGACTGGCTAGTGTGGATTGAAGAGGTGGGAGGGAAACTGGGGACACTGGTGCTGGGAAATTACACTGGTGGAGGGACAGGTGTTGGAACATTGCATGATTGAAATGCAATCATGACCAATTTTGTAATGCACTATCTCACCGTCTCAATAAAAAAAATCTAAAAATTATTGAAGCAAAAATATGTGAACCCTATGTTGTTTGTTATGCTTATGTTGTTTTGTTATGTTGTTTGTTATGTACTGTAACTCTGTCATCCCATTGTTCATCAATTTGCTCGAGTGAGCACCAGTAACATCTCCATTGTGAGACTTGTTGTTACTGTTTTTAGCATATCAAATACACCACGAGTAGCTTGCCAGGCTCTGCCATGTGGGTGGAATACTCGCAGTAGCTTGCTGGGCTCTCTGAGAGGGATAGAGAAATCAAACCCGGGTTGGCAAGGCAAACACCCTACCCACTGTGCTATGGCTCCAGTTTGCTATGTTATAAATATTAAAATCACTTTGTTTCTCTTTCTGTTAGATTCCATGAAAAAAATAACAGTCTGACTTTACTGATGGGAATTGCAAAATTGAATCCTAGTCTATAATATTTACTAATCCCCTATATGGGGGGAGATTTTCTTTTATTTTTTTTCAGGGCACTAAAAATTGCCTGGCATTCAAAAGTATTTAAGGGTTAAAATTGCCAGGCATTCAAAAGTATGCTAAGGGTCTGGAGAGATAGTATCTTGAGTAGGTCTCTTGCCTTGAATGTGGCTGACCTAGAATCAACCCCCAGAACCCCATATGGTCCCCCTAACCCTGCCATAAGTGATCCCTGAACACAGAGCCAGGAGTAAGCCTTGAGCTCCACTGTGTGTTGTCCCAAAGCCAAAAATTTAAAATAATTATTAAAGCGTTTTAAAATTGTTAAATGACAATTTCATTTTGCTGTTATGAAACAATGACATAATGGCTATATTTAAGTCCTTACTGATCTTTACTATAATAAACATAAGGAAATTAATTATTTTTCAATGCAATGCCAAGGAACATGATGTGCTGCGGATCAGCAAAAATATATTCTTTGTTGACATATGCAAACAATGAGACAGAGGAAAGGGACATGAAAAAAGTAATCCCATTCACAATTGTGCCCCAGAAAATCAAGTACCTTGGAATCAGCTTAAATAAGGAAGTAAAAAAGATCTACAAAGAAAACTATAAAACACTACTCTATGAAATAAAAGAGGACATGAGGAAATGGAAACATATCCCCTGCTCATGGTTAGAGAGAATCAACATTGTAAAAATGGCAATACTCCCCAAAGCATTATAAAGACTCAATGCGATCCCTATAAGGATACCCATGACAGTCTTCAAAGAAATGGAGCAAGCTATCTTGACATTCATATGGAACAACAAACGCCCACAGATTGCTAAAACAATTCTTGGAAAAAAGACGATGGGAGGCATCACCCTCCCCAACCTTAAACTTTACTACAAAGCGGTAATAATCAAAACAGCATGGTACTGGAACAAAGGCAGAGCCTCAGATCAATAGAACAGGGTGGAATATCCCTACACACAACCCCAAATGTATGATCATCTAATCTTTGATAAGGGAGCAAGAAATATGAAGTGGAGCAAGGAAAGCTTTTTAACAAATAGTGCTGGCACAACTGGACAACCACATGCAAAAGAATGGGCTTAGACCTCAACATGACACCATGCACAAAAATTAGATCAAAATGGATTAAAGATCTTAACATCAGACCATAATCCATAAGGTACTTCGAAGACAAGGTCGGCAAAACCCTCCATGATATTAAAGCTACAGGTATCTTCAAAGATGACACACAACTGACCAACCAAGAGGAAACAGAGATAAACAAATGGGAGTACATTAAACTAAGAAGCTTCTGCACCACAAAAGATATGGTGACCAGAATACAAAGACAATCTACAGAATGGGAAAGGATATTCACCCAATAACCATCAGATAAGGGGTTGATATCAAGGGTATATAAGGCACTGGTTGAACTCTACAAGAATCAAATATCCAACCCCATCAGAAAATGGGGCAAAAAAATGAACAGAAATTTTCCGAAGGAAGAGATACGAATGGCCAAAAGGTACATAAAAAAGTGCTCTACATCACTAATCATCAGGGAGATGCAGATCAAAACAACCATGAGATACCACCTCACACCACAAAGACTGGCACACATCCAAAAGAACAAAAGCAACCGCTGTTGGAGAGGATGTGGGGAGAAAGGGACCCTTCTACACTGCTGGCAGAAATGCCGACTGGTTCATCCCTTTTGAAAACAATATGGATGTTTCTCAAAAAATTAGAAATTGAGCTCCCATTTGACCCAGCAATACCACTACTGGGAATATGCCCAGGAGAAGCAAAAAAGTATAGTTGAAATTACATATGCATTTATATGTTCATCGCAGCACTGTTTACAATAGCCAGAATCTGGAAAAAACTTGAGTGCCCGAGAACAGATGACTGGTTAAAGAAACTCTGGTACATCTATCCAATGGAATACTATGCAGCTGTTAGAAAAGATGAAGTCATGAACTTTGCATATAAGTGGATCAACATCGGGCCGGAGCGATAGCACAGCGGGTAGGGCGTTTGCTTTGCACGCGGCCGACCTGGGTTCGATCCCCGGCATCCCATATGGTCCCCCAAGCACTGCCAGGAGCAATTCCTGAGTGCAAAGCCAGGAGTAACCCCTGAGCATCGCTGGGTGTGACCCAAAAAGCAAAAAAAAAAAAAAAAAAAAAAAAAAAAAAAAAAAGTGGATCAACATGGAAAGTATCATGCTAAGTGAAATGAGTCAGAAAGAGAGAGGCAGACATAGAAAGATTGCACTTACCTGTGGAATGTAAAATTACAGAGTAGGAGACTAATATCCGAGAATAGTAGAAATAAGTACCAGGAGGTTGGCTCCATAGCTTGGAAGCTGGTATCACATGCTGGGGAAAAAGGCAGCTCAGATAGAGAAGGGAACACCAAGTAAAATGTTGTTGGAGACCCCACACGGGAAGGGAGATGCATGCTGGAAATAGACTAGAGACTGAACACAATGGCCACTCAATACCGCTATTGCAAACCACAACACCCAATTGGAGAGAGATCAAAAGGGAATACTCTGACACAGAGGAAGGGTGGGGTAGGGCGGGAGATGGGATTCGGGGGTGGGAGGGATACTGGGTTTCTTGGAGGTGGAGAATGGGCACTGGTGGAGGAATGCGTTTGCGAACATTGTATGATGGAAAAACAAGCTCGAAAATGTGTAAATCTGTATCTGTACCCTCATGCTGACTCACTAATTAGAGATTTTTTTTTTTTTAAAAAGCACTGACATATATTAAATGCCTCCTACTTTGGGTGGAAAAACAACATGCTTTAGTAATACATGGAGAAAGACTCAAGTTCTGTAAATATACTTCCATATGGTTTATATAATGTGGAGAGGGGCCTCCAGGATGGCTATAGCTAGGTTCCGGTGGTCTTCGGCCTCCGGGAGCTCTGATCAGGTGAGGAGGGAAGCTAGAGCCCATCCCCTTCGAGGGGCCCGGGGAAGACAGCCAGGCGTGCGGGCAAGAGACTCTTGTCCACACGTTCGGACAGGCCTCATGCATGAGGGTACCAGCAGAGGAACCCAGGTGTGTGTAATCCCATCAATGGCCAACATCCAGAGAGATATTTAAAAGCAAACTCTCAGAAGCGAGTGATGCAGAGAGTCTCTTGCCCATATGCCTGGCTGTCTTCCCCGGGGCCCCTCAGTGGGGATGGGCTCCAGCTTCCCTCCCCACCCCGAGCAGAGCTCCTGGTGGCCGAAGACCACTGGAACCTAGCTACAGCCATGCTGGAGGCCCCTCTCCACACGTTCAGACAGGCCTCATGTGTGAAGGTACTGGCAGAGGAACCCAGGTGTGTGTAATCCCATCAATGGCCAACATCCAGAGAGAGACTTAAAAGCAAGCTCTCAGAAGTGCGTGGCCACTTTGCAGCCCCGTGATATCTTTAGCCTTCTTCTCACTCTGGGAGAAATTGGCAAGCTTCTGAGAGTGTCCTGCCCACATGGGACAGCCTTGCAGGCTTCCCGTGGTGTATTCATATGCAAAATCCAGTAACAAGCTGGATCTCATTCCCCTGACCCTGAAGAGCCCCCAGTGCCACATAGTTAGGAGGGCGGAGTCGAGGTGGACTTTCTAAGATCTCAGGGAAAGGACGAAATGAGATGTTACTGAGCCCACCCGAGAAATCGCCTGAGAAATCGTTGATTAACGGGATTTCGTGATCATGATGGTTTATATCCATTGTTGCACTGTTAATAATGCCATCTCTAGTCTATGAAATGCAAAGAAAGGAAGTTGGGGATATAATTACTACACTCTTTCACATGATTCAATAATAGCAGATATCTTAAGGATTAATGCTATTTTTCTTGACCATAAATAACTTAGCTAAAATGCTTGACTTCAGATAACTTCTTTTTCCTAGTAAAATCAATATTAAAAGGGCTTTATCATTTCTTTCTTCTATCATTTCTTTCCCTATAAGTCAGGTGTGATTTTTCACTAGTCATATCAAGTTCAAGATTAAAACATTTTATGATTCCTTACAGCTAAGAGCTTTAGCGAAACTTCTCTCCAGAAATTACACTGACCAAGAGAAACTCATAGCCAAAAGCATGTCCTTTTACTAACTGGACCAGTAGAGGTATTTGACTGGTACCAAGTTAAAGGTACAATGATCACTATGTAAATGAAGAGCATCACTCAGATATAGCTAGTCAATATGTGAAACTTCAAAGCTGTATGTGGAGTTTATTAAGTCTGATTTTGCTATTGAATTGTAATTCCACTTAGTTTACTAAATTTTTATATACCTCCTAGTCACGAATCTCTCTGAGAGTCCATTTTCAAGTAACTTAAAATATGATATTTGGTGCTACGAGAGTTCCTAAATTATAAGTCCCTCAATAGGTTTTATAGAGGAATGTTGATAATACCCGGCCTTCTAAAGCCAAGTTTTTATTAGCAATTTTAAATGGTTAAAGCAGATTGGAAACTAGTATAAAATAATGCATGGATATCTTTGAAATTAATTTTTTCAATTTGTAGAAACATAAAAATACTAGAACCAGATGCTCCTGATGAATGCTATTAAGACAGAAAAAGAAGGCCATGTCAGTCAACAGTGATTAACTAAATTTTAGTCCAAATGTGAAAGTTAGAAACATTTCTTAATCACACGATCACGAAATCCCGTTAATCATCAATTTCTCGAGCGGGCTCAGTAACCTCTCATTTCGTCCTTTCCCTGAGATCTTAGAAGTCTATCTCGACTCGGCCCTCCCAATGATGTTGCACTGGGGGCTCTTTCAGGGTCAGGGGAATGAGATCTAGCTTGTTACTGGATTTAGCATATGAATACACCATGGGAAGCTTGCAAGGCTGTCCCATGTAGGCAGGAAACGCTCAGAAGCTTGCCAGCTTCTCACAGAGGGAGAAGTAGGTTATAAGGTATCTTCTGGGAGCTTGCTGTCTCTCTCTGGATGTTGGTCGTTGATGGGATTACACACACCTGGGTTCCTCTGCCAGTACCTTCATGCATGAGGCCCATCTGAACACATGGAGAGGGGCCTCGAGCATGGCCGCAGCCAGGCTCCAGTGGCCCTCGGCTGCTGGGAGCTCCGCTCAGGGTGGGGAGGGAAGCTGGAGCCCAACCCCTCTGAGGGGCCTCCAGGGGAAGACAGCCAGGCGTGCTAGCAAGAGACCCTCTGCATCACTCTACCCTGAGAGCCCGCCTCCAAGTCTCTCTCTGGATGTTGGCCGCTGAAGGGACCACACACACCTGTGAAATGTATGTAATCTCTTATGTAGATTATGGGGACCATATTTATATTCATTAAAATGGTTGATTAAATATGCAAAATAAAATAGAAATTTCTAGTAGTACATAATTCTGTGTTTAACTAAGGCAAAAAAACCCTGCAAAAATGAGACTATTCTAGTTAGCCCTCTGCTCCTTTTTTGTCATGCTATTTCTTTCTTGGTCATTGCTGTCAATCATGTATAATTGTGAAATTGCTTCGTAAGGGATATAAATTGAGACTAGTTTTGAAACTCATTTTCTCTTTTGAGCTCAGTCTGAGAATTCAACTCTATGCCATTTCTTGGACATACAATGGATAACAACCCTTTATTTTAAAGGACATCTGGTCATCAATATAATTTGATTCTCATCTACAGAAGGCTATCACTGTGTGTGTGTGTATGTGTGTGTGTGGTGTGTTCAAGATTAATATTGAAGACCTACGCGTGTATGAATGATCATCAGCAGGGATAGTAAAAGAAGTTTAACAAGGAGATTATAATCAGAAAATGCAATAATGGGAAACTTGCTTAATGAGGACATTGGTGCCAAACTACATTATTCATGGGACATTGTGATTATAGACAAATGCAAAATGAAACATACATTCTTTGGTGGAAGTCTTCATTTACATTTCAAATAAATACTATTACTGTAACCTTTGACTGAAAAAAAAATGAGGCTTTGTGCTGAATAACTAAAGACTCCCCCAAAGATGATATTGTACCAAATATATTGTTAAATAATAAAATTAGAATTCAAGTACATTTTCTTGAGTTTGAGTCACATTTCATTGTCTATTCAGGGCAAGGCACATTTTTCATCCCACTAGTAAATGTACTAAATTTACAATCTCTGTTCATGCAATAAAGTACGGCCATAAATGGATTTAAACATTTCACCATTTTATTACAGCCTAATAGTTTCCCTTCTCTTTCTAAGAGTCAATCAGTTCAACTTATTAAAACAAAGTGATAATAAGACTTGGATTATGGATCACCACTTTCTCATTAGTTTCTTTGCCTATGAAATGAGATTCTGACTTTAATTGGCCATATCACAAATACTACAAATGAAGATAAATTATCCCAAACAATATTCTAATAAGTGCATGCATAAAGCAGAATGCTTATCACGATCCTCTGTGAAAATTTTGTCTTACAATGGACATGGATATGGGATATAAGCTGATACCAGTTATATTAGGATGAGAATTTCCTACAGGAATTCTAAAAACAGTAATTGAGTACAACTGGTGAACAAGAAACATCAGCATAAACTTTCAAACAGGAAAAATAATTTGATGGTAAAAAAGTCATTCAAATTCTTTGGTACTTAAAACAGTTTAGGGGAATTTGAGTTATTGTCTTTTCTAGAAGACTAAGTGGTTGTATGAGATTTGCCCAAGAAGTTTGAAAAACCTTTCAATGTGCTTTCCACAATCCTCAGCCTTGAAACCCTAACAGTAGCTTTTAGATAATACAAAATGTAGTCTTCCCATAATCAAGTGTTTTACACAGCATCAGGCTTCACAGAGGATGCACACAGTAGTTGCCACAGAAAAACTATAGAGCTTAAGGCACTTACCACATACACAGCCAACCTGGGTTCAAACCCCGTTACCACATCTGATCTAAGCATCACCAGGAATTATCTCTGAGAACAGAATAAAGGATAAGCCCTGGGAACTGGCAGACCCAAACATGAAACAGAAACATGAAAGTTGCACACAAGATATTGAAAAATTAGAAAATTGGGTGGGGGGAATCATGTTTCATTGTATTATTGAATCTTGATGTTCTCTTTTTTGAAAAGAGACAGGGTTGCTGAGAGATTTCAGGTTGGTTTCCAAAGCAGTAAAAGAAATTTAGTTTCTGTTAATATCTCCATTTCATATCACTGCATGCTATACCATGTGCACCTGATTCTTCTACAAATCTTGGCCTAGAAGTTTAGGTCAGAGGTGTTTTAGAGTCAATCCAAAATCAGAGTGTTCTATCAGAATTCTGCTAAGCAAATATCATTAGTCTATAAATGAGGAATTTATGTTATAAGGAGTGCAGCAGTTATTGGCTTTATTTTATTTCATAGAAACTTGGAATTTAGTATAATAATTAAGCACAATTGAGCTTAGTATAGTAATTCCTAGAACAGCTATTTTTAATCATGAGTCCCCGCTCTCCCAGGATGTGAAAGAATTGTTTTTTTTTTTAACCTTTATTCATTAGTGATGGATACACTGTTAACACCCAAATACTTTATTGGTTTTTATTTATTGATTGATTTAATTTTTTTTTGTTGAGTCACCGTGAGATACACAGTTACAAAGCAGATGATGGTCGGGTTTCCATCTACAGTGTTCCAGCACCCATCCCTCTACCAGTGTACATTTCCCACCACCAAAGTCCTGAGTTTTTCTCCTGCCACTCTCCCCCAATCCTGTCTCTAAGGCAGGCACTTTCATTCTTTCTCTGTTTCTATCTCTCTGCCTGTCTCTCTTCCCTTTGGGGCATTATGGTGTGCAATACAGGTACTGAGAGGTTATCATATTTCTTCTTTTACCTGTTTTCAGCATGCAGTTTTCATCCAGAGTGATCATTTCCAACTCTTAGCCATGACGGCCCCTTCTCTATTCCAACTGCCTTCTCCCCCAGCATTTGGGGCGGACTTTCCACTGTGGAACAATCCTCCTAGTCCTTGTTTCTACTGTCCTTGGGTATTGGTCTTATATTACATTTATTTTATATCCCAGAAATGAATCCAATAATTCTATGTCTATCCCTCTCTTCTGACTCATTATATTCAGCATATTCTCCAATTCCATCTATATTAAACAAATGTCATAACTTATTTATTTTCTAACAGCTGTATAGTATTCCATTCTGTAGATCCACCATAGTTTCCTTATCCAGTCATCTGTTCAGGTTGTTTCCAGATCTTGGCTATTGTGAATAGTGCTGCAATGAACACAGAAGTGCAGATGGCATTACTGCTGTGTGTTTTTGGGCCCCCTGAGTATATTCCCAGAAGTGGTATTGCTGAGTCACATGGAAGCTCAATTTCTACCTTTAGAAAAATGCCCATGTTGTTTTTCCAAAGGTCTCTTCCTCTCCATATCCATGACAACTTTGGGCGCTCTTGTTCTTTTTGATGTGTACCAGTCTCAGTGGTGTGAGATGATATCTCATTGTTGTTTTTATATGAATCTTCCTGATGATTAGCAATGTAGAGCACTAAACTTGATGGACTCTAATATAGGCTGGAATGTTGCAAGGGAGCTGTGAAAGTTTCAACACAACTAGCTTGTGACCTTTCAAATGTGAAGATAGTAAACTGGTATACTGTACATTTAGATTTATGGATGATGTTGAGGGCAGTAATTAGATATATGGCCATCTTTGAAGCTTTCAATTTTTGGTTATTGTTTTGGTGGTTGGGCTAAGTAGGTCTGAACATACATGAATTATAAAAATTATATTAACTTGGTTTAAATAATTATCCTGTTTCTTCTACCCCCTATTAAAACATCCTTTTTTATATTTCACATCCTTAAAGACAGAAACCGGATTTATGTCATTTGGTTTGTTAAAATGTTAATGACTAAAGTAGGTTAATGTTTACATCTCCCAGACAATACTTTCTAGAACCACAGATCATTTTACCTAAGTAATGTAATAAATATTTCATTTTACTAGACAGACACATAGAATTTAATAGTCATTTTTCTGTGTATTTTCTAAACTCCAGGCTGTCTTCACTGGGGCACCTTGGATGGGGGCAGGTTGAGTTTCCCTCCCCACCCCCAAGCAGAACCCCGGCAGCTGTAAACCTCCAGAACCCAGCCACAGCCATGCTCAAGGCCACTCTCCACATGCTTGGACGAGCTTTACCCATGAAGGAACTGACAGAGGAACCCAGGTACTCTGGACCTGTGGCTGAGATCTCCAAGATTGCTTAGGTTGGGACTGGGCTTCCCCCACCCAGATTCCCAATTTTCCAGTAGCTTGGCAGCCACACCCACAAACTGCTCCTGGCACCATGTAATCTCATCAAAGGGCAAGATCCAGAGACAATAAAATAAAACTTCCAGAATAGAGCAATGCAGAATCTCGCACAGAAGATCCTGGTAAGCTACCCATGGCATATTTGATATGCCAAAAATAGTAACAATAATGGGCTTTATTCCCCTGACCCTTAATGCGACAAGGACGAATGGAGACATTACTGGCATGTGCTCAAGCAAATCGATAAGCAACAGGATGACAGGTTATACAGGTAATTATCTAAACTCATTCTAACTGACTACAACTTTTATTTACTTCTCAGTAAATAAATACTGAATGTTTTCTAGCTAAACAATACTTTTAAAAAATATATTAGTTTTTCAATCATCCAGTAGATAAGAAAACTGTTTTCCTGAGCTACAGTTACATGAGAATAATGCAGGCATTTTGTACAAATTATATTTTAGTACTTCAGATAAAGATATAACTAGAATTAAAATAAACGTCTAGTCTTTCATTCTAAAACACACAATACCCACAGCCATAATTTGATATGAATAATGATGATATTAATTATTAGTGCTGTTGTTTTAATTGAGTACAGAATATTATGGCACTTATTTAAATTCATCAACTACATATAATAATTGTTTGACAACATGCTATAGTAAGTGACACAATCTTTGTTAATTCTGTGGTATTCATTGTTATGAATCATACTGTTTTGGAATTCATGCAGATGTAAAATACAATTCCACAAAAATCCTATTGTAATTTGCCAGAGCATTAATTAAAATTACAGTGCAAATATGAGCAGATAAGTAACATACAGAAATGAAGCAAGGAAAACCATGAATTTAAAGTTCCAAATTATACCATCTTCCATTTTATCACTACTAGTTTTAATGTATGGGAATAGCTGCCAAATACATAAATGATTTGATTAATCCATCCATACTGTGACACTCAATGGATTTTTTTAAAGATCATAAACAGGGCTGGGAACAGAACAACGGAGCAAAAGCCCAACTAGTGGGGTGTTTGCCTTGCACGTGGCTAACCCTGGTTCTATCCCTGGCATTCTTATGGAGCCCTGAACTCTGCCAGGAGTCTTTTCTGAGTCCAGAGCCAGGAGTAACACCTGAACATCGCTGGGTGTGGCCCCCAAACAAGTAAACAAACCAAAGGAATCATAGGGCTGGAGAGAGTGCGATGGGTAGGGTTCTTATCTTGTACATATCTCAGCCAGGTTTAATCCTTGGCACCACATATGGTTCCTTGGAGCCCACCAGGAGTTATCCTTGGGTGCAAGACAGGTCAGGAGTGAACCAAGTAAACCCCGAGCTCCTCTGTGTTTGGCTCCCAAGCAAACAAAAAATAATTATTAGGAGACAAGCTTCAAAATTTATGTTAATAGTAATTTTTGCAAGTTTATTATACCAGATGGTTCTTTATTTACCAAGGTTTAGTAACACTGTCTTCCCAGATGGTTCTTTATTTACCAAGGTTTAGTAACACTGTCTTCCCATTGTTCATTGATCTGCTCGAGCAGGCACCAGTAACGTCTCCATTGTGAGACTTGTTGTTACTGATTTTGGCATATCAAATATGCCACGGGTAGCTTGCCAGGCTCTATCGTGCAGGCGGGATACTCTTGGTAGCTTGCCGGGATCTCTGAGAGGGATGGAGGAATCGAAACTGGGTCAGCCACATGCAAGGCGAATGCCCTACTCACAGTGCTGTCGCTTCAGTCCCCAAGATTTAGTATGCTTTGTATTTAAAATAGCTCAGGAACTAACCATTCACTGCTGTGTTCCTTATAATAAGGGACTTCTACAGTCATGTTTTGCAACAGCTAGGCAAATATAGTGAATTAATATGAATAAGGCAGAAAGTCTCTTGCCCGCATGCCTGGCTGTCTTCCAAGGGGGCCCCCCAGAGGGGATGGGCTCCAGCTTCTCTCCCTGCCCGAAGCAGAGCTCCCGGCAGCCGAACACCTCCGGAACCTAGCCACAGCCAGGCTCAAGGCCCCTCTCCACACGTTCCGACAAACTTCACGCATGAAGGTACTGGCAGAGGAACCCAGGTGTGTGTAATCCCATCAAAGGCCAACATCCAGAGACTTAAAAGCAAGCTACCAGAAGTGCAGCCGCTTTGCAGCCATGAGATATGTTATAATCTACTTCTCCCTCTGGGAGAAACTAGCAAACTACTGAGAGTTTCCTGCCCACATGGGAGAGCCTTGCAAGCTTCCCATGGTGTATTCACATGCCAAAGCCAGTAAGGAGCTGGATCTCATTCTCCTGACCCTGAAAGAGCCTCCAATGTGGCATCATTGGGAAGGCCGAATAGAGAAAGGCTTCTAAACTCTCAGGGATAGGACGAATGGAGAGGTTACTGAGACTGCTCAAGAAATTCGACTATCAACGGGATTTCATGATTCGTGAATATGAATAGTTCTGAGATGCAACTTTTGTGAGGAAAATGGCTAGTTTAGGGTATAAGTTCTTTTAAAATGAGCATGATTTTACAGAGATATCAAAGACTGTAGACCTCACATCTGAGCTAACCAAGGCCTGGAGATGGCCGGGAGGAGGTCACTGAGAAAATGGTGATGGGAAGCAAACTTTCTAACGGAGGATGTGATGTTGTTATACTTTACGCATGAATCGTGTCATCAGCAGTATTGTAATTAAGGTTGCACTTCACGCGCACAACACACACTTGAAGGTCTCACATCCCTCGCTGTTGACTATAACAGTTTGGTAAATTTAGCAAATCTGTTGCATTTCAGTTGTTTTATTTCTCAAACAAGTATAATACAACATTCCTACTATGAAAAGAAATCTTCATTTCTCTCTCTGAGACTGTATAAATATGTGTATGCATGAATGTTTACCCAATCGAAATTACTAATGTAATTAGGTATTTGCATTCTTTTATTATCTTCTAAAATGAGAATTGCTTTGACTTCTCATAGTGAAAGTTAAAGTCTTTCTTTGGTCATGTCTTTCTTTGAAGTCTTTCTTTGGTCATGATTATAAAAATATAATCTATATTTCTCACTAACAACAACTAAACTTATTTAAAATTTTTTGTAGCTTTATTTAGGAAATGAAAAAGAGAGAAAGTTCCATAATTTAGTATGAAAATTGTACTTCAGTTAATGAGCTTGAGTTCTGAATGTAGTATGCCTTAGTAACTTGAATTATAAATACTTTTTGTCACTGTAATCCCGTTGCTCATCGATTTGCTTGAGCAGGCACCAGTAACGTCTCCAGTGTAAGACTTGCTGTTACTGTTTTTGGCATAGCGAATATGACACGGGTAGTTTTCCAGGCTCTGCCAAGCAGACAAAATACTCTTGGTAGCTTGCCGGGCTCTCAAGATGAGAGGAGGAATCGAACCCAGGTCAGCTCATGCAAGCAAATGCACTACCAGTTGTGCGATTGTTCCACTCCACTAATTTTCTAAATATAAATATTTAGCTTTTAATTTTCTTTTTAATGTATTGTTTTCTGACACTCATATAAAAAGACAATTATAGACACTTTAAACTAACATGTCTGTCCATATTACTGGAACATTTCCTGCAAGCATGTTTGGTCATCAATTCTTTCATTTATTTTCTACTTCATGAGATCATCTACTTCCTCGCCTATTGCGCTCTACTAAAATAATTTTCCTAAAGATACCTAGTGACTAGATTGTACCAAATTTATGTTTCAAATATTTTATCATTTTCTTATCATTGTAATATCAGATCCCATTAAAGATATATGTTTATATGCATTTAGACAGACATTTTATAGATATCTCTATACGTCTAAAAGAATATGCTATCTCACATATATATGTTATACTTGATGAATAGATATCACATATTCTCTTTCTGCAACATTTATTATTGGCTTCTGTGGACCTAGGTTGAGAATTCAACATGACAAATGACCTGACACCTGAACTGCGCAGGAGGGAGAGTGCAGTGTGGAACATCTTCAAGAGTATTGAAGAAGTGGTTCAGAGGACAAAGAACCTCTGTGTCTGGGCACATTGTCCAACTCCACCATTTTTCCTGCACTAACAAACACCTCAGAGACCTGGGCCCTATGAAAACAAGATGAGAACTCTATTCCGGTATCCCAAAGAGGAATCAGAAGAGCTATGCTTGGAATATGATGTTTCACTCAAGTTAGAGAAGGAATCTGGAGTTCCAACCTCCATCGACAATTAAGAATCAGGGATGCTGTCTCGTTTGCCAAGGCGTCGAAAATCAGATGGGCTGGACACCTAATGTGATTTGTAGATGACTGCTGGACTAGAGCTGTTACCGACTGGATTCCACGGGACATCAAAAATCTGTGGGACCGCCCATCTACAAGATGACTGTACTTCTTTGTCAAGACCCTAAATGAATGGTTTGAGGCTTTTCATGTTCCTGGAGCAAGTAGATGCCATTGGGCTACACTAGCACTCGACAGGGATGAATGGAAACGTTACTGGCTCCCTCTTGAACAAATTGATGAACAATGGGATGACAAGAGATACAAGTGACAAGTGATTCTTGACTTCTAATCACTTTAAAGCAAAACTTTAGATTTCATATTTACCCTCAATTAATTTAATTCCCAGGGGGGAAAAAAACAAAAAATATTTGCTGAATTCTCCCAATGACTTAGTCAATAGTATGGATGAATTGAATCAATAGGTTGAGAATGCCTTGCTACCATAGAACTGGGAAGACACTGCTTCTTATTCCTATCACTCATGCCATTATTTGGAATTCATTCTTTCTTATTCAGTTTATTGTACAGATGTGTTTACAACTTAATGTCTTTACTTATTTAGTCTGTTATTGTTTATATAGTTATTTACTACAACTTTTCTTTCCATTTCCCTCTGATTTTCATTTACACATTACTGTCCTGAAGCACTTCAGGACCATAATTCTTGGTAACAGGCTACTGTGTGTTCTTTCTATGAGTAAAATTCACATTATAATATCATTACATATGGAGAGAACTTGTGTTGCATCATTTAAAAAATCAGGATATGTTCTACTATTTTTAATGTTATCATTTTCACCAAGATATTCTCATGTATAAGTGCCAAGAGATAATACAATGGGGAAGGTGAGTGTCTTGTATGATGCAGTTCCATATTCAAACCCTGATTCAACATATGCTATTCTTTATCCCTGCCAGAAGTGATCCCTAAGCATCCCTGGTATGGCCCCCCACAAATAAACAAATCCAAAACAAAACAAAACAACATGTTCAACAGGCATTCTCTAAGATCTCTGTAAGAACTTTTAATGACTGTGTAACTTTTTATGACATTGATATATCATAAATTATTTGACCATTGTCCTATCAGTGGACATTCAATCAGTTTAGTTTAGCCACACATGACTCTTACATGTACCTGATGCTTCAATTAAGATACATTTTTTTGTCACCTTATTGTCACTAGGATTTTCATTATCATATTGGATACTTGTGATGAGGTGCATAACTTTGTTTTGTGCCAGATCTTAGAGGCAAGGCTTTCAGTTTTTTCCCTTTGAGTATGATGTTAGTTGTGGGTTTCTTGTATTCAAGATATATTACCTTCATTGCAGGTTAATATTTTCTGTTATCAATGTTCTCTGTTAAAAAGTACCATAGTATTCACTGTATATGGTTTCTGTTGAAAAATAAGTAGATAATTATGTAGGGGTTCCTTAAATATAACTTAGTTTTGTATATATGCTTGTTGTCTGTCCTCTGATTTTTAATTAATTTTGTGTAACCTGTCAGTTTTTTTATGATTGAGTTTACTTGAGGATAGTGAACTCTTAGTACTTGGATATTAAGTTCTTTCCCCCAGAGAATTTTTCAACTTTGATTTCTTTCAAATAGCAGTTCTACCCTAACCCCTCATTCTCATTTTTTATGGCATCTTTTTAAGGTAATAGTTTTTCTATCTTTGCTATGAATATCATCTTATCAATTTTTTTCTTATTTAGGGGTCATTGTTATGACCCCTTAAAACAGCATTTCCCCAATGAAACCACCAAGTTTCATAAAATTTAAACTTTTCCTTGATCTTTTACTTTATTCCACCATTTGCAGCACATTTCTTTATGCTGAGATAAATATTTTAATTTTAGAATGTTGAATTGAGAGACTGACTTTTCTTAGCTTGCTACATAGGCCTTAGATTAGGACTGCTGAGTGCAGGATGTAATCTTCAGTTATTAACCCATTATGGTGTGATTTTGAAGCTGACGGGATGCAGACCTTCATCCAACCTCTCACCAGTCAATCCCTGAGTCATGACTTCTCCAGCCAATTTAGTTATTCCCATCCAGTGATTTTTTTACACTGTTTCTAGTACTAACTTATAGATCACTGTACCACTGTCATCCCATTGCTCATAGATTTGTTCGAGCAGGCACCAGTAGTGTCTCCATTGTGAGAGTTATTGTTACTGTTTTTGGCATATCGAATACGCCACAGGTAGCTTGCCAGGCTCTGAGGGCTGGCGCCCCATGAGGGTGAGATACTCTTGGTAGCTTGCCGGTCTTTCCAAGTGGGGCGGAGGAATCGAACCCGGGTCGGCCGTGTGCAAGGCGACCGCCCTACCTGCTACCCTATTGCTTCAGCCCAACATATATATATATATATATATATATATATATATATATATATGCTGCTCAAATATTTCACAAGGTCAGAGAAGAAAGTCATCTAAGAGTGCAGAATTGGAATTCTGTCAGGTCACATTCTCAATAGCAATCAGAGTTTGGTACTGTGAAAGTGATTTTCAAAGTATATTGGTGATAATCATTTTTAAAAAAATAGGAACTCCAAGTGCTCTAGGCTCTGAATATCAGATATCAGAGGTAAATATAATCTCTGATATCTTAAGGTGTGACTAGTGCCAGATCCTTGCTTTAAAGAAAGCAATTTTCAGAACCTTGTGGGAAGGTCATTGTTGTCTGATAAAATATTTCCTCTTTCCCTCCCCAGAAAGAGCAGGTATACTCTAATGTTGGTAGCAGGACTCTGGGAAGCTAGTGGAACTCAACTCATCCAACAAGGTGAACCCAATATCCTAGTCAGCCGAATGGAGTTTCTGACTTTTAGTGTGTTCTTACTCTGCCTCCAGAAATTCTACAGTTTTCATACCCTGGCATTAGTTCCAATGTGGTTTCCACGATTGAGTCTCTTCTTTGATGAGTCAAGACTCCCTGCATTTTTCTGTCTGCTCATCAACATTGGGCACTACTTTCCACTCTGTCCTTACCCTTCCTACAGGGTAAAAATGGGGATTAATGTTTTAGTGTATTTACCTTTTACTTGTTAGTCCAGAATGGCACAATGCCATCATTCATGTTCCCTATGTGGGGAACAAGAAACTGGTAGCATCAGTACATGTTATCTATTTTATTTTAGTACTGAAAAGAGGTTGTTAAATAACATTTAGCAGTTTATATAAAAATAAACTAATATTTTATTAAATTAAAATTCTACCATTTACTTTGTCAGTGGGCTGGAGCAATAGCACAGAGGGTAGGGTATTTGCCTTGCACTCGGCCGACTAGGGTTTGATTCCTCCGCCCCTCTCAGAGAGCCCCGAAAGCTACCGAGAATATCTCACCTGCACGGCAGAGCCTGGCAAGCTATGCATGGCAAGCTATGCCAAAAACAGTAACAAGTCTCACATGAAGATGTTACTGGTGTCCACTCGAGCAAATCAATGAACAACAGGGTGACAGTGACAGTGACAGTGATTTTGTCAGTTGTGAGTCTATATCTACAGTGCTCAGGAAGCCAGTCATGGTCACTCTAGTTAGTGCCTAGGGCCTACAAGCTTTCCTCTCTACTTTCCCACTCTGCAATTCCGTTTTTTTGAAAGAGTATCTGAAGATATTTTACTCATATTATATGTTATTTTATTTGCAGTAAAATTGATTATCAACTACTTGGTGATAACAAATTATGAAGATAATTCAAAATTATAATTTATAATTATAATTTGTAATTTTGAATTATCTTCATAAATAATGTCTTATTTTTCTCAAAATTCTGTACTAGTTAATGTTTTAAATCTTATTTCCCGGATGAACCGGGAGCCGCGGCACGAGAAACAGACCCTCCGCGCCTATTGACTGTGATCCTGAGGTCTCCTAACCCATTTTGACACCAGAGCGGATTCTTGCAGCCATGCATTTTGACTGTGAACTGAGCTACAACCTCGTGTAACCCGGGGAGGGATTTTTTTCCCTCTCCACCCCATTTTTCTGAGCGAAAATGGCAGCAGCGGTAGCAGCCACGTGGTAAGAGCCACCCTCTAAGACCCCTCTTCTCTCTTTGAGGTCTTCTTTTATTGCTTCTCTGCACAGCTTTGTGAACTCTGACGTTAGCTTGAGATTTCCTGAGGCTCACACCAGACCACATTGGTGAATGAGCTTACGGTTTCCAAAGACAGGCTTCTTTTTTTGGCTTTCTCTCTCTTGGTGTTCCTCCAACAATCGTGGAGGTGCTGAACCAGTCGATCATACTCCTCGTCGATGTTGTCAGTGATGGCATCTTCCCATATTGCTGCAATAGTGCCCAAGAGCTTCCAGTTTTGTAGTCGTTCTGGGAGTTCTCTTCTTAAACTTTGCAGCCCTTTCATCCCACTCAGTGAAGTAAAATTTTGCACGAAGGAGACAGTGGTCTGATCCCATTTGGAATTTTGGAACAACAACAATATTATTTAGCCAAACCTGTTGAGTGAATATGATGTGGTCAATTTCATTGTGGAACTGTCCATTGGGAGACTCCCTTGTCCAACTTTCAGATTCTGCCTTCTGGAACTGTGAGTTACTATGGATGGTCTTGGTCAACGTGATGAACTCAGACAGTCTCTAACCCTGTTTGTTATATTCTAGACTGTGGGTCCTGATGTGGAGTTCTTCAGGCAATCTTCTTGGTCCTATTTTGGCATTAAAATCACTGACAAGATCTTGTAAAAGGTGTGGTCTTCTTTATAGAATTTCTTTAGCTCCATGTAGAATTTCTCAATTCCTTCTTTGTCACAGTTGATGTTGGTATGCAGATGATGAAGATAGAAACTGCTGGCAGTGAGTCACATCTATTCAAATGTAAGCATCCAATTCGGATTGTTAGGCATTCTAAGGAATCAGTGCTTATGGTCCACTTCATGTTGAGGAGGACACCGACACCACGAATGCCTCTACTGTGGCATGTTCTGAGGAACAGTTCTTTTCCAGTGTCGAAAATTGCGTGATGTTATTGATGCCTTCTCATCTCGGTCAATCCAATGCATACTTGATCTTCTGCACTTGCACCATCAGGTCCTCAATGGATGCTTCAGGTGCCAGTGTAAGTGTGTTTACAGTTCAGACAGTAGATAAGTGAGTAGAGAGGGACCAGCTACAGTGGTAAGTGAGGAGTAGGGAGGGAGCAGCTATAGTAGGTAAGTGAGGAGTAGGGAGGGGGGCAGCTATTGTAGACAAGTAAGGAGTAGGAAGGGGGTCACCTCTCTACATGCCACCCACAAGGAAGAACCTGGCAAGCTACCTGTGGCATATTCAATTCACTTAGGAGCACAGGGGGTAGGGCGTTTGCCTTGCACATGGCCAACCCAGGTTCGATCCCCGGCATCCCATATGATCCCCCAACACCGTCAGAGGTAATTCCTGAGTGAAGAGACAGGAGTAACCCCTGAACATTGCTGGGTGTGACCCCCCCCCAAGAAAAACCCAATTTTTCCATGTCTTGCTGTATATCTTTATTTTTCTGAATTTATATATTTTGTTCAATGTTTTCACTTTGACTTTTATTATTTTCTTTGTGTCTTTTCCCTTTAACTTTAAAAATCTTATTAATACTTATTTTACAGACTTTGCTAATTTTAATCATCTTTGGTGTAATTATAGCAGTAGGTGCTTTTTTGGGTCACACCCAGTGATGCACAGGGGCTAGTCCTGGCTCTACACTCAGGAATTACCCCTGGCAATGCTCAGGAGACATATGGGATGCTGGAAATTGAACTCAGGTTGGCTGTGTGCAAGGCAAACACCCTACCCACTGTGCTATCGCTCCAGGCTCGAAACTGTGTTTCAAATAAGAATAAAGTTTCTAAACCTGAGAGATAGTATAGCCTATTACAGTGCTTCCCTGGCGTGCCGCCAAGCCAGTTCGATCCCTGGCAAGGCATAGGCCCTTGTGCTGTGCCAGTTCTGTGTGCAGAGCCGAGAGTAAGCACTAAACATTATATGTTATTAAATCATTTTAAAAGTAATTAAATTTATGGCTTCCTATCTTTTATTTCTTCTCTATGAGTATTGCGGCATCTTTTCCAATCCCCTCAAGATATTGATTGGCACGTTTGTATGATATACTTTTCTCAGTTGTTAAAAAATGCTCTTATTTAATAAGTACCTGCTTATAATTTGTTGAGAGTTAAATGATAGCACAGTTAAGGACTTCACAACTTGATTCTCTTCATAGACAAAATACATTACCTTATGTCTTTAATCCTATAGAGCTGCAAAGGAGATGTCATTGATTCTTTCTCTTGAATAAGCAATTTTTATTTCAGTTTGAAATCTTGTGAATTTTTTTTTGGTTGGGGGATCAAGGATTCTATTACTGAGTATCTAAAAATTTGGTTTTATTTTTTTTCCATTACTACATATGGAAATTATCAAAAATCATTAAGTCTGCATATTTTGTTCTTTATATCATTTAAGATTATTTTTTTCACTAACTGGCAATTTTTAATTGGTTATCCAATGCATTAAGCATAAGCTTAATGTTGACATTTACAAATTTTTAAATGATTTTATTCAGTTTGTAAACTTACCCTTTAACTTCATAAATATTTTATTTTCTTAAGTTACCTGTGGTGTATTCGATACACTAAAACAGTAACAATAAGTCTCACAATAGAGATGTTACTGGTGCCCGCTCAAGCAAATCAATGAACAGCGGTATGACAGTGCTACAGTGCTACTTGTACTGGACATGACTATTCTTTAATGTTATTATCATTTATGTTATGTAAATTTCTTTATTCTTCAAGCAGGTCTACATTTTGTCTTGAATTTTTCTAACTTTTGTTTGTACTTCATCTTTCTAGTAAGGTGTTCTTTTCTTGTTGTTTTTCCTAAATGTTTCACTGGATCTCAAGCCAGATGCTTGGGCACATAAAACAAAACCTTAATAGAAGATGGAGCAACCAAAATGGTCTACTCTACTTGAGTCAGGTCTGTACTATTACAGCAGTTTTGTTAGTCAGCTCTTGCTAAGAAGAGAATTGTGGGCTATTCTCGATTTAAAGAGTAAAATTCCCCAAACACAGTAGTATTAACACAAAGCAATTAATGTACACTCATGTTCATCACAATAACCAAGATATTGAAGCAACCCAAATGTGAAACAACAGATAATATATATATATGTATGTATATATATACATATATATATATATACCTGTGTATATACATATACTGACTACGCCCCAGGCTGTTTTCACTTGGGGGACCCCACACGGGGGGCAGATGAGAACCCTCCCTGCCCCAAGGGTTCCAGCCCCAGCAGCCAACCTCCACTACCCAACTGCCATCACGCTCCAGGCTGCTTTCCGGACACTCCGGCCAAGCCTCACACATGAATGAAGTCCCACGGAACCCAGATAATGTGGAACTTGGTGACCTTGGTTTCTGGACTCATTGTGACCCAGAAGCAAAGATCCTCTGCATACTATCCCCCAATTTCTGCTGACCCAGGGGTCACACACATAAGCCACACCCTGCCACATTCTGCCAGCACCAGATAATCTCCTCATTGGCCACCCTCCAGATCTCAAAAGCTGCTCCTTTCAAATAGGAGTATAAAATGAGGACCCCTTCTCCATGCCACTGGACTCTATGCCGGGCTGTTTTCATCGGGGCGCCCCAGAGAATGGCAGGTGAGAACCCTCCCCAGCCCAAGGCACCCAGCCCCGGCAGCCAACCTCCACTTCCCAACCAATGCCACATTCTAGGCAGCTTTCTGGATCGCCTGGTCACGATGACACATTATGATACTTCCTACCCATTTTCCATTATTACTACACCATATTTGATGGAGTTCAGACAGTAGGCAACAAATCATAGAGTAATATAAATAAATAAATATATTGATTGATATTAAAGTATATAATTTATTTATATTAATATATATATCTTATATATACCTCATATATATACCTCTTATATATATCATCTATATATATAACATATATATACCTCTCAGAGAGGTAAGCTACCAAAAGCATCCTGGCAGCATGGGCAGAGTCTAGCAAGCTACCCAGGTTGTATTCAATAGGCTAAAAACAGTAATGATAGGTCTCATTCCCCTGACCCTGAAAGAGCCTCCAATTACTGGGAAAGACAAGTAAGAAGAGGCTGCTAAAATCTCAGGGCTGGGAGGAATAGAGGCATTACTGGTGCCCACTCAAGAAAATCAACAAACAACAGGATGAGAGTGATACCATGATACCTGTGTGTGTATGTGTGTGTGTGTGTGTGTGTATAGTGGAACATTATGTAGCCATTATAAAAGACTAAAGCCGAAAATCAAGTACCTTGGAATCAGCTTAACTAAAGAAGTAAAGGACCTCTACAAAGAAACTATCAAACGCAACTCCATGAAATAAAAGAGGACATGAGGAAACGAAACATGTCACCTGCTCATGGATAGGGAGAATCAACATTGTTGAAATGGCAATACTCCCCAAAGCATCATACAGATTCAACGTGATCCCTATAAAAATACCCATGAAATTCTTCACAGAAATGGATCAAGCAATACTGAAATTCATATGGAACAACAAATGCCCATGGATAGCTAAAACTATTCTTGGGAAAAAGACGATGGGAGGCATCACCTTCCCCAACTTTAAACTTTACTACAAAGCGGTAACAATTAAAACGGCATGATAGTGGAACAAAGGCAGACCCGCAGACCAGTGGGACAGGGTGGAATATCCCTACACACAACCTCAAATGTATGATCATCTAATCTTTGATAAGGGAGCAAGAAATAGGAAGTGGAGCAAGGAAAGCTTTCGAACAAATGGTGCTGGCATAACTGGACAACCACATGCAAAAGAATGGGCTTAGATCTCAACCTGACACCATGCACAAAAATTAGATCAAAATGGATTAAAGATCTCAACATCAGACCACAATCCATAAGGTACTTCGAAGACAAGGTCGGCAAAACCCTTCATGATATTGAAGCTTACGGTTTCTTCAAAGATGACACGCAACTGGCCAACCAAGTGGAAACAGAGATAAGCAAATGGGACTATATTAAACTAAGAAGCTTCTGCACCACAAAAGATACAGTGACCAGGATACAAAGACAATCTACAGAATTGGAAAGGATATTCAATACCCATCCGATAAAGGGTTGATATCAAGGGTATATAAGGCACTGGCTGAACCCTACAAGAAGAAAACATCCAACCCCATCAGAAAATGCGGAGAGGAAATGAACAGAAACTATTCTAAGGAAGAGATACGAATGACCAAAAGGCACATGAAAAAGTGCTCTACATCACTAATCATTAGGAAGATGCGGATCAAAACAACTATGAGATACCACCTCACACTACAGAGACTGGCACACATCCAAAAGCTAATGGTTTAGACTAACAACCGCTGTTGGAGAGGATGTGGGGAGAAAGGGACCCTTATACACTGCTGGCAGAAATGCCAACTGGTTCAGCCCTTTTGGAAAACCATATGGACGTTTCTCAAAAAATTAGAAATTGAGCTTCCATTTGATCCAGCAATACCACTTCTGGGAATATATCCCGGAGAAACAAAAGGTATAGTCGAAATGACATCTGCACTTATATGTTCATCGCAGCACTGTTTACAATAGCCAGAATCTAGAAAAAACTTGAGTGCCCGAGATCACATGACTGGTTAAAGGAACTCTGGTACATCTATACAATGGAATACTATGCAGCTGTTAGAAAAGATGAAATCATGAACTTTGCATATAAGTGGATCAACATGGAAAGTATCATGCTAAGTGAAATGAGTCAGAAAGAGAGAGACATAGAAAGATCGCACTCATCTATGGAATATAAAATAACAGAGTAGGAGACTAACACCCAAGAATAGCAGTATATAATATAAGGAGGTTGGCTCCATAGCTTGGAAGCTGGCCTCACATGCTGGGGGATGGACAGCCCGGATAGAGAAGGGAACACCAAGTAAAATGTGGTTGGGGACCCCACGCAAGAAGAGAGAAGCATGCTGAAAGTAGACTAGAGACTGAACACAATGGCCACTCAATACCCCTATCGCAAACCACAACACCCAAAAGGAGAGAGAACAAAATGGAATACACTGCCACAGAGGCGGGGTGGGTTTGGGGGGTGATGGGATTGGAGGCTGGGAGGGATACTGGGTTCATTGATGGTGGAGAATGGACACTGGTGGAGGGATGGGTTCTTGAACATTGTATGAGGGAAACACAAGCATGAAGTTGTGTAAATTTGTAATTGTACCCTCATGGTGACTCACTTATTAAAAACTAAATAAAGAAAAAAAATGACTAAAGCCATGTTGTTTTTTGTAGCTTGGATGAGTCTCATGTTGATCAAAATAAGGTAGTGGCAGCCATACCAATATGAGATGATATCACTCATCTGTGGTACATAGGGAAACACATTATTAAGGCTATGGACAATATATTGAATTTGCATAAAAGTATGTTCTATATTTAAAATAGTTGCACACTCATGTGACTTCAAAGCTATCTTATCATAACTGAAAAGGACTTACGTTATTGAACAATAAAAATCATTACGTTATCAAAGTGCAGTAATAAATCTTAAAGTAGTAAAGGCTTGACATTATTTATGAGAAAAATACAAGTGTGGTGCAGGTGCACATACATCTGTACACATGTGCATATAAAATACACATGCCTGATTGAATGTAGAGAAAAAAAACTCTTGCAAATATTCATATGACTAAGTGTAAGGTTTGGGCAGTAAAGTTATTCTCTAAGGAACATGCATTCATGAACAGAGAAATCATGACTTGAACAGTTAAGAACAGTCATTCAATTCTGTTAATTTTCAGTTTTAATATCAAAACTTTAAGGGAAAGAAAAAAGCAGCTAAGTGTAAAAAAGGTCAAATGAAGAATTATCTTAAAATGGCATTTTTATGATTATAGCCATCTTTAATAACTTCAAATGAGAAATTATCCCCCATTTGATGTTTTTAAGACTGAGACAGTGTAAAAACGTCATATTAAAATGACACTTTTACAATCAAAGCAATCTGCAAAAATGTCAGGTGAACAACTCTATGAATTAAATGTTTCTAAGGACATAAAATAGACTAAAATGTCCAGTGGGACATTTTATTGACTTTTTTTAGTTTTATAATGTTTTAGAAAGTGATCACAAAAAAGAATGCTTAGAATATTTGTATCTTTAACTATGTTAGTGAACAAGTAACTAAATGTTTTTGATTGAACATCAAAATTATAGATAGTGATTTGAACAAACTATATATGTATATATACTGAAATAGAAAGTGCTTTAAAATTACTTTTACAGGATAAAATTAAATGTTAAAAAGCAAACTAAAATATTCAATTTTGTTACTTAGTGCATTTTATAATTTCTTCTTTTTTTTAATTGGATCACCATGAGAATAATTACAAAGATTTCAGGTTTAAGTATCAGTCATACAATGATCAAACACCCATCCCTTCATCAGCCACCAAGAACCCCAGTATACCCACCATCCAGCCCCCGACCCTGCCTGTGTGGCTGATGATCTTCATTTTATTCTCTCTTTACTTGGATTACATTCAATTTTTGACAGAAAACCCACTATTATTATTTGGAATTTCCCCCCAACAATCAGACCTGCTGAAAAGGCATCTTTAGATAATTTGTTTTCTATTGCTGATAACGAAGAACATATGATGTCGCACGGCCGCAACAGCAGCCGCACAGTTTTGGAATTCTGGTATTTTAGTAATTAAGTCCAGAGGTATTTCTGTCAGCCACTGCTGGGTTCTGAGATTTGTTTGTGTGGCGCTGGGATCATGGCCATTCAGGAGCATTTTGTAATTTCATGTTTTATATGTGTAAGAAAAAAAAAGGCAGATATCATATCTTTCTTAGAGAAAATTAGATTAATCATTCATAGACATAAAATTATACACAGAATCCCCTTCTTTTCTTAATATGGGTGCAGCATAGACACACAAATGAAACAAACTTTATTCCATTATCATTGAAGCATTCATCTTTAGAAGCACCTTGAGTAAAACTTTTGACATTTACAGGAACTCCAGTATCTGTGCCTTCCACAGAGCTATCCGTAGCTATTTGTGGCTATCTCGCACATAAAATATTTCTTATAAAATCTAGAAACTCACTTTTAATTAACTTATAATGCTAATTTATATATCCATGTGCACACAATTTACAGGATTAATATTAGTCTTTCATATTATGCTAACTTAAGATAAATCTCTAAACTCCCTCTGATATGGAGTCCTCAGTGATATGGTAAAATGCAGAAAATGTCTATTATATGAAATAATAGTGAATATTGGCTGAATGTACATTGTTTGGTGTAAAAGTAGGGCCAATGAAGTAAATTAGATGCCTAAAATTACAGGCTTTTAGGATTAAACATGTAAAGTACAGTACTTTTAAAGTGATTGCAACAATGTTTCATACCTTTTCACAGATATAAATGTGATTAAATGTATGGATTTCTGTTCAGTATCTAGAAAAGAACTTGAAATTTATCATAAATACTCCTAACTAGGCATGTGATTGTGAACATTGTAAGGACATGTGCACATGTACACACATACACTTAGGGGTTCTCACTTAGCTTTTTGCCTTGAAAAAGTTTCTCTAAATAGTTATTTTTCAATACGACATTTTTACTGAAATTATTAAAACAACTGGCTATGTTCACTAATGTATTTCACAGTTTAGAAAACATTTACTCTTGCTTTATTGTTTTAAGACAAAATAATATAAAGATTAAGATTTCATTTTTTTTAGATAATAACGTCAGTCTGTAAAATACCATTATAAAAATTCACCTTGGAGATTATGAAAATGTAATTACTGACACTTTATAGGACTTCTCATCTGTTTTAATATCTAAAGCATATGCTATTCTATAAGATCAGATTTTTTGATTAATATACCTATTTAATAGGTCAGAAATAAACATAATGTAGTCCAAACCACTGGTGGTTGAGGTTAAAACCTAACTTTCATAACTCATGCCTAGTAGTTCTAAGAACTGGGCAGAGTTCATGTGGAGATACGCAGCACTAGACCGAAAAAAAAAAGTGTGTTTGTCTGATTGATTGCAAATGAGTTGCAAATGATTTCCACAAATCAGATATGACTGAAAGATCAATGCTTTGATAAGTAGAGAAGAACAGAGGAGTGCCAGTGATAATGGGAAATTTAGCACAGGGGAGTAGTTAGGTAGCATATAAGTGTTCTGCCTATGTCATCCTGAATTGTAGCTATGCCAAATCATCCAGGCTTTTAATACTCTAGCTACTGCACCATCACCCTTATTTTGATCCACCTCAGAGAAACTGGATTGTCTTCTAGACTACTGTTGAGGCATATATTACCTGACACTGATAATTTTTTGCTCTGTTCTCTACCTCATATCTTCTCTTTTATAATCTACCTTCATTATTTTCCTCTGACAGAGTAGACCATGTACCGGTTTTTTTTTAGTTGCCATTACCAACCAGCAGTACAACGCAACCACATTTTGCATATAATTTAATTACCAGATACCAACAACTTTGTGAAAATTGTCATTTACATTTTTAGGTTCATTTAAATAAAAACTGTGAAAACAAATTTCTACTATATTATACAAATGAAGAAACTTAGATGAGAACTATAATCTGATCCACTCAGAGGTAACTCTTAAGTTCCAAAACTAGAATTTAAACCTATTTAGAAATTCCCTGTTTGTAAAATCACAATTCCAAGTTACTCGCTGGATAATAGGCTTTTACCATTGATTTCCCCAGATTTCACTAAATTTACACATACCTTAGACAAAGTTAACAGAGAAATATTTAAAAATATGCAATGGGCTGGAGAGAGAGTACAGTGGGTAGGGTGCTTACTTTGCAGATAACCAACTGGGGTTCAACCCATGGCACCTCTCATAGACACACAGTAGAAATTCCTGAGCACAGAGCCAGGAGCAATCTCTGAGCACTGCCAGGTGTGATCCCAAAACAAAAATATTTTTTAAAAAAAATACTAAAATTTTTAAATAGCATGAATGATAGCACCTATTTGTGGGATATAAAAATATATGAAATTATTAACCAAGGACAGTAGAAAAATGGATCAGGAGTACTGGCCCACAGTTGGAAGTTCACCATAAGTTGGGGAGGAGAGGGCAGTTAGAATAGAGAAAGGGTCAATCTGACAATAATAGGAAATGATCACTTTGGTCAAGAATTTAATGCTGAAAGTAGGTAAAGGGATATATATGATAACCTGTCAGTACCTATATTGCACCCCCTAATTCCCAAAGGGTGGGAGGGAGGGAGAGAGAGAGAGAGAGAGAGAGAGATGTCTGATTGAAAGTCAAATGTTTATACATCAGAAAATGAGTATAAGTACAGATTTCATGGAAAATGAATATACAGAAGAATACCAAATTTTCAGTAATTCTTATTTTAGCAACATAAGAGGATACATAGTAAATTTTCTTAGTGCCAAATATACTAAGGACACATATTTTGTACTATTTGTAAGGCACTAAATTAGCAAAATAAAAATGAACTTGACTTCCAGGTTCAGAAAGCCAAGGAGAGAGTTATCACTAGCTCATTAATGTTTTTATTTTGCTTTATATTCATAAATTTTTAAGATGAGAAGAACTTTGAATATAATATGAACTAACTTTATTTAAAGATTAAATTAATGCAGTCTATCTGGGCAAATTTATAAGATTCTGCCATTTGCCACTCACTAACACTGATAATAGAGTTTAGGGTTTGAAATGCATATATGTATTTAATTCTTACTCAACCCCTCTATTTTCAGATCAGTTCATTAGTTTAACTAAAATCTCTAATATGTCTATTAGAAAAAACTAGAAAACAAGAAGGTTCATTGATTTTTTTTTAATGTACTAACTGGGATGACAAATAGAGATTTGCTAATAAGAAATCAAATCCTGACCAATATTTCTCTTTTCAAAATACATGTTAGTGTTATTGATATGTTTCATTTATTTGTAAAATAAATGTTTTATTGAAAAGATTTTTTTGTGCTCAATAACTCAAAAGTAATTTATTTTTAGATTTGGTTAGAGTCAGCAAATGAAAGAAAAAATCACACATTAATGAGAAGCTGGATCAGTTGACAGCAGTGACAATGAACTTTTATTAATAATTCTAGCAGTCTAGGTGACTATTGACTAAAACCTACCTGAAAATTATATAATTAATTTATACTTCAATGAAAGCAATAGATCATAACAATCAATTGATAAATATGACTGACTTTCATGCACCTTCTGTTTTGAAAATATTTCTCTATTTTGGCCTCTTTACCCCCAGAAAAAAATCATTTGATGTACATCTGGTTCTCAGCCAAGATACAGTAACAGTGATAAGATTTATTCTCCTACCAAAAATAACAGTAAAAACAAAATATATTTGTACACATACAAATATACACATATGTTAATAATTAACATTTTAAAACACAAAATAGGAAAACAATAGTCATATTTACTGAGAGATAAGACACATATAAGACACAAATTAAAATTCCAGAATATGAAAACAAAAATGTTTGAAATAAAATACATATTGGAAACTTAAAACAGATTTAAAGATAAACTTAAAATATTATTGCAATTTTTAAAAAGGTAAAAAGGCTATGCAGAGGGCTTACTGCTGATTCTGTACTCAGGTATCATTCCTGTCAGGTCTTGGGGGACCATGTGGGGTACAGGGATCTAACCTTGGTTGTCTGTGTGCAAGGCAAGTGTTTTATCCACTGTGCTATCTCTCCAGCCCCGCAAGTTTTTTTTAAGACCTTGAAAGAATCACAGTATTTACAAACCACAATGAAACTTCAGGACAGTAATGATAAATTAGTAAAGTGGAACCTGTGGTTTATGGATTTCTTCCTGCATTTAATATAGTTGTGTCTGGAGTTCTTAGACGATAGAGGTCTAAAAGTGCTTAAATTACTTGAAGAAATTATGTTAGTCATATTAGAAAAATCTCCAGTTCTGAGAATTCAAAGTAATCTTCTGAGTAGAACATATATTTAAACATGTAGTGAGGTATTTCCTGTAGCCCATATGTTATAGTGATCAAGAGAAAATCTTATTGGTATACAGAATATTTGTGAGTGGGAATATTTATCTGGTGGGTTCATGCTTTACTATATGAACAGAAAACAAAATAAAATATAGCATATTTGAAGTTAATTTTTGTTGACTTTTTTTCATAGTTGGGTTATTTCCTGTCTTTTGTTCGTTTGTTTTAGGGGTACACCTGGCAGTGCTCAGAATTATCAGATGCCCTGTTCCTGGGAGATTCTCCTGCCTTTCTCAGGGAACTATGCAGTGGAAGGGATTTATCTAATTTAACACAGAGATAGTGGCACTGTGACATATTAATGCTACCTAATCCACTTCATGTGAATGGATCAAATGCTCCAATCAAAAAGTAAAGTTTGAAAACATGGATTAAGCAAGCATAAGAGAGATAGTACAGAGGTAAGCCAATAACCCTACTTTGACACTGTATATGGTCCATGGACAACTTTAGGGGTGATCCTTAGGCAAAGAACCAAGCATAAGCCCTGGACATCTGGGGTTGGCCCAAGACTCTTCAGAGGAAATAAAAGGGTTAGTGAATGTGCTTTTTATGGAGGAGGTCCTGATTCAGTTGGTCCTCATGCAATTATAGAAAGTGAAATACATTTTATTATGATAATGTCAATCCATAAGGGACATAAAATGGCAAATATGCAGTTCACTACTAAACTCCACAGTATGTGGAGAATAATAAAATCAAAGGATTGCAACAATATTTGCATATGTTAACTTTGCTCTTAATTATAGATAGAATAATTTACAATATCCAAAACAAGATATATGAACACTGTGAGTACACTAAATAAACACCTATGGAACATTAGAGTCAATGATGAAAGAACATACATTTTTGGTTTTTTGTTTGTTTGTTTTTTGGGTCACATCCAGCGATGATCAAGGATTACTCCTGACTCTGCACTCAGGAATTACTCTGGGCAGTGCTCAAGGGACTATATGGGATGCCTGGGATAAAACCCCTAGGTTGGCAGCGTGCAATGCAAACACCCTAACCACATACATATTCTTAAAGTCCACATAAGATACCTTTCTCAATAGACCAATCACTATATAAACAAGAGCCAATTAAAAAAAAGCTTAATAAGAATGAGATGTATCCAAAATATGTTCTCTTATTTCAATGAAATTTAAAGCAAATTTAATGCAGAAATTTTCAGTGATTCTCAAAGTAAAATGTTATATTTTTGATAAGGGGTGGGTCTCCCAAGCTCAAGGGGTATTTCATCAAAAAGGCCAGAGGGTCCTCAGAGCACCCTGAGTTATTGGGGATTGCCTGAGTCAGCCAGTCAATGTCCAGGGCCCTGCAGAGCTGTGGTAGAGCCCAAGGATGACATGACGCAGGGGACTGAACTAAAACTGGCCAGAAATAAGGCGTGTGCTCTAACCTAGTACTCTCTTTGGAGACAGTAATGTTTACACCAATGCAAAGTGTTTTAAAAACTAGCAGACATAATCAATAAAAAATAAGAACATATATAAAGAATTCAAAATGATATGCCACAAAGTTCTTAGAGGATTATTATTCTTAACCTCCCCTGCCCCCTCCAACTTTCTTTCACTATTTTTTGGAATGATTGGAATCACATAATCATTTATTGTACCCACACCCTTTGCTAACAGTATTTATGTGTTTTCTGGGGTAACAATTTGCTGATCAACTAAAGTCTATCCAGGGAATGCAACGTTTGTCAACTATTTAAAAATTAATATAATTCACCATATTAATAGATTTAAAATTTTACCTTTTACAATATGTGCCTCCAAAAGCATTTCTTAAAATCCAACATTTATTCTTCATAAATATTATATGTAGCACATCCTCTGCCTCATGGTGGACCAATGAAAAGCACTATTTAGCATTAAATAATGTAACAGGCATTTCACTTACAACCAATTGGAATATAATACATAAGAAGATATTCAACATTATTATTAAAGAAATGTAAATTAAAACTAAGAAAATATTACTACACAATTATTAGAATGATGAACTTAAAAGACAAGTGTGTGACTCAATTGGCATTTTTGTATGTTAAATTAGTACTATAAGTAGTGGAGGCTGGAGTGATAGTAATCACATTTACTAAGTTACTGTAGTTGCACACAGCTGACCCTGGTTCAATTCCCAGCATCCCATATGGTCGCCTGAGCACCACCAGGAGTAATTCCTGAGTGCATGAACAAGGATTAATGCCTGAGCATCGCCAGGTGAAGACATTTATAGCCAAGTATAGATATATATTTGAAATTTGTCAGTACAGAATTATAAACAAATGTTCATCTGTTTTATTTGTAATATATAGAAACTTAAAAGCACAGTAATACCTCAACAAAAGACAGCATTGAAACAAATATTAATATTTCTGAAAAGTGGGAAACAAATGAGATGTTAAAAGAATTAAGCATAACCCCTAAAATTATACACAAGAGCAGAAGTCTGAGTGAAAATGTTACCATTTCATTACATTTAACTGTGTAAAAAATGTACTAATTCTTGGAGTCACACCTCAGTGTGGCGGTTGCCTGGAAATGGAGTAGAGGGTTACTAAGGAGAGCAAGAGAGAGATTTACAAACGGAGGAGGAAATTTGGAAGGATAAAAGAAATGTTCATCTTAATCATGGTGATACTTAAATATATCCATATTTTATCATCTTATATGCATTAAATATATACTTGCATTAATCATAGCACTGTGGCACTGTTGTTTCATTGTTCATGGAATTGCTCAAGCGGTCACCAGTAACATCTCCATTGTGAGACTTGTTACTATTTTTGGCATATTGAATACCCCACGGGTAGCTTGCCAGGCTCTGCCAAGTGGGCGGGATACTCTCGGTAGTTTGCCCGGCTCTCTGAGAGGGAAGGACAAATTCAACCCAGGTCAGCCACGTGCTAGGCAAATGTACTACCCGCTGTGCTATCGCTCCAGTCCAAGATGAGATAGCATTAATTATACCTCAAGATAAACATTAAATGTGATCGGTCAATAAGATCATATCTTTTTTTGTGATCTGACCTCTTTAGAACAATCCTTCTCAAGGTGAGTATGTCAAAAAGAAAAAAAATCAGTCTAAGGATCATAAAAATTTTCCTCCGGGAAAACATCATCTGATCTACAGAACTGGGAACTTTGGAGGCTGAGGAAAGTGGGACAAGAAAGGGGCCAAGAGATAATGGTGGAGCAGTTTGCATATTATCTCACTACTGTAAAAGAAAGACAAATACCACTGTCACCTATGATAACTTGTGATTAATTGAAAGAAATTTTAAAAGTTTTATTTTACATCCCCCCAAAACGGTAGGGTAGTTACCAAAATCTATATCAGATGTTTGAAAGAATAAGTGTTTTTCTTTTTGTTCTTGTTTACTCTACTGAGGGTAATGGTTGGGCCACACAAAGTATGTTCAAGGTTTAACCCTAAATCTCTGATTTAGGGATAACTCCTGGCAGATCTTGTGGAGTCATTTGTGTGTGCACGCATTTAAGGATTGTGCATGTAAGGCAAAAGCTTAACCTCTGTATTATCTCTCCAAGCCTAAAGTTTTTCTTCTTATCACAAATATATACTCCTAGAGCTATGCTAGGAGTATCATGTTTCACTCAAGTGAGAGAAGGAATCTGGAGTTCTGACCTCTATCGACGGTCAAGGATCAGGGGTGCTGTCTCTTTTGCTAAGGCATCGAAAATCAGATGGGCGGGTCATGTAATGCGATTCAGAGACGACCGCTGGACTAGAGCTAATACCGACTGGATTCCACGGGACGTCAGAAGACCTTGTGGCCGCCCACCAACAAGATGGTCAGATTTCTTTGTCAAATCCCTGAATGAATGATTTGAGGCTCTTCCTGTGCCTGGAGCAAGCAGATATCATTGGGCTGCACTAGCACATGACAGGGACAAATGGAGACGTTACTGGTGCCCACTCGAGCAAATCGAAGATCAATGGGATGACAAGTGACAAGTGACACGAATATATATGTTCATTATTATAATAACTTGAATATGCTTATCATGTTTTATAAAAATGAATAAAGTCTATGACACATATAAATTTTGTCCAAGTCAAAGAGAAAATAAACTATCATTTTTTGAACATGTTTGTTTTTAGATTTTTTTTCATAGCCTACTTAGTTTTAAATATTTTTCTAAGTTCTAGTATTGGCAATGTTTAGAATCTGTGCTATGCATAAGAAGGTCTGAATATGTTTCCCCTTTCCATAACTCGTCTTTGATTCCCATATTCCAGAAGGAGAGAAGGTGCTGTATAGTCTAAGCAGAGAAATCAAGCCATTTGAGATTGATTCCAGGAGGGTTCTCAAATGAAAAATGAATACCTAAAGTTGTACCCCTTATTATAATGGAAGTACATTAAACATAAACTCTGACAAGAGTTGAAACAGCCAGACTGCACTTACATTGTATAATCGCTATACAAAAGGCCAATAATCACTTTGTTCAAAAGAGATAATGCAGCATAATATAAGTAGTAGTTTAAGCAATTATCCAGTAGAACAGTTAATCATCACCCTTAGTTCACAGCCCTTTGTTTCTCTGGAACACACATGTCAGATTGTAATTAAATGCACTCACACTGTTCAGGGCAGAGTGAGCATCCTGGGTTGAAACGCTGGAACCAAGCTGAAAAACACAATGCAGACAAGTTTAGACACAGCTTTTTGACAGTGTCTGCGTGGTATGGGGTCCTGGTTGACAAATTGACTTTATCAGGGTGAAACCTCACTAGAGTAAATTATTTTTAGAAAAGAATAATTTATGCCTTTGGAAAAGTTATGCTTATAAAGTCTACAAATTTTCTAAACATTGATTTTGGTGTGAAGTATCTGCCAGGTATAAATTTGTTTCAAATCAACTTCACAGGAAAAGAGACTTTTTAAGTATAGTGACTAGTTTAATTTGTTCAAGGATAGATTTAAAAACAAAAATTAGAAAATATATCTGTCTCCATATATCTTTTATATTGCTAATATAAAACTTAATTCTATATCAGTTATAGTAGTCAAGGATGCTTACATATTGTGGCACATATTAGAGGTGAATAAGATAAAAGAATTAAAACTATACTTCTGATGGAATTGACCTCATAAATTCATAGTTATGTTAGACAAATATAAGTCATAATTATTGAAAATTGAAATGTTCAGAATTAAATAAAATATATCACCATAATGACATGACTAATTAACTTTGGTTGATATCATAGTTTTAATCATATTATTTTATTTGTGATGATATATCAAGTCCTGAACTCCAACCCAAACTGCAACTAAAATCTGAATCTATTAGTCTTCAGGTTTTTTTTAACTTAGTCAACTTGAATTACAAACTTATTAATGTTTGAAATTTAGGCATATAATATTTCAACACTAAGTCCTTCTACTGTGTCCATACCCCTCCAACAATATCTGCCTTCAACTCCCATTTTTCTGTCACCCACCCATTAGTCGGCTTTTAGGAAAGAGCATTTAAAAAGACTAAAAGATAAGACTATAATCAAGTCTTATCTCTCAAAATTTTATGCACATTCACATTACTTCTAGTTCTTCTTTAAACTTGCAGATTATGGTTTTTGTAATTCTGGACTGCAGACTGAAATTGTATTTGCTGTTATTACTCATTTTGGTTTTATTGACCACATTCAGCAGGATTGTTTTCAAGGATCACTGCTCCCAGGGCTAGGGGACTCATAGGGTGCACGAGATCAAACTTGGTCACCTGCATCCAAGGTAATTGTCCATCCACTGTACTATCCCTCAATCCCAAGGTTCTAGATTTCTCAATAAACTCTAAGATGATCTTAATATTGTTGGATCACACTTGGTAGAAGATCCTACATAATCTCTGATTAAATTTATGTTACATGTTTTAAACTCAAAATTTGAATGGTAGATAGCAAATGAAAAATTAAACATTAATATTCAAATTAGTCTTTCTTTGGTGTTCTTTACCAAGTTTATTTAAACCATTATTTACTTGGTGACAAGATTGAAACCTAGGAGTTATGACAGAATTTGTCAAATTTATAACTGATTATATCCAATTTATCAAGGTCTCTGATTGCCTTCACTGGCATTTATCAATTATTATTTCTTTCACTTCCACTACAGTAACCTAATTCAGGTCTACTTTAAGAGCCTTTAACTGGTCTTCCTTCAATTCTATTATCCAGCCATCCTTCAATTTTAGCCAAGAAGTGCTTCATAAATGAAATTCTGCTCACATATAACCTGTTTCAAAAACACGTCAATGCCTTTCTGAATTCCAAGAGTCATTATCTCCTCTTAATTTAATTTATATTTGACTTTAAAAGACTTTCCATCAATCCATTCAAAACTCAATATGGTTGCACTAGACTTCCTTTCAAGAGCTCTCCTTTCTTCCCAATTTATATTATTGTGTTCTCTCTCTTTCTCTCTCTTTTTCTCTTTCTCTCTGTCTCCCTTCTCCTTATCTCATAATCCTCCCTCATTTCTCTCTCTTTCTCTCCTTCATTTAATTCTTTCATATTCCCTCCAACACATTACTTAAAGTTGAAGAATTCCTACCAACTTTAATTTTAAGCTCTCAGTATTTTGTTTGTTTATTTTGGGGCCATATCCAGTGATGCTCAGCACTTACTGCCACGTTGGCTCAGGGATCACTCATGGTGGGGCTTGGAGGAGTATGGATGACCATATTTGGTATCAATGATAAAACCTAGGTCAGTTGTTTGAAAGATCAAGTATCCTGGCTATTCAAATATTTTTCTGCTCCCGAGTTTTCTATTCTAATCCATTATCATCTTTATGTTAGAAATATCCTAGACAATTTGCACAGACACATTCTTCTGTTTAATTGAGAATGTATTTCTTGTATTTCTTTATTTTCCATGTGAAAATCATCCCTTCTTTCATTCTTATACCTTTATATAAAAATTTTATTCAGAGATAATGCACAAATATGCAATTCAGATAATCTGGTGATTCTTCTTCTAAGGTATAACCAACATTGCAATCAATTGAAAATATTTTCTTTATACGATAGTTTTATATAATAGCAGTTTATCTACTATTCCTTTCAACATTCCTGACCCATCCCCTAAACAACCATTAGTATGCTAAACTAATCAATAAATATGTTTATTTTTGCAGATATTCTATATGTGGAATCAAACAATAAATAGTTCATCATGCATTTCATCTGACATTTTCAAATTTATAAGTTTTATACAGATGGCTATATTTTATTCTATTTTACTGATGAAAATGTTATATTGTACACTTTATCACACTCAGATAATGTATTAACTATATAAACTGAATATAAATCTATTTAAGGTGTCCATTTTTCTGGAGCGATAGCATAGATGGTAGGGTATTTGCCTTGCATGCAGCTAACCGGCTAACCCGGGTTTGATTCCTCTATTCCTCTTCGAGAGTCTGGAAGCTACCAAGAGTATCCCGCCCTCACAGCAGAGGGCAAGCTTCCCGAGGTGTATTCAGTATGCCAAAAACAGTAACAACAAGTCTCACAATGGAGACATAACTGGTGCCCGCTCGGACAAATCGATGAACAACGGGACGACAGTGCTACAGTCCATTTTTCTGATGAATATATTTTTTTAAACTTTGTGGTGTTATCTGATATCGATATTTTTAGTCCATTTTGATCTTGCTTTTGTGCCTAGCATTAGAGATTTTTTTTTGCTTGTAACTTCCCAGCTTTCCCAGCACCACTATTCATAAGGTTCATGAAGGAAAACACAGAGTGAAGCTAAAGCATCTTCAAAGATGAAGCACCACTGGGCAAGCAAGCAGAACTAATGACAAACAAATGGGAGCACATTAAGCTAAGAAGCTTCTGCACCTCAAAAGAAACAGTGAACAAAACACAGAGACGGCCCACAGAATGGGGAAATTATTTACTCAATACCCATCTGGTAAGGGGTTAAATCAGATATGTTAGGTGCTGGTAGAACTTTACAAGAAAAAAATTATCCAACCTCATCAAAAACTGGGGAGAAGAAATGAACAGAAACTCCCTCACAGAAGAAACACCAATGGCCACAGAAAAAATGTTCCACATTGCTAATCATCAGGGAGACAGGGATGAAAACAGTGAGGTATCATCTTACACCACAGAAACTGGCACAAATCCAAAAGAAAAAGAACAACCTGTTTTGGTTTGTATATGGGGAGAAAGGGACTCTCATTGTTGGTGAGAATGCCAACTAGTACAGTCTTTTTGAAAATAAAATGGTCATTCCTCAAAAAACTAGAAATTGTGCTTTCATAATGACCCAGCGATACCACTTCTGGGAGTATACCTGGCAGCCCAAAAACACGCAGCAGAAAAGTTCTTGGCACTTCAGTGTTCATTGCAGCTGTATTCACAATAGCTAGAATCTGGAAACAACCCACGTGCATGAGAACAGATGACTGGATAAAGAAAAAACATGGTACAACTGCACAGTTGAATACTATGCAGCCACCAAGAAATGTGAAGTCATGAAATTTGTTTATAAATTAATAGACAGAGTATCTTGCTGTGGCAAATAAGTCAGGATAGGGACAGACATAGAATAACTGTACTGATTTGTGCAATATAAAAAAAAAACTTAGTATAAGACCCACAATTTGTAAAATCCAGGGCCAGGAGGAATGGTCCATATTTGGAAGCTTACCAAAATTGAAGAAGGTGGGAGGGGGAGTTAGGTTAGAGAAGGGACCACTATAGCAATGAGAGCTGGAAATGATCACTCTGGACAAGAACTGAGTGCTGAAAGTAGGTAGAGACAAACACACAGTACCATAATGCCCAAAATAGAAGAGAGAGGAAGGGGGAGAGAAAGAGAGAGAGGTGGGTGGGGGGGGGATGAGTGCCTGCTGTAAAGGCAGACAGGGGAATGGAAGGAGGGAAATGGGATACTGGTGGTGAGGAATGTACAGGAGTGAAGGGACAAGTGTGGAACATTATTTGGCTGAAACCAAATCATAAACAAGTTTGTATCTGTATCTCATGGTGATCCAATTTTAAAAAAACTTTTGTCGTCTTATTATAATTTTTCCTTAAAAATTCCTGCACAACTTGCAGTATATATATGCTTAATTTCTCTTGTGAATATTTTAAGGGTTAACTTACTGAGTCATATGATCATCCAGTTCTGAAGAACTGCTAAATTTTAAAAAAATAATTACTTTCTACCAACAAAGCATTAGGTTTCCAATTTCCCCACATTTTCACTATTTTTTTTGTTTTTAAAGTTCTATTGATCCTAATGTACAAGAGTAGACACTGAAGATTTAGTTTATCTTGATCTATAACTATGTCAAAAATATTTTTGTATACGAATGGCCAAAAGGCACATGAAAAAGTGCTCTACATCACTAATCATCAGAGAGATGCAGATCAAAACAACCACGAGATACCACCTCACACCACAGAGACTAGCACACATCCAAAAGAACAAAAGCAACCGCTGTTGGAGAGGATGTGGGGAGAAAGGGACCCTTCTACACTGCTGGTGGGAATGCCGACTGGTTCAGCCCTTCTGGAAAACAATATGGATGATTCTCAAAAAATTAGATATTGAGCTCCCATTTGACCCAGCAATACCACTGCTGGGAATATATCCCAGAGAGGCAAAAAAGTATAATCGAAACAACATCTGCACATGTATGTTCATCGCAGCACTGTTTACAATAGCCAGAATCTGGAAAAAACCCGAATGCCCTGGAACGGATGACTGGTTGAGGAAACTTTGGTACATCTATACAATGGAATACTATGCAGCTGTCAGAAAAAAAGGAGGTCATGAATTTTGTATTTAAGTGGATCGGCATGAAAAGTTTCATGCTGAGTGAAATGAGTCAGAAAGAGAGAGACAGACATAGAAAGATTGCACTCGTCTATGGTATATAGAATAACAGAGTGGGAGACTAACACCCAAGAATTGTAGAAATAAGTACCAGGAGGTTGACTCCATGGCTTGGAGGCTGGCCTCACATTCTGGGGAAAGGGCAACTCAGAGAAGATATCACCAACTATAATGTAGTCGAAGGCCATTTGGGGGAACGGAGTTGCAGGCTGAATGAGGGCTAGAGACTGAGCACAGTGGCCACGCAACACCTTTATTGCAAACCACAACAGCTAATTAGAGAGAGAGAACAGAAGGGAATACCCTGCCACAGTGGCAGGGTGGGGTTGGGGGAGATGGGATTGGGGAGGGTGGGAGGGATGCTGGGTTTACTGGTGGTGGAGAATGGGCACTGGTGAAGGGATGGGTTCCCGAACTTTGTATGAGGGAAGCATAAGCACAAAAGTGTATAAATCTGTAAATGTGCCCTCACGGTGATTCACTAATTAAAAATAAATAAATAAATTTAAAAAATATATATTTTTGTGCTTTAGGATATTGTGTTATATAATTAATCTCTTGTTGTATCTTCTCCATATAAAGTATATCCATATTTACTCTGAATTAGTATTTGACACTCATTATTGAATTTTAAAGGAAATTACACACAATACTCTTAACTATTTTGTATTTGTCTTTTTAATTTTTTAATGGTGGTCATAGAGAATAATCTTTTGAAGTTCAGTATGTCTTTTTACTTATGATTTGGTATCTTATATAATCCAGTTTTGCCTATGTTCAGATCACAGCATTTTAAATGTATATATTTAATGTAAGTTAACTCATCAATTTGATTTTAATTCTAGTTAAGTTTTTATTTATGTTGTGAGGTCACACTGGTATTCCTTTGCATCCAAAGACTTAATAATATTTAGTACCATTTGTTGAAGAGAGTATTCCTTTTCTCTTTAATGATCCAGAATCAATAGATATAAAATATGCAGGCTACTTCAGAATTCTATTTCTATTTCTTTGATCATTGTGTTATGTCAGTTACATGCTCTCTTGATCACCATCTTTTCTGTCCTTTTAGAACCTGGAAAATAAAAGTCTTCCAACCTTTTTTTTTATTTTTCAAGTTATTTATATTCATCAACTTTCCTGACATTTTAAATTTCCATGTGAATTTTAAAATTTACTTATGAAGTTTAATAAAGAAACAAACAAGTATTTTTTAACTGAAGCAGAATGATTTAAATATTTACAAAGTTGTTCATGATTGAATTTCAGTAGTGTAATGTTTCAACACCTGGCCCTTCACCACTATGCTTTTTTCCATCACCAACATTTCCAGTTTCCCTCTCCCTAGTCCTCCTCAGTCCTGTTTACCCTGACCTTGTATATTAATCTCATTTTATACACACACACATATATATTTATATATATACATACATATTGATTTTGTAAACTGCCACTCTACTATATAAGTCTGTTGTTTCTAGGAGCTACTTGGTAGAGACTTTAGGATCCTCTAAGTATAATATAATGTCATCTGCAAATAATGAGTGCTTGAATTTTCGTATCTGGATGCTCTTTTTTTTGCCTAACTGCTAGAGCAAGTACTTCCACTACTATACTGAATAGAAGTGGTGAGAAATCAACCTTGTCTTGTGCCTGAGCTTAGAGGAAAGACCTTTAGTTTTTCCCCATTGCAGATATTGCTTGCCGAGGATAAGCTAGTATTTTAATAGAGATAGCATTGGGATGGTAAATGAACTTGGAAAATGTTCCCACTTTAGAAATATCTATTACTTTAATAAATAAATCACTGTATCACTGTCATCCCATTGATCATTGATTTGCTTGATTGGTCTTAGTAACGTCTCCATTCATCATAGCCCTGAGATTTTAGCAACCTCTCTTTACTCGTCCTTCCCAATGGTGCCACATTATAGGCTCTTCAGGGTCAGGGGAATGAGACCCATCATTGTTACTGTATTTGGCATATGAATATGCCACAAGGAGCTTGCCAGACTGTCTCCCAGGCAAGACACTAGTAATAGTACAAGACTCTAGTGGAATTATATAAGAAAAAAATCCTCCAACACCATCAAAAAATGGGAAGACATAAACACAAGCTTCCTCAAAAAAAAAAAAAAAAAGAAATACAAATGGCCAAAAAGCACAGAAAAATTGCTCCACATCACTAGTCATCAGGGAGATGCAAGTCAAAACAACAATGAGATATCATCTCACACCACAGAGACTGGCACACATTCAAAAGCAAACAATGCTGGCGTGGATGTGGGGAAAAAGGGACACTCTTTCACTGTTGGTGGGAATGTCAACGGGTCCAGCCTTTTTGGAAAACAATATGGATAGTGCTTCAAAAAACTAGAAATTGGACTTCCATCTGACCCCAAAATACCACTTTTAGGAACATATCCCAGGGGTGCAATAAATAAATATAATAGCTAAATTTATTAGTTATGTCTTTTAACAGTTCCTTTCTAATTAAAAACAGAATATTCCCTTATAATTTTTCTTATACATATGTACCAAAAATCAAAAAAAGAATTTTATATGATCACATCACACACATATATTTATACATATTTTATATACACACACACACACATGAATGAGTATTTAAATTCAGGTTGAAAAAAGATTAGGAAAGAAATTTTACAGTAAATTCATGCATTTACAATAATGTATTATTACCAATTTTAAAATTATAGAATTTTAAAGAAAGAACCTCAAATGACAAGCTCCAACAAGCTCACTAAAATACCTTACTTAGTTACCTTCTTTAGTTCACAAGAAAAAAAATTTTTCCTTTAAGAAAAGTCATTCCAGAAACTAATTTTAAGCACTTAGTTTCTGGTGCTGAATTACAACTTTGATTCATATCGCTACTTTATAGTTCACGTATTCTTGTTCCACTTATTGGAGTCATTAGGACATGTATAACTCTGCATTTTAAATTTAAAATAAATAGTAGTTATATCTTTTTTAAGTGACTCTGTCCACACTAAGCATTCTTATTATTTCAACCTGTTCCATGCGCAGTAACATCCTGGTAACTGAGAAAAAATATTATATTTATAACATTTAAGCATCTAAATTGCCTCTCTCTGAATCTTAAGAGAGGATCATTAACATCTCAGAGTTTTGTTTTTTTGGTGGGTGTTAGTAATATTTAATATTCCGTGACAGGTCTATATCCTATTTCAAATTTGATATAGCACAGCAGTTAGGGTGTTTGCCTTGCACGCAGCTGAACTGGGTTCGATTCCAAGCAAATCTATAAGCAACAGGATGACAGTGATATATATTCTATATTCTATATACTATATACCATATATACCATATACTAATTCCCTATCTTTATTTTCTTTCCCTGTGTCCTTTACAATCAGTGTGTTCAATTATTCTTTATCTATGTTCAACTTTTCTTGATCTTATAAAGAATATCTCATCATTCAAACTTGTTATAACTGAAAAGATCCTATTGTAAAATAATTATTCATCACAGATACCAAGGATGAAAAGTTGAACTTCCTGTTTGTACAGACCCTGCTCTATCCTCAATGCAAATCATTTGGGTTTATATCTCTTTAGCATGAGCACAAACATCCCCAGTACAGTTTGACTATATCGAAGTGTAAAAATCTCCGAGGTGGTGGTGAGAGAACCCCTGCAGCTCTCCCCATCAGTGTCTGGGTTCAGGAATGGTTTCAGGCCACTCCCCAACCTGGGGTGGCCCAGGCCATGGGGTAGACGGAAGAGGAGATGAGGGTCAAGCCGATTGGTTGATCAGTTGCCAACCATTCCATTCTCTCCATGTACCTGTTCCAGTCTCTCTGAGCCCCTATTCTAGTCTCACACTGCCCCTCATTCCTGTCTCCTCCTATCTCTCCCGCTCATCTCTCCCACTCCATCTCACAGCCTGGGCTCTCTCTCTCTCCTCTCTGGATTCTGACTCTGTCTCTTGCCCCCAACAATTCCCTGACTCCCTTTTTCTGCCTCTCCCAACTCCTCTCTCCACCCCTTGCCCTCTGGGCCCTTGCTACACTACACCCCACTCCCTCCCATCTGGTAGCAAAATCAACGTAAGAAAGTTCTTCCTGACTGCCCATCAGGTTCAGGGCAGAAATACCACCTGGGGCATTCCTATCCTCCTAGCATCTTAATTAACACCTTAATATTAGTTATTTTCATATGGGCACAGTAAGAGATACATTGAGGCTTGCAGGGCAGCTCTCCTGAGAACATCTTGCCACAGACTCAGACTACAGTGCTCAATGTCAGATTAATCATTCTTAACCCTAGCAGGGTCTGAATCTAGCTATTATTTTTTGGATCATGACAGCATCTGTCCATGACAATGCTCTTAACTTATAGTTAAGCGCTAGGCACTTTGACCAGGCCCATCTCAACACCAGGGTAGCACATAGCTCACCGCTTACTCTGAGTCCATCCAGTCTCTCGTTGGGACCCTGCTTTGGGGGTTGCTAGGAAGTAAGAACAGCTGAGGCTTAGGTCGAGGGAACAGATTCCCAGGAGGAAAATATCATTTAGAGTCAATCGACTCCCATGCTACAAAAGCATAGCATTTACTGTCTTCTTGTGCCCATACAAAAAGGACATTGTCTGAATAAACTATGAAAAGGACTTATGGAAAAGAGGAAAACTATATTACAAGTCAACAGAACACAAAGAAAGAAGTTACAAATTAACACAGAGGAATGGGAGCACTGTGATGGGAGAACCCAAATAAACGTAAGCTACTTGTGACAATGTTATCCTACACTGAAGAACTACTAATTTCTATTATGATTTTATGAATTCACAAAATTTTTAAGTGCCTTAATATGCACTTCTATTATAATTCCTTTTGTCTGATTTGATTGCAAATCAAATTGGTAAATTGGTAAATCTTGATTGATAGATTGAGTTGATAGTCCAAATTAACCACTGCATATCCAGTTCATGTGTTCTGTAAATCTAACTTATCCAGCTCCTTACAACTTTTTTTAATTGAAAAAATAAATGAGTCAAGGGCAGGGATTATAGGCATAGTATAATTATTATACAATTTTAAGTCATATAAGTCTTTAAAAATTTACGCTGTAATATATATACATTTAAAACATGTATTGTAAGAGCAAACATTATCTTTAATGTTGTATCACCAAACAAAAAATTTTATAACACAGTATGTCACAATGTTATTATATTTGTTTTCAAACTTTCTTTTTACTCAACACTATTGAGAACTGTATAAATAAATGCTTAAAATTTATTACGATTTTAATTAACCTAGTTTATGTGTATTATATTTGACTATTATACTTAACTATTTTTAGGCCAGTTTCAGGAAAGAAAAGTTTACAGTGTCCTTTGAAACAATGTAAAAATTATTTTTTTATTTGTAAATGATAGTAATATTAACTATGAAAGTACAATGATAAAAATCAAAGTACTCCAATAGCAATTAAGGTTATTACTATGAAATTTTCAGTATTATAATGGACAGCACATTTATTATTTCAATTTCATTTTTGAAAACAATGTAAAAGTTTCAGTCTTTTTATACAAAAATGATTTTCAGCAGACAGATTTAAAGGTAAACAAATTTTTTATGATTTTTTTTGTGCTCGAAGAGATATGAATATGAAGTTATTTCTGGGGTACTTGCAATTATAATAAATTTATAATATGCTATCATAAATTAACATAAATGTAGTATATATTTATAAATAAATAATTACAAATGAGTGCTTTTGTGCACTGTGTGTATGTCACAAAAATAGTCTAGAATATGCATTTTATAAGTGTACCAAACTCTTCCAATAAAAGTGAATCACTGAAATTTCAGAACACTTATGAAATAGTTTGAAAATTGGAAGTAATCTTATTTTGAAAAAATAATGTGAATTCTGAATATTTTAATAAATATGAGATACAATTAAGCTTAGCCCCTTGTTTCTAAATTATCATGTTAGAGTCCTGATAAGCGTAACGGTTTCAAAATATTATGAAAGTTATTTTATAGTTTCACTTATGTAATTATTGAGGCTGCAAATCCTAAAATCTGCATGGCTGGCTTGTAATACAGATCTCTTTATGAAGATCCAGGGGAGTTGAGTTGATGCTATATGTTTAGTTTAAATGCTGATTGGTGGAGACCCTAAAAACATTATAATGCAGATGAAATAGGAAGGCTGTCAGCTACAGAATTTCCTTGAGGTAAGAGGAGCAGATTTTTTTTTCTTTCTTCCCAGTATCCACCCCTAACCCCACCCACTGCCAAACTCTCAGTGGTCTATGCTCAGGAGAGATCTCTGGCAGAATAAACAATGGCAGGAAGATGAAAGAGAGACTATATTGTTCTATACTCACTGATGACTTGGTCTGGGCAACTCTCCTTTCATACCTATGAGTAGGCAGAAATTTCGATTAATCTTCTCAGAAGTGTAATAGGAACAAACATGTAAGTTAGAAAAGTGATAAAATCAAGAGTGTTTTGCTAATGGCTACTGATTCAAGTGTGAAGCCCCTGCATGAACTTTAGAGCCAGTTTCATCATGTTCCCTTGACAAGATCTGGGCAAGGAATAATGGAAGGGTTCCAAGTATGCCACCTGGCAAGTGGTGAATATAGTGGAACAAGAGTATACTTTTTGCATGAAACTATCAGATTAGCAGAGGCCGAGGACATCAGGTAAAGGAAAGTGAAAGGAGTAAATGATCCTCGTTATCAATAATAGAAATACATTTAGGGAAGATTATTCATTCCTGTTTAATTATTTCATACTCCTAGCCTCTAAAAATAATGCACTGGCAAAGGTGAAAGGTTTAGAGGATGAGGTATTAGAATCAAACCAGCCACCTGTCTACTAATTTAAGAGTAATAGTTCAAAGGACATTTTTGCATTAAGTTTAATACTAAACGTTTTAAATAAATCAGAATTAATTTCAAATATTAGAATGAAATAACAGTCTATTAACCATGAAAACTGAATTGCAAGCATTATATTAAAGAACCAATAAAATCACATCGAATCTGATCTATTTCAACATGGCTTTGGTTGATTACTCGCAAGTATTATTTTTAACTTTGTAGTTATTAGAATTATTTTTTTATATGTACTTAGTATTACACAAGACTAAGTAAAGAAACCAGAAAAGCAATCTTGTTACACAATACTTAGAGACCACCGCAATAGAAAAGTAAGCATTATTTTGAAACAAATAATAAAAATATAAATATTGCCTTTCATTTTAAATTTCTTATTTCATTGATAGTTTATATACTTTATGATAAGTTTGTACCAGGTAAATTCTAGATATAAAAACACCTCAATTTTGAGTTGATTAAGAACATTCTAAAAAAGTGGGAAAGTGAAAACACACTTTTCAGGCTTTTTGGGGAGTCATACCCGGCAGTGCTCAGGGCTTTCTCCTAGCTCTGTGCTCTGGAATTGCTGCTGATGGGCTTTGGGATACTGTATGGGATGCTGGAGATCTAACCAGTGTGATACGCCTCTGTGAAATTACTCTGGCTCCCAGTGACAATGTTAATGGCCATATTTTCATATTAATAAATCCATAATGGACTATAGTGATAGCACAGTGGGTAGTGCATTTGCCTTGCACACAGCCGACCCAGGTTCGATTCCTCCATCCATCTCAGAGAGTCCAGCAAGCTCCCAAGAGTATCCCGCCTGCATGGCAGAGCCTGGAAAGCTACAAATGGCTTATTGATATGCCAAAAACAGTAATAACAAGTCTCACAGTGAAGACGTTAATGGTGCACATTGATGACAAATCGATAAACAATGGGATGACAGTGCTACAGTGCTACAGTGCTAAATCCATAATTTCTATGTTATAATTCTATGAGTATAATTAATACTTTTAGAGCTTAGAATAAAAATGTCTTAAACTTTGAATCTATTGAATTTTTTAATTGTCACATTTCACATGAATTATGTTATTATGTAATGGAAACCAGTATAAACTGATACTAAATTTTATTTTTCTTCAGTCATTTTTGTACATTTTGTAATTTTAAGGGGTTGTCCTAAAATCACAAAAATAAATTTAGATTGTGTTGGAAAATCAGAATTAAAAAACAAGTGAATATTTAAAGTTAAAGTTGACTCAATGTAATTATAATTGTACTTGCATTGAGCTTGTTTCTAAACTTTAATGCATTAGTATATTACTGGTTATTTTGTTCTTTGATTCTATACCACAATTTATTCCATATAAAAATGGAATTTTTTTTTACTTATTAGTGAGAGATTAAATTATTTGATATAAATGTTTAAAACATTAGTATCAGAAGCACAGTTACAGTCTTTTGAATATATATTCTATTATTTGATATGCATCTAATTATCTGAGATTAAGGACATTTCCTCTACACTTTCTATATATGGAAGTATAAAACCTACATACTTAACCATCTGATATCTAAGTCTTACACATTTTCATAAGAAAATAATTAGAAATTTAATGTTCAAAATATTTTATTTATTTAAGTGGTCTCTATTGCATTAGTTTTTAATTCACCTATTAAGAATTAAAAAAAATTATAATGATCCTTAGCTTACTTTTAAGTTTGTTAGTGTTTTAAATATATATATTATAGTATGGGAAATATATTGATTATACAATTGTAGAAAGAATTGAAGAACAGATAACTTGTTTGGAAATAATGTATCTGTTTAGTGCCTAGTGAGGGTTACTAGAAAAATCTCAAGTGAATGGATGAGATTCTTTCCTAAGTATCAGATGATCATGAATTCTGTATATGATTTTATGTTTCCAAACATGATAAAATGCTGCTTTCTTCATCTGTCTTTGACATTTTTGTATATATTCTATTTATATTTGTCTATAAATGCATAAAAGTTTTCAAAATCATCCTTCACAGATATTTTATTTCTCTTATATGCATGTTTGTCTAGACTGTATCTATGTGTACTTAATATATACATGTATATACTTGTATATTTGTATATTTATATACTCTGGGGACTGTATATCCATCCAAATAGATAGCATAAAACACTCAGGAAATACAGGCCTGTAGTGCATGTTTACAAAAGAAGATACTTTTTTCTTTTACATATAAGGATGCTGTACTACAGATGACAACCTTTTTGAAAATTTAGTGTTTTTAAAATGTGATAAAATAAAAAAAAAGAACATAGGCAGATATATTAAATCTGAGGTTGAAAATAATCAGGAAAAGGCAGTAAAGGCTGTTTTGGTTTACGGTCATCTTTTCAGTAGCTGCAAACCTGCAATTAATTTAATCTTCAGTCTAAGAAGCATTTTATAATTAATTTCTCAGCATTTACCATATACAAGCCATCACTTTAAAGTGCTATGTCATTAACAAAATCCCATTTTTTTTCATAAAGAATAGTCATACTGATCTACATTTTTCCATCCTGCCAAGGCAGAATGGGCTCGAGGGATATTATCTTATTCAGAAAGAACCTTTCAAGGTTGAATAAAAGAAATGGTGCAGGGTCCCTGGGAGAGGGAAGTGATCATCATTTTCACCTTCAACTCCTCTTTGATGTGGCAGAGTCAATTTTTAATCAGCAGCCATCAGACCGGGCTTCATTTCGCCTTACAAAGTCCTATTACTCTGCCACTTTCTGGAAGGAGGTGATAAGGACAATGCTCTTCTTTTTCTCTTCATAGAGCCCTGCATATGATGAGTCCCTTTGGAGAGGCTTGATAAAAAAAATAAAATAAAATAAAAAAGAGTACGTAGGAATAAAGGTCACCCTTCTGTCAGAATTAACTCTTCAAGACAACAAACTTTGATTTTCCTGGGTTTGTTTTCTAGGAACTCCTATTGTCATGGATGGCGAAGGCAGTGATAAATAAGTGTTAGTGGAAAGAAGAGGTTAAATGCATAGAGTTTTCCATAAAAATTATTTAGGCTTATCTCTCAGCTGAACAACATACTGTGTATAAGTTAATGAACATTAAATGTGTCGGTGCCGTGTAGGAAAAACATACAATTAACATTTAGTTCTTTTCGCAGTATACCTTAAAGAAATCATTTATTACCAGAGTGCACATAAGTGCCACCTGGCACAGTAAGAGAAAATCATTTCTTTGCATTCATCTAAATTGAAAAATGAAAAGAAAAGAAGAACGCAATTTCCCCCCCTCTGGAAGTGTTTTTTATGTTAAGTAAACCTAAATTATGTTTTAAACTACACACTCATGCAGAAAAACCTCCATAATCTCTTAGTATCATTTATTGTAGTTAGCAGTCTTAATTGCCTTACTGAAATGGATCAGAGTTCTGGGAATTGCCCAATAAAATGATGTTACTACTCTCCAACCTCCACATCCTTTGATATAATCTCATTAAAAATATCAGGCCTCTAGGTGAGGGAATACATATGGATAGTAAATGCATGTAAAGCAGGCACACCCAAACTGATGACCTAGTTATTACAGAACAGAGCAGCAGAAGATGAATTTTAATTTTGAAGTACAGTGATTTCTTTCTTGGTTAATACCATAATTATTAACATATTTTTGGAATGAATCCGCTTGTTACCCTTGAAAAAGATAATAATACTGAACCAACCAAAATATTGAAATGACATATTTTTGGAATAAAATAAACTCTTATTTTCCAGAAGACCACACAAGTGAAAAAACACACGTACTTTCATTAACTATAATTACTGAAAGGAGATGGGAAAAGTTGTATGCCAAATCCCCTTTTTTGTGTGTGTTCTCAAAATGTAGCTAGGCTGAAAAAAAAAAAAAGTAAGCCCTAGAGGAAACACACTCATCACCCAGCCAAATAACAGGGTAGGATGGCGGGGAGAGTCATGCTGAGTCCACCATATGAAATAATTAGATTTTTATAGAATTGGGTTTCCTGTTATAAATTGGAAAGTATAGCTCCACAAATGCTAAGAGTGCACAGAACATAAAACCTAGCCTGTGTTATATAGTTCAATGTGTTGCAATAGCAAATCATTCTCTCCTCGGTAGAGACTAATGTGGCCATAGAGGCAGAGTTTTATTTTTCATTTTGGCTTGCTTGGCTTTTTAAAATAAAATAATTAATTATAACGATTCATAATTTTTTTCACCTGATTTTGTTAAAAATATCTATTACTGGGCAACAGGGATAGTCCAGAGCGTCGGATGTTTGCCTTGCAAATGGCCAACCCAGGTTCAACCCAAAGCACCCCATTTCATGCCCTGACTTTGGCCAGGATTGACCCCCAGAGCACAGAGCCAGGAGTAAGTCCTGAGCACTGCTGAGTGTGGCCCCCACACAAACAAAACAATTTATTATTGAGGCACTGTGATTCACAATGCTGTTTATGATAGCTTAGGGCATACACTTCCAGTACAACACTCACCACGGGAGTACCCGCACCCTCTTACCTAGAGCAATGGTCCCTCGAAACTCATAATTTTAGAGCTATTATGCGTTCAGACACCTACTTTACAAGCGATTTATGAAAAAGTGGGTTATAATTGCATGTAATGTACATTGTATGGCATGAAGGTAAAACAATTGTAGTATTATCTTTGCTCCCTGACTTAAGGATAACTTGAGTGAATTCTTTTTCTAAATCTATCCTGATTCTTTCTTTCATTTTCTCTTTGCTCTTGCCTTTATATCCTTAATCCAGTTTTTAGTTGGTTTTAATGAAATTTGTTTTGCATCGAAGTAATGGAAATTGTACTTAACAAAACACTTTCAATGTTTTGATATTAGTGAAAAGTCAATTGGCTAGTAGAAAAAAAGATCAAGTAATTCATCCTGAAGCAGGCAGGGATATTCCAGATAAATACTTACAGGTAAAGTGAGAAAATCATTGTCATCTGGTGCCAGTACAATTAGGAAAGCATTATTTTATTTCACTGTTACTTTATTTTGTCTTGTTTCTATTCTGGGGCCACAGACAGCAGTTCTCAGGACTTACTCCTGGCTCTGAGCTCAGGAATTGCTCCTGAGGGAGCACAGGGGACCACATGGGGTTCGGGAGATTGAATCTGTGTCTGCTGTGTGCAAGGCAATTGCTCGACCAGTGACCAGCGATAGCATTGCCCTGGCCCCTTCACTAGCATTTCAAGACCTAGTGGAGTCATTTGAGTTTTGCCAGTTCTGTTCTTCTTAGAAGACACTAAATTAGTTTTAAACTTCTGCTGAGTTTGCTAAGAGAAAAATCAGTTGTAAATGCTACATTTGTCAATAGCTGGTTGGGAAAGTGGGAGAGATCATTCTATTAGTGTAATTATTTCATGGTATATTATAAAGCACATTTACCTTTTGCACTTGGGATCAAATAGAAATGATCTCTAACACTTGTGCATTTTTGCCTCCTACTTTTAGTTCTATTGGTCACACATCTGAACTGATCTGATACAAACCAGGGTTTTGTAAAGCCATTTTGCTTGGGGTTGGAGCGATAGCACAGCGGGTAGGGCATTTGCCTTGCACGCAGTCGACCTGGGTTCGATTCCCAGCATCCCATATGGTCCCCTAAATTCCACCAGGGGTAACTCTTGAGTGCAGAGCCAGGGCTAACCCCTATGCATTGCCAGGTGTTAAGCAAAAAAAAAAAAAGCCATTTTGCTTATCCCCTTTGCTATCCAATGTGTGCGGTTGAATTTCAAAATATGAACCTTATTTGAAAAAAGGTGGGGAAAGAGGTATGCTACTTATTACATAATTGTATTAATTTATTTTTTGTTTGGTGCTATGGGGCCACACCTAGCTGTGCTCAGGGCTGACTCCTGGCCCTGTGCTTCAGAACTAGTCCTGGTCCTGAACCCCCAAGGCAAACTGAAAAGCCAGAACCTTAACCCATATACTGCATATCTGATCCTTCATCAATTTTTCTAAATATTTTATGAACTGCTGCTACTTATCAATGCAAAAAATGCAGAAAAGGCCATTACCTATGGTAGTTTTAAAGCAAATGAACTCTAAAATTAAAAAAGATGAAAACAAATTTGCAAGATCAAAGTCTTTTTTTTTAATTGGTTTTTGGGTCACACCCAGTGATGCACAAAGGTTGCTCTTGTCTCATGCACTCAGGCATTACTCCTGGCAGTGCTGGGAATTGAACTCGGGTTGGCCACATGCAAGGCAAACACCTTATCCGCTGTGCTATGGCTCCAGCCCCTCAAAGTCATTTTTCAAAAGGAATCTCTTTTTGTTGTGTATGATGATGGGTATTTGTTACTCATGTTACCTTTCCTCACACCCTTCTAAAGTCACCTTCACCTCTCTTTCACCAATAAGAAGCAGTTTGGCAAGTAGCTGCATTTTCATTTTGCCTTAGTCTCAACTTAAACACAAGCACAGAGCCACTTACTTCAAATTCACATTTAATACATTAAATAGATTTTTACAGATGTAAAATGCATTCTAAGTCTAAGAACTGTGATGGTGGAGTTCAGACAGAGATTTTCTGTAGAATTATTTGGCTTCAAATCAGTCTCCTTCCCCTCCTTTCTTTCCTTCCTCTTCCCTCCCTCCCTCCCTCCCTCCTTCCCTCCCTCCCTCCCTCCCTCCCTCCCTCCCTCCTTCCTTCCTTCCTTCCTTCCTTCCTTCCTTCCTTCCTTCCTTCCTTCCTTCCTTCCTTCCTTCCTTTCCTATTTAAGATTCCAGTGGCACATTTTTAAGAGGTATGATAAAATAATGTGGTGAGACAGACATTAAACCTACTTAAAATTTTGTGTCCTGTCACACTAGAAATCTAAATATAGAATTATCCAAGAGTTTCAGAAGTTGTGAGCCATTTTCTACTGACTTTCTTTTTGAAATTTTTTTGTTGTGTTTTATACTGTAGCACTGTCATCCCATTGTTCACGGATTTGCTCGAGCGGGCACCAGTAACGTCTCCATTGTGAGACTTGTTACTGTTTTTGGCATATCGAATATGCCATGGGTAGCTTGCCAAGCTCTACCATTCAGGCAGGATATTCTTGGTAGCTTGCCCAGTTTTCTGAGAAGGAGGGTGGAGTTGAATCAGGGTCGGCCACATGCAAGGCAAATACCCTACCCGCTAATTTTTCCTTTTCTTGTATTTGAAGGGTCTAAGGCCACATGGTTCACAAGAATATAAATGTTTTCAGTAAACAATGTCACAACCCTATGCCCACCAATGAAGTGTCAGTATCTATTACCATTGTCCATAGACCTATGGTCCATACCATCCTCCCACCCCTTTGCTATCCTGCGTTCTTTCATTATGGTATGAGTTTTTTCCATGGGAGATTGTTTCTTTCCTTAATTTGTTTCATCATATATATATATATATATATATGTAAGATCATGTGGTATTCATCTTTATTCTTCTGTCTGATTTCACTTGTCATGAAAATCTATAGTTAAATATGTGTTGAATCAAAGGGCAAGGTTACATATTATAGCACTGTCGTCCCATTGTTCATCAATTTGCTCAAGCGGCCATCAGTAATGTCTTCATTGTAAGACTTGTTACTGTTTTTGGCATATCGAATATGCCAGGGGTAGCTTCCCACACTCTGCCATGTGGGCAGGATACTCTCGGTAGCTTGCCAGAGAGGGTCGGAGGAATCAAACCAGGGTTGGACTCATGCAAGGTAAACGCTGTACCCACTGTGCTATCACTCTGGTCCTAAGGTTACATATTATGACTGAAAAGTATTTAGTTTTAGTTATATACTAAAATGTATCTACCCACTCATCTGTTGGTGAACAGTTCAAGTTGTCTATTAATCTTGTCTATTATAAATAACATTCTGATGAACATAGGTGTGCATATATCTTTTCCCATGTGTTTGTTTGAGCTTCATATTCAGTCATGCTCAGCGCTTACCCTCTGCTCTACTTTCAGGTATGTCTGGTGGAACTCCAGGGACCATAGACAATGGCAGGAATCCAACTCAGATTCACTGCCCACAAGGCCAGAGTCCTATACATTGTAATATCCCTGTGACCTGTATTACATTATTGACTTAATGTTTTTGTGTTCTTGAGATAGGTAACTAGAAGTGGAAAATTTTCACTGCTAGCTAAAGGGAATGTTGCTTCTAGGAAAACGATTTAGGTCTACATTTTTCATAAGTATTTTTCAGAATTATAATTTTTTTCTTTCTGTAATTATTAATGTTTAAAATTTATTGAGCACTACATGTCAGGTACTTTGCTAAGTAATAAACCGACTTTATCTCATTTGTTCCTTGCAACAACATTGTGAGATGACAGTTATTAATTTATGATATCCATGGAAATTATGGCTTAGATACAGTAAATAGTGGGACATAAACCAATTTTCCCTCAGCGAATATATTTTCTGTATAATATAATGCACTTTTGCTTCAAGTAATCTGACTCCAAAGCTTGCACTTTTAACCACAAACCATAAAATAAGTTTTTTTTTTCTGAGAAAGGAAAGGAAAAGGGAAATGAAGAGAAAAAAGAAGAAATTAAATGAAGGAAGGCTAAGAAGCTATAGGCAGAAAATAGAAATTCTATTTGACATTAATGAAATTTCAAGGATTAAAATGTAAAAGAATTTATCTCTTCATGTTCAAATATATGTTTTATAACTAAGTCTGGGAAACAATTTTCTATGCAATTTCTTTTGTCATTTGTGCAAAGTATTAATGACACTTTAAATAACAATTCAGGATGAATAAATATTGCTTAACTTATCTCAATTCTGTACCCCTCTTCTATGCACATTTTACTAAGGACTTATAAGGCAGTTTTCTTCCCTAGTCTACTGATCTTAAACTTAGTCACGTATTTTTCTGTAGCCAATAATAAGAATGTGACATGAATAACATTGTCATGACACAATGTAAAAGGGAAATAGACATCAGGAAAAAAATATATACATATATATTAGTATCTGTTAACTGTGACAAAGATCTTCCATCTTAAAAAATTCAATTTAATATATTTAAAGAAAATGTGGCTACTTTATCATACTTTGTAATTTTAAGTGAAACCTTTTTTAAAAATCTATTTTTAAAAAGTATGTGTTTGCTTATCAATGTACAAATTATTTCCTTTATGTATGTATGATTTTATATATTTATAAAATATATAGAATCATATTTCATATTCTATGCATTTAGATATATGTAGATATTTTTCTCCTCATTTAATAAATATGTTTAAATATAATTGTTTTACAAGATAAAACATGTGATAAAACTGATAAATATGCAAATAGATGATGTAGTTGAATTCTAATTTCATTCCCAGCCTATGCTTGAAGAAATAATTTCTAAGACCCGGCAAGCTACCCAGAGTATCTCGCCCGCACGGCAGAGCTTGGCAAGCTACCCTTGCCATATGCAATATGCCAAAAACAGTAGCAAGTCTCACAATGGAGACTTTACCGGTGCCCGCTCAAGCAAATTGATGAGCAACTATTTCTTTGTTGGTTTTTTTTTGCTTTTTGGGGGGTCATACCTGGCAATGCACAGGGGTTACTCCTGGCTCTGCACTCAGGAATCACTCCTGGTGGTTCTTAGGGGACCATATGGCATGCTGGGAATCGAATCTGGTTTGACCACGTGCAAGGTAAACACCCTACTCACTGTGCTATTGCTCCAGCCCCATAGTTTGAAGTATTTTTAAACTGTCACCTGATTTGATTGGTATCCATACGCCTGATCATCATTTGTAACCTAGGCCAAAGTAATAATTGTTGTACCAATAATTTAAAAAATGAAATCTGATTGTATTCCACTTTATGTATCATAATTACATATTGAACAAGCTAGCTTCTTGTAAATCTCAGGTGATTTTTAAGGTAAAAACAAGTTTTAAGAAACTTGAAATAGTATATTATCAGTATGGTAAAACTATTAATTTTAGCAACATTTCTATTTTTCTCATACATAAAAGAACAAACATATATATATTTATATATATACACATACACTTTGTTTGGCACATTAATCAAACACACATGTAAGTAAGCATCCATGATGAAGCCATGTCTTGTTTATAGAGAGCAGTTTAGTTAGTTTAGCTCATTTCCTTTGGAGAGATATTTGGTATATATATTTGGTATATTTCCTTTGGAGATAGCAGTTCTCTGAGAATAGCTTGTGTCCATTCACATACAAATTTACAATAAATGCACATGTGTATTCCAAAATGAGATTCTTTTATACTCTCTCATATTATTGGGAACTTTCTAAAATTTTTGCTTGTGTTGTCAAAATGAGTATGTAGTGGAAAAAGCAATATATTTTTTCAGCTTCAGAGATAGAATCTTTCATAATGATTCTAAATTAACATGATTTAGAAACAGCATTGTCTAGTTTTTATTTATTTAATTTCAGTTTTTTGGGTTACACCCAGTGGTGTTCAGGGTTTGCTCCTGGCTCTGCATTTCCGGATTACTCCAGGTGCAGTTCAAGGGGCCATAATAGTTGCTAGGGATCAATCCTGGTCCTCCACTTAGAGGGCAAGTCTCTTAGCCAGTGTATCACCTCTCTAGATCCAGGAGTGTCATTATTTAGATTATTAATGTTAGGAGCTAGTATTCTTCCCAGAATAGAAACAAAAGAGGTAGGATAGAAGTTAATAACCTCTAGTCCTGATAAAAACTCATGAAATTTAGTTGTATCAAAACTTTTTCCTGCGTATCCCGCACATCACATTGAGAAAAAAAATAAAGCAGCGCGATATATTACATAAAACAGAAATATCTAAAGTCTTTAAAATTTTCAGATTGAGCCTATATATTTACATTTGTTCTTCACAAATAACTTCACATGTAGAAGCCTTCTTCTTAGGGCTCATTTTTCCTCTGTCATGTCACAGTTAACCTTATGCGGAACCCTGTAGATTTCATATGTATATATGAAACACACACACACATATATATATATATATATACATTTAAATTTTCAACAGTCACCATCATTAAACAGTCACCACCAGATTCCCCATTTTTCAGTAGCTAGGCAGTCACTCCCAGAAATGGCCCCGGTGCCGTGTTATCTCATCAATGGCAAACATCCAGAAGCTCCTGGATAGCCTAGTTCTGATAGCCTAGTTCTCCTTCTTGGAGAACCCGGCAAGCTACTGAGAGTTTACTGCCCACACGGGGGAGTGCCCGGCAAGCTCCCTATGGTATATTCGATATGCCAAAAACAATATCAATGATGGGTCTCATTGCCCTGACCCTGAAAGAGCCTCCAATGAGGCACTGTTGGAAAGGACGACTAAAGAGAGGCTGCTAACATCTCAGGGCTAGCACAAATGGAGACGTTACTGGCACCCGCTTGAGCAAATGGATGAACAATGGGATGACAGTGATGACAGTGACAGCGATACATATGTGAATATATTCATCTATCCTATGTATCAAAAACAGTAACAATAAGAGATTTAACAAAGAGAGACGTTACTGGTCCCTGCTCAAACAAATCTACGTATTAAAATATAGAAATAAAAGACAACTGAGTAGCAATAGTCTTTGCCATTACAACGAATTTGTTCTAGAGTTTTATTGATTTATCAAATCAATGATTAATGGGATGACAGTGATATAGTGATACCGTCACTAAAAAATAAGGGAAAGGAGCTTTTCTACTTTAAAGGTAGTTTGTTCTCCCTACTTTTATTCATACTGTCCCATTTCTCCTCATATGATGTTAGAATTAACATGCTAAGTAGTTAAAAACATAAGTTTTATTGAAGGGAAGTTAGTTTGACTTTGAAAATAAGATTGGAGTGAGAGAGAGGGACAGGAGCAAGAGAGGAGATCAGAGAAAGGGGACACAGGGATAAGAGAAATGAGAGATAAGACACAGAAAGAGTATCCCATAGAGTAACAAGTTTAGTTTTGCATTCCAAATGGGGATGCAGACAGCTTTAGAATGAAGTGCATCAATATGCTCGTGCTTCTCTTTTGCTCAGTAATTTTAGGTATATTGATATTAAGAACAGACTTGTGATGAATTCTGTATCATGTGTATAGTGTTCCTCCTGATTTAACCTTCAGGCAAAGTTTAGATTTTTGCTCCTGCCATCCTCTCCTCCACCATGCTTCTGTTCATTTATGATTCAGCAATTACAAATTTCTCAAGGCTGTTATGAATCTATCATGATGTAGCTTCTATGTTGTCTTTAAACATTTTCTCTCTAATGTTTCATTGGATCTCTTCTAATTTTTTATGAACACTCATTTAAATTACACAGAATTTTATGAGAAACAATTAAAATAATAAGTGTTGGTGCTTAAATATGTTCTGCACTCATAGAAATTAACTCAGTGCCATGCACAAAAAGCGATAATTATAGCATAATCATTGCATAAAAATAAAGGTATTTTCCAGGCAATTAGTATATGTATCAAAAACAAATTATTCTATAAAATAGCAGCAGGTACACATATTTCTCCTGTTCAAGTAAATTATCTTGAACAATATAATTTTTCTGAACCAACTTAATTTTTTAGGAGAAGTATCATGAAATATGTCACTAGATTTCGAAGTTGCTTATCTCTGTAGCCATCATGTCTCTACAGATCATAAAAAAGACCTCTCAGCTTTTCCCTGAGATTTTCCCCCATCACAGAGTGGAAATACTTGTATCCCTTTTGAGGTCTCCAAAATTAATAAATCCCTGTAACAAAAGTCTAAATGAGTTTCAACCGTGTAAGTCTATTTCTTTTTTAATTCCTAGGAGATTTGTTAATCATATGTGGGCTATAATTAGTGGATTTTTATTTTGCACTAATTCTATAGAATATTTTTATGGACTTAGGAGGATACTGTCTCCCCTAGTATTAGAAGTCACTGAATATCATATTACTTAATTTTATGCACAATTTTCTAACTCTCGTTACTTCACTCAACATCCACACATGTAAATAAACTCAACTTAGTATGGGGCTTTAGGCTTGTGTTTACTTTGGTATCTTGTCAAACTAATTGAGGGGCTAAAGGGACCATATCTGGTGTCACGGTTCAAACTCAGGACAGCAGTGTGTAAAACAAGTGCCCTATCCACTATATAAATTCTCCAACCTGCTCAAATTATATTTTTATATGAGAAGATGACAGTTATGTAATAATGATCTTAAATAAATTTTTGAATATAATATGCAAAAGAAAATTAATTTTGAGAAAGTGAGTTTGCATTTTCTCTTTTTAGTCTCATATGATATAATTTTCAAAAAATATTTTTAAATAAATTGTACTTTAAAAATCAATCTTCAATGTAAAGCATGTATTTTTATCACAGATAGGAGAATGCTTATATTTGTTATGTTAAACACTAAAATAGAGTCTCTTACCTGCACTCCTGGCTGTCTTCCCCGGGCCCCTCGGAGGGGATGGGCTCCATCTTCCCTCCCCACCCTGAGCAGAGCTCCCGGCGGCCTAAGACCACCTGAACCTAGCTACAGCCATGCTGGAGGCCCCTCCCCACATGTCCGGACAGACCTCATGCATGAAGGTACCGGCAGAGGAACCCAGGTGTGTGTAATCCCATCAACAGCCAACATCCAGAGAGAGACTTAAAAGCAAGCTCTCAGAAGCCTGTGGCTGCAAAGCGGCAGCCCGATATCTTTATAGCCTTCTTTTCCTTCTGGAAGAAACTGTCAATCTTCTGAGAGTTTCCTGCCCACATGGGACAGCCTTGCAAGCTTCCCATGGTGTATTCATATGCAAAATCTAGTAACAAGCTGGATCTCATTCCCCTGACCCTGAAGAGACCTCAGTGCAACAACGTTAGGAGGGCCCAGTTGAGATGGACTTCTAAGATCTCAGGGAAAGGACAGAATGAGATGTTACTGAGCCCGCCAGAGAAATCGGTGATTAACAGGATTTCGTGATTCGTGACACACTAAATTTTCCAGGACTCTCGTCCTAGAAAGTATGATTACTCTCTGGAATATGATTTTGAGTCTAAATAAGCCATCTTAAAACTTATATTTTATGGATTGAAGAGTTAAGGAGCTTGCCTTTCATGTGGGTGACCTGGGTTCAATCCCCTGCACCACCTATGGTACCGCAGGCCCTGCCAAGTGTGATCCCTGAGCACAGAGCCAGGAGAAAGCCAGGAGCACTGCCCAGTGTGGCTCTCTGAATAGCACTGTAGCACTGTAGTCTCATTGTTCATAAATTTGCTCGAGCAGGCACCATTGTGAGAATTGTTACTGTTTGTGGCATATCAAATACACCACGGGTGGCTTGCCGGGCTCTGCTGTGCGGGTGGGATACTCTTGGTAGCTTGGGGGCTTTCCAAGAGGGATGGAGGAACAGAACCCCAGTTGGCCACGTGGAAGGCAATCACCCTACTTGCTGTGTTTTTGCTCTAGTCCGGTTCTCTGAATTTAAAAAAAGCGATAAAAAACTTAAATTTTATAAAAGTAAGAAAAAAATGTTGCAATTCTAGGCAATAGTTTCCTTGGTTAATAGAAAAAGAAGTGCTTTAGTTAAATTCACAATGTTTTCTTAGTTGGTGAGTAATATCTATAACCAAATGAAAAAGAAGGTATCCTGAAGAAAGAGTCTTTTTGCCTAGAAAAATAGTGCAAATTTTTCAAATATTATGTTAACTCTGAAAGGGAGATAGATTACCTATTGCTCTTAAATATCAACTGACACTATAAGAAGGAAGTTGTGTAAGAAATAGCCATTTTTAATCAGTGGAAAGTAATCCAGCAATCTGCTAAATTGATAATCAGGAAAAGAAAATGCTATGGTTTTCTATAGTCAAACTCAATGAAACAATTAAGTGCAGTGCTATGACTCATGCTCTAGGAATAAATGCATCATAAAAATAGCATTTTTAATGAAAATGTTGCCTTTCTTTCCTCTTTTAAAAATTAGCTAAATAAAAATGCATATTTTCATCACATCTAATGTGAGTGCCATAGCCTCCTTGAGGAAAAATGTAATAATGTGATTGAGGTTTTACTATATAAAGTGGAAAGACAATCACTTATGCTACTTGGTCAAATTGACTATCCACTAGAAAAATCTGAGATTCCAGGGTGTGTATGAATGTGTGTGTGTGCGTGTGTGTGTGCGTGTGTGTGTGTGTGTGTGTGTGTGTGAGCAAGTGAGAGATAAAGAAACTGACAAAATGACAGTGATAGTGAATTGCATACTTTCTATTACATAGTTGGTTTGGTTATCTTTCTTTAACGTTGTTGGAAAAATAAGCTAAAATTTTAAATTTAGAAATGCAATCAATTTTTTTAAAGCATGACATACAAACAAATTAAAATAAAAAAAATGTTTTTCTCAAAGAAACAACTATGACAAAGCAATCAATTGCCTTTCTTTAACTATATAGGATAGAAATCCAAAAAGAAAGCAAGCAGCTCAGCAAAATACTAGATAAGAATTTCCTCTGGTATCAGAGTATTTTCTTTTTGTTAGAGCATAGGTCATATTTTTTGTAAAAAACATATTTTATAATATATATTTTAATCTTTTATAATAGATATGAATTCATAAGCTTTATTGTATTCAAAGACATCTAAGCAGTTTTGATATTAACATTTTAGAAGAGATATTATTAGTAACTTTTTTTAATCTAAATGCACTCATAATCAGTATGTTACTACTAAAAACAATGTCAAACAAGGACAATGATTTTATAATAAATATCTTTACATCAGCACATAGAACATTTTGACATTCTCATTAGAAAATCTTTACCAAATGTATTTACCAAAATTTAGCTAAATTACATATGCAGGTATACAAAAATACCTGAAAATTTTCTTAGTTAAAAACAGTACTTTGATTTCATGTTTTATTATAACTTACTCATAGAAACAAAATGTAAGTCTTGTGCTTAGGAGAATATTAACCTATACTTTTTATCAATATGGAAACATATTGTTTGTTACTCAATATGTACAAACGTTGTATATAGATTGTTTAATTTAAAAAATGATATCTGTGGCAAAATAAATCCAAAAGTACATATTGCTTTTGTTTCTAAGGGCATCGAACTGGAACTGGAGTGCTAGTACAAGAGGGAGTAGGATATTTACCTTACATGCAGCTGGTCCCCAGTTTGAATCATTGTGTCAGTCTTGCCACTGAAGTACTGTTAAGAGTATTCCCTGAGCACACTACCAGAAACAAACTCTGTGCAGAGCTGGTTGTGTCACAAACAATCAAACAAACAAACAAAGGAACATAGAATTGCATGAAGGGAATAACAGCTAACTTCCTTAAACTCCTTTGACCGAAAATTCTTGATGCATAGTGGTCTTCAGGTATTAGAGGGGAATAATTAGACAAATATATGAAGTAAACAAAACACAAAGCTATCAGTTTTAGGCTAATTAAAACTAAATTGTTTTAAATTCCCTTGTGTTTCTGATAAAAATACAAATAAAAGGCACCAACAAAATGGTAGGCTAACAAGTTTGCTAGAGAAACATATTTTCCACACCCCAAAATGTGTTATAAAGCACAGATGTGCCTTTAGATTGGAAAAATGAAGTTAGATTTCAACATATGTAGCCATACCATAAGGAATTCATTTTTGTCACTCTATTCTTTTAAACATATCTAATAAATATTTTTAGGATTTGATATGGAGAGCTAAAATCCTCTAATGCATTGTTTTACTGTTTAGTATTGGTAGGGTTCAAATGAACTTAGAGACAATACTGAGTGCTACAGTAAGAACTAAACATGAAACATATAAAATTTCCTCAGTTATTAATAAATGTCTGCTGTTATATTTTTTACTCATCTAAAACTTTTCTTCATATATGTATGTATCTCTTGTATCACTACTAATCTGATTGTTTATTGACTTGTTTGAGCAGGCGCCAGTAACATCTCTATTAGTCCCTGTAGCGTGCTAGTGTAACCAAATAGTGTCTGCTCGCTCCAGGAACAGGAAGAGTCTCAAACCATTTGTTCAGGGTCTTGACGAAAAAGTCTGACCATCTCGTAGGTTGGTGGCCATGTGGTCTTTGGACATCCTACGGAATCCAGTGAGTAACAGCTCTAGTCCAGTGGCCATCTCCAAATCGTATCGCGTGTCCGGCATATATGATTTTTGACACCTTGGCAAATGAGACAGTGTCCCTGATTCTTAATCATCAATGGAGGTCGGAAATCTGGATTCCTTCTCTCACTTGAGTGAAATGTGATACTCCAAGCATAGCTCTTTTGATTTCTCTTTGGGATACCTGAATAGCGTTCTCGTCCGGTTTCATAGGACCCAGGTCTCTGAGGTGTATGTTAGTGCAGGAAGAACGGTGGAGTTGAAAAGATGTGCCCGGAGTTGGAGGTTCTTCGTCCTCTTTTTTTTTTTTAAATTTTTTTATTGAGTCACCATGTGGAAAGTTACAAAGTTTTCAGGTTTAAGTCTCAGTTATACAATGCTCGAACACCCATCCCTTCACCAGTGCACATATTCCACCACCAAGAATCACAGTGTAGCTCCACTCCGCCCCCCACACCCTTAGTCCCTCCCACCTGTGTAACTGATAAATTTCACTTTACTTTCACTTTGATTACATTCAATATTTTTTTAAAAAACTCACTATTATTGTTTGGAGTTTCTCCCCCCTAAAGTCAGACCTGCTGAAAAGGAAGCATTTGATAATTTATTTTCCATTGCTGACTCTCCTGAAGGCGTTCCATGATGCTCTCTTCCTCCTACGCAGTTCAGGTGCCAGGTCGTTTGTCATGTTGAGTTGTCAACCTAGGTAGGTACATTCATGCAGAATACTGCTGCATTCGAAGATGTTCATTCCGTTGAGGCACATGGAACATCAGGAACTAGTCTGTTTCGTATGAACATTGTCTTTGTGAGATTCAGCTGCAGTGCGACCTTTCCACACTCACAGTTGCAGTCTGCCAGCATTCGTGCCGGTTGACTGGTATTTGGTGTTATGAGAATGATGTCATCAGCAAAGTGGAGGTGGTGTAGTTGCTGACTGTCTATCTTCAGTCTCTTTCCTTTCCATTCCAGTCATCGCATAACATTCTTGAGGGTGGCACTGAAGAGTTTCGGTGAAATGGTGTCGCCCTGCCAAACCCCTCTCTTTACATCTATGATCACTTCTTTGCAGAATGGTGAGATTCTGGTAGTGAATCTGTAATATAGCTCATGGAGGATCCTGATGAATTGAGTCTGAACTCCCTGTTTGTTTGGCTAAGGCTTCGATGACCGCTTTAGTCTCAACAGAATCAAAAGCCTTCTTTAAATTAATGAACGTTAGAGAGGCATCTTGATCTCTAGTGAAACCTCAATGACCTTGGTTACCTTGTGGATATATGTATGTATATATATATACATATATCACATATATGTATGATTTAATGCACAAATTGTAGTTTATAATTATCTTTTTTTAAAAAAATTAATCCCTGTGAGATATAAAGTTAAAAAGTTGTTCATTATTAAGTTTCATTTTTTCCAATATTCCAACATTTATCCCTTCACAAGAGGACATTTCCAAACACTATTGTTCTTTGTCTATTTAGTCTATTCCATAAATTCAGATATTTTCCAAGAATATTTATGCTTCTTCTCTCCTATTTTCATAAGTTTTATTTTTCATTTTTATTCTAAAGATGTTTTACCTAAAATATCACTGTATCTAAATATGTCAGAATAATTACTAATTGCTAAAATTACATTGAAATCGAAGAAAAGTATTTTGTTGTTTTTTTCTTATCTTCATAACTTCTCTGATGTTCCTGATTTAGTATAGTTTTAAAAACTGCTATTTCATTTAAACTGCTTACAGCTTAGCACTTTTAACTAAAATCTTATTTGTATATCATTTCATCTAGTACTTTGGATATATCATTCTGTTATTATTTAGCTGGTAAACTTTCATTGGACAAATCTCATGTGACTCTTAGTGTTTTGTTTTGTTTTTTTTCTCTTTCCTTTTTCCTTTTGGATCAGTTGTTTATTCTCTGCCACTTTCAGATATCTATTACTCTTTCTATTTTACTTACAATGTACCTTGTTACTATTCTGTTTGGCCCTCTTTTCCTTCATGGATTAGTATACACTTCTCCCTCTTTGATTTGGGAAAGTTCTGAGCAAGTATTTCTTCAACTAGCCATTATTTCTCTTTTTTTTCTTTTCTCTCCTTTCTATAATTCTTATATCATCCCTCCTGGTTTTATCAACAATATCTCTTACAGAGTCTTCATTTTCCCTCAATTTCGTTCCTATTATCTCATTGTATATTGGAGAAATTGTGTGCCCCGTTGCAAGGTTTGTGGGTTCAATTTTCAGGTTCATTTATTCTGCTGAGACTTGCCATTAAGCGCTTTAGCTCTTTCCTTTAGGTGAGGGGCATTGAGTGACATCCATCATTAAACAGGAGCAGTTTCTCTATTCTGTACTAGCCTCTTCTCTTGATGTGCACTCCCAGCTCTCTTTCCACTTCCTGTCCACCTGGGATCTCCCTGCCCACAATTACTCAGACTTCCACCTGTGTTGGGAATAACACCAGTCTGTTTCCCTGTTCTGGGCAGCGTGTTTACCACTTGATGACTGCATTCAAGTGCATGATGGCTTTTCTCTTTCCGTTCTGTGCCAGGGCCCAGCAGAATATATACCTGCATTCCAGAGTACCTGCCTGTTTTGCTTGCTCAAAACAGTCTCGGAAATGTATTGTGATCTGTACTCCCTTAGGGACCTGGCTTTGCCAGCAGTTCAAGCCCCGCTGACACCTTTTGGTGCTTTGTGTTTCTCCAGAATTGCAAGCGAGCCTCCAAGTTCCTCTGCTAGAAACAGGTGTGAAGGACTGAAGCAGCAGCTGCAAATCTTGCCCTGTGGCTCCTCTGTCCCCAGTTTGTCTTGCCACGTGAACACCAATACTATGGCACAGGAAATCTCCAAGTTCCCCTTGGCCTATGAGTTTCCTCTCAGCGGAGTTTCCGCATCAGTTCTCCATACCCTTCCTTGTGTTGATGGAGGCCTCAGCCTCAGCGCAGAAGCTCTTTGGTCCAGCACGACCTTCCCCTGTCCCTGGGAAATGCTGTCATCACTTCTCACTGCAGCTTCAGTTCCACTACTTTTCTGACACAGAGTTTCTAGGTGATCACTGATCTTTCCGATTCGTCTTTAGGGCAAAGCTCTTCAAAAATTTCAGTCCATTAACCCGGTTCCCAGGGAGCTTTTTGTATTTTGTGCTCTTTTCTATCCTCTCAAGTTTTTAATATTAGAAAGTTTCTAGATGGGGGTTGGGTGAAACGGTAAATTGCACTGTCAACTTTTGTTTTCTTCCTTGGTAGTACAGCTTCCCCTTGGGTTTTTTGTTTGTTTGTTTGGATTATTTTGACCACCAGAGATTAAATCCTGTGGAGAGAAAGTTTCTTCCTCACAGGTACAGATTTTCTGAGATGAGAACTACAAATAAATAACAGAAATAACCCAGAATACAATTTGAATTATTTCTAATGCAAACAAGACTTACTCTTTTCTCTGATGCAATATTGTTCTCACCTAAAGCTTGCCATCTTAGACAGGGGCATGAAAACTTCAAGATCATGGGAACAAATGCTGAAGAATATAAATTTCTCACCTGATTTTGAAATAAGAGTGGGGCAGGTGAGAGCCCTCCTCCCCCAAGTGACCCCGCCCTAGCAGCCAACATCCACAACCCAACCACCGCCGCCATGCTCAAGGCTGGTCCCCACACACTCCAGCTAAGCCTCACACATGAGTGAAGTTCCACAGAACCCAGGTAATGCGGAACTTTGTGACCTTGGACTCTGGGCTCAACGGGACCCGGGAGTGGAGATCCTCTGCCCATTTCAACCAGTCTTCAGCAACCCAGGGGTCACTCCCATAAGCCACCTTTTGCTGGTGCCAGATAATCTCGTCATTGGCCACTGTCCAGATCACACGGCTGCTTCTCCCGGAAGGGAGCATAACACGAGGCCCAATAACAATGCCACCAGACTCTGCACCAGGCTGTTTTCACTCAGGGTGCCCCAGAGCGGGGCGGGTGAGAGCCCTCCGCACCCCAAGGGACCCAGCCCCGGCAGCCAACCTCCACAACCCAACCACCACCATGCTTGGGCCGAGCCTCACATATGAGTGAACATATTCCTGTACCATGAAGCCACAAAAGTGACTGCGTGACACATCATAAGACAACCTCTACCCTTTCTCCATAATTACCACACCATATCTGATGGGGTCCAGACAGTAGGCAACAAATCATAACATATATATTATAATATATAATACATACAATATATAATGTATAACATATCTGTATATATTATATATAAATATATATTTGTATATATTGTATATATGCATATGTACATATTTTCAGATATATATACCAAAAACAGTAACAATAAGTCTCTCAATGAGAGATGTTACTTGTTCGTAGCCCGCGTCGCGATTTCCCTTCGCCAGCAAAGAGTGAGACGACACGGGTTGAGGATCCTTCTGCAGCCGTTTTATTCAGTTAACTCACGAAGAGAAAGAACCCCAACCCGGGTAATGGCAGTCCTTATATAGCCTGGTTGCCCCGCCTCTGACGTGGTGCTCATCTATTGGCTCTCGCCAATCACCCCATATGAGGTGGCGCTCTATTGGCTCTCGCCAATCACCCCATATGAGGTGGCGCTCATCTATTGGCTCCCGCCAATCACCCCATATGAGGTGGCGCTCATCTATTGGCTCCCGCCAATCACCCCATATGAGGTCACTCTGTCATGGCCGCCACTCATGCGCAATGTGGTCGTTGCGCATGCGCAATGTGGTCATTGCGCATGCGCAATGTGGTTGTTGCACATGCGCGATGTGGTTGTTGCGCATGCGCGATATGGTTGTTTACCACATTGGGACACCGGATGTCGGCCAGTCATGCGCATGCGCAATGTGGTTGTTTACCACGTTGGGACACATGCGCAATGTGCTCTGGCTCCCTACAGTTACTGGTGCCCTCTTGAACAAATCGATGAGCAATGGGATGACAGTGACAGTGACACAGTGACAGTGATATATACCGAAGCTCACATCACCCAAATTTTAACATGTTAGTGATTTCCTATAGAATATTTTAATGGCTCCTGCCAAAATAGAACAATCTTCACCCTGTTTCCTATATGAAAATTTTTTATAAGAATGTTCAGCAGTTCTTCATAACAGAAAATACAAAATATATTATTTTGGTTATGTTTTGGGACAGGGATTGGAACTTGGGATGAAAACATTTTAAATTTGGTGGTGGGAAGGTGTAATGGTGGTGGGATTAGTGTTTTAATATTAAAATTAATTAGTGTTTTAATTATATAAAATTAAATATAATCAATTATTGTTAACTAAATTATAAAATAAAAAATTAGTGTTTTAATATATAAAATTAAATATAATCAATTATTGTGAACTAGCTTATAAAATAAAAAATTTTAAAATATGGAATAATTGTTAAAACTGATCATTAAGTAAAATAACTTTGAGTTTTAGCATATTGAAATTTGAAATTTTATTTGTAAAATGATAGTTTAAAAGTTATTAAGTAACTTTTAATAAATTTTAATTTCTAGAGTAGACCTATTATTATATAATTATTATACATTACATACTTTATATAAGGCAGATGTTCTTCATGCTAAGGTCCAATCAAAATATAGGCAATTTCAAGATATTAGGTTGAAGAGAAAAGAATGTGAAATTTAACAGTATTTACAAGAAAGATCTTGTTGAAGAAATGATACATTAATAAATAAAGAAACAAGGCAATGTGTTTTGCACAGATCTTAAGTAAAACTGTTTCAGGGTTCAGGGGTAGAAATTCCAGGTATCCTGAGAGGGAACTTGGTAGTCATGTTCAACATGCTACAAGAGAAACTAGATCTATTAAATGGAGTGAGCATTTAAGAGGGGTAAAATGTGAGGTCTCACTACTCACTTGAAGAATAGATTACGTGACATCTTGTAGATTCTTGAGAGACATCGAACATTCTAGGGTACTGATAATAAGAGTAACGTATTCTATAAATACGAACAATGGAACAGTGTTATTGTGACGATTGTGTGGAAATAAAGAACTACAATCCAAGAATCAGAAATAACAGTGGAAATAATTGTAAAAACTCTAAACAAGAATTGACGGTGGTTTGCTTTTGAATCCCACTCACAGAACTTACTTGAAATAGTATATATTAAGAATATAGGTCTTATAATATTTGAGGACTGAAATACTTTGGAGAATGTTGTTGCTTATCTACCAGAAAAGGAGGAAATAAAAGAAAATCCAAAGTTGTTAGGAGATGTTTAAGAGGAAGACTGGGAATATAACTTTGAGTTTTTCACTTTGTGATGTCTACTAGATAGCTCACTATAAAAATGTGAAGTTTGTGGAAAGACGAGGTCTGGAAATAAAATTTATATGGGCAGCAGAAAACTATCTCAAAGAATTGGAGCACATATTTTATACCTGAAGTCCTCGAGTATGATCCCAATCATCACAAACTGCTTTTCTTTCCTGAGAACTCCCCACAGTGACCACCTACACAGCACCTCTGAGTAGTAGACTGAGAAATATTCAAGGCCAGCACTGCCAGTCATGAATCCCAGGAAATATCCCTGAGCACTTCTGGGCAGACCTCAAATCAACAACTATAGGAAACTAATAAATAATAACAAATTTCTTAATCATGTGTCTCAAGTAAGGTTTAAAGGTTGAGAACTTTAATTTCGGTCACAGAACAAGTGTGAATAGGGAAAAAAGAAAAGAACTAAAGACTTAGTCTCAGAGTATAACATGGAAAAGTCAAGGAGACGAAGATCAGCACAGTGGAAAATATGTCTGCAATGGCCAAAGACTTGTGAAAGGAGTGAAAATCCAAGAAAATGCCTTAAAGAAGAGTGGGTGATCTACTAGATCAAGAATAATTGAATGAGGCTTTTGTAATGTGGAAGTCGCATGTAAAAAATATTTAGCAGGGGATGACCCTGGGAAAGCCCCGGTGGTTCTTCCCGACGGCCATCCTCCAGGTTTCCCGGGGTCGGTCCCAGGCCATTCGCCCAGCCCGAGTGGCCCGGGACATGGGGCAAACGGAGGAGGAAAATGAGGGTCAAGCCGGTTGATTGATCAGTTGCTGTTTATTCCATTCTCCTGTCTCTCTTCGATTCTCTGCAGGCTCAATATCTGCCCCCCAACCCACTCTTCCAGCCTCATTAAATACCCCCCAGCATGAGGGTGTTGGAGCTACACATAGGTGTGGTCACAATCAATAGGGTAAAGTTCCTTTCCCTCGGGGGATGCTGCTTCCAGGACAGATTCTCTTTTAGCAGCACAACCCATCCAAGGGCAAATCCCATGAGTATGTTTCTCCTCTCCTCGTCCAGCAAACATATAAGCATTCATAATATTAATCATTTCTATGGACACAGTAAGAAATTCATTAAGCTTATACAATTGCTCTCCTGGGGCCATCTCAATCTCAGACTACAGTGCTCAGGCCAGATCAGTCTTTCCTATCCCTAGCAGGGTCATAGTCTCATCATTACTTTTGGATCATGACAGCATTTTTCCATGATTAAGCTCTTAACTTATAGTTAATAATTAGGCACTTTGGCCAGGCCCATCTCGATGCCAGGGTAGCACAGAACTCACTGCTTGCCCTGGGTCCGTCCCACCCCTCGTTGGGACTCCGCTTCTGGGGTGCTAGGAACTGAGGGCAACTGAGGCTTAAATTGAGAAAGCAGATGGCCGGGAATGAATAATATCCGAAGCCAATTAAATCCCAAGTTACAAAAACATAATATTGTTTTCTTGTGTCTATGCAAAAAAGGACATTGCTTTAAAATAAACTATTTGAAAGACACAAGGAGAGGAGAAAGGCAATATTAACTTACAATATAAGTTCAGTGTCCTAAGAAGATCTGACCTTACAGATTAACAGTTTCATTAGGGGGGGAAAGCTGATTAACTGTTTGGGGAAGAGAGCAGAGAGAAGTGGTTACAGATAAACAAAGGAATGGGAGTGACTCAGGAGCACCTTGATGGGATAAACCTAAGCTCCTTGTGGCAAGGGTGAAAGGATACAGCAATGTCATCCTACAGTCACATATTGTCATTAACTACACTAATGGCAATGTTCAGAAAATGACCATATAGGAGAAACTTTTTAGGGATTAGTGACATCTTCACAGAGATATTCTGTAAATATTTTGAAGGCTGTATATTGATTAAAATGGAAAAGAGTGGAATGGTAATGTGCATACTAGAAGCAATAGCAAAATGTGATAGTAGAGAGGAAAAATGGAGGGGTATAAAAAGAAATGCCTATATATTTGTAGGTATAAAAATTTGATGTGTATTGGTAGACATAAAATATTGCTATATCTCTAGTGTCATAAATAAGGATATAGGAACTAACTGGAGTTGTTGGCATTTACAATTTCATATTTTAAAGATAGTACCAACAATAACCCTGAGCAAAAACAAAGAATCAAGTTGGGTATGAGACTTTCAAATATAAATAGGTTGACATCAGATATCAACTCTAAGTTGAGTTGTTTAAATTCTTGAATAAGTATGTTTTTTATGATGCTTCAGAACCATATTTGCAACTCTCATTTCTTTCCACATGCCATGAATCTCTCCCACAAGCCGTGCTTGCTGTGACTTTAAAGTAAACATTTCATGTGGAAGAAAGAGGAGCAGGTTAAGAGTTGAACTCAAAGGAAATGCAAAAACTATAAATATATCTGGAGTAGTAGTGAATTCAGCAGATAGTTACAAATGTGTAGAAATTTCATTGTAGATGCATATTTTCAGAAACAATTTAAAGTTGCTGTTGCAAGTTTCGTAATAGTACATTCATTGTGTGATGTGTATACTTACAATAAACCAGTATACCTGCACTAATTTAGAGTTAAACAGAAGCAAAGTCATACTCCCATTTTCTCTTGAGAGGCATCAAATTTTGAAATATTTGGATTTTTTAATCAAAAATAATTTTTGCCATTGAAAATAAATTTAAGTTTAAACCTCTAACCCATGGGAAAAGTTCATTCAACCCATGAAAGTTTAGTTGCTCTATTATCACTGAAAATGAGGCACTTTACCAGACATGAGAATTGAGTGTGAGCTCTTAGTGCGGAAAAGTGATTTTGAACAGAATATGCAAAGACACCTTAATTTAAACCACTTGTATCACTTGTCATCTCGTTGATCTTTGATTTGCTCATGCAAGCGCCAGTAATGTCTCCATTTGTCCCTGTCACATGCTAGTGTAGCCCAATGGCATGTGCTTGCTCTAGGAACATGAAGAACATCAAACCTTTTGTTCAGGGTTTTGATGAAGAAGTCTGACCATCTCATAGGTGGGCTGCCATGCGGTCTTTTGACATCCCGTGGAATCCACTCGGTAACAGCTCTAGTCCAGTGGTAATCTCTAAATTGCATTACATGTCTAGCCCATCTGATTTTCGACACTTCAATATCTTGGAAAACAAGACAGAGTCCCTGATTCTTGATCATCAATGGGGGTTGGAACTCTAGATTCCTTCTCTCACCTGAGCGAAACGTGATACTCCAAGCATAGCTCTTTTGATTCCTCTTTGGGATACCCAAATAGTGTTCTCATCCGTTTTCCTAGGGCCAAGGTCTCTGAGGCATATGTAGTGCAGGAAGAATGATGGAGTCGAAAACATGTGCCTGGAGCCGGAGGTTCTTCATCCTCTTAACCACTTCTTTGATGCTCTTGAAGGCGTTCCACACTACTATCTTCCTCCTGCTCAGGTCAGGTGCTAGGTCGTTTGTCATGTTGAGTTCTTGGATTAGGTAGACATAACTGCTGCATTCAGAGATGTTCGTTCCATTGAGGGTACATTGTCTTGGTGAGATTCAGCTGCAGTGAGACCTTTCCACATTCACAGTTGAAGTCTGCCAGCATTCGTGCGGCTTGGCTGATATTTGGTGTTATGAGAACAATGTCACCAGTAAAGCGGAGTTGGTGTAGTTGCCGACCATCTATCTTCACTCCCATTCTTTCCCATTCCAGTCATCACATGATGTTCTCAGCGGTGGTACTCAAGAGTGATATGGTGTTGCCATATAAGTGGTACTCAAGAGTGATATGGTATTGCCATATAAGGTGATATAGTGTTGCCCTGCCGAACCCCTCTCTTTACATCAATAATCACTTCTTCATAGAATGGTGAGATCCTGGTGGTGAATCCATAATACAGCTCATGGAGAATCCTGATATACTGAGTTTGAACACTCTGTTTGGCTAGGGTTTTGATGACCGCTTCAGTCTCAACAGAATCAATGACCTTCTTTAAATCAAGGAACGTTAGAAAGAGTGGCATCTTGAAATCTCGCAAACTCAATGAGCTTGGTCAGCACGTGAATATGGTCGATCATGCTGAATCCTTTTTGGAACCCAGTTTGCTTGCATAGTTGTCCTTTGTCTAGTGTTCTGCCAATCCTATTCAGGATGACTCTAATGCATAACTTTTAGACAATGGACAACAGGCAGACTGGGTGATAGTTACTGATTTGTGAATGTCTTACATCTTGTACAACAGGATGGTCCTGCTGGTTTTCTGTTGGGACGGAACTTAGCATTCAGACAGGTAGTATGTGAAGAGCTGAGCCAGTTTATTGACAAGGACTGACGGCAGATTCTTCAGGTGTTCAGGTCTGACCTTGTCTGGACCGGATGCTGTACGCTTCTTTACTGATGAAATGGCGTGTCAGATTTAGGAAGGGAGAAGGCTGGTAGGGACATATCCATCCTGTGGAATTTGATATGTCGGCAGATGGATGTGCCTATCAAAGTGATCCGAGTACAAATCGTAGATAACCTTCTCCTTTGCCCTTCTGGAAGATGTGATAGATCCATCAGCTTGTTGGAGGGCAGTCATCTTGATATTATAATTGACAAAGGACAGTCGGGCATTGTGAATACTTTTCCCAGCTTCTGCTGCATTGGCCAACACTGCTGCTCTTCTTTTTTTGAGGTCTTCCTTTATCATTTCTCTGCATACAGCTTTGTGAGCTCAGACGTTAGCTTGTGATTGCCTGAGGCTTGCACCAGACCATGTTGGCAAATTATCTCGAGAGTTTCCGAAGACAGCCACCTTTTGGTGACTTTCTCTCTCTGCATTCCTCGCACAACCACGAAGGTGCTGAACGAGTCAGTCTTATTCTTCATTGATGTTGTCAGTGATGGCATCTTCCCACATTGCTGCAATAGTGCCAAAGAGCTCCCTGTTGGTAGTCATTCTGGGAGTTCTCTTCTTAAACTTTGTAGCCCTATCTACTCGCTCCATGAAGTAGAATTCTGCACGAAGGATACGGTTGTCTGATCCTGTTTAGAATTTTGGGACAACAGCAACATCAGTCAGGTAAAACTGTCAATTGAATATGATGTGGTCAATTTTGTTGTGGAACTGTCCACCAGGAGACTCCCATGTCCAGGGTTTAGATTTGGTCTTCTGGAACTGCGAGTTACCATGGATGATCTTGGTCAACATGATAAACTCAGATAGTCTCTCACCCCATTCATTCCATTCTAGGCCGTGGGTCCCGATGTGGAGTTCTTCGGGTGACCTTCTAGGTTCTATCTTGCCATTAAAATCACTGAATGACCTTGTAAATGGTGTGGTCTTCTTTATAGTATTTCTCCAGCTACATGTAGAACTTCTCAATTTCTTCTTCGTCGTAGTTGGATGTTGGTGCACAGAGGATGAAGATATAATCTGCCTGCAATGAGCCACATCTCTTCTAACAAAAGCATCTGATTCAGGTTATTAGACTTTCGAACGAATCAATGCTCATGGCCAAGTTCGTGTTGACAAGGATACCGACACCACTGATGCCTCTATTGTGCCATGTTCCGAGGAACAATTCTCCAGTGTCAAAAATGGTGTGATGTGTTCAATCCCTTCTCGTCTCAGTCAATCCAATGACATCGTACTTGATCTTCTACACTTGCCATCAGGTCCTCGATAGATGCTTTCAATGCCATCATGCATGCATTAAAAGTGCAGTCATTTTAGTACTTCTTCATTTGGGCACACTAGTTCGTTCCTGAGATTTTATCAGCCTTTCCTTGTTTTTCCTTCTTAATGCTGCCATATTGGGGGCTCTCCCTGGGTCAGGTCAATGAGACCCATTGTTGTTACTGGTTTTAGCATATCAAATACACCACCAGTAACTTGCCAGGCTCAGCCATGTGGGTGGCATACTCTTGGTATCTTGCCGGGCTCTCTGAGAGGTATGGAGGCTTTTAGGGAGGCCTCCAATCACCATTATAGGTATTCTTATGAACCCCATCAAATATAGTGCAGTAATAATAGAAAACAGGTAGGAAGTATTTATGATGTGTCAAAAATTATGATATTTAATTTAAATATGCATATAATTACATATAATTTTTGAGTTAAATAATTAAATATTATAGATAAAAACAATGTGTGACTAAAGGGAAAGAACTAGTTGGAGTTCTTGTGATAAAACTCAAAAACTTTTATCACAGAGTTGAATTCATATCATTAAAATCCTATCATCATATTTTCACCATCCATTAATAGATCATACTTTTAATCTACAAAACACAGGTAACTTATTTCAAAAAGATATATACTACTTAGGAGGTCATGTAAGTTTTGTAAAGCGGGCTTTCTTATACCTATTAACAAATTGACTCTCAAAACGCTCATATTTTTAAAATAATTTTTAAACATTTTTTCTTCTCCACAAGTTTCTCTATTATTTCTTTGCTTCTATCTTCCCTTCCCCCTTCTTACCTTAAAGTTTTTGGCTGGATGGCTAAGGTAATTAAAAAAAAGAACCATATTATCATGGCTTCATACCAAAAATATATTGCTGAGCATTCAATTGCAATATTTCTCCTGAGGCCAAAACATTATTTTCACAAAGAATAATGTTATGCAAAATAACAGAAAACATACTGTGAATAATGTCTTACATATGAAACAGTTAGTGCTGTTACCAAAACATTGGTTTTGTGTATGCAAATCTAAATAGCCATAAAGCAACAACAAAATAACAGTTTGTGGATGTATTAAGTCTATTTTAGTTGTGACCACTTTATCAGCTATTAAAATTCATTTAAGAGTGAAATCACATGGTATATTTTTAAGAATATAAAATAACTGCTAGATAAAGCTTTTATACAGTAAAAAATATTGAAGTTTGAACATTAATATACATAATTTCTGTGTACTATTAAGTGAATTCTGTCATTAGTACACACAATTTTCAGATTACTCATAAGTGACATGCCATTTATCTGAAAATTTAAAAAAGTTACAATATAATGAGCTCATGGGAAAAGTATTCCACAGAGGTATAGGAAACATGCTATATTATGGTTCAACAAATTTCACTTGTGTTCATTCAGTTTTAAAGTCTTAGATATATAGAAATAAATGGCTTCCTAAATTAGACTTTGTAATTAATTTTTTAAATAATTTTTACATGTCCACTCATTTTTTAAGTGCAATATGTAAACTCAAATAAATAAACAGGTGAGGTCAAGCTGGCATTTATTGAGAAAAATAACTAGATGTTCTTTCATCTTCAGTTGTATAACTTGTCATCCCATTGATCGATTTGCACAAGCGTGCGCCAGTAATGTCTCCACTTGTCCCTGTCATGTGCTAGTCTAGCCCAATAATATCTGCTCACTCCAGGAACAGGAAGGACCTCAAACTGTTCATTCAGTGTTTTGACGAAAAAGTCCGACCATTTCATAGGTGGGCGGCCATGTGGTCTTTTGACGTCCTGTGGAATCCAGTGAATAATAGCTCTAGTCCAGCAGTTATCTCTGAATCACATTATGTGTCTGACCCATCTGATTTTTGACTCCTTGGCAAATGAGACAGCATCCCTGAGTCTTGATCTTCAGTGGAGGTTAGAACTTTGAATTCATTCTCTCACTTGAGCAAAATGTTATACTCCAAGCATAGCTCTTTTGACTCCTCTTTGGGATATCCAAATAGCGTTCTAATCCATTTCCCTAGGGCCAAGATCTCTGAGGTGTATGTTAGTGCAGGAATAATGGTGGAGTTGAAAAAATGTGCCCAGAGCCGGAGGTTCTTCATCCTCTTAACCACTTCATCGATGCTCTTGAAGGTGCTCCATACTGCTCTCTTCTTCTTGCTCAATTATGGTGCCAAGTTGTTCCTCATGTTGAGTTCTCAACCCAGGTACACATAGCTGCTCTATTCAGAGATGTTCATTCCGTTGAGAGAAAATGGAACATCAGGGACTTGTACGTTTTTCATGAGCATTGTTTTGGTGACATTTAGCTGCAGTCCGACCTTTCCACACTCACGTCAAAGTCTGCCAGTATTTGTGCCGTTTGGCTAATGTCTTGTGTTATGAGAACGATGTCATCTGAGAAGCAGAGGAGGTGTAGTTGCCGACCATCTATCTTCATTCCCATTCCTCCCATTCTAGTCGTTGCATGGTGTTCTTGAGGGTGGCAGTGAAGAGTTTTGGTGAAATAGTATCACGCTGCTGAACCCCTCTCTTTATGTCAATGATCACTTCCTTGTGGAATGGTGACATCCTGGTGGTGAATCCGTAATATAGCTCCGGGAGGATTTTGATGTACTGAGTTCGAATGTGCTGTTTGGCTTAGGGCTTCGATGACCGCTTCAGTCTCAACAGAATCAAAGGCCTTCTTTAAATCAAGGAATGTTAGGAAGAGCAGCATCTTGAAATCTCGCAAAACTTCAATGAGCTTGGTCACTGTGTGGATATGGTCGATTGTGCTGAATCCTTTACAGAACCTGGCTTGCTTATATGGTTGTCCTTCATATAGTGTTTTACCTATTCTATTCAGGATGACTCGAGTGAACAACTTATAGATGGTGCACAACAGGCAGATTGGGTGATAGTTACTGATGTTGTGAATGTCTTACATCTTATACAACGGGATGGTCTTGCCGGTTTTCCATTGGGATAGAACCTTGCATTCAGACAGGTAGCATGTGAAGAGCCCAGCCAGTGTATTGATGAGTACTGGCGGCAGATTCTTCAGGTATTCGGGTCTGACCTTGTCTGTACCAAGTGCTGTACGCGTCTTTACCGATGAAATGGTGTGTTGGATTTTGGAAGGGAGGATGTTGGGAACAACATATCCATCCTGCAGAATTTGGTATGTGGGCAGGTGGACGTGGCTGTCAAAGATATCTGAGTAGAAGTCGTGAATAATTCTCTCCATTGCCCTTCTGGAAGATGTGATAGATCCATCAGGACATCGGAGGGCAATCATCTTGGTCTTTTAGTTGGCTAAGGACAGGTGAGTGTTACAAATACTTTTCCCAGATTATGTCGCATTGGCCAACACTGCTGCTGTTCTCTCTTTGAGGTCTTCCTTTATCGCTTCTCTGTACAGCTTTGCGATCTCAGACATTAGCTTGTGGTTGCCTGAGACTTATGCTAAACCACGGTGGCAAATGAGGTCAAGAGTTTCCGAAGACAGGTGTCTGTTTTTGGCTTTCCCACTGTTGGCATTCTCCGAGCAGTCATGGAGGCGCTGAACTAGTTGATCGTATTCCTCATCGATGTTGTCAATGACAACATCTTCCCACGATGCCGCAATAGTGCCAAAGAGCTCCCAGTTGGTGGTCATTCTGGGAGTTCTCTTCTTAAGCTTTGCAGTCCTTTCTCCCCACTCTGTGTTAAGTAAATGGAAGAGACAATGGTCTTCCATGTGCATGGAAGAGACAATGGTCCAATCCCGTTTGGAATTTTGAGATCGGTCAGGCAAAACCTTTGATTTAATATGATGTGGTCAATTTCATTGTGGAACTGTCCACTGGGAGACTCCCATGACCAATATTTAGATCCAGTCTTCTGGAACTATGAGTTACCATGGATGGTCTTGGTCGACATGATGAACTCAGACAGTCTTTCACCCTGTTCATTCCATTCTAGGCCATAGGTCCCAATGTGGAGTTCTTCAAGCAACCTTCTTGGTCCTATCTTGGCATTAAAATCACCAGCAATGATCTTGTAGAAGGTGTGGTCCTCTTTATAGAACTTCTCCGTAGAATTTCTCAATTTCTCAAGAAATCGAAAAGTTATTTTAGCTTAACCATCTTAAATTTCTTATATTTATATTTAACTGAGGTCTTCTTTTGCTATGAGAAATACAGTGCATGCCTAAGCAAAAATCTGTAGCCTTTACAAGTATTCACTGAATACTACCATGTACACATACGTCTATGAATTTTGGTAAAGATTTAGAGTTTTCAAATTCTCTTCAATTTTGAGGGTTTCTTTAAAAGAGATGATCCAAAGTGATATTTTGTGGCTTCAGCTCTTGAATCTTATAAGGAGCCCTGTCTACACTCTCTTGGACACCATGTCCCCATCTTCATTAATCCTCTTAAGGACATCAGATGAGTTTGGGCTACTTTTAGGGGGACGCTTCTTGGCAGCATGGTAGGTACACCCTTACTTGCATTGGTTTTCTAACCTGTCTATAGGCCTGCCTGTGGGGACAAAAGGTGGGGTAAGAACAACAGGGAATGGAGGCACTTCAGGCTAACTAAATAAACAGTTTTAGCTTACCAAGCTACAGGAACTAAGTCAGAAGGAAACAGACACCAGATGATCTTATTCCAATGCAGTATATGCGGAAGGTAAAAAAAGCAAACATGACAGTGACTAATGGAAACAAACTCTTAGATTCTGATCACGGAAATTAGGTAACGAAGGAATGAATGAATGGTTAAAGGATCCAGTGACTGTGGTGTTGGTATGTTGGCACTTTGGTGTGGTAATATTATGCCCCTAAAATAAACATTGACATTCTTCCAAACCAATGCCAATTCAATATAAAAACATGTTAAAATTTTATTTTTTAGTAATTTATTTCAGGGGACTGGAGCGATAGTACAGTAGGTAGGGCATTATCCTTGCACATGGCTGACCTGAGTTTGATCCCTGGCATCCCATATGGTCCCCTGAGCACCTCCTGGAGTAATTCCTGAGTGTACAGCCAGGAGTAAGTGCTGATCACTGCCAATTGTGACCCCCCTCCAAGAAAACCCCCCCCCAAAAAAGGAAATTTATTTCACTTCTTGCTAATTAGGAAGGATAAATGAAATTCGGGATTTTTTTAGAATTTAAACATATTGGTAATAATAATTACAGATATTTCTAAAAGAAAATTAAGACAATTTTCTTAATAATATTTCTAAGAAATTAAGAAAACTAGAAAATTAAAGCATAAATACTCTCTCTGAGATGGATAAACAGTAAGGTGATCAATATAGGTGAAAAATAGGGAGGTAGAGTGATTAGCCAAAACTGAAAAATGGCACTAATGTTGCAGAATTTCAGGAATGATTTCAGGAAGTTAAGTACCATGTTCTATGTACTTAATGAAATGGTTTTTAGTGGGTAAAGTAGACATCATGAAAGAACAGATAGACAATGTAAAAAAGAAATAAAAATATTGGCAAAGATAAAAAATACAAATGCCAGGGATAAAACAAAATCTTAAAAGAAATGAAGCAAGATTTTAACTGTGCACAAGTGGGTATGCGACAAAGGGGAGTTAAGATAAAGAAGGAACCACTATGAAAATAATAGTTGGAAATGATCGTTCTGGACAAGAACTGAGTGCTGAAAGTGGGTAAAGGGATATACATGATAGTCTTTCAGAGCCTGTATTGAAACCCATAGTACTCAGAAAGGGGAGTCAGTGGAGGGACATATGTAGAGGGGGGAAGAGACCTCCAAAGAGACAGGCTGGGGGGGGGTGACAGCAGGAGGGAATCTAGGATCATGGGTGGTGGGAAATGTACACTGGTGAACAAATGGTTGTTGGAACATAGAATGACTAAAACCCCATCATGAACAACTTTGTAACTGTGAACCTCACAGTGATTCAATTAAAATATTAAAATAGAAAATAAAAAATAAAATGGTAATATCCCCGTTTGAAATAAAAACAAATGAAGCATCACTTTGATGGGTATATTGGTATATTAAACATAGCTGAGGACAAAATCGTAGAGGATCAATAAGAGTATCAATAGATTCCTTGAACACTGAGAAACATAGATAACAGATTTTTAGAAGAGAAGAATGGTTAAGAATTGAATAATTGTATGAGATATAAGATGTATAAAATGTACATAATAAAGGCACCAGTGTAAGAGGTGATTATCTTTACAGAAGAGAAAGAATGAAATTGGAACAGAACATGTATTTTAAATGATTCAAATTTTTCTCAAATTAATATCAGACATCAAACCCAGATCCAGAAATTTCAGAGAACAGGGTGAATTTTCAGAGAATTATAAATTGAACCCTGTCTTTGTACTACAGAAAATGTAAGATAACACCTTATCTATAGAGGAACAAAGACCTCTCATCCAACTTCTCAAAAATATTGGAATAAGAAGAGAGCCATCCTCATGTTCTGTCTCTTGAATTTGTGAGATTTATTCTGTATCTTCAAATGGTCTCTTCAAAATGTCTCTTTAAATTATAACTGTTAATTATTTTAAATATTATACTTGTTTTGTAAAGTTGGAAATGGTATAGTGGGGAAAATCCTGCTATAAATAGACTTGCTATTTTGTGGAAAAGGGAGTTTAATTTTAATGCAGTTTAAAATTATCTTTTAGTTTTCTTGAGAATATTATAATCTACATTATATTCAGAATTATATAGTTGTATTTCCAAGTATTTATGAATTTTAAAGTTATTTTGTTTTATTGACTTAATTTTAATTACATTGTGGCTTGAGCACATACTTTTTATGGTTTGTATTTTCAAAAAATTTTCAAATATATTTTATCCCTCTGATGTGGTCTATCTTTGAGATTTTACCAGATCAGTTTGAGAAAAAATATATATTCAATTCTTTCCATATGTTAATTGTATAAAATTCAAATAGATGAGAGTCAGAGAGATAGTGCAGGCATTGAGGTGCTTGTTTCAAATGTAGTTGATCTTTGTTTGATCCCCTGCTCATGATTCCTGCCCATATCCAGGTGCTTCTCTGGAAGCTCCTAACAACACCTGGGGTTCTGAGGTTATCTCCAACACTTCAGAGAGAGAATAACTTGGAAGGCCCCTAGACCTTTAAAGCACACTGGAACATGCCCTCCCTGTCTTCGCTCCTATAAGCCCCCCATCACCCAAAAAATGTCAATTAAATCAAAGGAGTAGGACAGTAGGAATCCGAAAGAACCTGGAGACAGTGGTGGAAGGTTGTTTGCACTCTGGTGAGGAGAGAAGAGTTGAAACATTGATTGCTCAAAGTAAATCATTAATACACATTACTGACATAAAAATTGGAATAATGCTAAAAAGAAAAAAAAGCTTCATGAACTCAATTCTGTAGGCTCACTCTCAGATTCTGTTATAGTTGGCTATATGTTTTCACTTTATTCTATGTTAAGAGTGAGATAATTCTGCATTTGTCCATCTTCCTTTCCCTTCAGTCATTATGATTCACTCTAATTCCATCAATGTAGCAGAACATTGCATGAAGTTACATTTTCTTAGAACAGTAAAATTCCATTGTGTACATATGCTATAATCTCTTTATCTAATAAACTGTTCTTGAAAGTATTTGTTTACACAAACTGACAAAGGGCTAACATTCAAGATATATAAACCTCTATAGACACACACACATACACACTCATCAAAAATAGGGAGAATAGTTGACCAATTTTTCCAAAGAAGACATGAGAAAGTGCTCTTCATCACTTACTATCAGCGAAGTGCCCCTCAAAACAATGAATTATCAGCTCAGATCAGTGAGATTAGCAAAAAATAGTAGAAACCATCAAAGCAATTGGGATAGGAAGAAAATGAAATTGACAACCATTCAGGGGGAAAGCCTTGTGACACAACCTCAATGGAAAAATGGGTGGAGATTTCTTAAAACATTAAGAACTGAACTTCCATCTGACCCACTGATTCCACTTGACACCTACCACAAGATTCCAAAAATGACATTTTAGAAAGATATGTTCACTCTTATGCTCATAACAATTCTATTCACAACAACCAAAATTTGTAGACAACACAAGTACCCGAGAGGCCAGATCTGTAGTACAGGAGCAAAGTTTCTTGCCCTGTTTATGGACAGTCAATGCCTGTTTGATCTTGTAGCCACACATGTTTCTCCTGATATTGAGAGTGATCCAAAACTCCCCCAAACAACAACTACAAGAACTACAACAAACTGCCCAAGAATAGGAGTGTGTGAACTATGATTTATATACAATGTATATGCATATACAAGTACATATATATTTACATACTCTCATCTCAACTGTTATCCATTATTGTTTTTATCTGTTCCATTCTTAGCAACTTTATTGCTGTTCCCTTATTGCTGATGAAAATGTATTGTGGTTAATTTTTGGTAAGTCTTTCTGTGCATATTAAAACTTGCATTATTATATCACAGCTGCTGGATATCCTGTTCTCCGCTGATTATATTTTTATCTATTACATTTTCATATTATTGCAACTGTGAGTTGGATTGTGCCTAATGTTTACTGCAGCTATAAATATTAGGATTATACTTCCTAGGGTATCCTTGTTTAATTTTTATCTACTATCAAGAATTCAATTTGGGTAGAACATGATGAAAATAAATATACTGCTGATATCAAAATAGGGAGTGAAACTTGCTGGTGCCAGAATGAGAAAAAACTTTTAGCCTGATGAGTGAGACCAATGTGATGTCAAAATAATTCACAGTACCTGCATGGATCATATATGTTTATATCTAGACTTTCAATGCCTAAAAATCTACAGATTTCCTTTGTATAATAAAATTTTGTTGATATGGTGGTAAAATCGAGTGATCTATAATATTAAATATAATCTTAGTCTTTTAGTGTCTCTAAATCTAGACATTGGCATCCACAGATATTTCTCCACTGATAGAACATCTCACGCTATGTGCAGTGCTAGACTGTCGAGTGCTTGTTAAGTCTTTGATATACTTTGATATCTCTTAAAAATATTCTTATGGAAAATGCTCTGACTATACTTCATAATAATAAATTTTCAATTCCTGCTAAAGCTTAAAATATTTTTACTGTAAGAACCTGATAAGGGTTGAAAAATCCTAGAAAACTGTAAAAGTTCCCATTGGATTGTAGCTACATTGTATCTCTTTCTTTTATTCAAGTTCACCTTCAGCCTCCACTGATGATTTGATATGCAAATTTATACAAACATAAGTGTTCTTTTTCTTTTTTTTTTATTTTTTAAGACAGATCCCAAATGGTGTGCAGGAGCCCCTGGGGCCACTCCCAGCAATACGTAACCTGGTCAGTTCACTGCTAGAACCTGAGGCTGTGGTGCTGTTCACTGATGAATCAGTGGGATTGGTGGGTGTGTGTGTGAGCACTAAGGTCACCAGGTCACCGGAGTCATGCTTCATAGCCAGCAGGGCCACAATAGGTGATACTGGAGGTGCTTGAAATTGAATACAGTGTTAACTAGCCTGTACTATCACTGGGTCTCTCAATTTTAAGGTTGTCTTATTTTTTTTTTTGGGGGGGGGAGAGGATAGGCACACCCAGCAGTGCGCAGAGCTTACTCATCCCTCTGAAGTCAGTGATCAATTCTGATGATTGCCCATATGGGGTTCGAGGGATCAAACGCCTGTCAGCTGCATGCAGAGCAAACTCCCTGCCCACTGTTCTATCTCTCCAGCCCCAAATTTCAGCATTCTCAATCAATTTGTGATTTTTTTTCCCTAGCTGCAGATTCATAGAACTAGGCTGTGACTTTGCAGAGTCACCTGCCTCATGTTAGTTTTTTGTCTTTGTTATTGTTATTGGTATTCAGGTATTCAGGGTTTACTCCCTACTCTGTGCTCAGAGAACTCTTCTGAGTGATTCATATGCAGTGCTGGGAACTGAGCCAGGACCATCCAAGTACACAGCACATGGTTTAAGACTTGTTCTAGCTCTCTGGCACTCAGAGTAGATTTTGATGTGGAATTTCAGCTGTATTTTCATTAGCCCAAGAAAATTCATTAGTCTTCAGTTAATCTGCTTTGCCTTACTGTAACAAGGGTGTGTGACTTTCAAACACTTTGCATATCAGAGAGGAAATTCTAACTTCTTATTTATCACAAACTTTATGAAATACCAAAATAAAAGTTAATTTAGACAATGAAACTTTGAGACAAGTAAGACCCATATAAAATCATAAAACCCATATAAAACCCATATAAAATCATTCATATGGGTTTTCCTATCTGTACTTTCACTTTTTGTAAATGTATATTATGTAAGGTTGCTTATATTTTATTTACTCCATCGCACAAACTTAAATGAATGTGCCATCATTTTTAATTGGCACTTTTCAACTGTAATTCTGGTAGATAAATTGAACATATTCTAACTCCATGAACATCATTAAACTCAATATTTCACTATTACAAATGACAAAGGATTAAAGTATAACATTAATTAAAAAAACACTGTCTAAGTAATTGATGTTAGAGTGATGTCCTAAAAAAATATCACGGAGCAAGAATTTTCAATATATTGTGACGTTTATATAATCTTTTAAACTGAAAATCTTTGTTTTTAGCAAAAATATGTGACAGAGTTTATTTATGATGTACATTCAAATGTGCAGCTGTTGCATAATTCTTTAGGTATGTGCACATAAAATAAATGAAAACAAACGCTTTCATTAACACAGCTGCTTATGATATTTAATTCAAATAATTGAACATTGGCTTCCAATAAACAAGAAACCTGGGAAATAAAATGGAAAAACTAATAACATACAAAAACATCTTTTATTTCACTGAAGAAATAAAAAGTAGGAGAAGCACTTCTTGTGTTCTAAGCACATCTAAAGAGTAGATACTAAAGACAAATAGCATAAATGCTAGCAGTAAAACAGTAATAAAGTTTTAGAAGTCTTTTTAGAAAATATCGTCACAAATACCAGTGTAACAAATGCCACAGTTCTTTATAGAGTTTCATGCTTTTCAGAGAATGACTTTATTTTAACAGACTTGGTGTTATACTTTTGGACAATAGACCTCAAGTTTGTTTTAAGACATCGTGAAGTTAAGAAATTTTAATTGCAAAGAAAAATTATTTTGGATTAAGAAAAATACCCCACAGTTTTGAGAAAGTATTATTTTATTACCATCCAGAAAAGATTAGGCCACCTATATATATTAATTGTAATGTGTCTAGTCCCTTGCCCATAGAAAGTCTTTATTTTTACTTAGAATTTTCCAGACAACATAAATGAGTTTTAAGAAACAAAGGAGAGACATATTCCCAATCCCTCAAAGTCTAACTATGTGCACATAGAAATATTATATAGAACATAACAGTGGAAATACAAATATATATCTTGTCTCAAAGCCCATATAAATAAGTAAACTTATCCTTGCTGCTTATATGAGCTGGAGCAATAGTGCAGCGGGTAGGGTGTTCGCCTTGCCCTGGTTTGATTCCTCCAGCCCTCTCGGAGAGCCTGGCAAGCTACTGAGGGTATCTCGCCCACAAGGTAGAGCCTGGCAAGCTCCCCATGGCATATTCACTATGCCAAAAACAGTAACGAGTCTCACAATGGAGACTTTACTGGTGCCCGCTTGAGCAAATCAATGAGCAATGGGATGACAGTGATACATTGATAGGTGCTACAGAAAAAAAGAGGTACCAAACCTAAAGTGAGAGTGAGCAATTCATTAGAATAATAATCCATGGCAAGTGCAAAACTGTAAAAAATTACAAAGGTGGCACGCTGGAGGGGGAGACGGTATGTGTTGTTGTTCTGTTGTCCACGGGCACTTGGGGCAGTTCTCTCTCACATGTGCCACTCGAGTTCAGTGTTCTTGAGCCGCTGTGTACAGACCAGATTGCTGTGTACAGACCGGATGGAGACGGATCCTCATTGTGCTCTGCTTCTGTGTGTGCCCCTGTGCTCTCTTCTGTCTGTCTCTCTGTCTCTGTATCTGTAGTCTCTCCTCTGGTCTCTTCCGACCTCTCTCTATCTCTGCTTCTGTCTTCTCTGTTCTTCTCCTGTGTCCTCTCGTGTGTCTTCCCCTCTGTCTCTTCTGTCTTCTTTCTTCTTCTGTCTCCCCCTTTTTTCCCCAATGTCTTAGTTAATATAGCAAATAACATAGGGTAGTAACACAAAGGTGGGTTGAACATTAACAAATCAGAACAAGACCATTTCTGGAGGAGATTAACAAAATCTCATCTAAAGAGATTACTAGGAGATCCTTTCAAGGGTGGGGTCCAAACAGGGGTGTGTCAGGGTGTGTCCCTTTCTTCCTTCCTCAGCTAGTAATCCACTTAAGTAGTTATAGTAAATTTACTTCTAATATTTCTAGCAATGTCATTCTGTATGAACACAGTAAGAGATATAAACTTAAAGTTTGGTTCTTTCTGAAGATATTCACTATATATTCCAGACCACAGTCCTTAGGCCAGGTTAGTCTTCCTAACCCCAGCAGAGTTCTAGTCTCGTTACTTTTGGATCATGACAGCATTTGTCTATGACCATGCTCTCAATTTATAGTTGAGTATTGTGGTGCTTCAGCCTGGCCCATTCCAATGCCAGGGTAGCTCACAGCTTGCCCTGGGTCCATTCTATCCCTCGTCAGGACCTTGCTTTTGGGGTCTAGGAACTAAGGGCAACCGAGTGGAGAAAGCAGATGTCCGGGAGTAAATATTATTGGAGTCAATCGGCTCCCAAGTTACAAAGCTTAACATTAACTGTCTTCCTGTGTCCATACAGAAAGGACATTGCTTTAAGGTAAACTAAGTTCCCTAATAAAAGGACAAACCCAGTGTTATCCTACACATAACCAGATTTTTAAACTTAAAATTTTAATTCCTGGGGACTGGAGCTGTAGCACAGTGGGTAGAGTGTTTTGCCTTGCATGCAGCCAACCCGGGTTCAATACCCAGTAACCCATATTCTCACCCGAGCACCACCAGAAGTAATTCCTGAATGCAGAGCCAGGAGAAATCCCTGAGCACCACCAGGGATGATCCAAAGACCAAAAGGAAAAAGGAAAAAAATTAATTCCTAGACAAAGCGAAGCATAAAATTCTCCATATCAAAACAGAAGAGACTCAAGTTTCCTACGAAAAACAAAGAACTAGAAGAGCAAACGGGTCTGGAGCCTTTTGGCTTATTTGCTAGAACTGCCATAAGACAACTGCCAAGCCAATAACTTAAAATAATAGGAAGCTACTTTCTCATAACTCTGGTAAATGATTGCATATGAAGTTTAGGAATCCAAAATCAAGGTATCAGTAGGAAACTGCTTCCTCCAAATACTTTATAAAATAATATTCTCTTTTCTTGAATTTTTTCCTAAAATAATCACCATTCCTTGACTTGTGTCTCCATTATTCAAACCTATGTATCCATTTTTACAGAACTTCATTTGTACAATAATTCTTTCTGTACTGTATCCTTTTCTTATACACCCGATTTTATGTCAATATTTTAAATTAATTGAATCTGTACAAACTTGAGTTTCAATTAAGTTTACACTATAAAGTTATGAACTGTCATTACTCTGGGAGGGTCAGTCTTTAATCCACAAGAGTTACTACATTAAGAATGCAATGAAGTAGGACATTCCCCCATTGATATTGAAAATCAAAATCAAATTTACAAAAATTTTAGATCACAGTCTACATTTTACTGAATTTTCATCATCTTGGAATATAAAACACTAAGACTAGGTAGTTGTATAAGATGTTAATCATGTGAAGAAACTTTTAACACCTTCTCATACAATAAGAAAAGTTTCTGCAATTCTTGAGGAAACACAAGTAATTTAAATTTGTCTACTGACTGTCACTAAATCTTTTCAAAGTACTGAATAAAGTTAATTTTATTTTAAAGGTTTCATTATTAGCTGCTTCAGTTCTTTGTGCAATATGAGTTATGAGTAATAAATTAAATTGTCTTTGAAACTTTCCTATTGCAATAACCAATTGAATGGCCTCAAAAAACCTCGGTTTTCTCACCAATAAAACCTAAGCCGATCATCTTAAAGCATTTTATTGGTACTCAGATTAATATGAGGACAACATAAAATAGTGAATTTGAAATTCTGTTGAAAACTTGAAAATGCTCTGATGCAGATAAATTCAAAAGATTAAGAGGTTTGTCTTATGTATAAGTATATAAATCATAAGTATATAAGTATATAAAGTATATCATAAGTATATAAAGAGTCTATGTGGGGCCAGAGCAGTAGCACAGTAGGTAGGGTGTTTGCCTTGCACGTGGCTGACCCGGGTTCAATCCCCGGCATCCCATATGGTCCCCCAAGCACTTCCAGGAGTAATTCCTGAGTGCAAAGCCAGGAGTAACCCCTGAGCATCGCTGGGTGTCACCCAAAAAGCAAAAAAAAAAAAGAGTCTATGTAATCAGGATTTAATGGTTAATAGAGTTTTTAAAATATGCTGAAGGAGTTGGAGAGAAAGTACAGCTTTTGACTTTGTAACCCATCAATTGAGCTTCTAGCTCTCATATAAACAAAGGAACAGAGAATTCTAATTAAAATTTCCTATGAAAGAATCCATGATTTTATTTTACTTTTTAAATATTTTAAAGTTCTTTTTTGAGTCACATGTGACAGTGCTCAGGGATAACTCCTTGTGGGGCTTGGGGGCTATATGGGTTTCCAGAAATTAAATCTGGGTAAGTCACAAATAAGGCAAGTGCCCTGACCACTGTACCATTGTTCTGGCTCAAGAACCCATGATTTTAAATGTCACTGTCACTGAACTCCCGTTCCTCATCCATTTGCTCAAGTGGGCACCAGTAATATCTCCATTGTCAGACTTGTTGTTACTGTTTTTGGCATATTGAATACGCCACCGGAGCTTGCCAGGCTCTGCTGTGGGGGTGGGATACTCTCGGTAGCTTGCTGGGCTCTCTGAGAGGAACGGAGGAATTGAACCCGGGTTGGCCACATGCAAGGCCCTACCTGCTGTACTAAAATTATATGATAAAAAAGACGTCAAGAACATATTTTCTGTTGAAGTACTATTGCATCGTAACATTATATAAGGTTACATGTGTACATTGTTAAAAACTAACTTGGGTAAAGCATACACTTTAACGACTAAGCTAAGAAGGTTCAAGTACCAGGATGCTATAAGCTAATGCTTAAAGATTCATGTTCAGGTTTATCCTTATCCTTGAGGTTAAGTCTGCAGTGGATTTCTTTGCTATCTTCATAGGTAGTTGCACTGATGTTAACTGTAAATTGTATATAGAAAAAGAAAATACACATTTATACTAATATTAGACTTTTAGATGGAAAGAAACAAAGTGTGAGCTCATGCATTCAATTCTCTTTTCTCTGCACAAGAAATCATTGCCACTGTTTCTCTTGGTGTTTAAAAAAATGTGTGCTTTATACTCATCTATGGTATATAGAATAACAGAGTGGGAGACTAACACCCAAGAACTGTAGAAATAAGTACCAGGAGGTTGACTCCATGGCTTCGAGGTTGGCCTCACGTTCCGGGGAAAGGTCAACTCAGAGAAGCGATCACCAACTACATTGTAGTCGAAGGCCATGTGGGGGAAGGGAGTTGCGGGCTGAATGAGGGCTAGAGACTGAGCACAGCGGCCACTCAACACCTTTATTGCAAACCACAACAGCTAATTAGAGAGAGAAAACAGAAGGGAATGCCCTGCCACAGTGGCAGGGTGGGGTGGGGGGGAGATGGGATTGGGGAGGGTGGGAGGGACACTGGGTTTACGGGTGGTGGAGAATGGGCACTGGTGAAGGGATGGGTTCCCAAACTTTGTATGAGGGAAGTATAAGCACAAAAGTGTATAAATCTGTAACTGTACCCTCACGGTGATTCTCTAATTAAAAATAAATAAATTTAAAAAAAAATGTGTGCTTTATAAACTTGTTTGCTATTAATGCTGTCTTTTAATTTATTATTATTATTATTATTTTATCCAGAGCCAGCAACATGAAAGGTAAGTGCCTTAATCCACAGACTATTTTTTAGGTCCTCTTAGTGTTATATTTACTGAAAATTTTATCTTTACTGCAAGTGTGGAACTCCAGTAAATTAAAAGAATATATTTCTAACACTGGGAAATGCCATGTGAGCTTTATTCACACAATGCAGTGGTCAAGTTAATTGCAGATTGAACTTTACTAGTAGGACCATCGTACTCATATCTTGATTTCAATAACCTACAGTGTGAATTTATTTGGATAGCTTTTAATTCATTCTCAATAATCAAGAGCAGACCATGAAATATGTCTGGAAATAATTGGACTTACATAAATCTGGAAGCATTTATCTTACATCTCTTCAGTAGGGTATATGACACACTTTTACACATATCACAACACTATTTTTCAGCCCATGAAACAACAAGCATGACTGACTCCAGTATTGTGCATTATGAAACTGAACTATTAAAATTAAATATGCAGACATTCCCCGTGATGCATCTGTGATATCAGAATGTTGGTTAAATTAATAGCTCTAATCACAGATGCAACATGAAGGGTTAAGTTCCTAACAAAACTTTTAGATATAAATTTCCCACTCAGTTACCTCTTACAAACATCTTCTCTAGACCTTCCTATCTGGTCTTCTTTCCCCATTTAGGTAGACTTCTCCTTTACACTTTGACAAACACTTCCAAAGAAAAAAGATGATTTGATATAGAAAGACGATTTGATATAGAAATTTTCTGTACTTTATCTCTTTACCTTTGTAAATTATTCGCTAAAGACTAGTTCAGTTTCATTTAGTAGCCAGATCTATATATCAGGACACAAAAATTGAACATAAAGATCTCATTCTTTTTATATTCATAGAATCTTACTACATTCCATTCATTGTACTACGTGTAAATATTAAAAGGTTGGAAGATAATTTCTGATTTTCTTTCAATGATGTAAGGAAAAGCCAGAGCATATATCTCTAAAACATGCAGAAGTGATAAAATTATAGTGTTTTACTAAAACCTGTAAAGAGGGTAGCACTGTAGCACTGTGGTCCCGTTGTTCATCAATTTGCTCAAGCGGGAACCACTAACATCTCCTTTGTGAGACTTGTTACTGTTTTTGGCATATTGAATAAAACAGGGGTAGTTTGCCAGGCTCTGACATGCAGGCAAGATGCTCTCGGTAGCTTGCCGGAATCTCTGAGAGGGATGGAGGAATCAAACCCAGGTTGGCCTCAAGTAAGGCAAACGACCCACCCACTATGCTATCGATCCATCCCTGAAAAGGGTGAAATATTAATTTTTAGATAGGTTAAAATAGAGACTATGAAAAACGATGAACTGTTCTTTGAATAATATATAGAGGACCCCAGACCTCAGAAACCAATGTAGATTCAGGTATTTGAGTACTTTCATTTGTGTGCCTGCTTGTTTTGATTTTGGACCTGGCAGTGCTCAGAGCTTGCTCCTGACTCTAGACTCAAGGATCTCTCCTAGTGCTGCACAAAGAACCATAGGTGATAAAGGGGACAAGACTGGGGTTGGCCACATTCAATAGAAGCCCTTAATGTTTGTAGTATCTCTCTGTCCACAGATTGAGTATTTTGAGGGAATATTATCAAATGAAACAGTGAAAAGCAGAACAAAAATATTCATGACAAGATGGAAGAAAAATTGGCACTCCCACTACCTTGAATAATTTTTATTTCAGCTATAAAAATAAATGATACTGGGCGGGAGTGATGGTACAATGGGTTAGGCGTTTGCTTTGTATGCAGCTGACCTGAGTTCAATTCCCGGCATCCCTTATGGTCCCCCAAGCACTGCTGTGAATGACTACTGAGCACAGAGCCAGGAGTAACACTTGAGCATCGCTGGGTGTGGCCCCAAAGCCTCACTGTCACTGTCACTGTCATCCCCGTTGTGCATTGATTCGCTCGAGCGGGAACCAGTAGTGTCACCATTGTGAGACTTGTTGTTACTGTTGTTGGCATATGGAATACGCCTCGGGTAGCTTGCCGGGCTCTGCTGTGGGCTGGAGTGATAGCACAGTGGGTAGGGCATTCACCTTTCACGTGGCCGACCCGGGTTCAATTCCTCTGCCCCTCTCGGAGAGCTCGGCAAGCTACCGAGAGTGTCTCGCCCGCCCGGCAGGGCCCTAAATCCTACATAAATAAATAAATAAAAATAAAATACTTTTAAAAATAAAGGCTAATAAAAATAAATAAATAAATAAAAGTAAACAAATAAACCATACTCGCAAGCATGCAGCTCAGCATTTCTGCTTATGCCTCTTTTAGTACTGTGTACGGCATTGAACAGGAGAATTCTTACATGCTAAAGATTTGTGCACTACTTTCAAAATCCAAAATGTATTTTGATTACTTGTGCTTTTTGTTTGTTTGATTTGGGGCCATACACAGCATTCCTCTGAGTTTACACCTGACACTGTGCTCAGGGATCATTTCTTTTTTTTTTTTTTTTTTTTTTACTGATGATATTTAAATTTGTAATCTAATTGTTTTTTTTTTAATTTTTTATTGTGGAAAGTTACAAAGTTACAAAGTTTTCAGGTTTAAATCTCAGTTATACAATGCTCGAATACCCATCCCTTCACCAGTGCTCATATTCCACCACCAAGAATTCAGGGATCATTTCTGCTGGTGCTGGGAGACCATATGGGGTACCAGGAATTGAACCTGGGTCAACAGCATGCAAGGCAGGTGTTCTACACACTGGACTATTGCTCTGGTCTACACTTGTACTATTATTATACTTGTATCACTTGTGTCACTTGTCATCCCATTGTTCATCAATTTGCTTGAGCGGGCGCCAGTAACATCTCCATTCATCCCTGCCGCATGCTAGTGTAGCTCAATGGCGTCTGCTTGTTCCAGGAACATAAAGAGCTCAAACGGTTCATTCAGGGTCTTGACAAAGAAGTCTGACCATCTCGTAGGTGGGTGCTCATGCCTTCTTTTGACGTCCCATGGAATCCACTCGGTAACAACTGTAGTCCAGTGATTATCTCTAAATTGCATTACGTGTCTGGCCCATCCGATTTTTGATGCCTTGGCAAACAAGACAGCGTCCCTGATTCTTGATCGTCAATGGACAGAACTCTGGATTCCTTCTCTCACTTGAGTGAAACATGATATTCCAAGCATAGCTCTTTCGATTTGTCTTTGGGATATCAGAATAGCGTTCTCATCCTATTTTCATAGGGCCCAGGTATCTGTGGCATATGTTAGTGCAGGAAGAACAGTGGAGTCGAAAACATGTGCCCAGAGCCAGAGGTTCTTCATCCTCTTAACCACTTCTTCGATGCTCTTGAAGGTGTTCCACACTGCTCTCTTCCTCCTGTGAAGGTCAGGTGCCAGGTTGTTCCTCATGTTGAGTTCTCTATCAAGAACACATTACTGCTGCATTTGGAGATTCTCATTCCATTGAGGGCAAATGGAACATCAGCAACTAGTCCTTTTCTCATGAACATTGTTTTCATGAGATTCAGCTGTAGTCCAACCTTTCCACACTCACGGTTGAAGTCTACCAGCATTCATGCCACTTGGCTGATATTTGGCGTTATGAGAACGATGGCATCAGCGAAGCGGAAGTGGTGTAGTTGCTGACTGTCTGTCTTCACTCCCATTCCTTCCCATTTCAGTCATCGCATGATGTTCTCGAAGGTGGCACTTAAGAGTTTCAGTGAAATGGTGTCGCCCTGCCAACCCCCTTTTTACGTTGATGATCACTTCTTTATAGAATGGTGAGATCCTGGTGGTGAATCCGTAATTCACTGTATCACTGTATCACTGTCATCCCGTTGCTCATCGACTTGCTCGAGTGGGCACCAGTAACATCTCCATTGTGAGACTTGTTGTTACTGTTTTTGGCATATCAAATATTCCACAGGTAGTTGCCAAGCTCTGCCATGTGCACGAGCTACTCTTGTTAGCTTGCCAGGCTCTCCAAGAGGGACAGAGGAATCAACCCAGGTCAGCTGTGTGCAAGGCAAATGCACAACCCACTGTGCTATTGATCCATTCCATAATTGTATTACTATATTATATAATTGTAATATATAATCATATTATTACCTATCATTATTATACTTAGGTATATTTATATTTAGCTTAGTCTTAATCGCTACTAGCTAAGAAATAAAAAATGTGATATTAAAATGAATGCACAAGTGCTAAAATAAATTAGAAAGTAATGAATCACACTGTAGCACTGTCCTGCCATTGTTCATTGATTTGCTCAAGCGGGCACCAGTAAGGCCTCCATTGTGAGACTTGTTGTTACTTGTTATAGAATATTCCACAGGTAGCTTGCCATGCTCTTCCATGTAGACGGGATACTCTCGGTAGCTTGCTGGGTAGTAATGAATAACTCAACTAAATAATCTTCCAATTTTGGGGGGGAGGTTGTTGTTATTTTGGCCTTTTGTGTCATAATCAGTGATGCTAAGTGGTTACATTTGGCTCTGCACTCATAACTTACTTCTGTTGGTGATCAGGGGATGATAAGGGATGCTGTGGATTGAATCTGGGTTGGCCGTGGGCAAGACAAATGCCCTACCTGTGGTACTGTCACACTATCCTCAAAATCTTGAAAATCTTTGAACACTAACCACAAGTTGGGAGGTGGTGATCTACACACTCTCTCCCAAATGTCAAAATACATATTACTTCCAAGGACATACCATTTGTTTCAATATTTTAAATATAGGTGTACAGAGTTTTAGAAAATTAAATCTGAGTGTTAGACACACTGTTCACGAATTGGATGACTTCGGGCAATCTAGCTTCTCTGAGTCTTCATTTTCTCCTCTGGAAATAAGAAAAACAGTACTTATCTTTTGGTGATTTTTGAGGGTTGAATGAGACCATAAGCCCTGTCCTTAGCATGTACTCAGTATACTATGAAGCATACACATTTGCATTATCTCTATATTACTTGACAAAGTGAGGTACCTATCTCCAGGACCCACTAACTTGCTTTTTTTTTATTTTTTTTAATTTTTTTTGCTTTTTGGGTCACACCCAGCGATGCTCAGGGGTAACTCCTGGCTTTGCACTCAGGAATTACTCCTGGCAGTGCTCGGGGGACCATATGGGATGCCGGGGATCGAACCCGGGTCGGCCGCGTGCAAGGCAAACACCCTACCCGCTGTGCTATCGCTCCGGCCCCACTAACTTGCTTTTAGATGACTTGTTACATGTTCTCTATCCCCTTCCTACTATGACTGCTCATAGTAGTTACATCTGACTCTTTAGATAAAGTCGAGAAAAGGAATATTTACTTTACTTAATATTCTATCAAGAGAAATTTATTGTTACTTAATATTCTGAATAGCTTTGTGTATTAAGCATAAAAAATGAGGAAACTGAGGTTCCACGCATTTAAGTACTTACAAAAGTCAAAGGCACACAACTGAAGATACTGGGAATTGGTCTATATGAGCAAACGCTCTTTCACATATCTTCAATGGTTTTTGATTGCCTTATGTTATGACTTTGAAGGAGATCTGAATTTACCATAAGGGAAGAAAGAAAACTAACAGCAAGTTCTGTTTCCTGAGCAGGTCTGTTCTGAAACACTATAGAAAGTAACTGTAGCACTGTAGCACTGTCCTCCCGTTGTTCATTGATTTGCTCAAGCGGGCACCAGTAACGTCTCCTTTGTGAGATTTGTTGTTACTGTTTTTGGCATATCAAATACACCACGGGTAGCTTGACAGACTCTGCTGCGTGGGCAGGGATACTCTCAGAGGAATTGAACTCGGGTCAGCTGCATGCGAGGCAAACAACTACCCGCTGTGCTATCGCTCTAGCCCCTAGAATGTAATAGTTCAAGTAAATAAGTCCTTTAAAGAAGAAAATGAGAATAGAGGCACTTTCCAGAAAACAACAAAACCTAACTGAGATAAAAAGTAATCTCTTCCTCTGCACATGCTTTCAAAGCAGTACTTTAGACATATCACCTTAAATGGAATAATTAGTGTAAGAGCTTCAACATTAGATATCACGTGATGGTGAGATTAATCTGATGTATTTAATAAAATGCCACCTTCTCTGTTAAACAGACGTCTGACAACTCTCTGACCACTATCTATTCCACAGGCCATTTAATTAAACACTGACATTAAGGAAATCTATTTTGGTTATTAAATCGAAAGATTCTGTTTAATTCAAATGGTTTACGCAGCAGTTTCTTGATGTCAAAATAATTCTTTCTGTGTTTAAGAGCGATCCTTAGTCATTTGGGCATTGGATTATGATTAAGGTACTATCAATTTCTCATTCTAAACTCACATTATTATTTTACTTCAATATTAAGTGTCATTGCACTTTACTTTTCATGATGCTTATTGCCACTGCCAAAAAATTCCTTTTAAGAGTCATGTGCAAATCAGGGCCCAAGAGTTAAGACAGTGGTTAGGGTGCTTGCTTTGAGAACAGCCAACCCAAGTTCAATCCTTCATTTACCCTAAGTCCCACCAGAAGTGATCCATGAGCACAAGTCAGGAGAAAGTCCTGAGAAAAATCAGTCCAAAAAACAAAATGTAAAATAATACTATTAGATAATATTTAATATTTCAGTTCACATTTAATTAAAATATATAATTTCATTTCAAAGTTAATTACATTTTTTGAATTTTTAATGAGATAAGGCTCACAGAAATTCATAATAGACTGAAAATAAGGCTAGAAAGTGTTAATTTATTTGGCATCTGATTTCTTTCCTTGAGTCTAAGAGATGCTTCACCCCAGGTTTCTAGCTGTATAAAAGTGTTCATTCATATCATATGTAATTAAATCTGGCTATTTCCTCTAAAACTATAAATTTTGGAAATACTTTAAAAAATTATAAACAACTATATACATTATTATTTTATTTCATAGCTACAGGAAGTGAACAGGAAAAAAGGGAAACTATTTATAAAATTCACACTGCATTTATGTTTAGACTATCTAAAGAATAGTCTTATATTCATTATCTGTGAATCATATGTTCTCTGCATGAAACTGCAACATAATATTTTCATGCTCATAATTTAATTTTATTGCATTTTAGTCTTTAAAATATTTCATAACTATATAAATTAAATCTTCATCTCTGGAGAGGAGAATATAAAAATGAATGTTATAATAATTTTTAAATATACAAAGTAAAAGAAACTTCAGAACTGGTGAAGTTATGGGACAACCAGACCAGAAGAAGTCTTGTCAAACCTTGAAGCAACTCCATGCTATCTTTGACATTTGGACCCCAATATAAAAAAAATATAGCAATCATCTCTCAAATGATAAAGTTGATTCACTGTAGAACTATATGTGAAATTTTTAATTATAAAGAATTGTATTCAAAACAAATGAATCATAATAAAATCAGTGTATATGCTAATTTAATAACCCTAAAATTACTCTCCATAAAGTTCAGAACTGTATAATATATTTCCATTTCAAAGTAATAAACTGACTAGCTAAAATGTCCAAAAAAAATTGCAGAATCACACATGAGCAATTTTCTTTCAGATGTTTTAATATTTTACATTCAAAGTTGTTTCATTTTAAACTATACTCCTTAACTGTTATTAGCAAACACTCATTAGAAAGGTTTAAAGGTTAAAGAAAAGTTTTACTTGATTAAGATAATTGAGGGCTAATGTGAGCAACTTTGTTCCAATGCCAGCATTCTTTTTGATGCCCTCCAAAGTATAGGATTTTATCTTCTGTGCCTTGTTCTTCAGGCCTGGAAAAAAATACAACTGGTTTTCCAACAAGGTATCCATTATGCTTTTTTCCATTTATAAAAATACTTATGGTCCTTCAGGTAGCATCTTCTAGAACAAATTTCCCTCCTTCCCCCAAGTGGGTCCCAGAGGGTACACCAGTACAGCTTCTTGTACTGGGACAGGAGATATGTGACATTCTTCATGGGATCACACCTTTATCTATAACATTTCAATTTTATTTTCCTCTTTCCCTTTTCCATATCACTAGATGTAAGTATTCTAATATTAGCAATGAATTTTAACATTAAAGTATTGTACCTGAGTCTTCTAAGGTATACCTTTATATGTACTTATTTTTTAAGAAATTAATCAGCAGTGTTTATACTTTTGGACCACACCCTGTAGTGTTCAGAACTTACTCCTAGCTCTGTATTATCACTTCTGGTGGTTCTGGGGGACCATATGCAGTGCTAGGGATTGAATCAGGTTTGGCCACATCCAACCTTATCTCTTATTTTATCTCTCTTGCCCCTGGAATATGAATGTTTTAATAGATCATACCTTTTTCACAGAACCTGCTTGAAATCAACCACAAAAATTTTCAATAGCAGGTTGCTTAAATCTAGTGATATAGTTAGTAGTCAAGAAGAGTAATGCCTAATCCGTATTCAGAGTGTAAATGGCATATTCAATGATTACTTCTTTCTCATTAAGAATATGTTCAATTATGCCACAGATAGAACACTGTTTGGCTTAATGAGGAATTAAAATGAGTAGAATTAGATTTTGACTAGAATCTCATGGGCCTTAACAGATTGATTAACGTGGGTGTGGAAATTTTATTTATTTATAGTTCTAATCAAGACTCTTCATTCTTAGGAAATTTAAGAAAGATTAAATCACAGATTTTATTTAAATGACTTGCTAGTTGTTTCAACTTTTTTCTTCTTTCTCACAAATAATGTCTACTAAAGATATAAGTCGATTCTTATTGTTAAAACACACTTTATTGTTTAATTTTATAATTAATAAAAGTACAGCATTAATAAAATGTATCAATGCTTATAATTTTCTAGAAACTGTTTATTAATTTAATGTATTTCTCTTGGGAAATATTTCATAGCTTATGAAGTAAGCATTTCTAATACATTTACAGGGCAGTTAGCTTAGTGAGAACTCAAAGAAATATTGTTTAAAGTTACAGAGTACTTTGCAGAATTTTAATATGATGTCAAGTATCCTCATTCTTCTGTGTAAATGCCCTGTGTGATACCTGGATCTATAACTGTGATGAAGTTCATATTTACTACTGGAATTAGGTAATGTCATTTAGCACAGTTAATTTTAATAAAGAAAGATTTTCTTTAGTGGTACTGGCCTAATAATGAGAGCCCAGGGGGAAAAAAAATGATTGTTGTCGTCCTGAAAGCAAGTATTCAAAGTCAGAGATTCAAAGCATCGCAGGGGACAAGAGATAGTACAGTGGGTAGGTGCGATTCTAGCCAATTTGGGTTGGATCCCTGGCACCTCAGAGCCCACCATGAGTGGTCCTTGAGGCAAAGAGTAAGCCCTGATCACTTCCAGCTGTGTCCCCAAAACAAAAACACAAAGCATGAAAGATGTTTTGTAGGAAAGAAAGCCTACGGTTTCAAGACATAAAGGGTCAGTGCGATGGGTCATAAGAGAGGTCTTCATGAATGAAGTAGAACCCACAACAATCAGCAAGTAATTGAGGACCTCAGTCCTACAACCACAAGGATCCCAGGTGTGCCAAGAATCTACGTTAACTTGAAAAGTGGGTTATTTGATAGAACTTTCTGACAACACATATAGCCAGCACTCCAATTTCAGGATCTGAATGGAGAATGAGTTGTGCTAGAACTAGAATTCTTTCATTTAGAACTTTGAACTACTTGTTAAAGGATTTTTGACAGTACTATGTGTGTGGTAATTATTTTTTGTAAATATGGGAATTTGAAAAGAAAAGTAATATACAGTATAAGTCAGAATTTATTTATAGTAAACTTTTTTTGACTTTTGGATCATACCTGGCAGTGCTGAGAGCTGACTCCTGGCTCTGTGCTTAGGGATACTCCTGGCAGGCTTAGGGGACTATACAGGGTGCCAAGAATCGAAGCTGGTTTGGCCACGTACAAGGCAACTATTGTACTATCTCTCCACCCATTATTTACATCAGTATTTGTTAACTCTTTCAGCATATCTACCCTACTTCTCTAATAAATTTAAACACTGTCACTGTCATCCCGTTGCTCATCGATTTGTTTGAGCGGGCACCAGTAATGTCTCTTATTGAGAGACGTATTGTTATTGTTTTTGGCTGGAGCCATAGCACAGTGGTTGGGCATTTGCCTTTTACGCGGCCGACCCGAGTTCGATTCCTCCACCCCTCTCAGAGAGCCCGGCAAGCTACCGAGAGTATGGAGCCCATGCGGCAAAGCCTGTGTCCATACAAAAATAACTAATATCCATCAATATCATCATTATCATCCCGTTGATTATCAATTTTCTCGAGCCATGCTGCATCCTCCATGGCCAACTTGAACCTTGGCCGGAGAGAGGGAATGAGAGCTGAAATGGGCTAGGGAGGACTACATGCAATGTACGGCATACAGTGAGTTTATTATAATCCAAGCTGGTTTATATAGTATTATTTTAGCAATGATCAGCAGGTTACATAAGCTGCATAAACAATATTATTCAAACTGTGCAAGTGACTTAATTTTTGCCAACATTACTTGGTTTTTCAGTTCCTTCTTGTTTTTCGGTTCCTTATCTCAGCCCTGAGAAACAAGGAATGGAGATGTGGCCTTGGGTCTGGCCAAGGCAGATATGAGCCAGTCCTCCCCTCAGCCTCACCTCAAGTCCAGCTGCCAGAGCATGGTGGCCCTTCAGCTTTCCTCTGGAGACAGGTCGTCAGAGCATGGTGGCCCTTTGGCCGCCTGTCAAGGCCTGCTGTCAGGAAATGGCTCGCTCTCACACCAAGTTTCTCCACAACCGTCCCTGTTTACAAGAACAGAGGCAGGGGGTGCCTAGGCCCATGCCCAACAGAGTGGTCTCAGTAACGTCTCCATTTGTCCTTGCCCTGAGATTTCAGCAGCCTCTCTTTACTTGTCCTTCCCAATGGTGCTGCATTAGAGGCTCTTTCAGGGAGAGGGGAATGAGACCCATCATTGTTACTTGTTTTGGCAAATGAATATGCCACGAGGAGCTTGCCAGTTTCTCCATGCGGGCAGGAAACTCTCAGTAGGTTGTCAGGTTCTTCGAGAGGGAGAACTAGGCTATAAGATGTCCGGTTGCTTAGGCACCTGACTGTCTTCACTGGTGCCCCTCAGATAGGGTGGGTTGAGTTTCCCTCCTTGCCCCAAACAGAGCCCCAGCAGTCAAAGACCTCCAGAACCCAGCCACAGCCATGCTCAAAGCCCCTCTTCACACTTTTGGACAAGCCCCATGCAGGTAAGAACTGGCAGAAGAAGCCAGGTGTGAGGGACCCGGGGCTGAGATCTCCAAGCGTGCTCAGATCAGGACTGGGCCTCTTCCACCCAAACTCCCCATTTTCCAGTAGCTAGGCGGTCACACCCAGAAGCTGCCTCAGGAGCCGTGTAGTGTAATCCCATCGAAGACCAACATCCAACTAATATTAAGATGTCAATTAAGCTGTTAGAAGAGGAATACCCCCTAGGTGGTGTCTCTGCCCTTGAGCCTGAGGGACAGTCAGGAAGGGCTTTCTTATATTGATTTTGCTACCTGAGAGATGTAGCATTGGCCCAGAGTTCAGGATTGGGAGAGAGAGCAGGGAGCGAGCAAGATGGCGCCCAGAGAGATGAGTGGGAGAGACAGGAGGAGATGGGAATGAGGGACAGTGTGAGGCTAGAATGGGGGCTCAGAGAGACTGGCACTGGCACTTGGGGAAAATGGAATAAACAGCAACTGATCAACAAACTGTCTTGGCCCTCATTTCCTCCTCCATCTGCCCCATGCCACCAGCCGCCCCTGCTGGGCAAGCGACCTGAGACCACCCAAACGAAAGCAGCAAGAAGGAGAGCAGTTGAGGCCACCCCTGGCCGCCAGGAGATAATACAGCACTTAATCTTTTCTTATTTGTCCTCGTTTCTTTTTATTCCCTTACATCTGATCTTCCTCCATACTTTCTCTTTTCCTTAACTACATTAGTTCAGTCATCAGTGTATACACTGACTTGTCTTTTTATTTTATTTCAGTTTTTCATAAATTATACTGCTTTATATAACACACATTAGGGAAATCATCCAACTTTCTGGCTTGTTTTGCTTTCTATAATCCACCAGCTTCCTGTACTTTGTTGCAAATGGAAAATTTTACTTTTTGTAGCTGAACAGTATTGAACTGTTAAACATACCTATATTTCTTATTCAATCATGTATCTGTGGAATCTTCAGTTGCTTGCATAGTTTAGTTATTTAAAAAAAAATACTCCAGGGCCTGAAAGATAGTATAGTGGCTAGGGCACTTACACACACAGCTAACCCTAGTTTGATCCACAGCATCCCATATGGTCCCATGAACCTGCCCAAAGTAACGCCTAAGTACAGATTCAGGAGCCATCCCTGAGCACCACTGGGTGTGGCCCCCAAATGAAAAAAACAAACAAACCTGCTTTAATTGGTGTGGTTAAAACCCATTGATATAGTGTCTGTCTACTGCATATTCTTCCAATATGAAGAAAGAGGAATTAGGATCACTGAGTCATACGGAGTTACATATTACTTTCTTGAGAAAACTCCATTGCCTTAAGAATGGAGGTTTTTTTTTTTTCCAAAAGTGCTTACAGCAAGTTTTTATCACCTCAAAAAGTACAAGAAAGTTTTCCTTTTCACTTTGCCTATTTGGTACCTGTTGCTGTTTTGGAGGCAAGACATCCTCACGTGTGCCTCTCACTGTCTCACTGTAGTCTTAGCATTTCTTTGATGATCCGTGTAGAAGAGTATTGTTCATATGCCAAATTATATGTACACTTTTTCTTTGGAGTAGGGCATGCCCAAATTTTCTGCCCATTATTTTATTGGGTTTTTATCGTTTTTTGTTGTTAAGGTGCATTAGTTCTTTATAAATATCATTTATTAATCCTATATCAAATCTAATGTATTTCTTCAGTATAGTCTTTCCTTTCCATTGGCTTTTCTCTTTTGCAGTAAAAGAACATAAAATTTTAATTCAATATAGTCCTAATTGTTTACCTTTATTTTATTCCTCTTGCTGTTAGAAATGTTTTGACATAAATATACTTAATGCAAATTTCATAGACTATTTCAACTGTTATCGTCTATGTATTTTATGATTTTAAACTTTTACATCAAAACTTGGATTATCTCATAAAATTCCCTTATACCTTCTATAACTTGTGCTTAAAAGTACTCATATAACCTTATGAGGGTTTCCTTGTCTTTATATTCCTCTAATTGCATGCACTCTGATCTTACTTTCAACTTATAACATTTTAGCTAGAGTATGTCTTTGAATATATATTTTTAAATTTATTTTGTCAAGAATTATTAGGCACTTTTATATTTGGTTATATAATTCCTTGTTGGAATCAGGAAATCCTTAACTATCACTTTTTCAAAAAAACTCCTTCTCTTATTCTCCTTAAAATAATGCAGATATTATTCCTCTATGTGTTTTTTAGGATTCCTATACTTGATATAAGAGGCGGTGGGTGAGAGCCCTCCCCGCCCCAAGGGACCCAGCCCCTGCAGCCGACTTCCACTACCCAACTGCTGCCAAGCTCCAGGCTGCTTTCTACACCTCCAGCCGAGCCTTACACATGAGGGAAGTCCCACAGAAGCCAGGTAATGCGGAACTGAACTTTGTGACCTTGGACTCTGGGCTCACAGAGATCCCAGATCCCCTGCCTGCTTCCTGCAGTCTCTAGAGGTTCAGGGGTCACACCCATAAACCACGTCCTGCCTTAGCCAGTTAATCTCATCAGCCACCCTCCAGAACTCATGGCTGCTTTTCCTAGAAGGGAGCATAAAATGAGAGCCTCATAACCATGCCACCGGACTCCGTACCAGGCTGTTTTCATTTGGGGCACCCCAAAGGGGGTTGGATGAGAGCCCTCCCTGCCCCAAGGGACCCAGTCCCAGCAGCTGACCACCACTACCCAACCACCATTCTCCAGGCCACTTTTTACACACTCGGACTGAGCCTCACACATGAGTGAACATATTCCTGGACACATCATCATACAGAAAACTAAATATATGTGTGCCTCTCGGAGAGCCCGGCAAGCTACCAAGAGTATCCTGCCCACATGGCAGAGCCTGACATGCTCCCCATGATGTATTTGATATGCCAAAAACAGAAACAGTAACAGGTCTCATTCCCCTGTCCCTGAATGAAACTTCCAATCCTTGGGAAAGACAAGTAAGGAGAGGCTGCCAAAATGCTAAAATATTAGGGCTGGGATGAATGGAGACGTTACTGACCCGCTCAGAGTAAACTGATGAACAACGAGATGACAGGGATACAGTGATACAGTGATACTCAATATGTTCTCTTGGGATTCTTATACTGCCAGAACTTATTTGCTATTGCTGTGTATTTCACAAACTTTCTAATCGACTATTTTTTTTCTTCCTGATCACCTTTTACTCGTAGCTTGGGGACCATACCTGGCCATACTCAGGGACTACTCCTAGAATTGTGCTTTGGTGTCATTCCTGGTGGTCCTCAGGGGCCAGGTGGTGGCAGCAATTGATTGATCCTAGTGTCCTGGATGCAGAGCACTTGTTCAGCAATTTGATCTATTATCTATCTGGTTCAGTGGTGACTTCTCTGTACCCAGGGCCCCACACAAGCAAGGCAAATGCTCTTCAAGCTATAAGCCCCACTCCACTTCCTGTTCATACTAAGCTCCTCTATTTGGTTAGCTATTACAGTTTTAAGTTCATTTTTGTTTGAAGTTGTCTGTAGTTTATATCTTTAAAATACACATTGTCCACTGTTTGTCTATTTTAATTTAATATTGGTGTGGCTTATATTTTGGGGGTGGGGGTTAGTGGTCCCCGAACTAGTAGTATTCAGCTATTCCTGGCAGTATTTTGATGAACAAATGGGTTGTATTTTCCAATGCTCAGGCCCAGGGATGTGAAGTTACTTGACAGTTCCAGGTCACCTGGACCATGCTGACCATTCTTGGGAGGTACTAGGGTCTCACAAAATAGTATTTAGGGACTGCAGGGGCTGTACCAGATTATACTCACTGGCCCATGTAGAGACAAGTTACCTAACCAGTGTCCTGTATTTTCAATGCAGTGATGTCTGTGGTTAACTCCCCACCCCTTATACTGACATTCCTTTATAATAACTAGTACCACATTTTGTTTTGCTTTTGCATTTGTGGTGAATTCCTCTATTTGCTCATTTTGTTAAATATTCTAAATTAATTCCTATATATGTGGCCATATTTCATTGGCTTTCTCTGAAGTTATCATCTGATTTTTAGGATGTAATCTGAAAATATTTATCCACGATTTGATAGTGTATGCTGCTGTATATACCAACAGTCCTGGACCTCGCTAGAAAATTGGGCCTCTAATTCCAAAAGCAGGCAGTAGAGACAGAGGAGAGTGATATTCTTAAAGGGTACCATAAATCCAATCCATCCAGAAGACCACTAAGCTTTGAGTTCTGGGGACAAAAACCAGTCAATGTTTCCTATATGCAAGTTAAGCCATCTGTGCTCTTCCAATTGCTCCAGTATATCAGTAACCCTTCCAGAACAGTCTTGTCCTAACACATATGTTTTTCTGCCCACTTTTTCTGAGGAGTACAGTTCAGTAGGAATATTCATCTAGAAGCAGTTGCTTTGACATTTGGTCAAGAATTTCGCTCAATAACATTTATGGGTAAACACATTAAGAATAACTTTAAAAGTCTATAGGTGTTGTCCCTATTTCCAGTGCTGTAAACTCTCATTTGAGGCAAAAAAAAAAATACTACAGGTGAGCACAATCCCAGTACTCGTTCCTCAAGAGAACCAAAGAGCATCTTCACAACCCATAGGACAAAGCAGAGGAGCTGGTCATTTAAGGAGGCAAACAGTTGTACCTCAATGACATTCCCCACAAGTTCTATAATCATGTCCCATCCAGACTTGAAATCGCTCTGGCTGGACAGACATTGGTTAAGTTGCCAGTTGCACCTTGTTCATGGCCATCCATGCAGGCAGTCATAGGAACTGTCTCATATGGAGGAACTGCAACAGCAGGGATGTAGGCTGTCTAGCCCTTCTGTCCTGGCTCCCGGGAGGGATACTTAACACTGTTCACTATCGGCTTCCCTAGCCATCAACCTTGAAATCTGTTTCCCAGTGTGCACTGCTCTCTCAGTTGCACCCAACCAAGTTGAAAGCCCCCTTTCTCTGGTAAGGTCTGGCATATTGGAGGCACACAACTTATTTACAGTAGTTTGCTTTCTGTCTTCAATGAAAACCCATATTTTATTGATGAAATTATTGTCTGGAATAATCAGAGAGTAATTTTGCAAGAAGTTGTTAGATTTATAATGTCTAACCTTATATTCCCTAAACCAGCAGTTCTCTTTTCAGACATTAAAAGGCTTTATACACAGAGGCCTGTATTTTCTGTTGCTGTACTATTATTTGCTAGAACAAAATATTGAAAGCAACGTCAATGTCCGTGAAAATTCAGGATAATTGTGGTGTATACAACCAATGTCTATAGTCTCATTAAATGAGTGAAATTAGAACTTGAACAAAGGAAAGAATTACAATTCAAACAGTATATGTACTATTATGGGTAAATCTAAAGAAAAGTGTTAGAGAGAAATTCAAATTGTGGTTATGTACAGAGTCACTGGTACTGTTTTTTTAAAAACAGATGAAAATTAATTTATCAGTATTTTTTTTCTATCAAAACCACCTCTTCTACCTCTATTTTAAGTTCTATTAGATTCGCTCTGGCATCTCACCATTTTTCACTATGAAGTCATTGCTCTCAATCTGTTTATTTTGATCCAGTCCTATATTTTGCTTTATTGATCATTTAATTAAAAATATGGGTGTGGGGCCGGAGCAATAGCACAACGGGTAGGGTGTTTGCCTTGCACGAGGCCGACACGGGTTCAATCCCTAGCATTCCATATGGTCCCCCCAAGCACGGCCAGGAGTAATTCCTAAGTGCAAAGCCAGGAGTGACCCCTGAGCATTGCTTGGTGTGACCCAAAAAGCAAAGAAACAAATATATATACATGGGGAAAGGTGGGTCTGTTATATTACTCATCCACTGTTTTACATAGTCACCCCTTACATTTTTAGTAACAATGTTGCTTTGTAACAGAAATCTCAACCCTGAACTTTCTTTTTAGACTTGGCTGTGTTATCTCACTCCTTTCTGACCTTCATGTTTGCTGAGGAGGATGGTAATCTTACTGGGTATCTCTGAACATGACAAATTATATTTTTCTTAGCCATTCTAAATTCTTTTTCTTTTTCTTTTCTTTTTCTCTTTGGGTCATACCTAGAGATGCTCAGGTGTTACTCCTTGCTCTGTACTCAGGAATTATTCCTGGTGTTGCTTGGGGGACCATAAGGGATGCTGGGTATCGAACCCAGGTCGACCACAGGGAAGGCAAATGCCCTCCCTGCTGTAGTATTACTCTGACCTCAATTATTTTTATCATTTCATTGCTTGCTGTAATAAATTTACACATAAATTTGCTTTTCTCTTTTTAAGTAACTTTGATTTTCTTGAATATGTACTTTTTTTTAATTTGAAAATATTTTGACATTGTCAAATAATTTCTATATTTTTACTGGGGGTTAAATTTTGCTCTTTTACTTTTCTTCTTATTCTCTCTTTGTTAATATTGATAGTCTTGATAGAGCCTCTATAAAGTGCATTTCCCCTTTTTTTACCTTACTATTCAGTTTAGATAATCTCAGTTGAACTACCATTGGATTTTCAAACATGCTAGTGAAAGCTGTACAAATATGTTTGTATATATTAGTAAATCTTATCTTTGTTTAAATACTTTTTGAAGAAAATAAAAATTTCCTTTATTGTTTTTAGAAAGATTTTCTCTAATTCTTTGTATTGTAGTTGATTTAAATTCTTTGTCTAGTAAGTACAAGACCAGTTCCCTTAGTTTCTACTAAATGCTACTCCACCCAAACTAATCTTTGACATGTGTAGATTTATATTTTTGCATTGTCTCCTGGCTCATTATTTTATATGTGAAAAATAAACACTTAAGAAAGTACAATTTGGCAACTATCTCTATATATATTTATATATATACAAAAAACACATGTAATATATGCAAAAATATATATTTACAAAATATATATGTTATATATAATTATATTCCATATATATTTATTATCACCCATTGAGGTTTATTGAGAATGGGGTTTTTCTCCTTTGTTTCTGCTAAATTCCCTGTTTGTTTGTTTTCTCCCCGATGTTTGCATAAACTGTGTGATGGGGGAACTAGACCATTCTTTGTGTTTAATATTGCCAGATGGGACTATATAACCTATGTTAATAAATCTGGGCCACGAGGGTGTGAGGGTGGTAGCAGAACATTATTCTGTAATCTGAGTATAAAAAGATGTGTTTTCCAGCACATACTTGGTCACTAATAAGCCATTAACTGAATCAAGATAGAGGAGGAGGAGATCATACTCAATATAAGCAACACTAAAAATTAAATTATGAACCATGAGCATTATTTAAGGAAGACTGAGCAAGCTTAGAAGACATTTTCACTAATGAGTCAACTAAAAATCAAGGAGGTAATTAAAAGAGCCAACCATTTCCATTAGATTCTAAGAACTATAATTTGAGATGCACAGATAAAGATAGAAAAATCTAAAATATTCCGCTAAATGGATAAAGTCAGGTTTTATGGGAAGACAAGAGTGGTGAGGGGCTGAAGAGATAGCACAACGGGCAGGGCATTTGTCTTGCATGCAGCTGACCTGGATTCTGTCCCCAGTATCCCATAAGGTCCCTTGAGCACCTCCAGGAGTAATTCCTGATTGCAGAGCCAGGAATAACCCCTGAGCATTTCCAGTTGTGACCCAAAAAGCCAAAAGTGGGGTGGGGGGGAGAGAGAGATAAAGAGAGACAGAGACAGAGAGAGAGAGAAAGAGAGAGAGAGAGAGAGAGAGAGAGAGAGAGAGAGAGAGAGAGAGATGAGAAAAATAGGTGATTAGTATTGAGGCATCAAGTATTTATGGTAATACATAAGTGGTTGCTGAAAGATGAAAAGGTATCTTTAAGAACTAATGAATTCTGTTTTTAATGTAGGGACACTGCAAGAACTGATGACTCTGATCATGATTTCTTAATTTTGCTGGAAATTTGACCAGCTCAAATGATTTTTGGCTAGTCTAAAACTCTCTTTGTCTAGTCCCAAAAGTCTTTGACCCATTTCAAAGAAACAGGTAATGCAGTACATCTATAATGTCATCCTAAGTATATCATTTAGTCTACAGATTGTCTTTTTTAAAAAAAAAAAATTGTTTTGTTTTGTTTTTGGGTCACACCCAGCAATGCACAGGGGTTACTCCTGGCTCAATCACTCAGGAATCACTCCTGGCAGTGCTCGGAAGACTGTATGGGATGCTGGGAATTGAACCCGGATCGGGGCCGCGTGTAAGGCAAACGCCCTACCCTTTGTGCTATTGCTCCAGCCCCCAGATTGTCTTTTAAGACTTTTTATGCACATTTGACAAAGTTATTATTAGTAGGGTTCATAAAGGAGACATGCCCTCCATCGGAGTGTCCTCTTTCTTTCATTACTGTCCCATTTTCCCTTTTCATCTCCCTCTTGCCCTCCACGCACTAACTTCCTCGTCAAGACAGTTCTAAATTTCTGTTGCCTTTGAACATTTGTTATTCACAACCATGATTCTTTATATCCTGCTTATGTATATATCAGCACTACTCAAAAAAACTGAGATATGGACTTAACCCAATAATCCTTGGCTTTAAGAAAAAAAATAAAGTCATACAGTTTGTTGCATTGTGGATAGACCTGGAGAGTATCATGCTAAGTGAAGTTAGAAAAGGGACAGATACAGAATAATACATTTCAATTTTGATTGATAGCTAACATATGAATTTCTGATCTCCACATTCTGTTGTTTTCTCTCATTGCATACATGGAATAGAAAAAAATAATCCTCTATTCTTTTCATTTCTCAGTGTAGACTGTCACAACCTCTTAGAGTAATAGATAAATAAGAGAAAACAAATAAAATGTAATAAAAGCCAATCAGTCTCTTATCAATTAGCAAAGAGAACCAAAAGAAGAGAATAACTAAAACTGGCAAAAGCTACAATAAATCCGATCATCAAGTAGCACTGCCAGGACTTATCTCTGAACACTGGACATGCTACAAGAAACTGAATAATATAATAACAATAATAATAATAATAATAATAATAAAAACAAAAAAACAACATCAAATATTGGCAGAGGGAGGAGATGCAGCATTAAAGGAAGATTAACAGTAAAGAAGGGTAAGTAAAACCATGGCTGTCATGCAGATTTATTTTCAACCTTGTCTGCTGATTAGAATTTGCAGTTTTGCTCTTCTCCCACTTTCTAGAACAAAGACCTCTAGATGCCTTTACAAATGGAAATTTCCCTTATAAATGTAAATTTCCTTACAAAAGGGGTAACTGGTTACTTGGTTTTGCAAGCTTTTCCTTTGTCATCTTAAAAAACAATGGTGCTAAAATAAGTTAGGCCAAAGAATCAAATTTTGAAATGGTGCACTTTACTATTTTTAAAATATATATATGTATATGTATATATATATATACATATAGTTCTGTAAACTTCTTATAAGTGGTTTTTTATTATATAATTTTAAACTATGACTAGAAAATACCATTCTTATACCTTAAATTTTGGTATTATTTTCAATCTAGTTTTGCTGACGAATCTAGGATTCTGTGGGAAATTACCTACTGTTGTGGAAGAACTGTGTTTTGCAAAGATAAATGTTGACATTTAGCCTTCAGTACCTGTGAATGTGACCTTATCTGAACAAAAGGTCTTTGATGATTAAAGCAAGATTAGGCTCTCCTTTAATTAGGGTGGGCTCTGATTTAATAGCAGTGGTGTGTGTCCTTAAAGACCATGTTTGTATGCACACACAAGCAAGCCTGCATTTGCATACACACATTCAGACACTAAAGGTGAGGAAGACACAAAAGGAGGAGCAGAGGAAAGAAATCCAGGGGAAAACAGGTAGAAGCTGGAATAATTAGTTTATGAGTAAATGAAGTGAAGTGTATCCCTTTTAACCTGGAGAGAGTCTGGAGCTGAAGAGATGGCAGCGTTGCTCAGATCTGACTTTGATCCTCTCGACACCCTATCTATGACAGGATACATGTATGTTGTTGGAAATTACCCATTTGTGTTTCCTTGTAGCATAATACCTGTTAGGGCAGGACTGCCCTGGGTGGGGCCAAAGACAATGAAAACCGTGTATTTTCCACTCAGGCCTCTGCTATCTGCTTGCTCCAGATGGAATGTGTAGACTCCTGAGCTACGACTATATAAGGGTATAATCTAAACAGATAGCCTCCCGGCCTGGGCTCAGCCCTCGGACCCGTGCAGGTGCTTATGCAATTGTGACCTGTAAATCTATAGGCTGGAGAAGCAGATGGGCCTAACGGGATTGGAGAGAGGGAGAGGCATGTTGAATTATGAATTCATTGGCTAGGGAATGCGCAGGCTTTCACGCTTTCGCCATAGCGGCTGACCTGGGTCTATATAAGTAACCCCTGCAACCTGGGTGGGGCCTTGCCTCGAACATGGGACCTGTGTGTCGCTGTGTGCGTGTGCACGACCCTGGCTGGCCAGCGTAATAAACTACCCACTTGCTGACTGCATTCCTGCGTGGTCCTTGTCGGGGTCGGAGATCCAGAACCGCACCCTAACAATACCTAGAAAGCAGGAAAGGTACCAACGTAGCTATGATGCAGGAGAGGCAGAAGCAGTGGAGGCGAATCTCTGTACTCGTTCCGGATTCCCGGATTCCTCAATGTTTTCAAGAAAGAAAATCTTGAATAATAAAGATGCCAGATTCAGAGTTAGAAAGTAGAAAAGCTTATTGGAAATAGAAAAGTAAAGGAGCTCCCCAAGTGGGAGGGGGTGGGGGAAAACTTAGTATAGGACTAAGTTATCTACGGCTCTTTTGGTGAGAGTTTTATAGGAAAACCGGGTCTTTGTGTTCCCGAAAATGCAGGTAGTCTACAGGATGGTCGGGCTGGTTTGTCTTTCTGGTCACCTGCCTCGGGCATAGTTCATTATCTTAGTCTTCTGACTCCTAGTTCTGGGACAAAAGAATAGGGTCCTGGGAACGCCAAAGATAGGGCCTTGGGGATAAGGTGTTGTCGGTCAAAGAGGAGAAATGGAACAGCTGTCAAGGGGAAACTGTGGGCTCCCCTCTTGTTGGAAAGGGGAAACTCAGGATTGCACTTTCATCTACAATATTAATGTTTCACTTTACATAGCGTTGTGCCTTGCTATACACCAGAGTGATAATGAAGTGAAGGCTAATAGCAAAATCTTGAGGACGGCAGCATATTTGTTTAATTGTCTTGTAACACGAAGGTTTGGTATAACTGTCGCTCAAGAGTCCATCAAAATAGAGACACGGTGATGTGTCAAGAAAGTGCCTTGTTGAGACCTCCAGGGTGACTTCACAAAGGGGATGAACCAAGTTCCTGACCCACCAAAGGCTGGGCAGCTGCAACTACAGTCCCACAGCTGCTGCTACTCCCAGTGACACTCCACTGCCTTGTAACTGAGCTCCACGGAAATGCTAACATGCTGAAAATTTCAGGTATACTGGGATTTTTTTTTTTTTTTTGGCTCAAAACTCCGAGCCTTGGCCAGAGTAATAGTACGGCGGGTAGGGTGTTTGTCTTGCACACGGCCAACCCGAGTTTAATCGCCGGCATCCCTCATGGTCCCGCAAGCACTGCTAGGAGTGATTCTTGAGTGCAGAGAGAGGAGTAACCCCTGAGCATCGCTGAAAACAAAACAAAACAAAACAAAACAAAAAAAACTCCAAGCCTTCTTAGCATTGGAATGGGCACTGCTTTCCGTCCTTCCAGGAGCCCTGGCCACCTCCCCAACATCCCAGTGCTGCTACCATGCAAGCTCATCTAAGGGCCATGTACCAGGGACTCAAAATTAAATCTCAAAAGAGATCAACTAGCATCAATATTGCAAACCACAATACCCAAACCGAGAGAGAGAGAGAGAGAGAGAGAGAGAGAGAGAGAGAGAGAGAGAGAGAGAGAGAGAGAGAGAGAGAGAGAAAGAAGAAAGAAGAGAGAAAGCAAGAGCACTTGCCATAGAGGCAGGCAGGGGGTGGGGGGTGGGGGTGATGGGAGGGAACCCAGGGACACTGGTGCAGGGATGGGTATTAGAATACTGTATGACTAAAATCCAATGATAAACAGCTTCATAAGTTTGTATCTCACAGTGATTCAATAGAAAATTTAAAAAAATGAAAAAAAAAGATAAAGACCAGGAAATCAGGAAATCTTAAACCTGGATAAAATTAAAAACAGTTTAAAGTATAAAACTCTCTGAACAATAAATAAGTATAATAAGGGGGGAAAGAGATCACGTAGCTACAAAAATTGCTCAGATATTGGTGCCTGCTGAGACCCCTAGGGCACATCCTTGGGAGGGGTTGGGCCACATTTTTGCCCTACGAAAGAACTGGTAAATGCAATCACAACCTGTCGGGGTCCTGGTCCATCAACCCCGGCATACTGGAGTATGAGCCCCGAAATCACCGGGCTTACTCCCTATGGGAGAGGGAGTGGGAAGGGGAGAAGCCGCTGTCCTGGCCCTCTGCTCACCGCGGGATTCCTACTGCCCAGAAAGAAGCCGACCGAGAAGGTCACCGAGCAGAGCAGGGAAGACTGGTGGTCAAGCAGACTCCGTTTATTGATTCTTACACAGGGGTTTTTATGCACACAATCTGGGGTGGGGGGCGCATTCCACGCATGTATCACGTTTACCCCCTGGAGCTCAGTACAGATGCTAGTTACTGATTTGTATTCCCCAATCTCAGGGCTGGGTTAACTAGCTCAGGCAAATGTTACTGTCACACCCCTCATCCCATTCTCTCCTCAACCAGAGTGCCTGTGTATGGAGTGCTGGAGTGTGTGGAATGCAGGGCCCCTGGGCCCCTGTAAACAGGGCCGGCTCTTGCTTTCAGGGGCAGGAGGTTTAGTCAAAGTTTCAGGCCGGTTACTGAGACCCCAACAACAACCCAACATCTGCTGCCATGCCTCTGGACAGACGGTCCAATTAAATACTCTGGATTTTCTGGAGCATCATTTTCAAATTCTACAATACTAACATCCCCTTAGGAGCACACAGATTGGGTGGGAATGTAATGTGGAAGACAACTAATTTTAACTAACCAAGGGAGGCATAACTTGCAACAACAGCGTAGTAAATCCGCAGAGAAGAACTTAATATTCCCATAGTGAGATACAACAATTTTCACAAATTTTCTTTTACAGAGAGATATATTTATGATCCTTCTATTAGCCATTTAGTTTTAATAAGCAACAAAAAATAAATGATTGTGGGCCTGCAACGGGGGCAGCCTTGAGAGGTGGTTGGGGAAACGGGGACAACGGGAACGTGCTATGGTGGTGGGATTAGTGTTGGGATATTGGATGCCTGTAACAGATCATCATGAACAACTTTGTCATCTACAGCGTTAAATAAAGCAGGAAAAGAAAATAAAAGTGCCGGATAAACAACTGGCCAACAGGTTGGAAGATGGCAGACCTGTGTATTCAAAGCAACCATTGGCCGTGGCTGGACACATTAAAGAGATACGGACAACATGGAAACAGGCAGTGTGAAACCAGGAGCATGGCCCTAAAGAAAGGGAAGCAGCAATATGGAATGTCACAAGGATGGCCTAGGTGGTACTTGGTAAGTTGGATGACCAAGGCCTGGTTGGACCTAACATTAGTAGCTAATCATCTCAACAGCCTCTCCCTTGTTTAATGGCTCACATTCTTGGAACATAATAAAGATGTTAACCCACCCAGGCTTGTTAAGAAGGTATAAAAGAGGAAAGCCTTCTGCCTTTCTTTGGATTCCTTTAGAATACTCTCTGATACTAAGGAGACACTCTCCTTCGCCTCTCCCCCCCCCCCTCTCCTAGCCTTCCCTCCTCTCCTCCCCCCACCCCTCCCCCATCAGTGCCCTATTCACTGTACTATCTCTCACCACTCCAGCATTCACTCAGACTTCAAGTGAGAGGTTGTAATGAAAATATTTGTGGGATCTTGTTTCATTTTGTTTGTTTTAGTATCTGGTTTGTCACTCCCCTCAAGAAAGAACAGAAAAGAAAATCTTTGTTTAACAGGTACTAAAAATAAGCAGAAATCTGTCTCTAAATTCTTTATCATTTCTTAATAATTTGAAATTCTTTCAGATTCCTTCAGTGACTTTGCGTAGTATTATCAGAAGTAGAGCAATTATTCCTATAACCAGTAAGTTATAACCAATAAATTTCAGGCTTTCATGAATATGGCAGAATCTAGGGGTTAATATCCAAGTTAATAATCAAAGTTTGTGTTGGAAAATAAAAATGTTTTTGAAATGTCCGAAGCGTCCTTCAAACACGTTTAATACAAGAGCATTTGGTCTTTATTAATTTCTTTTACAAAAACAAAATTTACAAAGTCCATTCTGGTATACCCAGACAATAGAGAAAATCTAAGCCTCAAAGATGACAATTAAGTGAAATCTTTTCTACTTGTATAAAAGCCAGTAAAGAAATGGTTCACAGAGTAACACAGAAGAAACCAAATTTGCAATGTCATTAATACGTAAAGATTTTAAATATTAGTGACAATTCTGTATTATTTAACTGCTATAAATTCTAAAGAAATAGCACAATGTTGGTGTAGCATTCAATCCTCTGCAGATTCCTAAAGCAAGACTTGAATAATTTGACAAATTTATGATTATACTTACAAAGTACTCTTTGTATATTGGTATTGCTATGAATTTCAATATTCATAGTGAATATGATCAAGATGCTATAATTTTCCTCACTTATTTTTAAACACAATATTTCTAAGGGGTAGGATCATAAGAATATCTTACATTTCTAGTATCAATATTTTATATAAAGGGGCTACTTTAATTCCCCTCGGAGCACTTAATAACAAAAGATATGCTGTATCATCTTTTCCTATTTTAGTTCTAGTCAACTTTTATACAGGTGTGGGAGATAAAATTTTTAAAATGAAATTCAGGAAATAAGTCAGAATTCTGAAATATATGAACAAAATGGAGTTTTTATTTTGGAGTGTCACAATATTTCTTTGTCTAAAACAAATGAGAGGAGCAGCCCTGATCATAACTGATCATGAAAACGAATCTCAGGAGCACAGAGACACTATGAAATGATTTAGAAGGAAGTCATTACTCTGTTGTGGGAATTAGAAATTTCACTTAGATTTGTGAAATATTCTCATTATAGGTCATCTAGGCAATTATCTGACATCTACAGACAATGTCACTACTTAAAAAAAGGAATAGTTACTGATATTAATTTAAAGCAAAATGTTTGAAATTTAGAGGATATTCCAATAATATGTTGGCAAAGTTCTATATTAAATAATAAAGTAATATCTTATGTTTTTGAAGTTTGTATCAAAATATGACTATAACTTGGTAAATTATATTATCTTGTAGCACCTAATGTACTTGGAGTTGCTGATATTTATGATGCCATTGACAAGGTTATTATTGAGTAGCGGGACATAAAATTACTGTCTCAAGAATAATTTTTAAAATATAAAATGGTTTTGTTGAACTGAAAGTGATTTAGTGTTTAGAGCGATTTTTTTAAACCAAGTGGTTTAGTGATATTAAATAACTAGCACATTTGGCAAAAAGAAATACAACTTAACCTAAATATTACATTCAGCTTAACATTTGTTGAAGTCTGACAGAACATAAAGTTATAATAAGCATTATCTGTGAGCAACACATTCTCCTTCAAAACAAACATTAAAGTCAAGAAGAAAACAGATTGAGCACAAGGCAGTAAATAATTAAAAGTTAAGCTATAAAAATGAAAGCAGTAACCAACGGACAGTGGCAATTGAGCATGGATTCACTATCATACATATTATACTTTGACTTTCTCAAAGGATGCTTATTGGTAAGTGGAAGAGAAGATTCTAGAAAATGTTATGGTTTGCTGCAATATTTCACTATGTAGTGGATTAAAATAAAGTGACTTCAGGCAGAAAGTTAAAAATAAATGGAAGGGGGGGCTGGAGAAATAGCACAGCGGGTAGGGCGTTTGCCTTACATGCAGCTGACCTGGGTTCAATTCCCAGCATCCCATATGGTCCCCCAAGAACCTCAGGAGTAATTTCTGAGATGCAGTGCCAGGAGTAACCCCTGAGCATCACTGAGTGTGACCCAAAAAGCAAGTAAATAAATGGAAGGAAGAAAAGAAGGAAGGAAGGAAGGAAGGAAGGAAGGAAGGAAGGAAGGAAGGAAGGAAGGAAGGAAGGAAGGAAGGAAGGAAGGAAGGAAGGAAGGAAGGAAGGAAGGAAGGAAGGAAGGAGGCAAGCAGACAAATTTCCCTAAGGTTTTAGAAAGCGAGTACCATCATGGTTAAAGCTATAATTCAACCAAACATTACTGATTTTATTCTCATTCATTGTCAGTCATCACACAATTCTATTTTCTTTCCGTAGTAAAACTGTAGCACTGTCTTAGCACTGTCATCCCGTTGTTCATTGATTTGCTCGAACGGGCACCAGTAACGTCTCCATTGTGAGACTTCTTGTTACTGTTTTTGGCATGTCGATTACGCCAAGGGGAGCTTGCCAGGCTCTGCTGTACGGGTGGGATACTCTCAGTAGCTTGCTGGGCTCTCTGAGAGGGACGGTGGAGGAATCAAACTTGGGTTGGCCACGTGCAAGGCAAATGCCCTACCCACTGTGCTATTGCTCCATCCCTTTGTAAACCATGGTGTTTAAATAAAGTAGGGTGAAAAAAAGTGGTTGCCCATGTGCAGAGCAAGCACCCTACTTGCTGCACTATATATCTAGCACTAGTTCATTTTTTTAAGAGATTAATAAACAGTGTTTAAAAATGCCAACCCCCAGGCATAATTCACCACTAGTTTACCTAGGTATACTATATTATCAGAATTTTCCTCAAATTATAAATCACAGAGAAAATTGCATCTTAATTTTTTTTGTTTATGGGACTACTAAGTAATGCATAAATTGGTTTAGTTGGTTATTAGAGAAGAGTGCCTTTTTGATTTGTTTATTTTAAAGCATTTATTGGGATTCTTGTGTTACACAATTGAAAGCAACCCTTAATGTAACCAATATGTAATTGCTAAAAAAAAATCTTAAGATATTTCATGAAAAGACTTTACTTAACATTGTGTAAAATAATGTTAGAGAGGAAAGATTGTTGAAATTATATAGAAAGTGGTCTTTCCCCACAAGTTGATGTCAATATATTTTTCAAAAGGGCTTTTGTAAACTTTTGTGACAAATAAACTTTTAAAGGGCTTGCATTAGACAAAAAGTTATGGTCTAAAAAAAAATCCTGCATAAATAGAGCTGAAACTTCTTTTGAATCATTCTATTTACTGAGGCTCCTATTTATTACACTGTAAAGAATATTCTTCCAGTTCACATATACGCTGCTTTTTCCATTTTAGATTTTTTAAAAAGACTGTTGTTTCAAACCAAAATTATACAATAGGATGAAATCTGAAAGTGCAATTTAATTGATTCTAAACAGATACTTACCTAAGTATTTCTCTTGAATGTGCATGCTCTTTGTAGAGAGATAGAGCACTGGAAACTTAGAGATCTGTTCATCTTTTTAAGATATATTGCAGTGGGAGAAAAAAAATCTATGAATTAGTAGGACAAGGATATTAAAAGAATGTTTCCCCTATCCAGTCATTGCTATTGGATAGGGGAAATGTGGATATGTCACATGCTCGGTTGTAGTGTTTCTATTGGCTGCACACTTTAGTTGTCATCTTTGGACACACCTGGCTGTAGTGAGCCAGAGATCACATATATTGTTTTCTTGGGGGCTCCAGACTGAAATTCCTCATTTGGCTCAAGTGGATGTCACTGAAATCAAACTCATCGTCTCACATTTGTCATGTAGGCACTTTTGTCTGTGAGGCTTCCCACAACACTTTCGCATGTGTTTTAACTAGCTTTTGATCTTCCCTGAAGTTTTGCAGAAAATGATTTTTGAGGAAATCAGTCATTGCAGCAGTCATGAAGGAAAGAGGAAATATTCTTTTAATACCCTTATCTTTCTAATTCATTAAAAAAATTCAGTTATATTGGGGCTGGATTGATAGCACAGTGGGTAGGGCATTTGCCTTGCACGCAGCTGACCCGATTCCCAGCATCCCATATGGTCCCCTGAGCACCGCCAGAAGTAATTCCTGAGTAAAGAGCCAGGAGTGACCCCTGTGCATCGCCAGGTATGACCCCAAAAAAGAAAAAAAAATTTTAAAAATCAGTTATAAATCTAAATCATCTTTGTTTGATCAGAGGCTTATCAAAATGGCTAAAGCTAAAATATTCTAGCTAGCTTTCAAATAAAATATTTTTCAAAGATGGAATATTTAAGTCTCATTTGATAGATACTATATTATTAGAATTGCAGTTGTACAGCTGGATCTTTAAAGCAGAAGTCAAAAGTCTTTCCTATGTGTTTTAGTTTCTTATTCAGACCTGGCAGTGCTCCGGGATACTCCTGGCTGTGCTTGGGTGACCATTTGTCACGCAGGGATTCCATGGCAGAGGACCACATGCAAGGCAAGCAGTTAATCTCTGTATTTGTTCTCCAGCTTCAAAAGTACAAGATTTAAACTGGGTTTCCAGCCAAAGTTCATCATTCAAAAATTATTTGCGTTGCGTACATATCACAATTCATCAATGAAAAATATAATTACAAAAATGCAGGTGGAAACTAATTCATAATATAGAGTGGAATGTGCCCACAAATGAGTTACTGGCACTACAATTTAGAATGGGAGGGAATAATTCAAATATGCCTATTTTCAGATTTTATTCCATGTTTTTGTTTTTTTGCAAAGTACACAGGAAGTTGTACACTTGGTTGTGGTGCTTCAATTACAATAGCAGAGTCCAGGATAATACCTAGAGGCCATGTGAGGTGGTACTTGGGTCTCACCTGTACCGAACAGAGGCTCTATCACTGAACACCTAATTAAGCCCCATTTTCAGATGTATTCTTTAAAAACAATATTCACAGGACTGAAATAATACACCTCAGCTCACAAGGTGATGAGGAAAAAGTCTGAATCTGCTCTTATAAGAATATCCCTGTTTTGAGGATTACTCCACAGCTTGGAAGCTGGCCTCACATGCTGGGGTAAAAAGAGCTCAGATAGAGAAGGGACCACCGAGCAAAGGGTGCGAGGTGAGCCCATTAGGCATGGGAGATACGGGCTGAACATAGACTATAGACTGAGCATGATGCTTACTTAATACCTCTAGAGCAAACCACAGCACCCAAAAGGAGAGAGAGAACTGTAGGATAACATAGCCTCAGGTAGTTTAGGTTTATTGGGTTACTCCCATCACAGTGCTCCCATTCCTCTGTGTTTATTTGTGACTTCTTTCTTTGTGTTCTGTTGACTTGTAAATATTGTTTTTTCTCTTCTCCTTGGGTCCTTTGCATAGTTTATTCAGAGCCATTTCCTTTTTGTATGGACACAGGAAGACTGTAGCAAATACTATGCTCTTGTAACCTGGGAGTCATTTGACTCTACATGATATTTTTCTCCTGGGCATCTGTTCTCTCAACCTAAGCCTCAGCTGCCCTTACTTCCTAGAACCCCCAAAAGCAGGGTCCCCACGAGGGACGGGACGGACCCAGGGCAAGCGGTGAGTTATGTGCTATCCTGCCATCGAGATGGGCCTGACCAAAGTGCCTAATGCTTAACTGTAAGTTAAAAGCTTGGTCATGCTGTCATGATCTAAAAAGAAATAACTAGATTTGGACCCTTCTAGGGTTAGGAATTGTTAATCTGGACTGAGCACTGGACTGAGTAACCCAATAAACCTAAACCTAAACAGTCAGAGTCTGTGGCAAGATGTTGCCAGGAGAGCTGCCCTACAAACTCCCTCCCAGCTGCCCCCTTGGCATATGCCCTGCCACAGAGGCAGAGTGGGATAGGGGAAGGACAGGGTGGGGTGATGGGAGGGAGGCTGGGACCATTGGTGGTAGAAAATGGGCACTGGTGGAAGGATGGGTACTCGATCATTGTATGGCTGAAACGCAAGCATGAAAGATTGTAAGTCTGTAACTTTATCTCATGATGATTCACTAATAAATTTTTTTTTAAAAAAGAAGAATATCCCTCTTTAACTCTTTTGCTCTTGTAATGAAACCATGCAATTAGCTGCAACATGGATGGGACTAGAGGATATTATGTTAAATAAAGTAAGCTTGAAGAAGGACACAGACAGGATTATCTCACACATATGTAGTTTGTATAGAATAACTAAACAAGGGAATTCTAGGTTCTAAAGGAAGGATTCTTAGATCACCCTTGGGTCCAGAGTATAGGAAGGAGAAAAACGTTAAAGGAAAACATTCAAGGGGGAAAGAAAAAACAGAGGGGAACAATTAGGGGGCAGTGGTCAGGGGGATTTGGAGTTTTCTAGCTAAGTACTCAAACCACAGAGTTATAACACTGAAAATGAGAGATCCAAATCAACACACAAGCTGAAAAAAATGTGGCTGTCAAGGAGGCAGGCTGGAGTGAGGTCGGAGAGCCCCGGGAGCCCTGGTGGAGGGAAGACGACTCAGGTGGTGGCACTGGTGATGGAACATTGTATGTCTAAAACTTAACTATGAACAGCTTTGTAAATCATGGTGCCTTAATAAAATTCAAAAGAAATCCCAATTTTCAAATCACTAAAACAATTAGACTTGATTTTCAAGTCTTTAGAAAAGTTCTGTATTCAGCGTGCTACCAGAATTTAAACAAATAACTTACTTCTTGGAAAAGCCTTTCATTTTATTTGTCATAATATGAATGACATGTGCTTCAGCAATTTTTAAAATATAAAATTGTCTTTAGATAGGACAAATAAGAAATTAACCAGGAAGATACAAGCATGATATGGGGGGAAGATATCTATAGAAACTTTGGAAAATCTCTAACATATCCTTTGAAATCTTGAAAGACATGTACACGAGCAGCTCAGTATGCACATCCAGGGCATAATTTAGATCTCTCACACACCTGACTTACCCCGATGATATGCACAGTCTTATTTACAGAATATAAAGGCAAAGCCAGAGTAGTAGAATGTCCTACTATTAGAGCTCTGTCAAATTCAAATACATGTAAACGTTCAGTAAGCAATAAGATGCTTAGTGACAAAAATGGTTAAAAAGTATGGCAAATAATTTTCTGGCCAATAAGATAAATTAATTGGCTATTACAGGTGGAGAGCAAATTCGAGTCTCCTGCGTGCAATGGATGCACTCCACTCCTTTGAGAGATTTCCCCAGCACCCAACCATGTTGTTTCGGAGCACTGCACAGAAAGAAGTAATCTTTCTGAGTTCAATAGGAGACATCAGAGGAGAAAGATGCAGGAGATGCAAAGCTCACCCTTCGGTCCCCAAAGCATGAAGACTGCAATAAATGATAACTTCTTTACAATCTCTAGAATGGGATAAAGTTATGTTCCCATTTGCCGAAGAGATTATAATTGGTAAGTGCTGAATCCAATCCAGTGTTATGTCTCTTTGTCAATACTTTCACTATGCACAGGACAACGTTTTCTCCTCTGTACCACGCTCTAGATGCAGGTTTTGTTCCCTGTACATCAGCTTCCTATTTTAATTCATCCTTTGACCCTACAAACAGAAACCCAGTTTCACTTAAAGCAAATATTATTGCTAATGGATATTCATGCTCTTTCCCTAAGAGTTGTGTCACCTTACTTTATATATAAAAATATTTGGCAAATACCAATTCTTCATAATGCTTAGGGATTATGAGTATACTAGATGTACCGGTGTACTAGACACAGACCCAGGACAGAACAAAGATCAGTAACAAGCAGGTCAAGTAAGTACCTCAAACACAATGCTATCTCTCTGATCCGTTTAATACTTTAATAGCTGTGAATTATTATTAATATTTTTCAAATATTTATTTCCCATTTATGCAAGTATATTTTGGCTTAATGATACAGTATAATTTACTGTTATTTAGCACCTAGAGCGGTAGCACAGTGGATTGGGCGTTTGCCTTGCACTCAGCCGATCTGGGTTTGATTCCTCCATCCCTCTTGGAGAGCCCAGGAAGCTACCAAGAGTATCCCGCCCACACCTCAGAGCCTGGCAAGCTACCTGTGGCATATTCGATATGTCAAAAACAGTATCAACAAGTCTCACAATGGAGACGTTACAGGTGCCTGCGCAAGCAAATCAGTGAGCAATGGGATGATAGTGATGTCTATGTGGAGCAAATAGAAAGAAAAATAGTAAGAGGGAGAGGAAAAGAAGTAACAGGAAAAAGAAAATTAATAATACTAAAAAGTAAGCATCTGGGAGCCTCCTTATCTGACATTAATTTGTTTTCAAGTTTGAAGATGAAACTTAATGACAAGTTGGAGCTGAAGCAAGAGTCCAGCAAGAAGGGACTTGATTTACATGTGGCTAACCAGGGATCAACCCCCAGTGCTCCATATGGTCCCCTGAGCCCATCAAAAATGACCCATTAGTATAGAGTCGGAAGTAAGCCCTGATCACACCCATGTTATACTCCCCGAAGAACAAATTAACTAAAAACAATTTAACAAACAAGGAAATTTAGTGATAAGGGATATGGCTCAAAAGATTATAGCACATACCTGACATATGTGACTGCCAGAATCAGGCCATTGTCCCAAGTATTGCCATGGGTAGCCCTTGTGACCACCCAGAGCCCCATTTTCCATGGCCCTGATGACCTCTGAATACCACTGGCAGCACCATCACCAAGGTATCAGGCCCAGCACCACGGACACAAATCTCACCAGGAATGAACTCTGTAACTCTTAGCTTTGCCTGGTGTGAATCCTATCTCAAAAAGCTGAGATTCCATTTGTCCTTCCCCTGCTTCTCTTATTCCTCTATTTGAAAAGATAAAACTTAGAGAAAGCTCAGTTCCCCTTTCCTAATGTTAAATTACAAAGTCTGAAAGGAGAGAGACCAGCTATAAAAATATTTATCAATTCAAAATATTCAAAATATTCCTCCTATAAATTAGCAAAGCATGTGACAATAGTAAAATTACATTCAAACATGTGTTTATGTATATCTGTTTTCTAAAAGATATAAATATTAGCTTGCATTATTGTTTAAGTTATGGTAGTAACATGCTTTGTTGTTTTATTTTCATATCTGTCTTGGTGAAACCATCCTCAATGAAGGAACTTGATAAGAAGGTGCTAAAATAGCCACTATATTCAGTTTCACTTTACTCCTTGGGATGCAAATACCACAAGAATGATCTTCAGAACATAAGGCATTTGATCATGCCTACTGCTGCTCCGGTTCACCGCACCCTGACAGGTGAGGTTCACTTAGTAGCAACTGCATTTAAAAACATCCCCCTGTCTAGATGGCTTGGAAGCAAGCTGCTTTGCCTAAAATTCTGTTCGATGTCTGTTTGTCCGTTTTGCAAGTTAATTATGAATAGTCTCTTCATTTCAAAATATTTTAACTGTGGTACATAGAACTGCTGGACTGAAGCAATAGCACAGCAGGTAGGGTGTTTGCCTTGCACGAGGCCAACCTGGGTTCGATTCCTCCATCCCTCTCAGAGAGCCCAGCAAGCTACCGAGAGTATCCACCTGCATGGCAGAGCCTGGCAAGCCACCCATGGTGTGTTTGATATGCCAAAAACAGTAACAACAAGTCTCACAATGAAGACATTACTGGTGCCCGTTTGAGCAAATGGATGAACAACGGGAGGACGGCGCTACAGGGCTACTGCTGATCATCTGTTATGCACGATATCGGAAAAGGCTGATCGCAAAAGAAAGAGGCTTTAAGGGTCAGCAAAGACTCCCCAAACCTCCTTACCAACATCACACTTAGCAGTCATCTGGGGGGAATAAAAAAAGACAGCTCTTGTCTGCTTGCTAATGTTTGGACTTGAATATTAACTTGATTGTTTTCTATGGGAAACTATAAAAATCTGAAAAATTCTCAAAATTTTACACGTGGGTAACCCCACTGCCTTCATCAAGTGTTCTATGGTTTCTGAGGGCATATTTTAACCTCACTAGGCTTAGCACACTTTTAGGATATGGCCCAACAATGAGCAAAGGAAAAATATATGTCGCTGTGCTAGACTAATTGTTGCCTCTCTTCTTTTCTTTTTTATTTAGTCTCCATGTAATTCTCTGGCTGCTCGTTCCAGAACAGTGTTATGAGAAACTTGCTCGGCTGTGGGGTTTAGCAGAACTAACTTGTTATATAGTCATCTTGGGTGGCCAAGAATATTTTGGTTTGGAAAAATTTCTTTAAAAAACACCTTGTATTAAAAACACCTGTATTGAATGCATGTTATTCTTCATCCCCATTGCTAGCTCTGAAATATTTTTCAAATTAGTTTAAAATTTTGAAATCAAGTGATGTGTTGGTGGTCAGAGGATGTAAAGGCTTAGTTCAAGTGCATGTAGGCAAAGATTTTTATGTTTTAACACAAAGAAAGAAAAATAGACATGCTTCCCTGATTCATTATTTCTATATCACGTCAATTACTGGGGGAGCTTTTAAATCTTTCACATTGTCGAACGTCCTTCGCTTTCTTTCCACAAAGTAAACTTTATAGTTACTATAACCTCAGATCTCCTACTGCAGAAGAAAAGTTATATCAGGACTGATAGGGATGATTCCTGAGCACCAAGGTAGAGATTAACCCTAAACACAACTGCTATAGCCAAAATGCAAGTAAAAATGTCCACACATTACATACGTATCCTTTGGTAAATCACTCAACACTCTTAGTTATTTCTTAAATGGGAAAATTTGAATACCGGTAAATCAATTTTACTGGAACATGTGGAAAATATCTCTATATTAGGCAAAATATGCGAAGCTCTTAAACAGAATTCTTTTTCTTTGATTCTGAAAATGAATCCATAGGAAATAAGTCATTATTTTCTTTCAAATCAAATATTAGTTTAACAATTATAAAGAGTGTTTCATAAGGTCATGCAACTAGTGAGGCGTGAACAGAGATTTCAACTTATTACTAATCAAAAACCTCCCAGTTTATATCACTGTTAATCTTGAAAATAAGCCAGAAAAATGGAACAGCAGGTAGGGTGATTGCCTCACACGTGACCAATCAGTGGCATGACCTATGGTCCCTGAGCTCTTCCAGGAGTGACCCCTGATCTCTGCCAGGAATAATCCCTGAGCTCAGAGCCAGGAATAATTCCTGGACTCCACTGGGTGTGGCAAAAAAAAAAAAAACAAGAAAAGAAACTATGTCTAATATTATACCCAACACATAGTTGTCACTCATGAAATAATAGTTGAAACACTAAAATCATGTTTTCAAAAGGAAAACATTCCTGAGTAATTTATGTAGCACACTGGCAAAAATACGTGCCAGTTCCTGGATGAAGCACAGAAGTGAAGAAAAGAAAGATTCAAATACCCTCTACCCTTCCTCAATGGCTATTGGCCCAGTATGGAGAGAAACAATATCCACAGACATTCAGCTATTAGGAAAGTATAGTAACTGCAAATTCTGACTTCAGACTGCAGTGTCCTCTGAACACCAAAGTTAGGTGACTTTCTGCATGTCCCTGCATCCCAGGAACCGACGCCTACAGCTCTATCCTGAGATGGCTGGTTCTGCTGACCCAAAGCAGCTTTCGTAGCATCAGGTTCTAGGTAAAAGACTGTTGACTTCCACATCCTTTATCGCTGGTGAAGTAAGGGTCCCCAAACATGTTCACGGGTACTGTTACTAGACTCAGTTGACAGGCGAATATACTGCATCACAGGATCCACTGTGACTTTACGGTTTTCTCATGGAATCAGTTTACCTGCAACCATAATTATCCATTTTACTGTTGTATTCTGGTTCCCTAAACTAGAAGCAATTCTGGGACCAGAGGTGTCTTCCATACTATCAAATTCCGTTGAGTTATTCAGTTCTAGGTCGGGGGACTCAGGTTGTAGATCTACTCCCAGGACCCATCAGGCTCTTCCCGGTGTACTAAAACTTTAGACAGACTCACCTGCAGCTAAACCATGCAAGATATCTACCTGCAGCTAGACCCCCAGCTTCACCAGAGACTTTCCAAAAGATGAGACAACCTTGAATCTCTGGAAGCTGACTGGTCAAGTTGATCCTGACCCCATTCAGTCTCGTAAAGATTGTCACAGGTGGATACATCCTCAAGGGAGCAAGACACCAACACAAGAGAGATGATACCTGTCAAGGAAATATGAGATTGCAGGAGAATATTCATAGTACGCCAATGTATGGCATAGAGAAATAGAAATATCTAAATGATCTGACAAAGGATTCAGAATAATCCCTTTAAAGAAATCCAGTGGTTAGCTATTTCTTCAGTCATTACATTCCCTAATAGTGAACAGAAATTCTAATAAATTCTTCACTAAATTTCTTTTATACTTTTATTTGGCTTCAGGTTCGTATCTGGCAGTGCTCAGGGTTTACTTCTGTCAGTGGTTAAGGGTCCATTTGCAGTGATGGAGCTCCTACAAGATGTATCATAAACAAGGCAAGTGGCTTACTTGCACTGTTATCTCTTTGACCACTGTCATATTTTTGTTTTGTTTTGTTTTTTTACCAATATATTTTTGGTATCGCCAGCAAAACTCCCACTTTACCCAGGGAAGACAAACATTGGCAATTCATTCTTCCTTCGGTTGCTGGCTTAGAAATTGAGGAGAGAGAGACCTGAGCTATATTTTGCTCTATTATTCCTCTGATTCTCAAATATCTTCTAAAGAAAATTAATTTACCTTCAAAGCATCTCTCAGAATTCCCGTTTCTTTTAATGTATACTATTGGCAGAGCTTATAGCACTATTCATAGTGAAGGAGAAGAGAAATAAGTCAAAGTTATTTTGTCCTGACCAGGAAATTCAAACATTTCTCTGAGACCTTCCTACCATAGAACAAAACATATGAAATACATTCTCTCTCTCTCTCTCTCACTCTCTCTCTCTCTCTCACACACACACATATGCACACGCACACACAAAGTTAACCAAGAATGAAAATGAAATCTTCTCTCTTTTTTCCTTCCTTCCTTCCTTCCTTCTTTCTTTCTTTCTTTCTTTCTTTCTTTCTTTCTTTCTTTCTTTCTTTCTTTCTTTCTTTCTTTCTTTCTTTCTTTCTTTCTTTCTTTCTTTCTTTCTTTCTTTCTTTCTTTCTTTCTTTCTTTCTTTCTTTCTTTCTTTCTTTCCTTCCTTCCTTCTTTCTTTTCTTCTTTCTTTCTTTCTTTCTTTCTTTCTTTCTTTCTTTCTTTCTTTCTTTCTTTCTTTCTTTCTTTCTCTCTTTCTCTCTTTCTTTCTTTCTCTCCCTCCCTCTCTCCCTTTCTCCTCCCTCCCTCCCTCCCTCCCTCCCTTCCTTCCTTCCTTCCTTCCTTCCTTCCTTCCTTCCTTCCTTCCTTCCTTCCTTCCTTCCTTCCTTCCTTCCTTCCTTCCTTCCTTCCTTCCTTCCTTCCTTCCTTCCTTCTTTTTCTTTTGTTAAAATGAATGAGAAAAAGAGAGCTACAAGCACAATGAGACCATGGGAATATTCAGAAATGGATTAAAATGCACAGATAAAGAGCCAACAGTGAAATAAAAGGAAAGAGGCATCCAGGAGAATAAGACTCAGAAACTCAAAGAATCTCCCAGTGTGACTCAGTCTAAAATAGCTTCAAAAGTTTCAGTCAGCTTGAATACACACAGGACAGCTAAGGGTGAGCCATTGCTCTGGAATAATTATCTCCATTTTTACATTTTTTTGTTATATAAATCAAAACAGTGACTTGACATCCCTATTTTTATGTGATAAATACCAGCATTTATTAACCCTCTTATATTTTCTATAGAAACTGCATTAGAAAAATAAATCTGTGAAACAAATTCAAAGAAAATAAATTTATTTCTAATAAAACTGTTGTGGCATTGTATATGAATTGCTTATAAAATAGTTTCACATTAGCACACTCTTATTTTTAAGCAATCATTTACTTTTTCTTAAATATTACTACTGAAGTCATAAAGATTTTACTTCAGAAGGTACAGGATAAATAAAACAATAAAATTTAACACCAACTCTAGTAAATAAGTCAAGGAATCTTTTTTCAAGATAGGCTCAAAATTAAACATATTTAGGGTAATGATAACAAATTAAAAACAAGTTATATTTTTAATCATTATATGAACTAACAGAGTGAACAGTTTAAACATAATTACTGTAACTTTTCCTGTGTTTATTATAACATACATCTGTGGAATTATAATGACTATTGAGAAAAAAGACATACTAAAAACTGGTGTTTCTTAATAATGGTCAGTAGTTTGTATTCTGTTGTTATTTAGCATGACTTCATTACTCACTTGAGTTTTTTCACTAGAATTTGAACTTAAATTCTTCCTTAAGAATTCAGATATTTATTTTTAATCTTTTAATTATGTAATATAGCATATATTTGCCCTCTCTTGCTCCTGAGGCCAAAAAAATATCATAAATATCATCGTTAATGTAATGTCCATTAAATATTCAGGGGTAATATTAAAAATAAACATGGAGAAAAGTGAATTTGAAGTAAAAATTAAAAATTAAGCTTATTGCATCTTAAATTAAGAAAGCAAACTTCATATAAGTAAAATAAGGAATAGAAGAAAATTATAACTACAGTTGTTCTTAAAGTCATATGGGCCTAGAGCTATAGCACAGTGATTAAGGCACATATAAGACTCTGGTTTCAATCCTGATAGCACCTTGTACCCTGAGCACCAGTGGGATGTGCCTGGTGACTCATGGAACTGCAGGGGTGAGTAACACCACATCCTCTGAATTTAGAACTGTACATCCCCGTTGGCTGAGAACTGACAAGAATGGCCTAAGGTTTTGGAGGTCAAAGAAAAGTGAGAGTATAATATAAAAATAGTATGAAAAATCCTGAGGAAATTATTTATTTCCTAGGTAGATCTTAACCTTCTAATGAAACAAAAAGAATAAATAATTAAAGTTTCTGTCTATATTTATGTGTTTTATTTTTAATCTATTACCCACTGTCATTAGCTAGCTAATGCTGTCCAGGAAATATGTGACTTCAACTTAAGTGACTCATCACAACTGAAATTTGTCAACAGACTGTAGTTCTTGCATGCAAATGATCTCTCCATAGGTAATCTGCCTTATACAACATGTTCTACAAACCTACCACATAAATCAGCACAAGAAATTGCTATAAATAATAAAGCAGAAAACTAGCATATTTGTAAAAAAAAGAATGGCATGGCTAATTATAAATTATCAAAAAAACCTAGCGTAATCTCCAATGTATGTACGGAAGATCTTCAAATAAGGCTTCTTTATTGCAAAGTTGATAAATAAAAACAAATATTGTAAAGTATAATAAATACTAAACATCAGATTCATCTGTAAAGCATGAGAATTGTTCTCATTAAAATGAAGATATATGTGCCAGTAACATGTAACTTTTATTACATGAAAGAGTAGAAAACTTTGGGGCTGGAGAGATAGCACAGCGGGTAGGGCGTTTGCCTTGCACGCGGCCGACCCGGGTTCAAATCCCAGCATCCCATATGGTCCCCTGAGCACGGCCAGGGGTAATTCCTGAGTGCAAAGCCAGGAGTAACCCCTGTGCATCGCCGGGTGTGGCCCAAAAAAGCAAAAAAAAAAAAAAAAAAAAAAAAAGAGTAGAAAACTTTTTGAGTATAGTTAAATTAAAACCCAAGAAAATCATCTAAAATATCTTTAGTTTATAGTTGGCAAAGTGGATAGTTACAACTGATACTAAAATTTGTCATTTTCATACTACCAAGTAATTGGTATGAAAAAAATCATCCATAATATATTACTGAACTATATTCTTTTTTTTGTTTTGTTTTGCTTTTTGGGTCACACCCGGCGATGAAGAGGGGTCACTCCTGGCTCTGCACTCAGGAATTACTTCTGGCGGTGCTCAGGGGACCATATGGGATGCTGGGAATCCAATCCGGGTAGGCCGCGTGCAAGGCAAACGCTTTACCCGCTGTGCTATCATTCCAGTCCCTGAACTATATTCTTTAAGAAATATTTCAACACGTTTCAAATTTTCTTATCATTTTAATTATTCACGGAAAGACATGAAGATAACAAAATCTCTTTTTTCAGAAAAAGGAAATATGGAAGGAACTAAAAAAGATACTTTCATAATATACTTGAAATAATAACTAAGCAAAAAGTCAAGGAAATTTAGAAAGGCATGTAATTCATATACACTATATATAGTATAGTATATATTATATTAAATATTATATTATAGTAAATATGTTATGTAGTATATAGTAGTGTATATACTTTATATTGTATGCATAGTATATATAGTGTATACTATAAATAGGTATAGTGTATAGATACACTATATACTATATAAAATATATATATATAGTATATACTGTTTATGCATGCTATGTATAGTATATAGGTATGCAATATATATGTATATATACTACATAATATATATAGTTATAAAATATTCAAAAGTATATATAAATCAATATTTGCAGATATGTTGCTTTGAAATCACTCCCATCCTTTTCAGATCGTTTGCTTTGAATTTCTTCCTGGCAGTTCTTAAGCTTTACTCCTGGCTCTGTTCTTCGGGAGCACTCCTGGAAGTGCACAGGAGACCTTCACTGGTGCCCTTGATTAAACTTGAATTGGCTGCATGGAAAGGGATTGTCTTACTTGGCCCTGGAATTTCTTTAAACAAGGGCTGTAGCGATAGCACAACGGTAGGGCATTTGCCTTTCATGTGGCCGACCTGTGTTCGATTCCTCTGCCCCTCTTGGAGAGCGCAGCAAGCTACTGAGAATATCGCTCTCGCATGGCAGAGCCTGGCAAGCTACCCGTGGTGTGTTCAATATGCCAAAAATAGTAACAAATAAGTCTCACAATGAGAGACGTTACTGGTGCCCACTCGAACAAATCGATGAGCAACGGGATGACAGTGACAGCTCTCAGCAGGTAAGAAAGCAATTACTGGGGCTGGAGCGATAGCACAGCGGGTAGGGTGTTTGCCTTGCATGTGGCCAACCTGGGTTCGATTCCCAGCATCCTATGTGGTCCCCTGAGCACTGCCTGGGGTAATTCCTGAGTGCAGAGCCAGAAGTGATGCCTGTGTATTGCTGGGTGTGACCCAAAAAGCAAAAAAAAAAAAAAAAAAAGCAATTATTTATTTTAAAATTTTCTTGACTTTGGCTGTTAGTCTCCAAAGTGGTAGTCACTTGTGGCGATTCTCAGCCAACCAAGACAGCTGTTCCATCTGTGGGCCTGAGAATAGAGTGCTTCCCTGGCCTTGCTCTGCTGGGGATTACCTGGTTCTCAGCTAATAGTGCTCAGGGCCTCCAGGAATATACTCTCACTGTTTCGGAATTCATGTGGGACTTTAGTTGTTGCTTCACCTTCAGAAGTCAATGAGGATCCGATTCTACTTGGCCTTGTTTTTCAGTCTGAGGTAGCTTTGGAGAGAAAGCAGAGCCAGAAGTGTGGAAAAGAATGAAAGAGAGGCATGGAAGGCAAGTGGAGACCCATCAGGCAAAGTTATTTTTAAAAATATCAATAATGGCACAAAATCCAACAACAAATGGCATGATTGGTATACTTAATAAATATGCCATGCATATTTCTATTTTTCACGTTGAAATTCATCACCTGCACTTTCTTTCCACTCAGTCCTCAAAAAGTAAATTTAGGTGATTGAACACTATTCATCCATCTGCCAAATGGCCACCACCCAATTTCAACTCTATGAGAACAAAACTGGATTTATTTTCCCTTCAAGTTTTATGAGAAAGCATTTTACTCCATTTTCTTGTTTCTGCTTCATATTTCATAAGGAAATTCAGCTTCATTTTTCTGTTTATGTTAAGATTTTTCTGTCTCTATAATTGTTTGCAAATATAAAGTGCTCATTTTCTTGTGTATTTTCCTTGGTTTGTAGAGATGACTTGAGGGGTCAATATGTTGTGAGGAGGCAATAAGTATAGTGGAAATATACACATAAGATAATTTTTCAAATAAATTTTCATTATTCTCTCTGTTACTCCCTCTGTTTCTGTCTCTCTCTGTCTCTGTCTCTCTGTCTCTGTCTCTGTCTCTCTTTCTCACTCTCTCTCATGTTTGGAATCACAGTTCATAGTACTCTGGCATGGCTCCAGAGACCATAATCAATGCCAGTGTTCTAGCCCTGGTCAGCCACCAGTGAAAAAGCATGCCACTCACTGCAATTTTTCCTCTGGGCCACAAATACATATTTTACATGAATATTCATTTTTCATAAAGATTTCTAACTCCTGTAACATCCAGACCAATTTATTTTTCAGAGCAAAACACACTTTTTCTACTTTTGGTTGATTTCTAGTTTCAGGCAACTGTATTCTGTAGAGATATTGATGCAAATTAAATATTTTTCAATTTATTTATTTGTATTTCTCTAGATAAGAAAGATCTATGAGAGTATGCAAAAATAAGTAATTTTTTATTTGGAGAGGAATGTCTATAAATACATATATTTTATTTAATCTAATTTATCATTAGAGTCCATTTTTTTTTATTGATTTCCTGCCTGGATGATCTGCTCATTGCTGTACATGGAGCATTAAAGTCTCCTACTATTGTATTGCTGTCAATACCTGCCTTTAGTTATGTTAATATTTATTAATAATCTTTATACATTTTGTTGTATCTATATTGATATGTGCTACAGTCTTCCTATTTTGCTGGTTCCTCTGGGTAATTTTATAATGTACATTTTTATTTCTTGCAATCTTTTCAACACTACACTTGGGCTGGAGCGATAGCACAACAGTTGGGCGTTCGCCTTTCACGCAGCCGACCTGAGTTCGAGTCCTCTGCCCCTCTTAGAGAGCCCCGCAAGCTACAGAGAGTATCAAGCCCGCTCGGCAGAGCCTGGCAAGCTACCCGTGCCTATTGGATATGCCAAAAACAGTAACAATAAGTCTCTCAATGAGAGACACTACTGGTGCCCGCTCAAACAAATCGATGAGCAATGGGATGACAGTGACAGTGACAGTTATAACCACACCCAGCAGTATTCAAGGCTTTCTCAGTTCTTAAAGATCAAAAGGATTAAACATTGTGGTGCTTGGGGATCAGAATGCAGCGTAGGAGATCAAACCAGGGCTGGCTATGAACTGGGGAAGAGCTGTGTCTGCTTTACTGTCTCTCCAGCTCAAGGAGCCTATTTTATAGTGTACTTGTTTGGTGTTTTTTTTTTAATTTTTCACTGACTCTGAGTAACATTTTTATATTTTTGAAAACACCTTTTGGAAAAAACACACAAAATTGATATAAGCAAAAACAGACAACTTCGTTCATAGATGAAACATAAACAAATAAAGCAAATGCATACATGAAATAAAACAAAAGTCAAATTTCTGAATCTCAGACCAAATTAGCAGTTTCCAGAATGGAAGAAGAAAAGGGGTTATATTTTCCATATATTTGATAAAATGTGGTTGACTAGTGAAAGTTGGAATAGAACTTTTAGTGGGGAATATTGATGACATATAATGATGCACAACTGAAACATATATTGTAATGCATAATATCAATAAAATATTTTTAGTAATGAGTATGTGAATCTTATACATAGTTTCCTGATATAAGACAATTGATACTTTATGAAATCCTTAATCATTATATTATCATTTTATTGGTGATCATTAGCCACTGGGTGCTAAGCTGAAAAGTGAGGTAAGAATCATTTAAATCATTGAGCAAGTGAATGCCAATACTCAGATGAATGCTGCTATGTTTTTTAAGTAATAGTAGTAGAAAAGATTGATACAACTATGAAGCACACACAGTGTACCTATCTGATATTTTTCCTGATTCACTTCTCCCTTTTACTCTTTTACCATTATTTCCCTATGATATTGCTCAAAGGAAAACAGCATGCTTTACATTAATTTGCTCTTTAATTAAAAAAAAATAAATGATGGAAGATCTAAAGTTGATAGAGAAGTACATTCTGACTTGTATTCTACATAGAAAATCCAGTACATATCTAAATATGTAATTTGGGGATCATTTTAAAAAAACTGTATAGCATTTTCATTAAATCTGACTTTATATATTAGAATTATGTATAGTTATTGTTACATTATTTGTTTCTTTATTTTTGCTTTTTTTGGGGTCACACCTGGTGATGCATAGGGCATTCCTAGCTCATGCACTCAGGAATTACCCCTGGCGGTGCTCAGGGGACCATATGGGATGCTGGGATTCGAACCCGGGTCGGCCGCATGCAAGGCAAACGCCCTACCCGCTGTGCTATCACTCCAGCCCCCCTTTTTTATTGTCACATTATTAAAGCAGTTGATGAGCAATGTCCAGTACCTAGTTCTGTAACTCCTCTGAAATAACTATTAACATGCAATTCAAAAGGTAGATAAAAAGTAGTTGGAAAGCCAGAGAAATCACTCAGCAGAAGGCTCAGGTTTAATCCTCCATACTATGTCATCCTCTCAGTGGCTCAGGGAGTAATATTCATGCACAGAGCCAGGAGTAGCCCCTGAAGACTAATGGGTATGTCCCCCAAACCAAAAATGAAAATGAAAAAGAAAAACAACTAGAAGTTTAACTGTATATGTCACACATAACATTCATAACAGAAGCAGCAACAAACCTCTTCAAAAATACAAAGAAGCCTGCATACATCACCACATTGGAGAGAGGGGAGTATTTATTCAGCTTTCCAAATAATCAGTTTAATCCCTCATATATAGCTCAATTAACGAGCAACTATAAATTGAATAGAAAATATGCTTTTTATAATATCATTTATGCTATTGTTACACTATGGGTCTAGTTCAAAAATTATTGTCCAAGTGTTCCATGGAAGCCTACATAAACCTTAAAAGCCATCTATTTCCAGACTTTTTGTGTGTCCGTGGCAAGGCACAAAATCTATGGGGACTTATTAGAGAAGCCAGGTTAATACAGAGACCCTAGTATTGTTGTTAGGACATTGTGCTTATAATGTAAAAGTGTTTAAGCTTTTCTGTCTAAGACAATATTCTTACCAATCCAATGAATGAAATTCTAGGAGAAGATGAATACTAATGTTCAACAATGCAGTCTATTTATCCATTCTATTTATTGTGGCTTGTAATAATTACAACAGTCCAATGAAAATGACAGTTTGTAACAAATCCTATTCATTATTGCAATTTTCTTTTCTACAAACAATATATGTAATTGTCTACAGCATTGACAGTCATAAAGTTTCTGAAGAATAGAGCAATAAGTATGACATACTGGCATTAATAGAACATTAGAAAATAAAGCAAGATATTCTCTCTAACTTTTGAAGTTCTTTGTATTACTTATTTCTGAAGATAAATTATCCATTAAAGGATAACAAAATGTGGTATTCTAGAGTATTAAAATATGTACTTGTGACTGTCACTGTCACTGTCACTGTCACAGCTCATTGATTTGTTTGAGCGGGCACCAGCAATGTCTCTCATTGAGAGACTTATTGTTACTGTTTTTGGCATATTCAATACGCACATGTAGCTTGCCAGGCCCTGCCACGCGGGCTCCATACTCTCTATAGCTTGCCGGGCTCTCCGAGAGGGGTGGAGGGATTGAAAAATAAAAAAATGTTAATATAATATCAGAAATATTGTCTCCATTACTCAAAATCTATTTGAAAAAGTTTAACCTAAAGAATATAGACATGAATCTTAAGATTCTCTGTATTATTATTGTTTCTACCTGAATGTAGAAAAATATGCACTTTCTTATGATATAGCTGAAATGAGGAATTTAGATCATTGAATATAAGGAAAACATGGTATATTCAAACTATAAAAATACTTAGCCTCCAGGGGCTGGAACAATAGCACAGTGGGTAGGGCATTTGCCTTGCACTCAGTCGACCCAGGTTCGATTCCCAGCATCCCATATGGTCCCCTGAGCACCGCCAGGGGTAATTCCTGAGTGCAGAGCCAGGAGTAACCCCTGTGCATCACAGGGTGTGACCTAAAAAAAATGCTTAGCCTCCAAATAAATACTCAGCATAAATCTTCTTAATATTTAACAGTGGAATAAAAAGAGAAAGGGAAAACACTAATCTTAAGAAATATAAACAGTAAAGTCAAGTAATTTTCTTTCTTTTTTTCCCTTTTACTGAGATAACAATGATATACCAGAGTTTAAATGTTTATGCTTTAGCAGTTACCGTGTTACCACAGACACCTTTCTCTCTCACCTAGGGCAGCTTTGCATCCTACACTATGTTGTCATATTCTTAAGACTTGATTTTTCACTTGACTGTATCAGATTCCATTGCTTTGACTCCTGATAGACCACACATGAGTGAGATCATGCATTTGTCTATCTCCTTCTGACTTTCTACAACTAACATGATGATGCAGTCTCATTCTTGCTGCAGCAAAATCTCTTTTTTTTTCTATATTTAGACTACAATTTCTTTATACACTCACATGCTGTGGTTGCTTCCTTATCTTGGTTTTTGTGAATAGTTTACAGTGAACATAAGTATGCATAAATCCTTCATAACTTGTTTATATTCTTGAGATAAATATCTAGGATTGGAATTGTTGGCTCACAGGATAATTCCAAGTCTTCAAAATGGTTTTCATGAAGGATGAAACAGAGACAACCCCACCAACAGTGAGTGAAGAATTCTTTCTCACCTCATTCCTTCCAGCAATATTTTATTTACCTTTTTGTTTTGTTTTGTTTTGTTTTGTTTTGTTTGTACAGGCAACTTCCTCTTGTGTGAAGTGATATCTTATTTTCGTTTGTATTTGCATTTCCCTGATCACGTTTGCCTGTACGTGCCTGTTGGCCAGCCATCTATCTCATCTGGAGGGTGTCTGTTCATTTTTTCTCCTGTTTTTTAGATTGGGTTTGCTCTTTTGCTGTTGTTTGTGAATAATTTAAAAAGCATCTTGAATACTAGTCCTTTGTGATAAATGGTGTGCATGTTTTTCCCATTAAAAAATATGTCTGTAAATTTTAGTCATAGTCTATTTTGCAGTAAAAAAAAATACGATTTTATGTATTCATATTGCCTTTAGTTTATTTTTGCTTTTTCTTTTCCACTTTAAGTTGTTCATTGAAGACATCTTTGAAGTCAATATCATGGAGGGTGTAGGGTCCAGCATATGTTTCTTTAAAGTAGGGCTGGAGCGATAGCACAGCAGGTAGGGCATTTGCCTTGCACGCAGCCAACCCCGGGTTCGATTCCTCCGTTCCTCTTGGAGAGCCCTGCAAACGACGGAGAGTATCTCATCCACATGGCAGAGCTTGGCAAGCTACCCGTGGCGCATTCGATAATCCCAAAAACAGTAACAACGAGTCTCACAATGAGATGTTACTGGTGCCCGCTCAAGCAAATTGATGAGCAATGGATGCCAAGTGATTTTATGGATTCAGGTCCATCATCAGGGTCTTTAATTTATTTTTTGATTTATATTTAATTTACAGGTTGAGAGAGACTCAATTGATTTTTAAACATATTTTTGTATACACACGCACACAGACATATATATATATATACACACATATATATATATATATTATTGCAGTATCTAAAGAAGTTAGACAGATGCAGGGACTGGAGCAATAGTACAGCAGATAGGGCATCTGCCTTGCACATGGCTGACCCTGGTTGAATCCTCAGCATTCCATATGGTCCCCGGAATACTGCCAGGAGTAATTCCTATGTGCAAAGCAAGGAGTAACCCCTGAGCATCGCTGGGTGTGACCCAAAAAGCAAAACAAACAAAACAAAAAGACACAGATGCAGGTGACTAAATTTAAGTTAAAATTAATTTAAATTAAATAATGCTAAAATTGCAGTCTCTTCGTTGCACTAGTCACATTTCGAATAGTAGCCACAGGTGGCTGGTGATGAGAGTACTGAACAAAACAGCTTGTCGAACATCCCCATCAGCACAGAAATCATTATTTTCACATTGTTTTAGTAGGTGGGCTTTTTATAGTTATCAAAAAAGTTCAATTCCTTCGTCACTCTTTGAGAACCCAGCAATCTACCGGGAGTATGTTGCCCACACAGCAGAGCCTAGCAAGCTCCCCCTGGCATATGCCAAAAACAGTAACAACAAGTCTCACTTGGAGACGTTACTGGTGCCCCCTCGAGCAAATCAAATGCTCAATGGGATGACAGTGATATAGTGATACTGTAACAATAAAAGAAAAAAGCCAATGCACTGTTATAGAGTCTTTTATTATATTTTGGCTCTGAATAAATCAAATTTTTATTTATAGAAATATAATTTATAAAAATATAAAAGTAGTATGCATGGAGATTCCTGATATTGTTGCAATAGATAATTATCAAGCACTCTTTAGTCAGTTTGTTTGTTTGGGGTCCACATGTAGAGGTGCTCAGAGTTTACTCCTGGTTCTTACCCTCAGGAAGTAGTCCTGGCAGGGCCTGAGGGACTATATTCAATGCTGACTGTTGTACCCAGGTTGGCCATATGCAAGGCACAAGCTCTACCTGCTATGCTATCTTTCTGGCCAATCAAGCAATTTTCAGTCTTTATGCTTTATAAAACCTACATATCAACATTTTTTTATTTAGTGTCATTATGGACAAGGCACTGTCATAGATAACTTGTGATCCAGGAGTAAATATATTGATGTTACTTCATTTAAGAACAAATACATAGTAAGATGAAGTATGGACTATTATTAAAAAGGAAATTTATATGAAATTTGTGACATTTAAAGCTATTCTAAATCTATCTTTCTTTCTTTCTTTTATTATTAAAAATTATTTTTGATTTATTTTTCTTTGGGTTCCTGTGTTATAAAGAATGTCTCAGAAGCAAGTGATATATAATATGATATAACTTAGTCTAAAGATATAGTAAATAATTAATGGCAGAAATAGAAATTCAGCAATAAATATAAAAATAAAATATTTGATAGTTTCTTTGGTAACAAATTTAAGAATTCTATATTGGTGAAATTATTGTCCGCATACTTCTTTTCTCCCCTGTATTCATTAATATATAAACACGGGTCTGGGTTTTTAAAAAGACCTAATGCCAATATTTTTCCATGTCTCTTTTTCTCTAACCTTATTTCATCACTAATTACATTTCCTTGACTTTACATTTATAACCCCTTTCTTCACTAGAAAGGAATTTAAACAAGCAAACAGATTTTGACAGAAAAAATAACACCCAAAGCTGTTGGCCATATATATTCCTATGGTGTCATAGTCCTGTGACTCATATTAAAATCACAGAGCTAAGTAGATATAAATTTGTATAATGGACACATCTATTTTTGCATATGCACATATATACACACCCATTCATAAGAAATCAAAAATTTTTAACTGTGGTAAATTTTTACCATGAATCTGAATATTTATAGTTAATAGCAAGACTATCCTATCAAACAGCATATTACTGCAGTTTATAAAAATAAGTAACTCCCTACAAAAAATAGACATATATGAAATTCATTAATAGGTTCTATTATTTTGCTCATATGCATTTCAAACATTTAGCAAGTGGGAATTTAAATTTTAGACTGTTAAAGCAATGTACCGAAGCCATAGTCCTTGTTCTAAAATGTCATTAATTTTGAAGATGCATATTTTTACTATCAGCATACAGTGAAAAACAGTAATTTAAGAAAATGATGTTTTTATGAAATACAGGACATGTGTCAACTTAGCAGTTTCAAAAAATGTTAGCTAGTGTAAGACAGACTACCCAAAGTACTTGCAAAAATTTTAAATAAATAAAATATGTTTTCTCACAGACTAACATGTTTGGAAAACATGAGAAACATTAACAATTATTCAATGATTATCCTCAGAGAAATATTTATGAAGGAGTAGGAGTAGAGAAGATTTATTTGATGAAGAATTTTATATACATTTGAGACTCATGATCCCAGCATATAAATAATAAGTTAAAGAACACTGCTACACAAGTACTAGAAAATACTAAAAACCTATTTTCATTTTTGATCATTAATCCTCATGTAAAACACATTGTGCACAAAATTATTTGGATGAAATAAATAGACCTATTAAAATATAGGCATCTGTACAAAATAGTTGTTTTTTTTGTTTTTGTTTTTGTTTTCTTGGAATAGAAGTATAACTTCTGATAATATGTTCTAATTTTATTTTATTTTTTTCACAAACCCCCCATATTGTTTTTCTCAGGGGCTGTACAAATTTTCACATTCCCATCAAGAGTGGATAAGAGTTCACTTTACTCTAAATTCCTTTCCTACCAGAAGTTGTTTTAGATTGAGGAAAATCTCGCCAGAGTGAAATGCTACCGTATTGTCATTTTGACTAGCATTTTCTTTTTTTTTCTTTTTGGGTCACACCTGGCAATGCACAGGGGTTACTCCTGGCTCTACACTCAGGAATCACCCTTGGCAGTGCTCACGGGACCATATGGGATACTGGGAATCGAACCCAGGTTGGCCGCGTGCAAGGCAAATGCCCTACTCGCTGTGCTATTGCTCCAGCCCCTTGACTTGCATTTTCCTAAGAGAAAATGATGACAAAATATATTTCAGGTGCCTACCAGTTATGTGTAGTTCTTTAGAGAGTTGTCTATACAAGTATTCTCATTTGACAAGAACTTTGCCCATATGAGTTTCATCTTTTTTCTTGTTGTTAGTCTCTTTTATTTTCTTTTATTCCCCCACTTTATTAAAATGCTGTGGTTTTACAAAGCTGTTAATGATGATTTGTCACAGGCATTCAATATTCCAATACCAATCCTATCTCAACTCTCACCTTCCCTCCACCATCGTCTCCATTTTCTCAACCACCTCTCAAGCCTACCCCCACAGCAGGACCAAAATAATTTATTTTATATTGCTTATTACCACAAATGGCTGATGAAATGGCCAAAAAAAATACTTCAATCAAAGAAAATTTGTGAAAATTGTTGTATCTCTCCATGGGAACATTAAATCCTTGTCTGAGGGTTTATTAAATTGTTGTTGCTAGTTAAGACTTCTGTGTTCATGTTCCTGTTAGCCAAGATTAGTTGACTCCTATGTTACATTGCCATAAAATTCAGTGTGCTCTGACAGGGATGTAAGTACTGTTGATTCTGGAGGTGTCTCAAGGCCACAAATGTGGCCAAATGCTCCAGAAAATCCAGAATATTTAATTGGGCAGTTTGGCTGGAAGCATGTCAGCAGCTGTTGGGGTGTGAAAGTAGTTGCTAGGCATTGGTAGGGTGGCAACTTTTCACATCCACCTCCTGAGGTCGCCCCAGAATTCTCAGCCAGGACTGGGTATCCAATACTTTTTTGCAGCTATTTTATTTCTTTTGAGGTTTATATATGAGTCTCTTGCCCCCGTGCCTGTCTGTCTTCACCAGGGCCCCTCAGAGCAGAGCAGGTTGAGTTTCCCTCCCTGCCCCAAGCAGAGCCCCAGCATCTGAAGACCTCTGGAACCCAGCAACAGCCATGCTCAGGGCCCCTATCCATACGTTCGGATGAGCCTCACGTATGAAGGAACTGATAGAGGAACCCAGGTGTGTGGGACCCGAGGCTGAGATCTCCAAGACTGTTCAGATCACGACAGGACCTCCACCACCCAGATCACACCTTTTCCAGTAGCTTGGCAGCCACACCTACAAACTGCCCCCAGAACCGTGTAATCCCAGCAATGGCCAAGATCCAGAAACTATAAAACAATGTTCCTGGAAGCGAGGCCTCTTATAGCCTAGTTCTCCCTTTCAGAGAATCTGGCAAGGTACCGAAAGCATCCTGCCCGCATGGCAGAGCCTGGTAAGCTCTCTGTAGTGTATTCGATATGCCAAATATAGTAACAATAATGGGTCTCATTCCCCTTACCCTGAATGTGGCACCGCTGGGAAGAGCAAGTTAAGAGAGGCTGCTAAAATCTCAGAGCTAGGACGAATGGAGATGTTACTTGTACCCGATCAAGCAAATTGATTATCAATGGGATGACAGTGATACAGTGATATTAGTCTCTGGATCAGGGTAGGTAGACAAGCTTACATGGCAGCAGCAGTAGGCCATAGGGTGTCTCCTGAGTTTCATCTTTTTATCTAATTCTAGCACTTGGCATCTAATTCCACATTTTTATCTCAATGTTTTATAAATTTCTTTTCATTTCTATATTTTAATTGTATTTCTAAAATCTTATTGCTATTTATTTATTTATTTATTTTTTGCTTTTTTCTGGGTCACACCCAGTGATGCTCAGGGGTTACTCCTGACTCTGCACTCAGGAATTACTACTGGGGGTGCTCGAGGGACCATATGGGATGTTGGGAATCAAACCCGGGTCGGCCACGTGCAACGCAAATGCCCTACCCACTGTGCTATCTCTCCAGTCCCCTTATTGCTATTTATTTAAATCAAGTGTTTCAATCTATATATAGTTCAATTTATATCATTAAAATATATGTAGATATTCCAAATATTTTATCATTATTTCAAATTATTTTTCAACATTGAAATTAAGGGCTGAACACATTTAAATACGTGGGTGTTTATGCTGTGATTTAGTACTTTTTGCCTCATTATTTATGTGTGCTGGTGATTTAGAAATGAAGCTATAGAACCAGAGAGATAGAATACTGGGCTTGCTTGCACACAGCTGACATGGGTTTAGTAACTGGCAGTCAATATTGCCCCTAAGCTCTGCCAGGAAAAAACCCTGAGTGCAGAGCCAGGAGTAAGCCCTGAGTAACTCGGGAATGGACAAAAAAAGGGGGAAAAAAGAAAATATAAACAGAGGTTACCTTTGCTAAAGCCTGTTTCCCATACTCACATATTCAGTACCATGAATATTCAAGAAACCTACTAAAATATGGAGATATTAATACATAAGGTGTCTAAGAGAGAAAAGGTATCATATTTTACTTTGAAACTCATGTTTTACTTTTCCAATTTTAAGGACCAGGAAAATAAAAATTCTGGAAGAAATTCCTTTCTAAAACCACGTAGTGGCAAATGAGCTGCAAATATAGACAAATAGATCATCAGATATGTCTATTCCCTATAGTGCGACATTGTTTTTCCCACATGGAACCAGTGACCTGGAAAATGAAATAAAGTCACAACTCTCAATTAAACAACTTTTCCTCCATGAAGTCGTATTTTCCAATACCAGGACAAAGTTAGTTCTTAATTTGTCTAGGAATTCAATGCTCCAGAGATAATTCTATTGGAGTTTTTAAAGGATGATTGGCCAATATAATTTCTAAATTTTGATTGCTTGGTTTACAAAGAAAAGAATACTTGCAGAAAATACTATTACCATCCTAAAGCTTAATAACCATTTCTATATGGTTACCAGTTAAAAATAGAAACATTGGGGTTAGGAGATAGCTCTAAGTATATTGTATTGCTTGCTCTCCTTGAAGAAAACCCTGTTTCCATCCTTGAAAAACACATGACCCCCCCACCTAAGAATCTAGGGAAACAACCTTCAAGTACTGAGTCAGGAGTAACCTCTAATCACTGCCAAGTGTGGGCAAAAAAAAAAAAACACAAACAAACAGAAAGCTAGTGATGATGATGATAAAAAGATAGATTTATGATAAATTAACTGAATTAATTATGGTCATAAATAGTTATAAGATTAATTGCTAATGAGACCTTTCTTATCCTCTAAATTGGCTTGTTTACATGAATGGTACAGTATATATTGATATTATCTTTCTTATAATTACCAGTTAATTATGTATTTTGAAAATAATTTCAAATTTAACATGACAAGCTTCTCCCTTTAGAAATATACATGACAGGCCAGATGAAATTAATCAACGGTTTCAAGCTGGTCCAAAGGCCTACATTCCTCACTATTACTAGAGTGGGTGGTTTTGGAATGGGATGTATGTGTGTGTGTTTGCAAATGTATGTATGTCTTTGTGGGACCCTAATTTTGCAACCACAAACTCACTCACCCAGAATCAGAGTGATATTTCAAATATGGTAATTTATTTTACATAGTCCATTAATTATGTTAGTTTCTGCATATATCCAGATGTGCACATAAACATTCACTGGAGAACGTACAATGTTTCTGTTCTAAAATAATTCACAGCACAGCAAATATAGGCATCCATTCTCCCTGGGGATAAGTGGTCTAACATCAATTTAAATTGATGTGGGTTGAAATTTTAGGCTTCTTTTAAAACTTGACTTTCACAATGTTAGTCTTACATTGGACCATAGTTCACTCTTCCCAGGGAGTTTTTAATGGGATCCCATTCTCCTAAACACTGTGTAGTACATTCTGCTTTTCACATTACCATTCCTAATATGTCCTCAAAATACCTGGGGTGCTGTGGATTGTTCAACTACAATGCACAAATCTTGTATTATGAAACTGGAAGAGTACTTAGAAGCACTGGTAATAAAAAATGACAATATATCGTTGTTAACAATTTAATTTTTAAAATCTCAAATGTTCTGTTCATTGCAGTGCTTGTAGGCAACTTGACTTCAAATCTTTTATGATTCTCCTTGGCCTTATGGTTTCATCTTATCTGAGAGGCTTGGAAACAAATTCTGTATAGGAGAAGCAATTATGAATTTCAGGAGGTGTCATTCTTCTAGTCTTGGTTCTCTCTTTCTTTATATAACACATTTTTGGTGGGTGTCTTTTAGCTATAAAGAATGATAGATGACAAAGGTTCTTACAAATCTAGCATCTACTGTTTAATTTGCTTTGTAAAATTACAATTGTTTCTGAGTGGAGATGTCTTGATTCTTTCTCTTTTTCTTTTTGGGTCACACCCCTGTGATGTATAGGGGTTACTCTTGGTTCATGCACTCAGAATTTCTCCTGGTGGTGCCCAGGGAACTATATGGGATGCCGGGAATCAAATCCAGTTGCAAGGCAAACGCCCTACCTGCTGTGCTATCGTTCCAGCCCCTTGATTCTTTTTTAAGTGAATAGATTTATTAAATGAAAAACTCTCTACGTTGTATTACAGTACTAAGCATTTTAAGAAGTAACATTGGTTTGAGTTAGCACCTCCAACAGGGAGCTTAAGCTTATTGAGTATTCCACCACAGTTCTCCCAATTCCACAGGCACTCCCAATCACTGGCGTTTGTCTTTAACCTTTCCTTTGTGCTCTTCTTCCTTTCTCTGTTAATCACTTATACCCCCAGCTCAGACCCTGTAGCATGTAAAGTCAAATTCTTCTAATGGCTCTGGATTTTGTATATGTAAGTGAAGTAATGCTTTTCTCTTTCCTTTATGTTCTTTTCTCTTTCCTTTATGTCCTTTAGAGACACTGGAAGACAGTTACTTCTATGATTTTGTAACTCTTCAAATAATATTATTCCTAGGCATCTATCATATTTACTTTACTTAAGCCTCAGTTGCCCTTACTTCTTAACACCCTCAAAAGGAGGGTCTCAGCAAGTGTTTGGATGGATCCAGGCAAGCCATACACTACTCTGGCATTGAAAAGGGACAGTCTAAGTGCCATCAGGAATATAATAAGATAAGAGTATGTCATAGAACAAACTCTGACATGACCCATAAACAAGTGATCCTGCTGGGGTTAGGAAAGACTCACCTGGCCTGAAGACTGTAGTCTGAGATAGTGGCGAGATGTCCACAGAAAGAGTCACCCTTAAAGTTTAATATATCTCTTAATGTGTCCATAAAATATGACTAGACAAAATATTAAGAAGTAAATTTAAAATGATTGTTTAAATTGATTACTAGCTAAAACAAAAAAGGAGAAACCAATGCATCCTTAAATGTAATTCTGCCCTTGGGCTGATCTCCTACCAGGGTTCTATGAGACTTTTTTCCTGAAGTATGTCCTAGAAGAATTTCCCCTAAAGGAAGGGCTTTACATCTGTTCATTGTTTATGATAATGATCAACCATACCGATGTGTAATTGCTACCCCCAACCCTTCATGGTTTCTCTATAACTAATGCTGTGAGACTTGAATAAATTGCCACTGGTTACCAACCAACCTGGTGGCATTCATTCCTTCTTTCACCCATCACTGCCAGGATGGTGATTCAGCTTTGAATGCACCAAAGCATCTTCGAGCTACCATGGGCAGGCTGGTGACCCACTGGAATAGCAACACTCTAAAGTATTCATAAGAATTGATATTAAAGCCACAAAAGCTGTATAGTTCTTCAACTTCCTCTTCAGCTTAATGCTACGTTTCTATTTCACAAATAGAAAGAAAAAATATTTGTCATATATGAATTCATTTAAAATTTATAGATTTCATGTTCAACTTTCATAGTTTCCATTTGACTATGTCTACAAAACTGCAGCTCTTAGATCAGGGGTAAAAGGAAGACTTATTAAAATATAATCTCCAACTTTCTTGCACACAGCATGACTCATGAATACTATTATGGCAGATAAAATATGAAATAATCAGAATTATGAATTAAATTTCCTTTAAAGTATACATGGCTTTATAAATTTTAAGAGAAAGAGAAAATGAAAGTGTAGTTCTTATTTTTTAAATTAAGGCAACATGATTTGCAGTTATTCAAAGTTAAGAATCAGGCATACAATGTTCCTACACCAATCCCATCACCAGTGTCAACTTTTTTCCATCAATGTTCTCAGTTTCCATCCCAAATCTGTCCTCTTGATAGGTGCAGAAAATGCAATTTTACACAGGGCCAAGGCATTTGAACATTTCTTCAAGATAGCATGCGATATTCAGTTTTTCTTCCTTTTACACCTACCTAACATAAGAAGAAACATTGTAAACTTAGATATCTGGTTTCTGCTAAGTATTTCAAAGTTCTTTCCAATTTCCCTTTAAAACCAAATTTTGGACATGGCATTGCATTTCTTAACCTAAAAGCTCTGAGCAAGGGGGGAGTTGAAAAATGCTTTTAAATAAGGAAGAACAAGGTGTAGAACATAATTTAACTGGAAGATAATAAAGTGTTCTTTTTACAAACTTAGCTTTGTTTAAAAAAATCATCCTTGGCAAGTACATGAGTAATTGCTGCTATGAATTGTTATTATAAGGTGATTACAGAGGTTTCTAACTATTCCAAAGACAAAAATTTCATAAATATAATATTACATCTGAATTCTAACATATGTTTTGTTCATCTGAAAATTTATTTTTTGTAATTATTATGTAATAAAATTATGTTCCAAAATATCAAATTCCAGATAAGACATGAGGAAAAGATTTTGAGGTTTGATACATACATTTTCCCCCAGTATTATTTTGAAGTTTAACGTATACTTTTCCTCCAGCATTATTACACAGTTATTATTTATAATACACTTATTATAACATATTACTCAGTTTAATTTAATTTAGAAATGTATACTGTATATATTTAATAAGTATATACATAGATTTATAAACATAATTTTTATTAAAATTTGAAGATACTTTATTTTCTTTATTATTGAAATTTGACATTCTACACATCTTATTTTCTTATCTGAAACACCCCCAAACTCAGTATAATTTTAATTTTCTAATATAGATATATGTCAACAGCACAATTTCCATAATATCTTAACCACACTAGGTAGACAGATTTGTGTTTTCAGTTTTGTATTATTTTTAAAAGTTTGCATAATAAAATTTTGAGATTCCTACGTATAGAATTTGTAAATTTCCAAATGATTATACTACTCCCAGTCATACATACTTCAGTTCAATATTTTTGTAGATCCCTTAGCAAACCATTATTTTAACAATAATTTGATTCACTGCTTCCCAGGCTTAGTATAGTGTGGTATATAATGGAGACTCATGAATAAATGAATAAATACATCTGTCCCAACTTCACTAAACTCTGGATAGAGTTGACTCCAGCTATTTCTGGTCTTTGTCTTTTAATTTCTATCTACATATTGGTTTTATTAACAATGTCCTTGATTCACATTTGAGGTTTACTGATATGTTTATGAAATGTAAATACATTTTTCATTATAGAACCTGACCTAGAAATAAAACTTTGTTTGTAGTACTAAATAGGTGAATGTAGATTAACTTGGTAAAGAGAGAGCAAAATTGGCAAATATAATAAAGAAGAGATGTGTTCGTAGCATAAATTATAGATGTCTTTATCTCTACTCTTATCCCACTGAGTTAATACGTATTGATATTAGATTCTTTTCACTTATGTTATCTCTGCCTTCATTTGTACTCAGAAACTGTATTGCTGAAATTTTCCAGACTCTCCTCTTTCTTATCAGAAATAACTATATTTCTTCTTGTCCATTATTTTTGTTTGTTTGTTTTAACTGCCCAAATTAACCTCCATACTCTCCCAACCAATAAATATAGAATTAGTATGACTTCCGCTTTATATGTACCATGGTTTTATACATAGTGAATTAATGAGAACATTTATCAGCACAGTGCATTAAAGCACTATAAACAATTGCCACATTCTTGGCATTGTGTGCTTTCTTAATATGTCACATGAAAGACGATTAAATGCTTTATGTCTACAAAAAAATGTTAATTTAGCCCAATAACATATGTAGCATATGTAGACAATGGCATAAAGTTATTTGCATTAAATAAATGAGAGATAATCAAAGGAAAACAAACAACCTAGAAAGTAACTGATAGGTGATATGACAGAGAAAACCTGTGAATTCCTGGGAACAGAAAAATATTTTGCAAAAGGGAAAGGAAAAACTACAAAACAGTGTTAAAGTTAGGATTTTTAATAGGTTGGGCATCCTGGCAAGGGGGCCAATAAGTAGAGACAAAAGTAAAACATTTGAATTAAATGATGCCAGAAGTGAGCATAGGCCCTAAAAGGCAGACAATGTGGTGATAGAGAATCTCAATAGAGAACCTCAATAATATCTGGAACCTTGCTTTATTTCATTTCACATTCATGAATATATTTGAAATGAAAGACTTTATAATATAAATAATAAATATAACGACTTTTCTGGATGGAGCTCTGAGTGATAATGAAGGCAAGACTTACAGAGTTCTCCTTTAGCAAGTACATATTTTCTACATCTGCCAGTTTGTTGTTCTTTAAGTCCTCAAGAGTATCTTGAGAACACCCCTGACAGATTAAAAAGCTAAACCCGTCACTGCACTAAAACCTTAAGCCTTGCTCTTTTCTTAATGACTTTACTCTAGTACTTATATTCATGTTCTTTTAATGTTCCCAATTTAATTTTCTGTTTCAAATAAAGCCACTTGACCCTAGTTCTCTAAATTCTCAACTAGTACTTGCCTTCTAAGCACTTGAATTCTAAAATTTACATTTAGTGATTAAACTTTGCAACATTGTCTTTCTTAATAGTAGGTATCTTACTTCTACCCGTACATGCTATTTTTAAAATTGTTTTGTGAAAGAATACGTGCCTTTTACAGATAAACACAGTAGCTTTTTTCTTAGTTTTATTCTGCATCACATCTCTACAACATTTAAACTTCTGGATATTCCATAATACCCTAAGTACAAGAACTGTTTATAAACTTCCTCTCTGTTGAAAATGGATTTCCCAATAATCACATGTTTGGGACTCAAATTAGAACTTAAAGCTTCTTAGGAAATTTAGAAAACCACAACATATATTTACATATGAATTTCTGCTGTGAAACATTTAATGACGTTGAACCAAATAATAATGTATACACTGGTATGCAGACATTTTAAATAAGAGAGGTCTCAAGTTAGGATTTTCTTAAAATCCCTGAGTATCTAGCTATAAAGTAGCAAAGTCTCCTATGATATTACATTTAATCTTAAATTTCATTTTTGATAACAGATTTAATAAGTCAATTATAATAATATAATATTACTTAAACAATTCAGAATATATTTTAGATTTCACTATGTTGCTCTAGTCAAATATTATTAAAGTGCATAAGAGCCTGAGAATATCCCCATATGAAGTGATCTTCAGGGTCAGAAAGAGCACAAAAGTTAAGGCGTTTACCATGAATGTAGAAAACTCTGGATCTTTAGACGTCCCCAGGCAAGGCTGATTGTGACCCAACCTTTCTCTACCTCCAGTCCCCCTATTAAAAATTGGTTTTTATACTTCATAATATACTTTGTAAAAAAAATTAATTATACTTCTGTAAGTTCCCATAAATACTTATTACTAGTTTTGTATGTTCTATTTTCCTGCTTTAGTCTTCTATGATTTTTGAATCACTTAGTAGATATTAATAGAATTCTTAGATTCACAGACACAGTAGTAAATGTGAAATGTGGAAATAAATGGAAAAAGCACAGTCCTCTGCCCTCATCAGTCTGAGAAAATGGTTCAAATATATATTTTTAATCAAATAATCATAGAAAGATAAATTATCTCTGAAACAGATTTTTGAAGGAAGTGCATGAGTGTGAGAATTAAAGATGAAAAAGGATTTCCCTGAGGAAGTGAATCTCATACTGAGATGTGAACATGCAGTAGGATAGATGTGTGAGGAATGAGATGGGAAAATGGAACAGGAAAATTAAGGAAATTAAGGACATATGGAGAAGAAACAGCATAGGAGGCAGTAATGTGTCTAAATAAAAATAATTAAAATATTTTTTGGAATTCACTTAGTGAAAACCAAGTGAGGTGAAGATAGTAGAGAAAGAGACAGAGACTCTTGTTGAACTCTATTAAAAAACATTATAATAATGCCTAACACAAAGAAATTGTTCCACAAATATTTGAGGTATAAATAAAACTCAAAAGATTCAGATGTGCGTGCTAAAGTGAAGAAACAACTCCTCATGGTTTCTGACAAGGCTGACATTTGAAAGATATTCAGGCTCTCGTGAAAACAGAAAGAGAACAGCTACACGTTTCAATGAAGGCACAGAGAAACAACAAAAGGGCTTCACTATTGTGCAAACCAAAGGAAGAAACGTCAAGAAATTTACTTTTTTCCAGTTTCCATACTAACAGAATTCTCATGATAGAACTGTTGCCAGATTTGAGGAGCAAAGTATTCCTGTTTTAACTCTTTATGCTGAAAAGTGAATAAGCAGTGAGGCTGTAAATCCAACACTTTATTCTTTTAAACACATTAAAGTGAATAAATCTGAAACTTTTACTGTTAATATGTGTTTGTTTTCCCTTTATTCAGGTGCCTTTATTACAGATGTTTGTATAAAACAGATAAACTCATTGTTAAAATAAAACTGATGCCTTTATCTGAACATACCTGGTATGCCGAGGCCTTGGGTTTGATTTGTGGAAGTACACGGTCCCTCAAGCCAATAACGAGGTGGTCCCAGAAGCTCCCAGCACTGCTGAACCCACAGTCTTAGAGAGTGACACCTGGGTCTCTGGAACTCTGCTTGGAAGACATCCCCCTCAACACACTGCTCAAAGGGTGGGGTGGAGGGAAATCAACCAAGAAACGAATTCCAAGTTATTGGTTAGGGTTAGACATAGTTTATTATATTCTAACTTCTAGAAAATTGTGCTAGTCTAAGAAGGAATGATAGCTTTTTTACTAAGTTTCTTATCAGCTAGAGTGCTACATCTCTCTATGATGCAAGATAACGAGCAAACCTTCACAGCAGTAAAAAAAAGAGAGAAACTTAGAAATCCATTTATATCCATTTATGAGTGTGATCATTCTGTATTTGTGTCCTCCCCCACCCCGCTAAACTGACTTGTCTTAGCATGATACCCTCTAGTTCTATTCATTTAGCAGGAAACATCTTTTAGCACAGTGGGTGGGGCATTTGCTTGCCCTCAGCCAACCCAGATTCGATTACTTCATCCCTCTCAGAGAGTCCGGCAAGCTACCGAAAGTATCCCACCCACATGGCAGAGCCTGGCAAGCTCCCTGTGGCATATAGTGAACTATGCTAAAAACAGTAACAACAAGTCTCACAATGGAGACATTACTGGTGCCCGCTTGCGCAAATAGATGAGCAACAGGATGACAGTGATACAGTGATAATGAAAACTAGTAAGGAAATAACAATCATCCAACCGGAATAGACTTTTCGAGTCCCTGGGTTACACTAGAGAGGAGGTATGAGAGTTTGAGATTGTAGTGAGGGTAAACAAAAGAGATGGAGAATAAAATTAAGGAAGAAGAAAATTTTGGATGCATGTAAATAGGATAGAAAGTGATCTTCTAATTAAGAGATTGAATTAAAGAAAAATGGAATTGTCCCTCAAATTTTAAAAATACTATTAGAAGATAAAAATCAGTATGGCAAAATTGTTGTAAAAATATTTCTGGATGTGGATAGAAGAAATGAAGACAAGGGAGAAAATCTGAACATGCCATTGAGTATTATAAATTTAAAATTAGTTTGGTATTTTGGGCATTTTATCATTTTGAGAAAATTAGTAAAAATCATAGCATTGTTTATCTTAAATTGTTCACCTGTTGCTACAGGTCTAAGCAAATGTATATTTTATTTGTTCTCTTCATATTGTATCTTTCACAGGAAACACAATTATTTGCATTTGCTAGGCTTTTGGTCTTGGGAAAAGAAATATGGATAAAGGAGTTACCATACTTAGATTTGCAATGAATTTTCAGTCTCTGCACCCATTACAAGATTCCAGTTGATCTTTATTAGAGGTAGTATCATACATGCTATCCTATTTCCATTATCTAGTACAGAAAAAAATTGTCATGTAACTTTAAAACATGAGTAGACTGCCTTAAATATATAGGTAAGTAGTCATTGATTTTAGGCATCTGGCTTTTTATTTCTCCCTCACCCTGCATATGCCTGAAGCTTCTTTGCATACAGACCCATTTTGCACTTAATTTCACATTTTATAAAGATGCCAATAAAATTGCGGCCGACCTGGTTTGGATTTCTCCATCCCTTTCGGAGAGCCAAGTAAGCTACTGAGAGTATCCCACCCACACAGCAAAGCCTGGCAAGCTACCCGTAACATATTTGATATGTCAAATATAGTAACAACAAGTCTCACAATGGAGATGTAACTGGTGCCGGCTCGAGCAAATCTATGAGCAATGGAACAACAGTGCTACACTGCTACATTTATCTTGAAAATCCAATCTTAAGACTATCACAGTTTCCTAATCAGATGAGCAATTTATGAAAAAATGTTAATCTAGGAAGACAACTTTGTTTTTTATTGTGATGTTCTTCATAGTGGTTTAGGTAACATGTAGTGATGTGCACAGTTATTTTACCTTCATCAAAGTGCCCAATTGGTCCATTACTCTCCTGACATCACTTTTGGTCCATCTCTCTCTTCTCCCATTCCCCCATTTCCATTGCTTGGAACAAATGTCCCCAGTATCTCTCCCCCACACACACATCGCACCCCATCCCTCCCCCTGCCTCTTTGCCAGAAAATTTCCCTCTTACTCTCTTTCTACTTATGGATATTATGGTTTGCAATACAGATACTGAGAGGCCATCATGTTTGGTCTTTTATCTACTTTCAGCACACATCTCCTATCCCGAGAAATCCCTCCAACCATATTGACTTACTGACCTCTTCTCTATCCCAGCTGCCCTCTTTCCCAGCTCACAAGGCAGATTTCCAATCATAGAGCAATCTTCCTGGCCCTTATGCCTACTATTCTTGGGTGTCAGTCTCATATTATGTTCTTTTATATTTCACAAATAAGTGCTGTCATTCTATGTCTGCCCCTCTCTTTCTGACTCATTTCATTCAGGATGATACTCTTCATGACCATCCACTTATAAGCAAAACAGATAAAGATGACTTCATCTTTTCTAACAGCTGCATAGTATTCTATTGTGTAGATCTATCAAGTTTCTTTAGCAAGTCGTCTGTTCTCGGGCACTTGGGTTGTTTCCAGATTCTGGCTATTGTGAACAGTGCTGCAGTGAACATGTAGGTGCAGATGCTATTTCTACTGTTACTTATCTGAGAAATCTGTGTTGGTGTTTTCCATAGAGGCTGAATAAGAGAGCATTCCTACCAACAGTGAAAGTTTATTTCTTTTTTTATCATCTCCCAATCAACACTGGTTGACCCAATTTTTTTTTAATATGCCATTCTCATTGGGTTGAGATGATACATGTTGCTTTGACTTGCATTTCCCTAACAAGTAACCATGAACACTTTTTCATATGCCCACTTGCTGTGGGTCAAGAACTTTACTATCCAGAGTTAATTGAAATTCTGGTCCAACACTTGTAGTTCTAACTGCTTGAAGGTTAACAAGTGGTCTGCAAAGCCTGCCCACTGTCCTGCCAGTCCAGAAGCACACTTTCAGGATTTTTTGAATCAATCACAGTTAGATCCCAGCAACCAAATCTAGTAGTACCACTCAATGAAGGATAAACCACATGCTGAGTCACAAATAAGGTTAAATAAAACCAAGAAGATAGAAATCATATCAAACATCCTCTCAAAAGCACAATGCTTTTACTGAAAATTAACCACAAAAATTTGAGAAAATCTAACATCTGGAAACTGAATAACATGCTACTAAAACCACTGGATAAAAGAGAATATTAAATGAAGAAAAATATTCTGAATAAAAGTGAAAATAAAACTATTAGAATTTATGGAATAAGGCAAAAGCAATACTTAGAGGGAAGTTCATGAAACAATGTGCTTTCATCAGGACACAAATAAATTACCGAATCTCATACTTTAAGAACTTTGAGAAAGAACAGCAAAGAGAATCCAAAGTAAGTATGAGGAAGAAACAATAAAAATTCAAGCACAAATTAATATTCAGCTTGAAAAAAAGTGCAGAAATTTCTTTTGCATTCTAACTAGTAGAACTGATTTAGAAAGAAAGGAAATTGTTTAAATTATCCCATTTATAGTCATGTAAATTAAGCTCAAATATTTAGGAATCATTCCAATATAGGGGGCTAAAAAAATCCCTATTTAATGAAAATTATAAATCATTTTTGAAAGTAAAAAGGAAGACACAAAGAAATGGAAAATGGTCGTTGGTCATGAATTCAAAGGATAAATATAGTTAAAATGACCGTCTGTCTCTAGACAACAAAACTATGCACTTTATAGCCAAAGATGAATAAAGGAGATAGTGCATAATCTTAATTGGGTTTTAGTGGCATATTTTTAGAACAGAGTTAAAATGGGAATTGTAGAAGCACTACAGTGGCTAAGGTGCTAGCCTTCCATATAGGTGACACTGACTGAATCCCTGGCACCACATATGGCCCTCCAGTCCAGCTAGGATGACCTTGAGTGCTGAGCCAGATGTAAGCCCTGAATGTAGCCAGGTGTGTCCCCCAAAAATAAACAAAAGAAGTTAAAATAAAAAGTTATCTTAAAAGAAAAGAGACTAATATATTATGTGATATATACGCAAGCTAAATATATGTACTATATATGCTTCCTATTTATACACTGATCATGCCCAGGGACTGCCCCCGGCGCCGTGTAATCCCACCAACGACCAGCACCCAGAGACTTAAAACCAAGCTCCCGATACCTTATACCCTACTTCTCCCTCTGGGAGAACCTGACAACCTACCAAGAGTTTCCTGCCCACATGGAAGAGCCTCGAAAACTCCCCATGGTGTATTCATATGCCAAAAACAGTAACAATGCTGGGTCTCATTCCCCTGAGCCTGAAAGAGCCTCCCTGCTTGGGAAGGACTAGTAAAGAGAGGCTTCTAAAAATCTCAGGGCTAGGATGAATGGAGTCGTTACTGAAACTGCTCGAGAAATTTGACGATCAACGGGTTGATGATGATGATGATGATGATGATGATGGTGATGATGATTTATACACTGATATTCACATATATGTATACATATTTTGTGTGCATATATGTACCATATGAACACAGATTTAAATAGAAAATTATGAAATTGTCTCCTTTACTGAAAGCAAATATATCAAACATGCACTTAAATTATCTGATGAGTGTAAATCAATTAAACAATTAGAATTTTTTGAAAACAGTTTTGATCTGGCACAGGGTGATAGCTCAGATAATAAAGTATAATCGTAGTATGTGCAGGGACCTGAGTTTGATCACACAGTAGCCCATGTTGTCCCCTCATAGCACTGGAAGGTAGATCGAGGTGACTCTGAGCAATGTCAGATCAAGCAAGGCTTGGTCACCTCTGCAAGCAGGGAATGCTCAGGTGTGGCTGAGTTGTAGATTGGCCCTTCCTGCACTTTGCGTAGCCGGGTTGGCTTGCAATTTTTAAAAAATGGTTAGAGTAATAGTATAATGGGGAGAACACTGGTGTTGCATGCAGCTGACCAGGGTTTTATTCCTGGGACCCCACATGGTCCCCAAACTGGCCTCAGGAGTAATCTCAGGAGCACAGGGCCAGGAGTAAGTCCTGAGAACAGCCAGTTGTGACCTAAACACCACAATTAATAAATATATAAATGAATGAATGAATGAATGAATAAATAAATAAAAAGGTTTTGCTCTGCATTTCTTATGAAGCATAATTATTGGGACCTTAAAATATATAATACATTTTTGAAAGATTCGTCTTTTAATTAGGGTAACCAAATCTCTACTTTTATGTGATTTTTGGAAAGCAGCTTTCCTTAAAATATTAAGGTTAGGTATAAGGTAATGTAACTCTATACAATTCTAAAAAATGAGAATAGTGTATGCATCAGTATATTAGAATCCAGACTAGGTGAAGGACATAATGGGTACAATTTACAATAATAATATTAAAAGGAATCAAAAAGTATTACGTAGAAAGCAAAATTTTGTTGATTTTTGTTGGTAATAGAGACTGCATCCGGTAGTACTTGGATTGTTAGCAGAGAGGCAGACCTGGTTGTTCCTAAGATAAAACTTGGGGCTTCCCTATCAGGTGAACTATATACCTGGCACCAGCATATGGTAATTTCAAAGGTGAACTTGCAGAAAGTGTGCCAAAAAAAGATCAAAATAGGTACAGATCTGTATCACATAGTGTTTGAAATAAAAAAATAAAAATATTTTTTAGTTATAGAGACATAAATTTGGACAATATAATGTAATAAATTCCATCTACTATAATTAAAGTCATATTATCAATATGCAAGAATTACCAAGCTGACTGTATCAATTATAAATTCTTAACCCTAGACAAAAATAAATAAAAGCAAATGCATTTCTCTCAAAAGTTAACTGTGTTCAAGATTGTCAAGCTAGGCAAAGCACCACCTTACAAGAGTAACATTCAAGTTGATAAATATAATATTTTCTCTCACAAGTGGAATCATGCCACTATAACTCAAGGATACTGATGAAGAAGTAATGGCTAAAGTGAATTTTTTGACAACTGGTAATATAGCCATATCATATAGATCATTCCTGTTTATGTTTTGTCAAAGAATCTTAAATTTTTTTCCTATCTAAAATTTCACAAACACAAATAATAGATATCTTTCCATATTCTCTGCAATAACATTTGCAATAAATTTAATTTATAATACTGTACCAAGGATCTAGTGCTATACTGTCATTGAGATTATTGAAATGATAGTTCTGCCAGATAATCTATCAATCCAAATGGTATAACTTGGGCCAATCTCGTCTATATTAAAATTACCTTCCCTGTACGAAACCTATAATTCTTTTCCTTTCTTTCACAATTTTGCCTCTACTTTGAGTTTTCTGAATAATTGCTTTTCTACTGATCAAAAACAAATTCTAGCATACTAGATGCACCATCATTGATCACTATAAGTACTGATATATGAATAAAATATGTTTATGTTTCAAACTAAAACTGACATCTCTGTAATAAGACCTCATATACAATCTAGCACATTACTGTCTTTCTCCCTCAGGTGGAAGATACCTCGAGCTTTATAAAAGTCAAGTTTAAGTTAATAATATTCTGATAACTTTTTTCTATCATTCTCTCATTGTACTCCTTATCTATTTTGATTTGTTAATATTATACATCGAAGGAACATAAATGCACACACATAATTAATTAGTACCGTGCAACAGAGTGCAAAAGATGATAAAAATTTCACAGATGTCTGATGCAGTCATAAAGAATACTGTGAGAAAACTTTGTCTAGGATGAGTAAGATTAAAATAAAGCATTCTGTTTTTTAAGACTATCCTCTACTATAATTTAAAATGGTGGTTTACTTTCATTTTGAACCCTGAATTAACACCTTGTGTTCCTCAACAAGAGTTTCATTTGTGTTGAACTTTACAAAGTGCTAATACATTTTCTGGAGGAACATCTCTTAAGAGCTGGGACTCAGGCTTGATCACTGGTCCTGCAGAGTTGCATTGTCACTGGAGACAGGTCAAGCAGAGGACCTACCAGCAACTCAGTCTGGCAACCTGTGAACACCACCGGGGCCCCAAAGCTAAACAAGCAAACAGAAAAAGAACATGAAAAGAAATCCCTAAATGGAATAGTTGCAACACTCTAACAGATGCCTGAGGTTTGTAAACTGAATCTACTGATTTTTTTTCATTTTTTTACCCCTTTTGTTTTATGGTTGCTCAGGTGTTAGTCCTAGCTCTGTGTTTGGGGATCAATCCTGACAGTGCTTGGGGGACCCTATGTGCTGCTGGGGTCCACCCAGGTTGGCTGTGTGCCAGGCAGGAACCCTCCTGGCTGTACTGTCTCTCCAACCACCGAATTTGCTGATATTCTTAACTAGTTGGTGATCAAAGTCCTAGAAGCTAGAAATTCTAGTTCAATTCCGTAATATCCTTTGATTATTCACTGACAGTGGAAATTTGGGACCCTTTGTCTTTTTGTTCTATATGGAAGGAAATGCTGTTCTTTTTGGGGGAACAGCCCTCCAAAAAGGTTGAAAATAAAAACTAGGGGTTGGAGCGATAGCACAGCAGGTAGGGCATTTGCCTTGCACGCAGCCGACCCGAGTTTGATTCCCAGCATCCCATATGGTCCCCTGAGCACTGCCAGGAGTAATTCCTGAGTGCAAATCCAGGAGTAACCCCTGTGCATCGCCAGGTGAGACCCAAAAAGCAAAAAAAGAAAAGAAAAACTAAACAAAATGTGGTTTTCAATGAAAATCAGATTTCAAACTATACCGAGATTTAAAATAAATAAATGAATAAATAGAATTAAAAAGTACTTTTAAATTAATTTTAATTTGAACAATTTAGGCTGGCCTAACTATGTTTTTTTTTGTTAGTTTGTTGTTGTTTTTTTTCAAATAGAGACAGAAATATTAAACAGATAGAGACCTTCCTTAAAAACTCTCTGCATTAACAGAACCAGTTCAGACAAAAAAATAGGCAAATATAGCTTTTTTAATGATTAGTTTAATCTATTTTTTTTTAATTTATGCTTCCAGATATCATAAGCCTGTTTTGAACTATTTCCAAATGTTGGTTTGAGTAAAACACAGATTAATTTCCCAGTATTTAACTGTAGCATTGTAGCACTGTACTACTGTAGTTCCGTTGTTCATTGATTTGCTTTAGCAGGCACCAGTAACATCTCCATTGTGAGACATGTTGTTACTGGTTTTGGCATATCAAATACACCACAGGTAGCTTGCCAGATTCTGTCGTGCGGGCGGGATACTCTCAGTAGCTTTTTGGGCTCTCCAAGAGGGAGGGAGGAATTGAACCTGGGTCGGCCGAGTGCAAGGCAAACACCCTATCCGCTGTGCTATTGCTCCAGTCCAGTATTTAATAACATACTATAATCTGTCACTGAGAAGATTAAATAGTAACTACCTTCTCATTGTATAAGATGCTTCGTAACAATATACTACTCTAGACATTTTACACATTTATCAGAAAATGTTCTGATTTCCCAATTGTCTTTTTGATGTACCCATATTTTTAATTAATTATTACTTGATGAATTTTTGGTTATATTTTGTTTATTTCTCGTATTCTCATATAGATCAATTAGGTTAGATAAGTACAAAATATCTGTTACTCTTCATTATATAGAAATGTCGGGGCTGGAGCGATAGCACAGCGGGTAGGGTGTTTGCCTTGCACACGGCCGACCGGGGTTCTAATCCCAGCATCCCATATGGTCCCCTGAGCACCGCCAGGGGTAATTCCTGAGTGAAGAGCCAGGAGTAACCCCTGTGCATCGCCGGGTGTGACCCAAAGACCAAATAAATAAATAAATAAATAAATAGAAATGTCATTTTAGTACATACTAAAAAACAATTGAATTTACAAAACAATGAACAGAAACTAGTTAGAGAATAAATCAAATATGTGCTCATGAACATTCGTGTTTTAGCTTCTTTTTTTTCTCATCCCTCCGGTGCTTTTGACTGTTTTCATGCATGGAATGCATATACTTTACCATTGAGTATGTGTACATTGGGTACATGATTATCAGTGTTTTAGCAAAGAAATTTATTCCAAATAAATTTTTTTCCATTTTATTTCAAAGAAAATTATCCAATTTGCAGAACACATATTCTTGAATCCTTACTAGAAAGGTTGCTCTACCATTAACTTTCTTTGAATAATTAGAACGGAAAGTAATCTTCAAGAAACAAATCCAGTGCATTTATGTAGACATATATTTTATTATATATATTGAATTAAAAGTATTAAACAGAAAATGAGTTACTCTTAATGGGGACAAATAGAAATAATCAACTAAAAATATGGTACTGTTTTTTTCTTTTCAAAGTTTGTATCTTTAGAATAGATTATTTAGTTACATAATCCAACATCAAAGCAATATTGAAAAGCAGAAAGTAAGATACTTTATCTCCTTTAATTGGTTCCTATTCTAACCTCTTTTTTATTATATAAAAATATATGAATGACTACATAACATGTAAATCTTATTTTTACACTGAAAAATAATATGACTATTTGCCTTTTCCCTGTAAAGTTCTATGAGCTTTGAGAGAAGCATCTATTTGTGGAACCACCTAAAATTTCAAAATATTAATGTGAACTCTCTCCTACACATCGTAACCCATCTTTTCTCTGTATTCACACTTCCTCCATCTGGAATCTCTAGCAGCCATTGTTCTGTAACCCTCACTGTGATTTTATCCTTTAAGAATGTCATGCAAACACAATTAGATTGTATGAAACTGTTTTGAGATTGATCTCTTTCACATATCTTTGATATTCACACATATTATTACATCTCACCTGAAATTCATACAGATTATTGCATCTCATGACAGTATACGCTTCTCAAAAGCTTCACTTAAAGAGCATATTGTCAAATTTGGTGTTTACTGTTTTAGAGACATCTGAGCTATCATAATAGCTTACTTTTCAGTAAGTTTTTTAAAAAATCATACACATGCATACATACACACATATCTACATAATTTCCATTGAGAATGCATCAGGATGATTGTCAAAATAAGGTAAAGCAAGATTTCTGGTGCTCAATCATTCAATTTATACTACCATGCCTGGAAAATTACTTTCAAAAATCTGAAAAATAATTTTAAATGGAAAAGTGAGCAAGGTTTGGAAAGAAAGTCTGTACTTTTTATTCTGAATATGACATTGTCACCTGTTTTATGCATTTATTTCACTGTGATGTGTGTGGTTTTTTATTGAACACATACATTTTGTCTTTAAAACCAAAGACAAAATTTTTTTCTTAAATCTTATGAATAACTCAAGGTGATTATATATGCATTATAATATATATTTTTCTTGGCTTTTATGGAATTTTCTTAATAATTGCTACCATTTCATATTTTGCTTGAAACACTGCAAGTGTTCCACATAGAAAATGTACATATAGGGGCTGGAGCGATAGCACAGCAGGTAGGGCGTTTGCCTTGCATGTGGCTGACCGGGGTTCGATTACCAGCATCCCATATGGTGCCCTGAGCACCACCAGGGATAACTCCTGAGTGCATGAGCCAGGAATTATTCCTGTGAATAATTCCTGTGAATTCCTGTGAATTACCGGATGTGACCCAAAAAGGAAAAAAAAAAGAAAATGTAAATGCAGACTATTATTCCTAACAAAAAGAATTCATATTTTAGGGCCTAAATTTATGTACTCAGTGAAACTTCTAAGTTTAGAAGTTATATAGATTTTATATAATTTTATATAATATATAATTTTATATATTTATATATTATATATAAATATAATATAATATATAAAATATAGATTTATATAGATTTTAATAATTTAAAATCTATAATTTAAAATTTACCTTGAAACATATTGCATTAGATTATTTACTTCTATTTTATTCCTTTATTATTTGAAATTTAGCAGGGATGTTGATGATTCTAAGTGTCTCACTTCAGGAACTTCTAGTGGAAGCCATGTCCCTCTCCCAGCAATGGTGACCCTCCGTTTGTTGGTGGGCTTCACTGGGTGGGGGAGGGTCGCTTGACTGCAGGGGTGACTGACAGGCTTCTGGGAAGTCACTCCCTTCCTCTCGAGAATGAGCTTTTGTGTGGTCAGGTGACTTGAGACATGCCAATTCCCCATTCTGCTGGAGCCCATGCCAGGATTCACCTACTGGTTTTCGCCTGTGCCTGCTTGATCTCAGGACTGGAGCAATAGCACAGCGGTAGGGTGTTTGCCTTGCATTCTACCAACCCGGGTTTGATTCTTCGGCCCCTCTCGGAGAGCCCGGCAAGCTACCCTCTCACAATGGAGACGTTCCTGGTGCCCGCTGGAGCAAATTGATGAACAATGGGAGAATAGTGATACAGTGATTTTTGGTCACACCCAGTGATGAGTTGCATGGGGATTACTCCCGATTCTACACTCAAGAATTACTCTCAGCAGTGCTTGGGGGACCATGTGAGATGCAGGGAATCAAATCCAGTTTGGCTGGGTGCAAGGCAAAAACTCCCTACCCATTGTACTATTGCTCCAGCCCCTGTTTGTTTTAGAGAAATACCTAGAGTGTTCAGGGCTTGTTCCTGGCTTTGCACTCAGAAATCAATCCCGGGGATGCTGAGGGGACCATATGGGGTGCTGGTTGACTAGTATATGTAAAAAATGTCTGCAGGGACTCTTCAAAGTCAAAGCACTTGTACAAGGGAAATCACTTCTTTGAGCAGTTATGAGAGGAATTATGCATCATTCAGTGCTTCCTATTAACCTTAGATTGTATGTTTTCATGAGGACTGAAAAATTTGAATATATAACCAGAAGAGTGATCTACATAAAATACATATCTGTAAAACTGTATTATTTAATCAATCTGTACCCATAGTTGGTGCACTTAAAAAGTTGCAATCCAACTTTGAATGGGAAGGAATGGGAGTGAAGATAGACAGTCAGCAACTACACCACCTCCACTTCACCGATGACATCATGCTAATAACACCAAACATTAGCCAAGTGGCACAAATGCTGGCTGATTTCAACCATGAGTGTGGAAAGGTCGGACTGCAGCTGAATCTCAGCAAAACAATGTTTATGAAAAATGAACTAGTCCCTGACGTTCCATTTGCTCTCAACGGAAGGAGCATCTCCAAATGCAGCAGCTATGTGTACCTGGGTTTAGAATTCAACATGAGGAACTACTTGGCACCAGAACTGAGCAGGAGGAAGAGAGCAGCGTGGAATGCCTCAAGAGTGTCTAAGAAGTCGTTAAAAGGACGAAGAACCTCCAGCTCCTGCACATCTTTTTGACTCCACCATTCTTCCTGCACTGACATAACGCCTCAGAAACCTGGACCCTACGAAAACAGCATGAGAACGCCATTCAGGTATCCCAAAGAAGAATCAAAAGAGCTATGCTTGGAATATCACATTTCACTCAAGTGAGAGAAGGAATCTGGAGTTCTGACCTCCTTGGATGATCAAGAATCAGGAATGCTGTTCCGTTTGCCAAGGTGTCAAAAATTCGATAGGCTGGACACATAATGCAATTTGGAGATGACCGCTGGATTAGAGCTGTTACCAACTGGATTCCACGGGACGTCAAAAGACCTCGTGGCCTCCCATCTACAAGATGGTCATACTTCTTCGTCAAAACCCTGAACAGACGGTTTGAGGCTCTTCGTGTTCCTTGAGTGAGCAGATACCATTAGGATACACGACAGGGATGAATGGAGACATTACTGGTTCCTGCTTGAGCAAATTGAAGATCAATGGGATGAAAAGTGATACAAATAGATCATACACGAAGTACGAAAAAGGAGTAGATTTGAAATTTTTCATCTAGTAAAGTAACATTTCTTAATTGTTGTTTTGAATTTTTCTTTAAATTGAATCAATATGAGATAGAGCTACAAAGCTGCTCATGGTCTGGTTTCAGTCAAAAAGTATTTTTCCACCAGTGTACATTTGTACATTCGTGCACCAGTTTGTACACTGGTCCAAATTCTTCCTTCTCTCTGTCTCTCCCTGTCTCTCTGTCTCTCTGTCTCTGCCTCTGCTTCTGTCTCTGTGTCTCTCTGCCTCTGTCTCTGTCTCTGTCCCTGTCTCTCTCCCCTTTTGGACATTATGGTTTGCAATGCAGATACTGTTCTTACGTATTAGTCTCACAAAAATATTAAAATAATCACAATGTGTTTTTTACTTCCTTAACTTTTATTGACTTTTAAAGATGATCAGTGAAAAGATACTGTATTAAATTATTATTCCAATGTGAAAGAAAATAGCTTATGACTATATATAAATAATCATTAATCGTGGTTTTAATATTTAGCAATTATCATGTTTTAGCTACAAGTTAATGACTTTATTTATTCAAATAAAACAGTAAGCTATAAATTTTATAGTAAGTTAAATCTCAGAAGTCAGTACATACATGTTGATATTCTTGTAAAACTAGAGCTAACATATACGACATGACTCTCAGAGACCAAACATTAGTAGTTTCTTTCAAAATACATTTTGCTACACTTTTGAATGACATTTTTTAATGGCATTTTGATTGGTTCATGTTCAGTGGGGAATAGATAAGATTATGTAATATAAAATAGTATAACTAATTTTAATAAATAATTAACTTCAGTGATACCAACTTTATGATTATTTCTCTGACAACAAACAGTATAAATAATTCAAATAAGTACAATATATTTAGTTGAACTGAATGAGCAAAATTGTAAATTTAATTTAGCCAAAAATAGTACTTAAGGATGACGAAGGTAATATGGCTAATGACTTTTTAACTGAAAAAATATTTTAGTACACATTTATTTATAAATTGATATGCATAATTTTAAAGTAAAAAATATTCTTTGAATACTTACTCTCTTAGTGCAAATTTAGTGCCAGTAAGTCTAAATTCATAATCTCCTTACTAGCCATGAATAGTTTTGAAGATAAACTTAGGAGCAGTTGAACACAACTTAAAACTCTTCTGTATGCAAAACATATTTACTAAATGAAAATCTCAGTGAAAATACTATCTAGCATAAAGTGGCATTTCTTTGAAAATAAAATTCTACTGTTGCAATAAAGTGCAGTTGGCCAGTTCTTACAACTTAAAGACTTCCATAATTAACAAAGATCATTTATCAGCAAACATAACAGGCTTTGGTTATTTGTTGGCTTGCTTGAAAATAGGTAGAGCTAGCAAAATCCTCACTATGAATACGTAAGAGTTAATATAATTAAAGCCGTGTTTTAAATTTTTCATTTACATGCTTATTTATTGACTGGAGAGATAGCACAGCTGTAGGGCATTTGCCTTGCATGCAGCTGACCCTGGTTCGATTCCTCCATCCCTCTCAGAGGGTCCGGCAAGCTACCAAGAGTATCCCGCCCGCCCACACTGCAGAGTCTGGCAAGCTACCCGTGGTGCATTCAATATGCCAAAAACAGTAACAATAAGTCTCACTATGGAGACGTTACTGGTGCCTGCTCGAGCAAATCGATGAGCAACGGGAAGACAGTGCTACAGAGCTATGCTTATTTATGCTGTGATACAGTGAACTAAACCAGGAAATCACACATGCAAGAAGTGCTCTCCTGCTGAACTACAGCCCTCCGCCTTGCTCTCATTGAAAATCTTCAGTTATCTGTAAAGACAAACAATAAAGAAAAGATAGGATGAAATTACCTACGTAAGTCTGAGAACAGAGTATTTTTATCCAAATATTCCAGTATATTAAGAAAACCAATATCTTTTTGGAAAACTTTCTGGTATTATAAACTGGAGGGTGAATGCTAAACTTAATTGGGCAATTGCCACAATTTTTCAATTTATTTCCAATTTGTACAGAAAATCCAAATAGTCACTTACGTTTGACAAAAAATAGTTGCGATTTTGCAATTTAAAATTTAATAGGAACAAAAAGTACGTTGAAGTTATTCTATTAATATGTTTTAATGAAAAACAAATGGAAATGATTTTGGTAGTTTCTGAATTACATTTTCCTTTCGAAACTACATTATATTACAAAAGCAGTAAAAATAAGCAGTGCTATATGTTAAACATGGACTTTTAAAAATATACAGTCTCATATTTATTTTAGTCACTTTTCATTTCACAACCAAATGAAACATGCATATAATTTCAGAAATCACATAACTTACAGAGAAATCAGACATGCTCAAATAATCTAAAATAACCATCACTGGGGAAAGCATGCCCAACTTTTTAAAGGTGCATTATTGCCTGATTTAAAGGCAGACAGGGGCTGTGGGGCCACATTCCATGACAGAGAGCCTCCAGAGACATCTTTGATCACTCTTTGTGATGCATAAAATATGTCACAGTTGTACTATAAAAGGTATCAGCCATCAGGTAAGGCTGTCATTTACCCTTCTAGTATTATATTGGAAAACTATAGTTTTGCTTTCCTGTACTTGTATGAGATTACTGCTCATGAAAACACAGCCTATTTAGTCTGTGTGTGACAATTATCATACTCCTGGTTTCTTTCAAAAGAAAGTATTCATAAATAAACATGCTAAAGAGAATAGATCTGGTTGATATATTGTTTCAACATTCACCCATTTCATAAGTTGTTATAAGCTGTGAATATGTTAAGTACTGGTGTACATTAATGCTGAGTTCTGCAAAAGCATTGCATATTTCTCTAGAGACTGGATGTTTTCATTTGATTTCTGCTATGCATACATTTTAGTTTATTTTAAAAAAATCTGAACCTATGTCACAAATAATATTTATAACAAAAAGACAATGAGTCCTAAACTATTCCAAAGTATCATATTTTAAATTATTTGCCCTTAAAATACCTTACATTATATCTATGTGTAAAGATAATATACTCTAATAACATATTTACCATAAAATAAATCATAATTATTCACTGGATATAGTTACTGCATCTATTAATATTGTTTTCCAAATCTAAGTACACATAATCTTTTTCTTATGTCCAATTTAGGTGTTTCTTCATCATTTTTCATGATAATAATAGTACTCTAAATACTTATACTGAAAAAGCTTTTATAAATTTACAGAAATTTTGGAAATATTTTAACATGAAATCTAATTTAAAAGTGATCTTTTACCTCTGCATACTCGATTAAAGGTTTTTACCCCAAGCTTAACATCACAGTTTACTCTGAGGATACTGGTAATATTTCCTAGAGAGTTTTTTCTAGTATAAAATTCCTATTTCTTGGTGTTTACTAGTAAGCCAACACCCCCCCTCATAAAGACCCATGCACTATGTTGAATGTGAATAAAATATAAGCATTAATCAAGTGTTTCACTAAAAAGAATATGAATACAAACTCCAGATAAGTCTTATCTTTGATGATTGGTTTTTTAAAAACGTATTCTTCATTTATTATGTCTATTTGTAAAAGCACTTCTATGAAAAATAGCAATTTATTTATAAATTTGGAAAGAAGATTCCCTTGTAATGGAGAAATAACATACGGTATAACAGACCGGATCGATTAAAGGCCTCCATCTGGCACAAGTCTAGAAAAGTTGCTGCCATATGTTTTGAACAGCACAGCAAAACTAACTGTTTTATACTGTCACCACCTCCAAATCTGTTTTATAAGTTGCATTTGTTTTAATGTATATGCAGACAATGTGCATATATATATATATTATATGTGAGAAACAACAGGTATACTTTCATCTATGACTGTTTGCTTAACTAGAAAACAGAAAGTAAACAAAAATTTTAAAGGACTCTTGGTCTTCATGGTTGAGTGTAAAAAAGCAGTTGACAGCTTTAAATAACAAAGAGAGAGAGAGAGAGAGAGAGAGGAAATGAAAAAGAGATAGAGAAAATGAGACAGAGACATACAGTGATTACTCTATTTGTTTACTTGGTAACACTTAATTCTTAATGAAAATCCTATAATGGTGACTCATATTTGAAGACTGTTTAAAAAAAGGTAGAATAATGTAAACATAAGGGAGAAAAAATTACAAAATTTAAGGCAATATCAAAAATGTATTCAGTAGCCCTATTTTGTTAAAGGTAAAATTTCATAAAGATATATTTAAAAATCAGAATATATATGTTGCTGTTGGAAAAATAACATATCAAGTTCAAATGAAATTTAGGAATGTTAATCTCTTTTGCAGCTGCTATTTTTGTTTTATGGTATTTTTACAGCTGTTTTTAATTTCTTTTAAGAAATACTAAACCTTTAGGAGAATTCCCATGTGAAAAACCACAGTACAGATAATTGGTTTCATTGCAATTCAGATTATGAACATCATTTTTCAGTTGTTACTTTCAAACTATATACATAGCTAAATCTGTAAGCCATTTTCTTTATTCAGCTACTATCAAAAGGGGGAAAAATCAGTTTAAAGCATCACAGAGCCCTACTTTATCTGTGATAGGGTGCAAGATTTGAAAAATATTATTTACTTTCCTCAATAGGATGTTAATACAACCTATATAATATGAGCAGATGTGGTCTGTATTTTTATTAAGAAAGGCCAAACAACATAAATTATAAAGATTTCTTCAGAACTATGATTACTTTAATAAATTTCAGAATTGGCATTTATCATACAATATTATTGCTATACCTAACATTCTCTTCCTTGACTAATCATTATCACAGATGGAATATCTTCATTTTGAAGCATCCTTGATTAGCAGCCACACCTATACCATGCAGTTTTTTAATAGAAGCCACCCTTCCTATGCAAGCCGCAGGGGAAAGTAATTAAATTTAATAGAAGCCGTCTTTGTTTTATAGCCACCCTCAATTTAAAGCCACAGGGGTAAGTAATTAAATTTAATAGAAGCCATAGCTTCAAAACAAAGATATACAGTATCAGGTATGTAGTGGTATCGAAAGAAAGACATACTCTACCTTGAGAGTTGTGGAGACTGTGGATTATATGAAGCAATGAGAAAAAGTGTGAAAGTTCACAAAATACTTTGTAAGTGATGCAAATGGGTGAAGGGGTCACTGTCACCCTGAATTTTTCAAACTGCAGGAGGGGTGGGGCTGCTGCCCCTCCTGGCTAAACCACAATAGCTTGGACAGTTGCCTGCTGAGAACACTGGATGCTTCCTCGTCTTCCCTAACATCAGTTGGGCAAGCTCAGTCCTTTTCTCCTCAAACTCCCTGGTCTTACACTGCTTATCAGAATTCATGGGTACGTAAGAAATTTGGCATTCATTTATTCTAGGTTGGAGATCATAAGACTTTGCTTTGCTTGTTTGCTAAACTATGTTGGTGAGAGGTCCTCAATTAATTTGCTTTCTGTATCCAGTCTCTTGAAAAACCTTCATTCAGAGAAGAAGCACAACTAGGTGTTTAATTTCAGCTTCATTACCGGACATGTGTTGGCTGGCTTTTTTTTTTTTTAACCACAACACCTAAGTGTTCTGATCATCATACAAATAAGCAAGTGAATTAAAAATAAAAACTATTCTAGAATTCACATTGATTATATGAAAAAATTGAATCTTTCCCCATAAAGTAGTATGAACCACATAAACAGTTTTTATTCTTACATTATATTTATTTAATATTGGTGTTAAAATTCCAACTTTACTAAATCAACAGGAATATGCTTGACTTGGGCTTGTTCAAAAATAGCTCTTTAATAATGCATAGGGTAGAAGCACAAAGTGAAAACTAAGCAGCTGGTAGCATAGCTGATGAGATTTAAGTTCATTGACTTTTAAAGATAGTTCATAGTAACTTAACAAGAGAGGAGAGAGAAGAGACTAAGATTCAATAGTCCAGATGGTAAAAATAAGAAGAGCTGCCTTAGGCATAAAGTCCAACAGAGAATACACTGAGGTGTTAATAAGCGAAATTAAACTTGCATTTTGAGTTGCATGGTGAACACACCATGAATGGCATCTAGAAATCATGACAGTGGAATTCAGTCTATATGTAAAATAAAAATAAACAAGGGATGGTTACATATAAATTTAACCATCTGCATAGACTTATAAATTATCAAATACAAGATTGTGTATTTCCTCAATACATATACAGTCTATTTATTTTATTATCAATAGGAAATGAGATCTTGTAAAGCTGTTACCTACACTATTTCAAATAACACAAAGTCTATGTGTGTAGTTAAACATTCTGGTTATTGAATTATTTTGCCAGTGACATAGCCTAATGGCGACTGCAAATCTGTTCTGTCCAACTGGGAAGAATTAAAACATTTCCAAATTTAACTAGCAACCACAACTTTCTTTTAATTAAATTATCTTACACTACAAATAGGTGTTCATTCAAAATTTTGTAGTAGTTTCAAGTACCGATAGATATTTTAAAATACAAAGATTTTTAAAATACAAAGTTTCAAGTATTCAATACTAAATCTGTGGATATATGAAACTCTGTAGTTATTCTTCTAAGATATAATTTTTCATTTTATAAACCTGTTCCTCATTATTTTATTTTTAGACACAATATTAACAAAACTGTTATTAGTAGAGTTTCATATGTGAAACATTCCAGCAACACACCTCCATCAGATTGGTCCCCTTCCATCCATCTACCTCTATTTGACTATCCCTACCTTTTTTCTTCTCCCTGTGATAAATGACCTATTGGAAACCAGTTCTTCATTTCTGTTTTCATTGCACATTTTTATTCCCCTTCTATGATTATTATAACTAACAAATGATGGAAATCATTCTGTGTCTGTATCACTTCTTTTGACTAACTTCACTCAACGTGATTATTTTATCTTTTCTTGAAGCTGAATAGTATTCCATTATGTATATGTACCATGGTTTCTTTATCCAACCATCTGATCTTGGACAGCTAGGTTGTTTCTAGATTTTTACTATTATTCATAGGGCTAGAGTGAACATAGGAGTAAGAAATGTCTTTTTGAAATAAAGTTTGGGGCTCTTGGGGCAGATGCCAATAAATGGAATTGTTGGGTCATATGAAACTCAATTTCTATCTTTTTGAGAAGTGTTCAGATTGTTTTCTAAAAAGGATAGACCAGTAAATAGGCACACCAGTAGTAAATAGGGTCCCTTTATCCCCACATCTACGACAATACTGATTGTCCTTGTTCTTTGTAAGGAAACAATGGTATAGATAGCCAACAAAACATATGATGTTAATAGAGCATATATGAGAAAATTACAAACAGAAATGACAGAAGTAAAAAACTTGGAAAGTAAAATGAAAAGCTCACAGGAAAACATCAACAGCAAACATCACAATGCTGAGGACAGAATCAGAACTCCAATAGGAGGTGCAGAAAACCTCCAGACAATAGCAGAAAATGGAAAAAAATCTCAAAAAATAGTTGAAAAGACATCTTTGGGATGAATTCAAGGGGAATAACATAAGAATCAGCAGAGGACTAGAGGGTCAGGATGATAGCAACAGTCAAAGCCATTATTACTGAGAAACGCCCAGAGCTAGAAAATGCATGCACCAACATAAAGGAGTTCTGAGGGGTACCATATAAAAGAGCTTTAAAAAAGATTTCAGTATACATCCTAATCAGAATGATGAAAAGCGTAGATAGATAGAATACTCATATCAGCAACTATCTTAGGTGGAACATCTTTAATATTTACAGCTGTTTACCAAACAAAACCCTTCAAACCCAAAGAGAGTGGTGGGATATAGAAATAAAAAAGAACCTCAATGAAATGAGTTTTTCACCAAGAGTACTTTACCAACTGGACTTTCATTGAAATTTTAAGGAACAATCCACAATTTCATGGGGACCTCACGAGACACCACAGAAATTCAAAGAATTATGAGAGATTACTTTGAGAATATTTATGGCATGAAATGAGAGAACCTAGAAGAAATAGATTGATTCCTGGACTTTCTAACCTCCCAAGACTAAACCAAGATGATTTGGGATACCTGAACAAATCTATCAATATCAAGGAAGTTGAAATGGTAATCGAAACTCTTCTCCAAAACAAAAGCCAGGCTCAAATAGATCCATTAGTGAATTCTTTCAAAACTTTAAAGATCTACTGCAAATCCATTTCAGTTTCTTGCAGGAAATTGTAAAAACAGAACACTCTAAACAGTTTCTATGATCCAAACATTCTGCTAATATTGAAGTAGACAGATACAGTACAAAGAGAGAGAAAGAGAGAGAGAGGGAGAGAGAGAACTGAAATTGAATTACAGGTTGATATTCCTGATAACACAGATCACAGATGCAAATATCCTAAAAAATATAATAGTGAATAGAATTCAAAAGTATTGTACATCAAAACCAAGTAGGATTAAACTTAGGGATGCAAAAATAGCTTAACATACACAGGTCAATCAGCATAATACACCGTATCAATTTAAAAACATTCAAATCATATACCTGGGTATGATTCCTCTGTCCCTCTCTCAGAGCCAAGCAAGCTACCAAGAGTATCTCGCCTGTATGGCAGAGCCTGGCAAGCTACACATGGCGTATTCGATATGCCAAAAACAGTAACAAGTCTCACAATGGAGACGTTCTTGGTGTCCACACGAGCAAATCCATGAACAATGGGATGACAGTGATACAGTGATAGAATTATGATCATATCAATGGATGCAGAAAAAGCATTTGATAAGATCTAGCACCCAATTATGATAAACCTTCTCTATAAAAAAGGAGCTGAAGGATCTTTCCTCAACATAGTCATAGCCATTTACTGCAAGGCCACTAATGGTTTGTCAATGGGGACAAACCTTAAAGTCTTCCCTCTATGATCAGGCACAAAGCAAGGTTGCCTGGTCTTCCACATCTATTCTCTATAGTACTGGAAGTACTTGCTATAGCAATTAGACAAGAAAAAGGTGTTAAGGGCACCAAGATATTAAAGGAAAAATTCAAGCTCTCAATATTTGCAGATGACAGACACTTAGGAAATCCTAAATACTAAAAAAAGTTCCTAATAACAATAGAGCTGAATAATAAAGTAACAGTTTGCAAAATTAATATGCAAAGCCTGTGGTTTTACTATACTCAAATAATAAAAGAGAAGAAAGATGTAAAAAAATTCTATTCACAATTTAGCCTCAGAAAATCAAGTACCTCAGTTTATCTTAATTAAACAAAGCTGAAAGACCTATACAAAAAAAGCTACAAAACATCACATCAAGTTATAAAAGAAGATACAAGGAAATGGAAACACTCTCCGTGCACAGATTAGGAGGATTAATATCACCAAAGTATCAATACATTTCAAATAACTGTATAAAGTCAATGCAGTCCCTATAAGGATACCCATGACATTTTTCAAACAAATATTTGAATATTATTGAAATGAATTTGGAGCAATAACTCCATCCCTATTGAATAGCTAAAGCAATTCTTGGGTAAAAGAAGGTGGGAGGCATCACTTCCCCAAACTTCAAAATTTTTTACAAAGGGGTAGTAATTAAAAAAAGTAATTGTATTGGAATAAATACAGACACTTAGATCAGTGAAATAGAGTTGAATATCCTGAGGCAGAGTCTTCTGCCCCCATGCCTGGCTGTCTTCACCGGGGCCCCCTCAGATGGTGGCAGGTTGAGTTTCCCTTCCCACCCTGAGCAGATCCCTGACAGCCGAAGATCTCCGGAACCCAGCCATAGCCATGCTCAAGGCCACTCTCCACACACTCGGACAAGCCTCACACATGAAGGAACAGGCAGAGGAACCCAGGTATGCGGGACCCGAGGCTGAGATCATCAAGCCTGCTCGGATCAGGGATCAGGACTAGGCCTCCCCCACTTAGATTCCCCTTTTTCCAGTAGCTAGGCAGTCACACCCACAAATGCCCCCAGCATTATGTAACCCCATCAATGGCCAAGATTCAGAGACTATAAAGCTCCTGGAAGCACACGATCGATTTTGCGGCCATTTGACCTCTTATTGTCTAGTTCTCCCTCTCGGAGAACCCGGCAAGCTACCGGGAGTATCCTGCCCACACGGCAGAGCCTGGCAAACTACCTGCAGCGTATGCTAAAAACAGTAACGAAGGGTCTCATTCCCCTGACCTGAAAGAGCCTCCAATGCGGCACCTTTAGGAAGGACGAGTAAAGAGAGATTGCTAAGATCTCAGGGCTAGGACGAATGGAGACATTACTGGCACCCGCTCGAGCTAATCGATGAACAATGGGATGACAGTGATACAGTGATCCTGAGACAGAACAACAAGTATATAAACATTTAGTCTTTGATAAAGGAGCAAAAATATGAAGTAAATTAACTGGCTCTGTTGGGAATATGGGTCAGCTACATGAAAAAGAAATGAACAAGATCTTTTTTAACACCATGAGCAAAAGTCAAATTGAAATGATGAAAGACTTTGGTATCAGACTTAAGTTCATAAAGTATGTAGAGGAAAATGTGTGGTGAACTCCCCTTGACATCAAAACTAAAGGCATCTTCTTTAAGAATGAAATATCACTGACAAAGTAAGGAGAAGCAAAGATAAATTAATGGGACTACATTAAGAAGCTTCGGCATCTCAAAAGAAATGATGACCAGGATAGGATAGAAAGATAGGCAATAAAATTGGAGAATTCATCTGCACACCACTCATCTGATAAGAGATTAAGATCAAATATATATATATATGCATATATATATAGGGATTGATAGAACTTTACAAGAAAAAAAAACAGCTAACTTTATCAAAATATTGGGAGAGAAGATGACCAGAGACTTCCTCAAAGAAGAAATAAAAGTGGTCAAAAGGCACATGAAAAAAACGTTCTGCATTACTAATCGTCAGGGAGATGCAAATCAAAAGAACAATGAGATATCATGTCACAGAGCAGAGTCTGGCATCCATCAAAAACAACAAGAATGAGAACAACCAGTGCTAGCATGGATGCAGAAAGAAAGGGACTCTTTCACTACTGATGGGAATGTTTATTGATTGAATCTCTCTGAAAATTATATGAACATTCCAAAAATGACCTAGGAATTGAGCTTTTATTTGACTCAGCAGCTCCATTTCTTGGAATGTGCCCCAAAGTCCCAGAAACAATGAAGAAAACACACTTATCCCTATGTTCTTTGCAGCAATATACACAGTAGCCAAAATCTGGAAACAATTCAGGTGTCCAAGAGCAGATAACTGGATAAAGAATCATACGGGATGCTGGGAATCAAATCCGGGTTGGCCGCATGCAAGGCAAATACCCTACCCGCTGTGTTATTGATGAGCAATAGCACAGACGGTAGGGCATTTGCCTTGCATGCGGCTTAGCTGGGTTCCATTGCTCTGCCACTATTGAAAGCCCGGAAAGCTACTGAGAGTGTCCCGCCCGCACAGCAGAGCCTGGTAAGTTACCCATTGCGTATTTGATATGCCAAAAGCAGTACCAACAAGTCTTACAATGGAGATGTTACTGGTGCCCATTACTGGTGCCCGCTCGAGCAAATCGATGAACAATGGGATGACAGTGCACAGTGATACAGTAGAAATAGACTGAAGGGTTGGAGTATCTGCTTTGCATGCTCAAAGGCTCAGATTTGATTCCTGTAACCGCATGGTATGCTGAGGAGCACTGCATTACCAGCCCCAACTACCTACCCCTCAGACCCATTCTACTGCTCCAAAGATCACCAGGGTGGACCCAAGGATCAGAAACAGAGCAAAGGAAATTCGCCAAAAAATAATTTGGTATTAAAATGCCCTATTGTTATTGTGTTTGTCTCTATTTTAATTTTAGGTTCTATCAATATTTCCTTCATATATTTGTGTGTATATATACATATATATATATATACTCATGTTTATATATATATATATATATACTGATTTTTTCTTGCCAGTAAACTGGCCCATGAGTAGTTGCATAGTATACTTTCTTATCCTGTGACAGTTCTGTAATTAAAGTCCATTTCATCAGATATACGTAGTCAGTACCGTTTTCTTTTATTATCTTGGAATATCCCTTAATTTTAAATTTATTTATATATTTAATTCTAAGATGAGCCTCTTGTACATTGCATATTGTTAAATCATGTTTGTTGTTTTACCTTTTAATCCTAACTGGCTTGAGGCTTATGACCCTTTATGGGTCAGGTAACTGAATTTGAGGATCGCAAATGACTTGGCAACAAAGTTTTCTGAGCTCACCATGACAGAAAGAAAACTCAAAATCAAGCAAATAGCTAATCTGAGTTATATCTTGCAGTGCTTTTCTGTGTAGTATACTTAAGCAAAAATAAGTTATGAGTAGAAAAAGTATGAGAGAACTTGTTTTAGCTACTCTATCTTTTGAATGGGAAAATTAAGCCATTTATATTTAATTTTTTAATATATTTTAATTTGAGATACTGTAGCACTGTAGCACTGTTGTCCCTTTGTTCACCAATTTGCTTGAGCGGGCACCAGTAGTGTCTCCATTGTGAGACTTCTTGTTACTGTTTTTGGCATATCGAATATGCCACAGGCGTTTGCCAGGCTCTGCCATGCAGGCGGGATAGTCTTGGTAGCTTGCAGGGCTCTCTGAGAGGGCTGAAGTGATAGCACAGTAGGTAGGGTGTTTGCCTTGCATGCAGCCAACCCAGGTTTGATTTCTTCGCCCCTCTCGGCAAACCCGACAAGAAACTGAGAGTATCTCTCCTGCAAGGCAGAGCCTGGCAAACTACCTGTGGCATATTCGATATGCCAAAATCAGTAACAAGTTTCACAATGGAGACATTACTGGTGCCTGCTCAAACAAATCAATGAGCAACGGAATGACAATGAAATGACAGTGATACAGTGATATTGATATACAGATATCTGAGGGTGCATAAGAAGGAGAGTGCATAACATTGGGAAATGATAGGGAGATCCTGATGTTCTGGTAAGCGGTATGTGTATAACAATGAAAGTATAAAACCATAACATCAGTACCATTATAATAATGTACAATTTTATAACAATGTCTTAAAATAAAACATTTTATTTAAAAATGACTATTAATGAGCAATACATTTTTATGAAAATTTTGTTAGTTACTTTTATTCTTGAGCCTGAGAGAAAATAAAAGTAACTAGCAAAATTTTCATAAAAACATATTGCTCATTAATAATTATTCTTAAATAGAATGTTTTATTTGAACATTTTAAATAAACATTAAAAATAGTTTATTTAAAAATGTTTTATTTAAACAACCATGCGAGCAAGCCAGGTTCCGAAAAGGATTCAGCACGATCGACCATATCCAAATAGTGACCAAGCTCATTGAAGTTTCCAGAGAGTTCAAGATGGTACTCTGTCTAACGTTCATTGATTTAATTATTTTTCTTTTTTGGGGGGGTCACACCTGGCAATGCACAGAGGTTACTTTTGGCTCTGCACTCAGGAATCACCCCTGGTGGTGCTCAAGGGGACCATATGGGATGCTGGGAATCGAACCCGGGTCAGCCACGTGCAAAGCAAACGCCCTACCCACTATTGCTCCAGCCCCATGTTCATTGATTTAAAGAAGGCCTTCGACTCTGTTGAGACTGAAGCGGTCATCGAAGCCCTAGCCAAACAGGGCGTTCAAACTCAGTACATTAAGATCCTCTGCGAGCTGTATTACGAATTGACCACAGGGATCTCACCATTAATTCTACAAGGAAGTGATCATTGATGTAAAGAGAGGGGTTCGGCAGGATGAGACCATTTCACCGAAATTCTTCAGTGCCACCCTAGAGAATGTCATGCAATGACTGGAATGGAAAGGAATGGGAGTGAAAATAGATGATCAGCAACTATCCCACCTCCACTTTGCTGATGACATTGTTCTAATATCACCACACATTAGCCAAGCGGCACAAATGCTGGCCGACTTTAACTGCAAGTGTGGAAAGGTCGGACTGCAGCTGAATCTCACAAAGCCAATGTTCGTGAGAAATGGACTAGTTCCTTGTGTTCCATTTGCCCTCAACTAAATGAACAGCTCCAAATGCAGCAGTTATGTGTACCTAGGTCGAAAATTCAATATGACAAACGACCTGGCACTTGAACTGCACAGGAGGAAGAGAGCAGCGTGGAATGCCTTCAAGAGCATCAAAGAAGTGGTAAGAGGACAAAGAACCTCCGGCTCTGGGCACATCTTTTTGACTCCACCATTCTTCCTGCACTAACATATGCCTCAGAGACCTTGGCCCTAGGAAAACAGGACAAGAACACTATTCGGGTATCCCAAAGAGGAATCGAGCGAGCTATGACTGGAATATCACATTTCACTCAAGTGAGAGAAGGAATCCGGTGTTATGACCTCTGTTGATGATCAAGAATCAGGGACGCTGTCTCCTTTGCCAAGGCATAGAAAATCTGATGGGCCAGACACATAATGCGATTTAGAGATGACCGCTGGACTAGAGCTTTTACTGACTGGATTCCACAGGATGTCAAAAGACCTCGTGGCCACCCAACTATGAGATGGTCATACTTCTTCATCAAAACCCTGAACGAATGGTTTGAGGCTCTTCATGCTCATGGAGTGAGCAGATATCGTTGGGCTATACGTGATAGGGATGAATTACTGAGACATTACTGGAGCCCGCTCGAGCAAATCAAAGATCATTGGGATGACAAGTGATACAAGAGATACTTTTATTCTTATATCTGTTTACCATAATCCTTACTTGCTGTTGTCCTTTGGTGATGTGGTGGTGATGTGCATTTATTAATATCTTACATTCTCTTCAAATCAATTGCATTTGTAAGTACCATGAGGCTTATGTAAAGCATCATATAATTATAACAACCTAGTTAAAACTATAACCAATTTAAATAATAACATTTAAAAAATATTTTACTTCAATTGTTATCCAATTGATATTTTGGATATCACAGATTGCACAGTTTTATATTCTGCAACACTATATTATGTAAATCTCACATCACTTATCTTTGTATTTATCTTATTAAATACATATTAGGGTTCTTCAATCTGTACATCATTATTCTTTAGACTTTGGAAATTTTGGTTACGATTTTCTAAACAAATGTTCTTTCCTATGGATCACTTCATTCATATACTATTTCATTTTATATTTAATGGTATTTCATAATATCTTAGACTTCTTCCCTCTCTCTACCTCTCTGTCTTTCTCTGTTTCTTTATCTTGCTCCTCTGAGTGAATCATTCCATATTATTAGTCTAATATGACTGAATCTTTTATTTGTTAACAGAGTTGTGATTTCACTTTCATAACAGAAAATCAAAACAAATTAATTATTTTTATAAATAGATTTTCTGTTTTTTAAGTTTATTTTTCCATTTTTATTTTTGCTATCTCAGATTACATTCTTATTTTTCTTATGAATAATTATCTGAGCTACTTATGAATCATTTGCCCTTTTTTATTTTTTAACTTCATTCATTTGTTGGTTTTGAGTTAGTTTCTGTTCCTTATTTTGTCCCTTTGCTCTTTGTCCTTGTTTTCGTATTCTTTATAAATTTTTGCATTCACATGTTTGTAAAAACAATTGCATTATTTACTATGTACTAATCTTGTGTAGGAAAAGATCTTCACAAATCAACCAAACTAGAGATTTTGGGGACTACTCAAACAATTTCTGAGACTATATTTTCTAAGTATATTTGTATTAAAAGGAAGGAATTTGCAGCCATGTCTCCAGACTATGAACTAAGCTTTTGCCCCATGCCAGCTGAGGAGGGCAAATATTCTTCTTCCTTGGTTTTTCTTCCCTTAGTGGGGAAGAAGTGACGTGGCGTCCGCCATATTATGGGACTTCTAAGCAGGTATGAACTTGGTGGTGCTGGAAGGAGGGGAAAAAAAATGTGCTTTGAACTTGAAACAGCGGGACTCTTGGGCAGTCTCGGGCCGGGGCCGATACTGGCTTGGGCTCTGCCGAGATTCGACCCGGGTGGCCATGCTTTTGCACGGCCGCTTTGCTGCTGAACAGCCAAGATCCAGAGGCCAGCTACATTACTTCTGGTCCTGGCAAGTGCTTGCAGCCATGTCTCTAGACTGTGAACTAAGCCTTTGCTCCATGCTGCCCCAGGAAGGGAAATGATGCAATTTCCAACATAAATCTCCCTGTACTTAATTACTAAAATACAGAAATCCTAAACCGCACAGCCACTACTGCAGCCTCGTGACTTCATATCTCTTCATTCTCATCAGTGGAAAACTAATTATCAAATGCTTCCTTGTCAGTAGGACAGTATTTTGGGGGAGTAAACTCCAATAAGAATAGTGAGTTCTGTGTTGAAACTCCAACAACAGTAATGAGTTTTGTGTTGAAACATGGAATGTAATCAAGATAAAGAGAAAATGAAGTAAAATTTATCAGTTATGCAGGTGGGGGTGGGGGGTTGGGGGGGTTGGAGGTATACTGGGGTCTTTTTTTTAGTGGTGAAATATGGGCACTGGTGAAAGGACGGGTATTTGAGCATTGTATAACTGAGACATAAGCCTGAGAACTTTGTAACTTTCCATATGGTGATTCAATAAAATAAACTTTAAAAAAAAGGAAGAAATTTGCCATTTTAATTTTCCCCTATAACTATATCTTTTAATTTTAATTTTTTTGATTCACCATGATGTACAGAGTTACAAAGCTGATCACGGTCAGGTTTCAGTCATACAGTTTTCCAACACCCATGTCTCCACCACTGTACACTTCCCACCCCCAATACTAATGTCCCCAATTTCCATCCCCTCCTCCCACTCCCCATTCTCTATGACAGGCACTTTCCTTCTCTTTCTGTCTCTCTGTCTCTCTGTCTCTCTGTCTCTATCTCTCTCTCTCTCCCCTCTCTCTCTCTCCCTCATCCCCTGTTTTGGGCACTATGGCTTACAATACAGGTACTGACAGGTTATCATGTTTGTTCCTTTACTTGTTTTCAGCACACAGTTCTTTCCAGAGTCATCATTTCCCCCATAACTTTTCAATCTATTTTTCCTTGCTGACTGTGCTGTGACACAGTTCCTGTGAAGCCAGAGTGTAAAAAATACAAATGTGCACATGAAGACAGGGGCAATGTGTGTTCAAGGGCTCTCGAGCAGCTCTCTCTCTTATAAACTTTAAATTTCTCAGTTTTAAATTTTGAGAAGAGGAAAAAGCCAAGGCACATTTAGCATCTACAAGAATTCTTTCTCTGGTTCATTGATAGCCTTTCCCTCACCCTACCCCCTGTGACCCTATAGAAATAGGTGTATACACCTTTTTAAGTTCCTTTTTAGAGATGACTATAATGATTATATCAGAACTCCTTTCTCAGAACCTAATCACCTACCCAAATCCTCACCTTTAAAAATACAGCCCTGGATGTGAGGTTTCATTGCATTTATCTTGTGGAAACTCAAGTATTCAAGTACATCATTAGCTTCCAAACCTCTAGCATAGTATTTCCACTCTTTTGTTTTTCAACAGTGGACCCCTCCAAACTTTCTTTTCTGAATTCCTTATCTGTTCTACCAGTTATTCCTCCAGTTCATGGTCCATTTATGCTATTTTTATCTGTGACACCTTTGAAATATTCTGGATACCCAGAAGAGGCCATTCTTCTTTTGAAAAACACTGATGAAAAGAATGCAGTGTCCTTCCCATGTACTGATGCTAGAAGACAGAAGCCAGTTGCTGGAGAAGGTTCCAGAAGAGCTGGAATGTTGAATAAATGTATCATGTTTGTCTTCATACTTTCACGAAAGGGCACTGACCCCTGAATTGTATAATAGACATCTTCCAGAGCAATTGTGCTCCCTAGGGTTCTTTTGCTCTAGAGATTCTTCAGAAGACCTTAAGCATCTAGGGTGTGTTTTACTGCCTCAGTACTCTTGTCCCAGATGCTATAGAACACAAACAATTAAAGCACCCCTGAAAGGAAACAATGTTCCGTTTTCACTTTCACTGCCAAGTTGTAGCTGGGAACCGGGATCTGTGCTAGTAGAAGGAACTATGGTGAGTGGCATAAATTTTACTACCATGATGTGGCTGATTTCATGTAAATACCTCTTAGTTGGTCTCTAGGTTTCTTGCTAGGGAAACTGTTGCATATTTTACTTTTGAATTGGTACTTCTGGAGGGATATGACACACCATTGTTCCGTCTCTCTCTGAGTAAGCTTTTTGGTAAATTTTAAAATTTAAAGTAATGAGAACTCATTGTGAAGAAAAAGAGAATTTTAAGACTCTTGCACAAGCTATTATGCTGTTGATTAAATTTTAATGTGTTATAGCTTTTGTTTATGTCAAATCTAAAAATTATCTGCTTTTCAATATATTTATAAGTTATATGTGTGTTTATGTGTCAGTGCATCTAAATTCAATTTTAAATATCCTTGTGTAGGTATCTATAATAGAAAATACATCATATATTTCCAAGAAAACCTTATGAGAATTAACATTAATATTTATTTTTGTTATTTGTTTTTATGTTAATAGCTATTTTAAAAGAATATTCAACCTAATGGCATTTAAAATGTACCAATGCTAATTATGAACCATAAACTGGATTTTCACAGAGAATTTTTTTTACAATTTGAAACTGTCATATAACTTTAAGTAGTGTTTTAGCTATAATGCTATAAAAACAAGGAAAGATTAAAGGACATCATTAAAAGTAAAAAAAAAAACTAAGGAAAAAAATACCTGCTTTTCTAATTATGTGAACCATTAACCATGAAACCATTGAGGCATTAAAGCCATAAAATTGGGTGGAGGAATGCATGAAAAAATAATAAAAATCAACAGATTTCTATGATGAATATAAATTTAAAATACTGCAGAGAAAACTAGTTCAAGCTGACTGAAAATCAAGAAGAATTTATTTTGTCTTCCTACTTTTGACACATTATCTTAAGATATATATGATCCGTGTTATCATTACTTAGAAAGCCTGTAGGAGGAGTTTATTTCCTCATGATTTCCTGACAAGGAAGGTAACTGAAAAGACTTATTCCTTTGTATTTAAGATAGAAATATAGCTTCATAAATCTTCTATATGCACAGAATTTTTATTTTTTGCTGAAAGAAATAGCTAAAGCATACAGTGTTAGAATAGACCATGCCAAAATATATCATATTGGTTACCAATGATTTTAGATAGATGTAATCCATAGATTACATATATGTCCATTTAATTGTATATTTATTGAAGCAAGTAAAACTTTGACATCTATTACTATGCAATAGAAATTATTTTACTCATTAGGAAAGAATTTCAATAGCAAGTAATCAAATGAGAATGGTAGAAAAAAAATATATTGACATGATTATTCTTTACTGGGAAATGGATCAATAAGAAGGAGAGAGATAAAAAGAGAAACCAGTTGCTTAATTCAAATATGAAAATTGATATTGTTATCTAAAATTAATTTATAAATTAAAAGCCAAATAAAACACCTCTGTAAATATGTGTTTGGAAACCAATTTTCATTCTTAAGGATGAGGTTACCAGAGAATCAACAAGCAACTTTTTTACACTAGAAATGCATCTAATAACAATGGTTCAATTGAATTCTGACAATACCTACCAGAAATAGCATCAATGTTCACAACTTAGTTTCACTCCTAGAAAACTGCCTGCCCTCCCCATTTCTCCCTACACAAGACACCTGTCATAAGTCCTTCTAATACTGATCTAGAGATTGAAGGTTCCCACAATATTCTCCTCTGGCGTCAGATGCCAGTTGCAAATTTTATGCTTCTCTGACCACTTGGCAATATCAGAGGGTCCAAGACTCACTCCTTGAGCTTAATATAGAATACTCACCCTAAAATTTACTTGTATCACTTGTCATCCCATTGATTCTTGATTTGCTCAAACGGTCACCAGTAACGTTTCCATTTTTCCCTGTCACATGCTAGTGTAGCCCAATGATATCTGTTCGCTCCAGGAACAGGAAGAGCCTCAAATCGTTCATTCAGGGTTTTGACAAAGAAGTCTGACCATCTCGTTGGTGGGCAGCCACACAGTCTTCTGACATTTTGTGGAATCCAGTTGGTAGCAGCTCTAGTCCAGTGGTCATCTCTGAATCGTGTTACGTGTCCAGCCCACCTGATTTTCAACACCTTGGTAAATGAGACAGTATCCCTGATTCTTGACCATGGATGGAGGTCAGAACTCCTTATTCCTTCTCTCACTTGAGTGAGATGTTATACACCTAACATAGCTCTTTCGATTCCTCTTTGGGATACCCTAATAGCATTCTCATCCTGTTTGTGTAGGTCCCAGGTCTCTGAAGTGTATGTTAGTGCAAGAAGAATGGTGGAGTCGAAAAGATGTGCCTGGAGCCGGTGGTTCTTCATTCTCTTAACCACGTCTTCAATGCTCTTGAAGGCGTTCCACGCTGCTCTCTTCCTCCTGTGCAGTGCTGGTCCCAAGTCGCTCCTCATATTGAGTTCGAGACCCAGGTACACATAGCTGCTGCATTCAGAGATGTTCATTTCATTGAGAGCAAATGGAACATCAGGGACTAGTTCGTTTTTCATGAGCATTGTTTTGGTGAGATTCAGCTGCAGTCCAGCCTTTCCACACTCACAGTCGAAGTCAGCCAGTATTTGTGCCTCTTGGCTAATGTTTGTTGTTATGAGAACAATGTCATCAGTGAAACGGAGGTGATGTAGTTGCTGACTGTCTATCTTCACTTTCATTCATTCTTATTCCAGTCATCCCTTGACGTTCTCGAGGGTGGAACTAAAGAGTTTTGGTGAAATGGTGTCACCCTGCTGAACCCCTCTATTTACGTCAATGATTACTTCCTTGTAGAATGGTGAGATCCTGGTGGTGAATCCATAATACAGCTCGAGGAGGATCTTGATGTACTGAGTTTGAACATCCTGGTTGGTAGGGCTTCGATGACTGTTCAGTCTCAACAGAATCCAAGGCCTTCTGTAAATTGATGAACGTTATATAGAGCGGCATCTTGAACTCTTGTGAAACTTCAATGAACTTGGTCACCAAGTGGGTACGGTCAATCATGCTCAATTCTTTATGAACCCGGCTTGCTCGAATGGTTGTCCTTCGTCTGGTGTTCTGCCTCCACTACCACAGTGTTGACCTCCATTCCCAAACACTGCCATGCTCCAGCCAGACCTTACACATGAGTGAAGCCCCACAGAACCAGGTAAAGCAGAGCTTTGTGACCTTGGATTCCAGGCTCAATGAGACCGGATACAAGACCCTCTGGCTGCCTTCTTGTGTTAATAATAATAATTTTTGTGTTCATCTGTGTAATTTTAGTTTCTTTGGAAATCTTTGAAGTGCTAGATCTAGGTACATGAGCAACACAATTTCAGACTAGAAAAGTTCTTAGCCGTTATTTCTTTAACTAATATTTTTCCCATTATCCTTTCCTTCTGAAACAACTTAGATATGAAAGTGATTTGCGTAATATTTATTTTTACTCTCCTTATTTTAAAAAATTTCTTTTTATGTTATCAATTCCTTTTTTTTAGTTTCCTCTACGTTGTACATGAGTTCACTGCCTCAGTCTTCCACTTCTTTATACTGTTGTTGAGTCCTTCTGTTGTGTTTCTTTCTGTTGTTTAAATATAGTATTCATTAGCTTCAGTTTGAAAGTTTTCAGTTGAATTTTTCTCAAATCTGTTGCTCTGTTTTTGTTCAAATTTTCTTCATCTGGAGAAGAGAGACAGTACAAAGGATAAGGTGCTTGCCTAGCATGAAGACATGATGGCAAACTTGTTTAGAATCCTGGCACCACATATGATATTTCCTTAAGCACTGCCAACTGTGTTCCTGCTGTCAAAAAATTCTTTTTTAAATATTAATGTCCTCATTTTAGTAATTATTTTTTGAATTATTGTTTTGAAGTCTTTGCATGTTCTGATGTACTGTGGACCCTTCCTGCCTCCATCCATTGATGCAGGTGAATAACTTTTCTTTATTATATCTTATGTTATATAAGAGACAGGATTAAGGTTACTGTATAATCATTCCTGGGCATCATTCACTTACTACTTACACTGAGACAGTGAGTCTGACAAATTTGTGCAAACATTCGGGTAAATAAAAGCAAAAAGTTCATTTATCAATGTATGGGTATATATATGTTATCTATGCATGTGTATATATTTGTTTTATATGTTGTATGGATGTACATATTTAGATATAGACCTTAAATAATAAACCAAATATCCCTTTTTATGGAATATATAAGACATATTTCTTAATGTTATGATAATCAGTATTAAATACTTGTTTTGGTAATGAGTTTTGACTTATCAACTTGAAGGCAAAAATGAAATTATCTCATAATTATAAACATAGTTATACACAGGGCGAAGTTCATAGTTGTCCTTTAGTGCACATCACTGACTGATGAAGAAATGAATGCACTGATAATTTTATAATGAATTCATAATCACTTGCCAAAGATAATCAACTGGCATTTTTCAAATATCAGTAGATCCTTTCCCAATTTAAATTTTAACATTTGTGAAATTATTATTTTTGATAAGGTTATGTCTTGTAAATTTGGCAGTAGTCATTGGTAATAAGGAATCTTAGAGTGATAAAGATGACCTAAGAAGACATCTAGTGTATTTAATAGGCACATGTTGTAAATAGAGGAATGTGCAAGTTAACTAGCAAGTAAATTCTTACTTAAATTCTTATTTTTGTAATTGCAGACTTGATAAAAAATTGCAATGGTAGTTTCAGTTATTTCCATACACTCTTTATTCTGATTACCAAAATTAGCATTTTGTCTATTTCCTTTGGTTTTCTCTCTCCTTCCTCCTCTGTCTCTCTCTCTCTGTCTTCTTATGTCTCTCTTTCCCTACCTCAATTCTGACATTTTTTTACTGAACAATTTACAAATAACTTCCTTATAAATATACTCAACACTTAAATGTTTCTAGGTATGCTCTAAAATCAAGAAATTTAATGGATATACTACTACTATTTTAGCATTTATTTTTTTTATTTTTTTATTTTTTTGCTTTTTGGGTCACACCCAGCGATGCTCAGGGGTTACTCCTGGCTTTGCACTCAGGAATTACTCCTGGCAGTGCTTGGGGGACCATATGGGATGCTGGGATCGAACCCGGGTCGGCCACGTGTAAGGCAAACGCCCTACCCGCTGTGCTATCGCTCCGGCCCCTATTTTAGCATTTAAACTTGATAATCATTCAAACATTAATTTTCTAATAACTCCAATTTACATTATTCCAAAATGCCAATTTGATGAATTTACTTATCATGCATATTTAATATCATTGATTATGAAGCAGTTTCTGTTTTTAACTGATTTATATGATTCATCTTTCATGAATCTACATTTTTGAAGAGTTCTGGCCATCCTTCTCTAGAGTTCCTTCAGTTTGTGCTTACCTTATATTTTCTTATTGCTGGATTTGAGTCATGCTTTTGGCAGAAAAAAAATGGCATTTTAGTACACTTTAGTGTACTATACAAAACACAAATGACAATTATCACTTATTATTGAGCAATATCATACTTGCATTTTGAAAAACATTATTTTCTTCTTATAGTTCATTTTTGCTTGTGGAAATTTGTATGGAATGCCAGTAATGAGACAGGCACTACAGATATAATAAGTTGTAAATTGAAAAATAAGTTTCAGAATAAGTTGTCAAATAATAGTATAACTGAGGAAAGACCCATATAATTAGTGAACTTTAGCATGGGTGTGGATAATGAAAGGATGAAAGATAGGATAAAAGACATTCTATAAAAGGACACCTAAAAAAACAATTTGTGACCTTATAAAATTGATTCGTGGAGAGTCTCTTGTCCCTGAGCCTGGCTGTCTTGTCTTCACTGGGGCCCCTCAGAAGGGGTGGATTTCAGTTTCCCTCCCCACCCTGAACAGAGCCCCCACAGCCAAAACCCTCCAGAGTACAGCCACAACCATGCTCAAGGCCCCTCCCCACACGTTTGGATGAGCCTCACATGAAGGAACCGGCAGAGGAACCCAGGTGTGTGGGACGTGGGGCTGAGATCTCCGAGCCTGCTCAGATCTGGACTGGGCCTCTTCTGCCCAGATCCCCATTTTTTCAGTAGCTAGGCAGTCACACCCAGGGACTGCCCCCAGCGCTATGTAATCCCACCAACGGCCAACATCCAGAGACTATAAAATCAAGCTCCTAGAAGCTTTGTGGCTGCGCAACATCTTATAGCTTAGTTCTCCCTGGGAGAAACTGGCAAGTTACCGAGAGTTTCCTGCCTGCATGGGAGAGCCTCACAAACTCCCCATGGCGTATTCATATGCCAAAACCTGTAACAATGATGGGTCTCATCCCCTGGCCGTGAAAGAGCCTCCAATATGGCACCGTTGGGAATGATGAGTAAAGAGAGGGCTAGGACCAATGGAGATGTTACTGAGACCGCTCAAGAAATTCGATGATCAAAAGGATGATGATGATAAAATAGATTAAATGAGTCTTTTCTATTCAGATAGACACTGTAGCGTCTATAGAGCATATAAATCAGTTTATCATCAGGTATGTTGTACATTAAAATTAATAAAACTATTACAAGAAGGGTTTATTGTTCAGAAATTTATGATGAATTTACAATAGTGCACTAAACCCATAGAATATACTTTACATTGTCTCCTCTTTCCAGAATAGAGTTTGCATTTTTGTATCTACGTATTTAATAAGATTAAATATAGTTTCACTGTGAATTGTTATTGTTGGGCTAAATTATATATTTATTTTTTAATTAGTAAAAATTCATCAACTCCAAATTATTTGCCAATGGACCATATCTGATCCTTTGTATTTCTAATGTAAGATCTCACTGTATATTCTAGAATTCCTATCTAATTTAGATTCTAGAGTAGTCTAAAGTCTAGAGAAGTACTCATAAAAATCAAAACATATATTAAAAGCAAGAAACTGCTTTAACATTCCATTATTTAATGAGTTCAAGGACTTAAGATCTGAATGAAAAGCATATTGTATCTTAAAAATTTGGTAATATTGTTAGCAGAGAATGTCTCTTTTTTATGGCATAATTGTATCTGATTATTCCTGAAGTTTGAAATAAAAGAGCAACACAATCCTGCAATTACAGTACAATTGTACCTGAAATCTTAGAAGTTCAGTCAGAGCTCTGTAACTTACAACTTATAACTACCAGAGTGGGTACTTTCCATATGCATTTAGTTAATCTGTTGCACATTACTGTATTCCTTAATAGATATGTGAGCTGCAGTGAAATGCATAGTTCAGTAACTAAGGTTAAGCTTTCAAAAGTTACACTCTTCTAAAGCCTAAGTTAAAAAATCACAAAGGTGAAAGGTTTTAAGGTATTTAATTTCCTTTACTGCCTTAAAAATAGGAAATAGAACAAACACTAGATACATTTTATTAATCACATAGTTTAAGTCAATGCATTACGTACAAAGGAATGTGAAATGTCAGATTCGATCACATAAATGCTTGTAAAATAAACCATTTTACCACATGACCATATTTAAATCATAACACAGTCAGATAAGTGCACTACACATTCAAATAGCTTATGTGTAGCTACTTGAGTCTTTAATTATTGAAATGGAAATATTGACTTTCATTTATGATGATGCAGACAGACCATGCCTTCATATAAATGCTTATTTCTGTCTTTGACTTGTTATATATTTTAAAGTCATATATATGTATATATGTATATATATACATATATATATATAGCAAAGAGTAGTAAGGTTTCTTCATATATCCCAAACTCTGTTAAATTTTTAAAGAATTTTAGGTGGTGAGACGTATTGAATCAATAGTGAACTCCCAGTCTAAAATAACATGTGCTTGAATACTTAAGGAAATGAAAAATTAATTCTTTAGCTCAAGATTCAGTATATTTCTAAAGACCTTCAAATTTATTATTATTATAAGCATATACATATACTTTGTATGCTTTTTCTCTTTAAATTCATCCTTTATTCCCGACTCACTACATTTGCATTTTTCTAGTATGTATGCATTTGTGAATCCAGCCAATACTTGCTATCTATACTTTTATTGAAATTATGCTAGATGCGATCTTATAGTCGAGATCGAGACTGAAGTCAATCAATTTTTCTACTTCATCAATACTGCTAAAATATTGTCTAACTTTCAAGCAAACCTGATTAAACATTGAAAATCAACATCATATGTACTACACTGGACAGTTTACCACTAGTCTGACTTCTACTATTCTATTTTCAGCTTTATCTTGATTTTGCCACTATTTCTCTTCTTCTATTATGATGACTACTAACTGGTCTTATAGTTGAAATCCTTAATTTTGGTTTTGGTTTACTGCTTACTTTCACTACACACCATAAAAGGGTGAAATGTATGGTATTTATTGCTTTCATCTTACACTAGCAGAATACTTTCTAGCTCTGTACTGTTACAAGTGACAGTTGATCTTTTATTTTGACTCAGTAATCTTACACTGTGTTCATACAACACATCCTTAGCTAATCATGTCTCCATGGGCACTTAGGTTGATCCCAGCTCTTGGCTACTACTTATAGGCTAAATAATGCTTCAACAAATAGAGGGAAGTGCATGTATCTCTTCAAATTAAAGGATATTTTTTGGCTCTCTCTGCCCTTGGAGAAGCCCATGTTCTACCTTGAGCGCATTACTCTGTCTCTCACTCGCCACTCTCTCCCACTTTCTCTTCCTCCTTCCCTTCAAAGATCCTGCAAATAAAATCTGTTTCACTTCAAAAAAATAAAATAAAAAATAAATTTTAAAAAATTAAAGGAACTTTTTTATGGAAAGATGTTGGTGGGGATGAAATATAACGTATGCATTTTTAAACTATTTTAGAAGTTTTTGTTTTATCATTTCCCTTGAATCTACCCTATGGTATTAATGCTTTTATGATGAACAATGCCTAGAGTTGGAAAAAAAAAGTGACTGCCACAGAGACAGGCTGGTGGGTGGAAGGCAAACTGGGGAAATTGGTGGAGGGAAGTAGATACTGGTGAGGTGGTGTTGGACCATCATAATGCCTGAAGCTCAGGCGTGAATAACTTTATCAATCATGGTTTCTCAGGAAAAGACTAAGAAGTTTTGACCTGGGAGATGACTCTAAGGGCTGGAGCCTGAACTTTGCATGGGGAGTCCTCTGTTCAACCTCTGGCACCACATGGACACTCATTATTAATAGGAGTGACCCAAAAACAAGAAGTTTAAAGACTCAAGAATATTTATGTTTTCTCTACATTTTCCTGCCTTGATTTGGGGTCACACCAGTTGGGGCTTTCTCTTGGCTTTGTACTTAGGGTTCACTCCTTGGGACTTATGGGACCCTAAGGGGTGCTGTGGTTTAATTCGCACTGTTTGCATACAAGGCAAGGGCATTTCCTGCTGTGCTATTGCAAACTGCCTCATTTGGATATTTATAACATTTGCAGGCCACACAGTATATGCAATGGAAAGCCTTATCATGTGCCAGGTCCAGACCACAGGAATCATGGGATGCCAGGAATTGAACCTCAGTCAGCTATGTGCAAGGCAGATGCCCTACCTGCTTTAATAATCATTCCAACTGTGTGTTTTGGATTTGGGGTGGTGCTCAGGGATAACTCCTGGTAGTACTAGGAAAGATGACGGAAGAGCCTGGCAAGCTCCCCGTGGTGTATTTGATATGCCAAATACAGTAACAATAATAGGTCTCATTCTCCTGACCCTGAAAAGAGCCTCCAATCGTGGGGAAAAATGAATAAGGAGAGGCTGCTAAATGGAGATATTATTGGCACCTGCTCAAGTAAATCAATGAACAATGGATGAGAGTGACACAGTGACAATTGTATGCTTTACTTTCAGTTGGTGTCCACTCCCTAAGACACATTTCTTAGTTTAATGCTAAAGATAATTTTTCTCCTGCTTTCTTCTGTATTTGTGTGTGTCAGGTTTTTAATTTAATATATACTAAATTTTATGATTAGTTTTTGGTTTGGGGGCTACAGGTATCACTACTGATGTGGCTCAGGGGACCAGTACACCAAGTGTTCACTTACTTGCTGTACTATCTCTCTTTTGACATATGAATCCCATTAATAAAATAAAGTCAATAATTCTCTTTGGATTTGTTTTGTGAGTAGTGCTAGGTAGTAGTCTTGTTTATTATCCTTCACATCACAGTACAGTTTTCCAAGGTGATTTATTGATGAGATTTTCTTTGCTGAATTTTAAGTTCTTATCTCAACTGGCATACGTTAGTTGCCCATTTATGTTTGGTTTTATTTCTGGGCTCTCAATTCCGATTCAAAGATATATTTGTCTGCTTTTATGGAACTCTATGGAGAAAAATGTGTATAAAATAATAGTGAAAAAGACTATGCTATTTTATTCACTATTGTTTGTAGAGCATGGCTGTGGCTGGGTTCCGGAGGTCTCCACCTCACGCCACAGCCATGCTCAAGGCCCTGCTCCACACATTCGGACAAGCCTCACACATGAAGGGACTGGCAGAGAATCTCAGGTGTGTGGGATCCGGGGCTGAGTTCTCCAAGCTTACTCAGCCACGAGACCTCTTATTGTCTAGTTCTCCCTCTTGGAGAACCCAGCAAGCTACCGAGAGTATCCTGCCTGCGTGGCAGAGCCTGGCAAGCTCTTTGTGCTGTATTTAGTATGCCAAAAACAGTAACAATGATGGATTACATTCCCCTGACCCTGAAAGAGCTTCCAATGCAGCACTGTTGGTAAGGATGAGTGAGGAGAGGCTGCTAAAATATCAGGGCTAGGACGAATGGAGATGTTACTGGCACCCACTGGAGCAAATCGATGAACCAAGAGATGACAGTGATACAGTGATACAGTGATTGTTTGTAGAATTCTTTGAAACTAGAGTAAGTGATACATACGGTATTTTCTATTTTTCCCCCTCAAGACTACTTTTGCTACTAATACTCTTTAGACTCAAATAAATTGCATAGTTTTCTTTTTCTGTGAAAAACTTTATTATAATTTCTCTTTTTTATTTTTTTTCTTTTAGGAATACATTCAGAAATGCCCTCATATTACTGCTGGATCTGTGCTCACAGATCACTCCCAGTGGTATTCAAGAGATAATATGTCAGGGATTGAATGAGGATTAGCCATATGTGACAAGAACTTTAAGCCCTGTACTATATCTGGTCATACTGTTGGTCTTTCTACCAGAGGTGCATCAAATCTATAAATTGTTTAGTTAGCATAACTGTTTATTTTAACAATGTTTGTACTTATAATTCAATGAGCATAGAATTTCTCCACTTCTATTTTCTTCTGTTTTTCTCTTAGAGCTGGAGCGATAGCACAGTGGGTAGGGCATTAGCCTTGCATGTGGTCGACCCAGGTTCAATTCCTCCGTCTCTCTCAGAAAGCCTGTCAAGCTACAGAGAGTATCCCGCTTGCATGGCAGAGCCTGGCAAGCTACCTGTGGCGTATTCGATATGCCAAAACCCAGTAACATCAAGTCTCACAATGGAGATGTTACTGGTACCCGCTCCAGCAAATCAATGAACAATGGGACGACAGTGCAACAGCGCTTTATCTGTTTTTCTCAACAATGTATATTTTCTAGTATTTCAGTCTTTATATTCTTGGGTTAAATGTATACTGAAAAATCAATTATTTTTATTAAAGTCATAAAAGACTTATATTTTTTGGTTTTTCATTCCGCTAATATAATTTACATACACACATGCAACATTTGAAATATTAAATATTACTGTATTTTCTTATTTCGAATAGCCTTTTACTTTAGTCTTAGATATTTTCTATATGTATATTATCTGTACATAGGTAAATATATGTATATTATATGATATTACATATATTATCATGTCATCAACAAACAGTGAAAATTTTACTTTCATCTTTCCAATTTGGTTGCTTTTTTATCCTTTCCACGTCAAATTTCTGTTACCTTTATTTGAATAGCCACGATGAGTTTGTTTAGTGTATACTTTGTATTTTAGGCAACAGTTGTAGATTTCCTCTCAAGGGTCATAGATCTGAGAGTCCATAGTCTCTTCACTGTCCATATACTTCAAGAGATCTGTACCAATATTAAAATATGAGGGAGGGAGATTTTCAACTGTTGGTCCAATAATCATGCTAGTCCACAAGTGTAAAACTATTTTGTTTAGCTCCAGTCGGTGCATCTTAACGCTAGCCTGCCGCTGGTGCTGCTCTGGAACTGTAAAAATGTTGGAGATCACTAGAGTTATTTTCCTGTCATCCTCCTCACTGATGTCGGGAGGTCTTTGCAGCATCCCAGGTATCTTGTATGAATTTTAGTTGGATCAAGAGCGGGTGCCTCCTCACCATTTCCATTTTTCTTCCTTCAGGACCCGCGGGTGAAACAGCTGCCCTGCATTTGTCTCTCCTGACCCCGAACACAACCTCCAGGCGTTTCTGAGCACTCAATTTGAATTAGGTGTGAGTTTCCTCTCGTCATGTGCCCTTAGGTGAAGTCTGTGTTGATCTGTGAGCTGGAAGACTCACTTAATGTTGTGCTATTCTAGGAATTGTTCATTATTTCTGTTGGCTCTGAAACCACAACATAATATTTTGCTATTTATTAATAAAAAATCAATAATTTATTATTATTGTCTTGGATGCTGTCTTTTGCCTTCTTGTTCTTAAAGAATTTAAATTTTGGGGGCTAGAGTGATAGTACAGCGGGTAGGGCTTTTGCCTTGCACTCGGCCGACCCGGGTTCAAATCCCAACATCCCATATGGTCCCCTGAGCACCGCCAGGGCTGATTCCTGAGTGCATGAGCCAGGAGTGACCCCTGTGCATTGCTGGGTATGACCCAAAAAGCAAAAAAAAAAAAAAAAAAAAGAATTTAAATTCTGTATTTGGTGGCATCAATACTTCATCTTCGTTTTTTGGGAGGATAAGCTTCACATATTGTACTCATATGGAGAGACAGAATAATTTTGCCCAACATGTACTTGAAGTGTGAACATTTTTTAAAAATTTTAGTCACTGTGAATTGCAAAAGTTATGCATAATTAGATCTCAGGCATATAATATTTCAACACCCATCCTTATGCCGGAGTCCACTTCCCTTCCCTCCCCCCCACCCACCCACTTCTTTCTATGAAAGGAGCTTTTTAAAACTTTTTTCAATAAGTCTTGTCACTGCGGTTTACAGTATTGTTGCTGATAGTTTCATGTGTAACACTTGGCTTCCATTCAGCCCCGCCTCCCCCTTCTCCTCAACAATTTCCTCCAACACTGTTGCAGTCCCTTCTCTGTTCAATCCCGACACCCCACAAGTGGTGTGCTTCCTATTGAATGTTTCGTCACAAATAAAATTAACTGCACAATTTTTGTCAGTTTTTGCTAGAAGATACCGCCAGCCTTTTATAATAGATCTTATCCTCTTTCAAATACTTGCATGGTCAACTTAGTGTTCCTATATATAAGTTCTTATATTCTTATATACTTATATAAGAATATTTAAGATAATATAAGAAATATATAAGTATATTTCTTGGTGCATCTGAATTATTTGCCCAGTATTAATTAAGAATATAATTCAGGGGCTGGAGCAATAGCACAGTGGGTAGGACGTTGGCCTTGCACGCAGCCAACCTGTGTTCAATTCCCAGAATCCCACATGGTCCCCCCACACCGCCAGGGGTAATTCCTGTGTGCATGAGCCCAGAGTAATCTCTGTCCATCGCCAGGTGTGACCCACCCCCCCCAAAAAAAATATAATTTAGTGTGATTTAAGATATTGTCATAGTCGTATGCTAGCTTAAATCAATATATTTTTAACATATTTTATTCACAATTTTAATTTTATTGGACTTATTGTATAAGGTATTTTTATATATGTAGCTATATCTTTTCAATAGTTATTATTATTATTATTATTATTTTTTTGGTTCACACCTGGCGATGCACAGGTGTTACTCCTGGCTCTGCACTCAGGAATTATTCCTGTCAGTGCTCAGGGGAACTTATTGGATGCTGGGGATTGAACCCAGGATATAGTGTTATGTACTACTTGTAAGGGTCGGCTGCATACAAGGCAAATGCCCTACCTGCTGTGCTTTTGCTCCAGCCCCTCATATAGTTATTCTTATGGTAAAATAAAGATGTGTTGTTAAGAAAAGTTTAAATAAAAATTTAAAGAAATATTTTTGAAAGTTAAGGAAAAATTTATTTACTCTCATATCTCAGAACATGTGATATTTAAAATTTAAATAGCAAACTTTAGATTGATATTTAAGTTTAAAATCTTTGTAGGACCAAAGAGAGAGTACAGAGAGTAAGGCACTTGACTTGCATGGAGCCAACATGAATTCAATTCTGTTAAAACCGATCCTTAAGCAGAGAGGGGAATAAGCCCCTGAATATTGCCAGCTGTGGCCCCAAAACCAAAGTAAACAAAATGAAATAAAATATTTTTAAAAGTGTGCTATACATTTCTTAATAGTCTACCAGAACAGTAGCTATGTCTTAACATTCAGACGTATAAACACACTAAGTGTCAACATTTAGTGTTATGTACTACTAAGGATGAAGAGGAAAAATATAATGGAAAATTTCTGATTCTTTTTTTTTAAAAAAGAAATATTTTATTGAATCACCGTGAAAAAATGAAAGAAAAAAATTACAAAGCTTTCAGGTTTAAGTCACAGTCAAATACTGATTAAACCCCCATCCCTTCACCAGTGCACATGTTCCACCACCAAGAACGCCAATACACCCCCCTCCCACCCCACCACCCATCTCAGTAGCTAATGATATTCCCTTTATTCTCTATATACTTTGAGTACATTCCATATTTCCATACAGAACTCACTATTATTGATTGGAAATTTTCCCCAACAATCAGGCCTGCTGAATAGGCATCATCTAATAATTTCTCTTCATTGCTGAGAGTGAAGACTTTGAGTCCACGCGGCCGCGCGTTTTTGGGTTTCTAATAATTTAGCTCAGTTCACAGTCAAAATGGATGGCTGCAAGAATCCGCTCTGGTGCCAAAATGGGTTAGGAGACCTCAAGATCACAGTCTTTAGGCGCGGAGGGTCTATTTCTCGTGCCGCGGCTCTGGATCATCTCTGGGCGGACGGAAAATTTCTGATTCTTATTGCACACATACTCAAAAAAAAATTTGCTCACTTGGGGCAATGTTAAACATAAAGCTTTGTTTAGTGTTCTCTTTACAAGGCATCAGTAATAAACTTTTATCACAACTATTGTAACGAATAATTTTAGTAAATGTAATATTACAAAGTAAAAATATTATAATAGTTTTAAGATATTGTATCAAATTTTAACTTTACTACATTATATGTGCTCTTGAGTTAGCAACTTAACTTCTTTAATATCTGTCTTTGACTTTCAAAAGATATTTTGTCTATGTATTATATATGGTGACATTTCTTATGCTTCACATGATAACAATATTTTAGATTATGCTTTTATTATTACATATTTGTTTTATCATGGCAAAATACCTTAGATTATATGTTGTTATATGTTTGTTTTATCATACGGTAGTCAACTGATATTACATACATAAGACTGAATTACCCTGCTCCTATCAGTATAAACTAATTTCATTCTGACAGCCTTCTAAAACCTCTAATAAAATATCAAAGATTTAATAGTTTTGCTTGGTTCAAAAACCAAAGAACCTATTCTAAGTTATCACAGATGAAGAAGAGGGAATAGCACCTGAGTAGATTCTGAATATTGCTGCTCAGAATCAATATAACTAATATGATATTATATTAACATATTTGGAATAATATCATTCCAAATGAAGCAATATAATTTAGATATCAACGATAACATCAATCCCTTTCTGGAACCTACCTACTACCGCCAAAGCTGAGAGTGTTAACCTACACTTGATGTTTCAATCTTCCTAATTACAAATACCCTATCGAGAGGGGGCTACAAACAATGTAAACATTTCATCTATCTGAGACATTTCATCTCTCTCAATACAGTCTTTTTTTTTTTTCAGATAACTTAGTCCCTTTCCCTCATGAATAGTTCTCATTTATTAGTGCAGTGTTATTCTTTGTGCATATAACATACTGATACACATTTTACTTTGCCATAATTGTGCTAAAAACTGGACCGCCCAAATGCAAGCTCACAATAATTTAGGTCTCTTCTTAGACTACCACTGAGTTCAATGAAAAAGTGATGTGGTCCCACAAAAATCTGCTTCCCAATTTTGACTAAAATTTTCCTCGCTTTTTATTATTCTTTTTTCTTCCTATTCAGAGCAATAAGCAGAATTCTTAGTAAAGGCGCTGGAATTAGATAGGAATTGACTTTAAAAGCAGCTTTTGATTTTAGTCAGATTTTATTCTCCGAGGCAAAGATAAGCAAAGGTTTGGCTTTTAGGTTGGGGGAATAAAACAGTAGAATCATGAAATCAAACTGTTGTTTATATCTTAATAATCTATCCTTCTATACTGGCATTATTGGGCAGTAATATCTGATATATGACTGATAAGATTTTTATATCCTTTTTAAAGTTTATTGAAAGGTAGTTCTTTTAGGAAAAAGTTCTAGAATAATTTCTGATGTGATATACTACAGCAGTGTCTAGAGATTTTTTAAAGTCTTTTTAATTTTTCTATTTATAGTTAGCCATCTAAAATAGTTTTTTGCTTGAATACAGTACTTAGCAATTAAACAGCCACACAATAAATAGGCAAATATTTTAAGCAGCTGTTTTTCTGCCAATGACATGCTGCAATTTTGAACCCTTCCAGTCTTGATATTATAAAAACTGTAGAGAGAATCCATTATGTAAAGACGTCTTTTTAAGGACTGAAGATAAAATTTTTTGAGTCTGGGCAAACTTACTTGCCCAGACTATTTTCTGAAATCAGTGATTTCTATGAGTCTGAATTATATTAAAATTTCTTATAGATTCATTGGAATTGTTCATTATGTTCTAATAATGATTCACATTTAATAAAATGCATAATACATCTGTAATGTGTCTAATATATATATATATATATATCACATCATTGATTATAATGACATTGTGGAATTAATATCATTAGACTCTTTTGTAATTGAGAATTAGGAAAGTTAGAATGTGGTTAAGTAATTTTTCTCAGCACTATTCAACAAACACATGAAAGAAAAAAATATGAATGCATTTCTTTTCTTTTATTTTTATTTTTATTTTATCACCATGTGGAAAGTTACAAAGTTCTCAGGTTTATGTCTCAGTTATACAATATTCAAACACCATCCCTTCACCAGTGCCCATACTCCACCACCAAAATCCCCAGTATACCCCCCGCCCCCGCCCCCCACCCCCAACTGTATAACTGATGAATTTCACTTTATTTTCTCTTTACCTTGATTACGTTCCATATTTCAACACAAAACTCACTATTGTTGTGGGAGTTTCCCCCCAAAAAAGACAGCCCTACTAAGGAAGCATTTGATAATTAGTTTTCCATTAAAAGATAGCATGTTTTCAGTTTTTAGAAAAGGCCGCGCGGCCGCTAATGCGGCCCCGCAGCTCGGATGTGTCCCAGTCCCGCATCCCGGAGCCCTGTTAGTTGCTGCTCAGTGTCGCCAGGGCTCCATCTGGAGAAGGTGTGGTGGCTTCACCTCCTCCGTCTGGATCCCCGGTGTTGCTGGCCCTGATTCGGATCCGGGGCATTGTCCTGCCACGTTGCTCACCAGAATGCCTGGCTGCTTATCTGATGAATGCATTTCTTAAAAAAATGTAATGTTTATCGTTAGGACTAGCTTCATGCATGAAGGAACTGGCAGAGGAAACCAGGTGTGTGGGACCAGGGGCCACGATCTCCAAGGCTACTTGTATCTGGACTGGGCCTCTTTCACCCAGATCCCCCACTTTCCAGTAGCTGGGCATTCACACCCAGAAACTGCCCCTGCACCATGTAATCTCATCAATGGCCAACATCCAGAGACCATAAAACCAAGCTCCTGGAAGCACATCTAATACCCTAGCTCTTCCTCTTGGAGAACCTGACAAGCTACCAAGAGTCTATTCCCCTCACAGGAGATCCTGGCAAACTCCCTGTGGCATATTCATACCCCAAATACAGTAAAAGATATATACATACCACTTGGAGAGCCCGGCAAACTGCAGAGAGTATCCTGCCCAATGACAGAGCCTGGCAAGCTACCCGCGGCATATTCGATATGCCAAAGACAGTAATGATAGTTCTCATTCCCCTGACCCTGAAAGAGTTTCCAATCTTTGGGAAAGATGAATAAGGAGAGGCTGCTAAAATCTCAGGGCTGAGTGAAATAGAGACATTACTGGCGCCCACTCAAGTAAATCAGCTAACAACGGGATAACAGTGATACAGTATATTCTGGAAAGGTGACATTCAAAAATTGCTGCCCAGAAGCTGGAGAGAGAGCACAGTGGGTAGGGCATTTGCCTTGCACAAAGCCAACTCGGGTTTGATTCCCAGCATTCAATATGGTCCCCTGAGCACTGCCAAGAGTAATCCCTGAGTACATGAGCCAGGAGTAACCCCTATGCAACACTGGGTGTGACCCAAAAAGAAAAAAATGCTCCCTGATTTTAAACACTTTTCTAGTCACAAAGAGGTTGGCTTCATTAACCCTTTTCTTGGGTTTTGGCTATAACTGTGATATGTTTTAATGAATGGAATATGTTGAAAGTAATATTTTTCAAAATATCTCATACCTATACCTTCAAATCTAAAATGCTTATATGTTGTTGTTGTCATTTTTATTGTTTTGCATCCAATTTAAAAAAAATTAAAAATTTTAAATTAAAAAAATTGAAATGTTTTGCATTTAAAATTTGTGCATTTTAAAGGCGCCCAAATTAATTGTTGGATACAGGACAATTGAGAGATTACAAATAGCATCTAAATTCTATAGCAATAATTTTGCAATACTTTATTGAATAATAGTGGTGAATGCCCAACTTATTTATCTACCTGGTTTTAGATAGATATATTTCAGTCTTTTACCTTGAATATTCTGTTAGTTATGTATTTGTGGTAAGTGGCTTTAAATAAATCAAGGAAAGTTGCTTCTGTGCCCATATTATTCAAAGTTTTTATTATAAAGACACACGATATCTTGTCAAGTGTTTTCTATGCATAATTAATATGATCATAAGGTTTAAGTTTCCTTATGTTGATAGTGGTGAATTATGTTAGTTACCTTGTATATATTACACCAAGCTTGCATCCTGGAATAAATTCTCCTTGATTGTTGTGTATGATCTTTTGAATGTAACTTTAGATTTGATTCCCTAATATTCAGCTGTCACAGGCATATATGCCTCTCGGAGAGCCCAGCAAGCTACCGAGAGTATTCTGCCTGCACGGCAGAGCCTGGCAAGCTCCCCATGGCATATTTCTTATGTCAAAAACAGTAAGAATAATAGGTCTCTTTCCCCTGACTCTGAAAAAGTCTCCATTGGGAAAGATGAGTACGGAGAGGCTGCTAAAATCTCAGGGCTGGGATGAATGGAGACACTACTGGCGCCTGCTGAAGTAAATGGATGAACAATGGGATGACAATGATACAGTGACAGTGAATATTCAGAGAATCTTTGTTTATCATCGAAATTGGTCTATAGTTTTCTTCAATGATATGCCTGTCTGCTTTTTGTATCAGGGTAATGTTTGCCTCATAGAAGTTGTTTGGAAGGGTGCCTGTTTCTTTAACTTTCTGGAAGAGTCTGACAAGGATTGGAATTGCATCATGGAACATTTGCTAAAGCTGTTTTTTTTTTTTCCCCGCTTTTTGCTTTTTGGGTCACACCCAGAGATGCTCAGGGGTTACTCCTGGCTTTGCACTCAGGAATTACTCATGGCAGTGCTTGGGGGACCATAAGGGATGCCAGGGATTGAACCTGAGTTGGCTGCATGCAAGGCAAATGACCTCCCCGCTGTACTATTGCTCTGGCCCCAATTTCAGTAAAGCTTATTAGTTAACTCATCCAGGCTTGGGCTTTTTTGAAGGGAGTATTTTTGTTTATCAATTTATTCCTTATCTACTAATTGGCCAGTGCAGGTGCTATGTTTTCTCTTGAGTTAGTCTCTTAAGGCTATACGAATTTAAGAATTTATTCTTTTCTCTAGGTTCTCCAGTTTTGCTGCATAAAGCTTTCCACAGTAATTCTGCGAATTCCTTGGTATCTGTTTTAACATCACACATTGCATTCTTATTTTGGTTCATTAGTTTTCTCTCTTTCATTGTGAGTCAGCTAATTGCTTGTAGATCTTATTTTCATTTATTTATTTATTTAATTTTATTTATTTATTTAATGTTTTCCTTTTCTTTCTCTTTTTCCCAAAAAACTGCATCATTTGGTTTTGTCAATTTTTTTGGAGTTTTTGTTTTAATGTCAGGGTTTTCTGCTCTAATTTTATTAGCCCCCTCCTGTTTATGTTAGGTTTCTTTCACTAGTCTTTCTTTGGTATCATAAATTGTACTTAATTGCAATAAATTAGTTGTAAATTAAATAACACTTATTTATTTGCAATAAATAAGTTGGTTTATTTATTCCGGCTCCTGCTTTCCTGCGTGACTTTGAAATGCTATGAACTTCCTTCTCCAAACTAATTTTGCTGCATCCTGTATGCTCTGGGTAAGCATGCCTTCATAGACATTTATTTCCAGAAAATTTCTACTTGTTCTTTGATTTCTCTAATAACCACTGGTTGTCAGTAAGTTATTTAGTTTCCAAGCACTTGAGCTTTTTCCCATTTTCTGGTTGTGATTAATTTCCACTTCCAAAGCATCATGGTCTGAGAAGATACTTGGTGTTGTTTCTCTATTTTTAAATTTTTGGAGATACTCACGTTTGTGTCCCAGCACATGGTCTATCCTAGAGCATTCCATATGCTCTGTAGAATAATATACATTCATCTTGCATGGGATAGAGTCCTATCTATGTCTGTTAGGTCCATCTTTTCACCCAGTGTTTCTGTTTGTATTTCTGAGACTAAGAAAAAGACAAGATTAAGTGACAGGAAGAAATGAAAAGAATGAAATTTTTAAACTAATTTTTAAATTAATACTACTAATTTTATTAAATATCACTAAATATATCTTAGCAAAATCTTTCTAAAATCTTAGAAAATATATTTTAATAGAATATATATTTCATACTAAAATTTCTCTGAATTAATATCCTTAAATACTTGTGATCAGAATAAAGTTCCCAAACATTAAATAATACAAATTCTAAAGGTATCCTCCTAGTTGATTTTGCTTTTAATTAAATTATTATAATTAAAACTTATAGTGATTGGTAAAATACATTAGGTGGACAGATCTACCATAATTTTAATGAAAATAAGGATGCTTAAAACTTGCTTAAAATCTAAAATAAAGTTAAAATGTTTCATTATTGATAAATTATTGTTTAATGTTATTATATGCTTTTTATGTAACTTAAGAAATGATCTTTTGTCAGTATCAACTTAGCATTTAAATTTGAATTATATGTATATTTCTATTTCATTTTACATTACACAGACATTTTCAAATTATTTACATCATAGCTCTTATTTTAAAAATAGATTGAGAGCCGGGGCCGGTGCTTGGCTCCGGCCGGCCGGGTTTTGGGCCCGGGTGCCCATGCCTCTGCAGAGCCGGTGGATGTGGAGCGAGCGGGAACCAGAGACAGCTTTAGGAATTGGGGTTCCAGCAAGTGCTTGCAACCATGTATGGAGACTGTGAACTAACTTTGGCTACATGCTGTTCCAGGAAAGGAAATGATTCATTTTCAAACCTAAATCTTCACGGACTTAATTACTATAATACAGAAATTGTAAACCGCGCGGCCGCTACCACGGCCACGCGACATTTTATCTCTTCATTCTCATCAATGGAAAACTTATTATCAAATATTTCCCTGTTAATAGAGCTGTATTCTTAGGGGATAAATTCCAACAAAAATAGTGAGTCTGTTTTGAAACTCTAACAACAATAGTGAGTTATGTGTTGAAATCTGGAATGTAATCAAGGTAAAGAGAAAAAGAAGTGAAATTATCACTCACGTACGGGGTGGGTTGGGGGGTGAGGGGTGGGATGTATACTTTTTTGTTGTTGTTTGTTTGTTTTGTTTTTGCTTTTGTTTTTGTTTTTATTGGTGGTGGAATATGGGCACTGGTGAAGGGATGGGTGATTGAGCATTGTGTAACTGAGATATAAGCCTGAGAACTTTGTAACTTTCCACTTGGTGATTCAATAAAATAAATTAAAAAAAAAAAGAACTTTCTAAATTGCCATTCCTAAGTAGGAATAAGGTTTGGAAATAGGAAAAGAAGAGAATTTTTAATGTAATTATGACATAATTATATTATGTGATAAGTATTTGTTACATAAACTATGCTTTGAAAAACTTTACCCTTTGTTGATGACCAGAGAATTTACTTCCCCTTTGACACACAAATCTGTAATCATAAATCAAAGTCATGGGGATATGTGGCACGCCTCTCCTCCTGAAGTGATCTCCCCAGGTTCAGTCAGAATTGTCAATGGCAAGTGTCACGAATGGTTGTAATGCCCTTGATTATTAGATATTAGTTTTGTACAGGCTGTGTCTCAACTGGTGATATTTGACTCATGATTAGAGATTATTTTTAGACATTTTAAGTTGAGTGTATCATCCTTTTAAGTAAATATGTATGATTACCTTCATAGTGTTTTGTTACTCTGTAGGAACAGCTAGGATTCTAAAAATTATGAATATATACTAATGTTGGGAAGTAGGTGAAAATTACTAGCTTCTTCTATTATTCTAGGACGATTTATTTATTATTTTTGATCTTCTGACCCATACTGTTAATGAATGCAAAAATAACACATATGTAATTTATTTTAAGCACTATGCTAGGAGATATTAAATATTATAGAAAATACTATTAAAATTACATTACTCGCATGTTAAAGCTTTTTACATGCGAGTAATATAATGTAATGTCTGATAATTACCTATATGCATGTTGGCCTTCATCTTTACCTCTGACCAATTCGCTTTTTTATTTTAATAAAACAAATATTTACCTTTTTGGAACATAAAAAAAAATAAAATAAAATAAAATAAAATAAATTGAAGGGGCTGGAGCACAGCTGGTAGGGCATTTGCCTTGCACGTGGCCGACCGGCGTTGGATTCCCAGCATCCTATATGGTCCCCTGAGCACCGCCAGGAGTAATTCCTGAGTGCAGAGCCAGGAGTGACCCAAAAAAAAAGAAAAAATTGAGGTGATTCAATAAAATCAATCAATCAATAAATAAATAAAGTTAAAGTGTGCAACTAATCTAGATAAAATTGAGTTTAATGGAATTTTGTACATGATTTTGTATACATTAAAATTCAGCAATAAACATGTATCTGTACTTTTATAAATAAGTGAATAAATTGAAGACATCAAACACATGTTACTACTTTAAATTCAGAGAGGATTATATGCAATGACCTTTTTTTTTTTTCTGGGTCACACCCAGCAATGCACAGAGGTTACTCCTGGCTCTGCACTCAGGAATCACTCCCGGTGGTGCTCAGGGGACCATATGGGACTCTGGGAATCGAACCCGGGTTGGCCGCAAGGCAAATGCCCTACCCACTGTGCTATTGCTCCAGCCCCTATGCAATGAACTCTTGTAAAAATAGATCTATAGCCAGATTAAGTTCCAGTATTATTTAAAACTACAAAATGTGGAGAAAAGATATTTCTTACAGTATGATGAAATGGACCTTATTTGCAATGGACTTGAATTACTTTATTCATAGTAGGTTTTTTATTTTATTTCTGTCTGTGGGCCTCACCTACAGTGCTCATGTCTTACTCCGGGTTCTATGGTCAGAGATCATTCTTGGAAATGCTCAGAGGATCATATGGGGTGTTAAGGTTTGAACCTAAGTGGCCAGGTGCAAGGCAAGCGTGCTACCACAAGTATGCTATCTCTATATCTCTATAGTAATTTATTCTGATATTCGAGGGAAATACAGCCTATATTTAATAGGAAAGCTTCTTAAACCCAAACTATCAGCATTTACCTCATTAAATATGATAGATAGACTCATCATTCATGTACTTTAATAAGATACTATATTCACAGTGCTTTCTGGGAGATAGCTCCCATTTTGATATACGAATGAAAATATCTTAATTATTTTAAACTTCTCAGTTTCAGGCGGTTATTTTCAGTGCATCTTGCAATTGTTATTCTGGTTCAACAAATGTATATATAGCATACCTTTTTTGAAAAGTTGTTTTTATCATGATGTATTTCTTTACTTTTTAATATTTCTAAACAAACATTGTAAGCATTTTCTATATATTAGTTCTCTGACATAGTTATAGAGGTAATGTAATATGATTATAACATAGTATAATAAGTCAGTTACCAAGGTAAATGAAAACCTGAACAAAATATGAAATTTATGTCAAACAGAACTAAGATTTACAGGTCTATTTAAGAGGAAATAAGTACAAAATTATCTTTCTCATATGTGAGCAATAAAGAGACAGTAATAAAATAACAAAAGCCCAAAGGCAACAGAACCTGAGAACTAGGCTACAAAATGAAGTTTAAACAATAGGTGATGAGAGAAGGAGAGATAAGAAAGGGGGAAGGGGCGAAGGGGACAATGTTACTAGAGGGAAGTGGACAATCTCATAGAGGGTGTCATGCTGGAAACCCTACTAATAATAGTATTGTAAATTATGCTGCAAATCTTTTTGGAAAATAACTTAAAAAATTGTTTTCAGGATTTTTCTATGTAATCAATTCATTTGATTCCCAGTTATTTTTGGTAGTTAATCTTAGTTCATTTACAGAGCTAATATTTTTAGTCTGTTTACATAAACTAAAATTAGACATCAAATTAGAAAGTCTTTGGACAGCAAATACAACATTGCAATCTTACCTTTGATTGCTTGGCTGTCTTCAAAGCAGGAGCTATATTTGAAAGCTCAGTGGGACAAAATATACAGGCTTTAGTTTTTATATTGACACATTGATAAAAATTGTCATATGCTAAATTTCTCTAACAAGAATAAAAATGTTTTCTATGACAGTGACTGGTAAAAGTCATGGAAAATATATTAATGGTCACAATTAATGTTACATACTTACTAAGACAGCAATTAGGTAATTCAAATTCAACTTTTAAAATGCATTTAATTACATGCAAATGGGGTTCAACATTCAACAGTAATTATCTCTGGGTCTCAAAATGTACCCTAGATCATTAATTAATGTATAATATTACAACATATTTTGAAACATTATTTTGAAATCTCACAACGATATAAATGAGAAACGATCACCACATCATTAAACACATACTTAGGACAAGTAGCTAGATTTTGTTTATGTTATTTCTTTTTCTTTAAGTCCATCATGTCATTTTATCTTTTGAATATGTTTAATGAAGACTGAACAGAAAGTATAAGATGAACTATATTTTTAAAAATTAATATTTGCAGATACCAGCTTGAAAGTCCATTTTAAAATAACCAAGCCATATAAAATGAAGTGGATACTGAATATAAAATAAGTGACAAACATTCCTTAAAATCTTGACTTCAATTTAGTATTTCCAAACGTCTTTTTACTGTTGCTGCTGACTGACTCATTAATAAATAACTGTTATACTAACAGATGAATGTAAGAGCTTTAATCAAAGCTTGGATTGGTGAATATTTTGCGCTTAATCCATTTGTAAAATAAAAACGTATTCCTGTGATAAAAATTAAAATTAAAATAACTAACATTCATAGAAATGTTCAGAATTATGAAGATTTTTAAGATTCATAGAGATCATAGGTGTTTATCATTATGACAGTAAAACTATGCAATTGTGTTCTGAGTACTAGTATATGCATCATGCAAAGCAAATAAGTAACATTGCCATTTGAACATTTCTTTTATTTATTTTAATAAAATATCTATGCATTTTATTTACTTAAGATTACTTCAGATATATCCTAAATGTAACTCTAAAATCTTTTTATTACTTGTGTAGATAAAACTTCATACTAAAAAATAATTTTAGAAATAATGCACTATAAACTCCAAATATTCTTACTATCTTTTATTTTAATTAGCGAAGAAAGCTGCTTTCAGCTCTGTCCACTGTCTCCAGTCTTGATGGTGCTGTGCTCATAACTCATAAAGTATTTGAAACTAGGAAATTAGTTAGACTTCAAAAATGAAAAGAACTGCATAATTTTTATTTCTTAAATAAAATAAAGTCTAATTTAGAATACAGATGTTTCTGTCTTTGATGTTTGAGTGTTCTGGGTAAGGATATTAATGAGATTCAGCTGTATTGGTTTAGCTTAGGTACATTGGAGTTTTAGGATCTTGTGACATTAAAAGAATAATAATTGTTTTAATTGCCTTTTGTGGATTGCTACCAAAGAAAGTTTGAGATATTTTTTTTCTCTTGCAGAGTGTAAACCATTTGAACAAAACAGCACTAAGATTAACTGTTTATTATGAGTCTTTATAGAAGAAAACTTTCTTATTGAAGAGGAGTTTGGTGGCAATTCTTAAATGACTCTGAAATTTTAAACAAGTAGAAGAGTAGCCATATTTTATATGATTGGCTATTTTCCATGCAATGGGTGTGTTTTTTAAAACACATTCTTGGCCTTTATCGAAAAACCACAGATAGCTGTAATTTGGGTAGCTTTTACAGATAATTTATGACTTTTGCACTCAACTTAATGGCCCATAAAAAACTCAAACCAGCAGAGTTAGGACATTGCTTTAACAGTCAAAAAGATTCTGGGACTAAGAGGGTATTTAGAAATGGAATTCCGTGTCAAATGGAAATTTTGTTATGTACTTAGAACATATGTTGCTTGATGTAAACATTATCTTTTTCAAGTTTATATCATCTATTCTAATTCTTGTTAACAGTTAGGAAGAATTTTTAAAAAAACTACTGTATTTTAGCATGCTAAAACTTCTGTCTAAAACTGAAAAAGAATGGCTTTTTGAATTAGAAAGTAAATATAGATTTATTCGTGGCACTTACATCACCTAAGGATAATTCATTTATCTATATCACCTATGGCAATGAATGCCTTTGATTTTTAAAAATTCTCAATGGCTTTTAAACAGTTAACATCACCTGCTGCTGTTGTGATGAAACCCCACAGGAAATGAATGCCAAAGGTACAGAATGGAAGAGAAAGTAATTTTCTGGGAGGAGAGTAAGAGTAATTTTGCACTGTGAGGTGAAAGGGTGAGAAACCAAAAGACGTGTACAGAATTACTTATGAAACTGGAAATGAGACCAAGGATGGAGGAAAAGTGAACAAATAATGGAAAGAGAAAAAAAAAGAAAATATCCATAGAAAAAGATAAGGAGACTATAGATTGTCATATACATCTAGAATGTGATATTCAGAAAATGAGTGTGACATAGATAGAAAAAACAGAATTCGAAAAACATACTGAAGACAATTCAATGAAGACTGATTGGTCAAAAAAATTATTAAGAGGCAAATATCTGCAAGCCTTTATTTTCTCACTTTTCCTATAATAGATAATTGTATTTTTCTTTGTTTCTCTCTTATTGGATTTTCTTATGAAAATCAAAGGAATGTGTCAGAAGAAAAAACAAAGGATTCAATGAATGGTAGGTTGTTATTTCAAAACAGAAAACAATAGGTTCGTTAAGTGCATTAAAAATTGCTCTATATTGAAGAGTGGAGAGATATTTGTAGCTGCAGATAATGGGGAACAAACTTGGTAGATGCTGGAGATGGCAATTCTTGGCAAGTAAGAAATTAATGTATGAGAGGTTGGAGATAGCAGAGCAGGTAGTAGCTTCCCTTGCAAGGACCTGACCTGGGTCTTACCCCTGGCTTTACTTCTAGTTCCCTCCACAGTGCCAGGAGTAATTCCTGAGTGCAGAGCCAGGAGTAAGCACTGCCAACTGTGTGACCTAAAAAACAAAACGAAAACAAGGCATGAAACTGGAAAATTGTTAGTATTAACTTGTTAACACTAGAGTATATCAAAAAACATATTTTAATGAGTTGGTAGTTCCTTGAATTTTTATTTAACTGGAGCACTGCTAAAAGAATGAGAATGACTATTTATAGAATGTATTTGAACAGGTATACTAGCAAAATATTAGAGTTACTGCTTTACTTAAAATTCTTGTCCTGCTGATTAAAATTTCAAAATTTATTAATCACTGACATTACCAGTATAAAATATTTATGTCAGCAATGTTTTATGTTTCTAGGGAGGGAAAGCTAAAATAAGAATGAAAAATTTCCTTGTGATTTTAATTTGAAATTAATAAAAGAGGAGTCTATATTCTCCATGGACCACCAAAGCTGTTAATATTGTGATCAAAATCTTCACAAATGAAATTTAAAAAACTGAAAGTGGAAATCAGTGGCTTGGATTTGCACTTGTAGTTCAATGATCATGAGAAGACTACCTAGGAAATGTAAAAGTCATATAAGTCCATTAACAATGGGTGCTGTACCTACAGTGAAAATGCCAGATAACTGTTTTTAGAAGTCAGTTTGTTCTTCTCGAATCTGGAGATTTGAGACTACAGAAAATGAAGGTAAGCTATATCTGTACAGAACAGCAAATTTCTATATTACAAAAAAGGAAAAAGACCTCAGGAATTGCTTATAGATACTAGATAGAAAATAAATCATATTTAATGATGAGTAGCACCCTGAAAAAGCAGTATCAACTGCATTCATTTTGTTATTGTATAGATACTTTTTGTAAATTTTATTTTATAACCATTGATGGTTTATAATCATTCTGATGTTTAAGTTTTTGGTGTAGAGCTTTACTATACAACAACCACAAAAAAAAAAAATAATGACTAATTTGTATCAACTAATCAGCTTAGAGCACAAACACATTACCTTATGGTTTCTACTGATCAGGATCAGAAGTAGAGGTCATTTAGATTACATCTCTGAAATCCAGAGGAAAACAGAATTGCATAGTAATTGATATAAGAGATGCTTTTGTCAGACTCCTAAAATACTAGCAGAATGCATTCCTTGCAGCTATTATCAATTCACTGTTACTTTGCTGGCTATAAGCTGGGAGTTTGTATCTGTTCTTACAGAAAGGACCTAGACACCAGACATGTGACTCTCATTCACAGTGCCATAGCTTTCTTCAAAGGCAACTAGATATTCTCCCTCTCCAAGAAAAAGCCAGTTACCTGTTAAAGGTGCAATAAATTAGATGGATCTAGGGTAGTCTCCTTGTAAGTCATAAATGTACTGGTTAGAAATTTTAGTTATGGACTGGAGCGATTGTACAGTGTGTAGGGCATTTGCCTTGCACACGGCTAACCTGGGTTCGATTTCTACTCTCAGAGAACCTGGCGAGCTACCGAAAGTATCCCAGCCGCCCGGCAGAACCTGGCAAGCTACCTGTGACTTATTCGATATGCCAAAAATACAATAACAAAATGTCTCACAATGGAGACATTACTGGTATCTGCTTGAACAAATCGATGAACAACGGGAGGACAGTGGACAGTGCTACAGGTAAAACCTATTCTGATTTACTGTATATTTGAATAAGTTGTGAAAGAATTTTCATCTGAGTCCATAAGGAAAAGTTTTTCAATGTGTCAGCTCTTTAACAGTTCGCTTTTTGTACATTTATATGCAAAGAAACATATGATTTTTTGATTCAGTAAAAATAAGAATAAAATATTTTATAAGAAGTCATGATCCAAAAGTAAATAGAACTTGTGAGAAAATATATATTTTTATTTTATTAATTCATTTATGTGGTGACAGGGTTCAAACATAGGGCCTCACTTGCAAGGTAAGTGCTCTACTATTGACTTTATCTTTCTCAGCCCTTGAGCAAATTTTAAATTTTATTTTAAAACAGATAACATAGTAATCACTTGAATGACTCAGAGCTGTAAAAGAATAAAAGATTCAATATGAGGTGCCCAACCTCAATTAGAAAAGTTGAGTGAGGGAAACACAGTATGCATAGAACAATGAAAGAGAGTAGATATCACAGAAAGCCAGGTAAAGGTATACAGCAAATATATTTTTATAAACTAGCATCCAAAATTAGTGAAAAAGTGAAGAAAATATAAAATATAAATTATGAAAAGAAAATGATGAATAGGAGACAAAGAAGATCCATTGGTGATGTCATGGTATTATTTATTAAAAGTAGTAAGAATATAAAGATAAATATTTTAAAATAAAAGCATATTAAGAACTTAAGAGACTCAAATATATGCCAAAATTAGACGTTATAACTTCACTCAGAGTAATTAATAATAATTTATTGCATAATCACATTTTTTAGCATTTTATATTTAAAATATAGTTATTTGAACATTGCCCTATTGGGAATGGCAGGATACCTAAACAGAGAGAGAATAACTATGATGACTCTTAGAACAAACTTAAGATTTACTTGACTTAAATTTTATATCCAATACAGAAGCTTCTTTTAAACTAAAAACTAAAAATAGCTAGAAGAAATATACAAGACACAAGTACAACCTAATCAAAATGCAAGAGGCATATTGCGAACTACAAGGAAGATGTATGAAAAGAACAACAACAAAAAACTTCATTAACATTCAGAATACATGAAACAAAATGCTAATAAGTAATTGTATATATGATATATAATCAATAATTTAACGATAATTATAATAATTGCATGCTATAATCATTAATACAATAATATTATATCACAATAATTATTATAGCACTGTAGCACTGTCTTCTCGTTGTTCATGGATTTGCTCGAGTGGGCAGCAGTAATGTCTCCATTGTGAGATGTTACTGTTTTTGGCACATAGAATAAGCCACAGGTAGCTTGCCAGGCTCTGCCATGCAGCCAGGATACTCTCGGTAGCTCGCTGTAGAGTCATAGAGATTTCAAATAAATGAAATTTGTACATGTTTACTGCCCAAACTTTTATTTTATTTTATTTTTTATTTAAATTTTTTAAACATATACAAATAATTATTATAATTATAATAATATAATCAATAAATTAAAAGACATTCAGAACCCAGCCACAGCCATGCTCAAGGCCACTCCACACGTTTGGATGAGCCTCATGCATGAAGGAACCAACAGAGATACCCAGGTGTGTGGGACCCAGGGCCGAGATCTCCAAGGCTGCTCAGATCAGTACTGGGCTTCTTCCACCCAGATTCTCCATTTTCCAGTAGCTAGAGTCACACCCAGAAACTGCCCCTGGTGCCGTGTAATCCCATCAATGGCCAACATCCAGCGACTATAAAACCAAGCTCCCAGAATCTCGACGCCATATTACACCGTATTACATCAACATCTGATAGCCCAGTTATCCCTCTTGGAGAAACTTGCAAGCTACCGAGAGTTTATTGCTCACATGGGAGAGCCTGGCAAGCTCCCCAAGCTCCCCATGGTATATTCATATTCCAAATACAGTAACAGATATATACATACCTCTCAGAGAGCCCAGCAAGCTACTGAGATTATCCCGCCCACACGGGCAGAGCCTGGCAAGCTACCCGTGGCATATTCGATATGCCAAAAACAGTAACAATAGGTCTCATTCCCCTGACCCTGAAAGAGCCTTTAATCCATTGGGAAAGACAAGTAAGGAGAGGCTGCTAAAATCTCAGGGCTGAGAGGAATAGAGATGTTACTGGTGCCCACTTGAATAAATTGATAAACAATGGGATGACAGTGATACAGTGATTCAATAATTTATATATCAATAATTTTCCTATAAGCAAAAAAATGAACAAAAAAATGTCATGGAGTCTAGGTATAAATTAAAAATAAAATTGAACTTTCTGCTATCTCCTGGTAACCCACTAGAACTCTAAAGATGAACATAAATTCAAAATAAAATATTGGAAAAGTGACATATAAATAGTAATCTTTAAAGAATGTTTGGGCTGGAGATATAGTACAGGGGGTGCAGTGCTAGTTTTGAACTCAGCCAATTCTGGTAAGTCCCTGGCAACCACATGTGTTTCCCCAACATTTTCAGGAGTGAGTCCTGAGCTAAAAGCCAGGAGTAAGCCCTTCCCATAGTCAGGCATGATGCAATACAACCCAGAAAAGCAGGCACAGTCATATTTATAAAATGATTGCATGCCATGGGAATAGCTAAAATATTTTCTGACTTAGATTATTCAGAAAGTAATCAATTATAGGTTTTACCATTGAACGTTTTCTTAAACAAAGGAGGATGACTTAATATTTAGCAAAGTTATGTTCTTCCCTGCTGCACATTTTTTTCTATCCTCTTAAAATAATACCTGAGCAGAAGCAACTGTATCTATTATTGACTCTCCCATCAATTTTCAAACTGCCACTATGCTCAGCCTAAAAAAAATCCTAATTGTCAATGACAGCCAAAAGTGGTTAAACTCTCAATTTTCTTCTTAGGATTACTTTTGTGTACATCATATTTTAGTTATATCCAACTGCTATATTTTTCCTTACTACCTGAATATTTTGCTGAAATTTTTGCTCTGGTTAAAAAAAGTCTGCACATTATTAAAATATTTATACTCCACTGACAATTATATTTCTTCTGATATAATACTTGGAGATGTGTAACCTAATGACCCTACAGCAGCATTCTCAGTTTTTAAAGATAAAGTAAATAAAGTACTAGAAAAAGAATAGAGAAAATTCTCCTAGGGGAAAAAAGAACACTTATAACATGTATAAATAAGATAAAGTCCTATTTAGAAGGAAAGGATAATAGGAAGAATGATGGTCTTTTATACCTTTCCTTTCCTTTCTTTTAAAACTATTTTCCATGGAATTCAAAATGGGAAAGTGTCTTTATCAACATTGTGAAATTGTGACCTTTAGATCAAAGTATGTATAAGGGGACAATTTTCTGCTGTAAAATTTGGTTTTATTCACTTAGCAGAATGCAAGTAAGTGCATATTTATAATATTACGGTAAGCCGATAATTTATAAAATGCATTTGAAGATACTAGAATAAAAAGTCACATACCCTCTGGAAACTCAACTGATTCTGCTAATCAAACTCCCCAGCTTCAAAGGGCCAGTGTAACATTACTACATACTCCATAAGGGCAGCATTTTCAGGCATCAAGGTGATATAATGATCACAGACATAAGAGAAATATTTCAATTAAGGATAGCATAGCAGCACGGTACTAAAAGCACACAGCATCCTACTAATTAAAGTGCAATAAGCCAACAAAAGCCATCAAGCATTATACTACCAGAGGCAAAATAGAAAACTGATGAACCAAAGCAATTATTTTTTTTAAATCAAAGTGCCAATATACTGCTGATGACTGAAATAAGAATGAATATGGGTCTCTGAGGAATGAAATAATATTAAACACAATTTTAAATAATTCTTTAGTTCCATTATAAGAAGTATGAAGCCCTGAATATACTTCCAAATTGTAGTATGTAAATAAAAACAATCTGACACATTCAAATTAACCGCTAACCTTACTGAGTAAACATTTTTATTAAGTTTCAAATGCAAGAAAATCTGTAAGTTAACTAAATTATCCTGCATTCTTATTCTTATCAATGAACTAATCTCCTTGAAATTAAAACACATTTATGCTTTAACTTTTTGCTTTGTGCATAAAACAGCATTGTCTCTGAAGGAAAATGTGGCATTATATCAATGACTATTAGATTGAAAGCAATAGGAAAGTCAAATAAGTAAGCATAATAGTACACAATTGTAGAAGTCAATTAAATAAGTCAATTTAATGCTTGCAAGTATATTTTTCTCTAGAATAGAAATTGGAAACATTTTTTCAGTAGAAGCTATAATCACTGGATAGACATAAACAAGTGAAGGTAATTATTTTATAGATAGAATAATCAAAACCATTTTAACTTTGTAGGGATATAATTTGGGTTTGTAGTCTGTGGCTTTAGAACCCCATACACATCAAAGCTCATAATACAGGCCCCAAACATTTTGAAGAGATATAAAGTATATAATTAAAAATATCTTGATGGGTGCTCAAAGGAATTCTTTGAAAGATTTCAAATAAACAGGACATTAATGAGAATGTTGTAATAAAGCTGTGGACCAGGCTATGATTCTCAGTTGTATGTGAATTACAACATATAATTACAGCAGTTACCATCTGAGTTATGAAATAAGCTAGTATTTATGGCTAGCGTCCACACATGCTATTGTAAATGGCTGGCAACTATTCTCAGCAATCGCTGTGGTAAAATAGAGCTCCAGTTCTCATCTTTTACTTTGAAAGTCAATTCACTGAAATAAAGCATTTGAGCTTTTCCTTCCATAAAATGTTTGAACAAGCAATCTTGGGACACTTCCACAGTATATTTCAACTGAAGAAAGAGACAAATATCACCTTATTATATTATTTCCAAGTAATTAGTGTACAATAACTGTTACTGAATAGAAATTAAATATGAATGTTCTCACATCTATATAATGTGAGTTGTAAATTACTACAGCCAATACTGAGTGATGAATATTCACAAGTAATAGGAATATTTTAGATTTACTAATATATATATATGGATTGCAGACACTGAAGATTTGCAAATTATAAAACAACAAAAAGAAATTAGCTCAATTTTTTTAAACCTCATTTATACATTTCTTTAATTGGATGAAACAGCACTAACAGACACTAGAAACAAGCAATATATTTGTGTACATTTCAAAACATCAACTACATGCCTATTTGTTTAAAAATAATAGAGTTTGAAGGATAGGATTCAAGGGAAGCTGCTATTCTGAACATATACAAAGGAAGTGGTTTCCTTAGCAACAGGAAGTAGGTGAATGTTCCGAGTGATCCTTCCACGAGTGTTCTTTTTCGGCTTGGTAACATTCCCAAGATCATATAGGAAAGTGTATTTATCATCAAACAATTCTGCTACTTAAGGACCTTTCCCAGAATTCAGAATCTGGAAAATGCTTTTTTTCTTTTTGGCATGACAGCAATAGTCATCCTAGAGATTAGGTTACTTTCCTCCGTTATGCTCCTTCCCAGATGTTTAAGTTCTTAAGTGTGTGTTGTGAATTCTTAATGACTTACAAGACCTAGCCTGATAAAAGAGTCACACAGTGAAATGAAATGTATGAGTTGGTATAAACCATTGTTATTCTATCAATTAGATTCATCTATATTATTTGATCTTTATGTCCTTAGGTAATGGCAAAATGTATTATATAGGATATATTATTTAATACTGCAAAAAAACATTATATTAATGAGATGATGTTGTGAGGACTCCATTAATAAGGGTAAAATTGAGCCATACAAAGTTTTGGTTATTTTTTTTTAAATTTTGGTTTACTACTTTTGACTTTTGGCTAAATAACTATATCTGAGAAATGTTTCTGGAATGAAAGAACTGACTTAGTTCTAGCATGTTTTTCCCCTGATGCATCAACTTTATTTTTTTTTGTAATAAATCAAAGAAATAAGAACTTTCTTGATAATTCAATTTAAATAATTTACCATGTACTATTCTAGAGTCTAAAATTAGAAAACAAAATAATGAACAGCATTTGTCCTCAAGTGACCTGCAATTATTTGTAAAACTTTAAATTTTGAAATAACTAAGAGATTAGGGTACATTTCTACCATATAATTAATAATTATATAAATGAGCACTATGTGTTAGATATAAATTTCATGATTAATTTATTAATATAGAGGACAAAAGAGTGACCCATGGGATTTGCACATTATTGACAATACTTTTCAAGAGAAATTTTATTAATTTAAATAGCTGAATAGCAGTTTAATCACAAATACAGTTACTTATGTCAAAATTAAAATAACTCTATTGGGCTGGAGTGGCAGCACAACAAATAAGATGCTTGGCTTGCATACAGGTGACCTGAGTTTAATCCCCAACACCCCATACAGACCCTAAATTCCACCAAGAATGGTTCCTGAACAAAATGCCAGGAGTAACCACTGGGTGTGGCAAACAAACAAAAGTATAGCTTGTTTACATTATGCATAGCTTGGCAATATAGAATAGTTCAGAGAGGTACAAAATTCCTAAACAATCTCATATCTACCTTCTTCTACTCTATAAAACAAAATTTTTAAAAGTTATAAAGTAGTTAATATTATTAAACTCTTACTCTTTGTCATCACTAATATTATATGGGTCATGTGTAGTAGTTCATTTTCCTTAATAAATAAATATATGAAAAGTTGATATTACCCTGATTGTATATCATTAGGATATTAGCATGGAAACTAACATATGCTATAATAAATTACCAGAAATATATCATGTATGTATAGCTATAGAAGAAATATAACAGAAATATTTCATAAATATAATACCTATAAAATGTTATAAGTATATTGTTATAGTTTCTTTGAAAGAAATTAAATTCATAGATATTGTACTAGTGTATTGCTAAATTTTATTGGTACTTATTTATTTGAAAATTTAAAAAAATAGTTTTGAACCAGAGAGATATCTTAAACAACTAAGTACATTCTTTGAATGCAGAGAGCCCTAGGGTTTAATCCCAGGCACCCCATAGTCATCTGAGTACTGCTGGGAGTCACCCTGGAGCACAGAGATAAGAGTTGTTCTCAAGCAGCACTGGACATGGACCCATAGAAGAAAAAAAAGCTATATTATAGATAAATGTAGGTATCTTTACTTTAATAACCCACTTTAGTTTCTCTGTTTGCAATTGCAAGGTGTGAAAGGAGAGAAAACATATAGTAAAAGAAAACAGCCATGAACATGCAATTATTTTTAAAGATAAAAATATTTCTCCACTGATATATGTTTGTGTATGTCCTTTGATCATATGTAGTAGCTGGAAAAGATTAGAATGGAAGACATTGATTTTAGAACATTTATTTAAAAATACCAATTAAACTTTGTATTTGTTTATTTTGTTATTAATATGTTCCGCATATATACCAGTGATTAAAATAAGTTTACTGTATTCAATGATCACATTCTAAAAATATGTGTTCCTTAAGATTTGTTAGAAAAAATATTTTAATAGGAAAGTTCCAATCATTGATAACAGATATCAAATGTATTTATGTATAGTATTTATTTATTTCAGACTGCATTCTATTTCTGAATTAAAATTGTATTTATTTCATCTAACCAAAGGACAGAATTGAGCACCAGGAAAATCTGCAACAACTTGAAATAAAATATTTAATGTTTAGTGTATAATTATCCAAGCTGCACAAATGCTGCCAATTTCGACTGTGAGTGTGGAAAGGTTGGACTGCAGCTAAATCTCATGAAGACAGTGTTCATGGGAAATGAATCAGTCCCTGATGCTCCATTTTCTCTCAATGGAACGGACATCTCCCAATGCAGCAGTTATGTGTACCTGGGTTGAGGACTCAGCATGATGAATGACTTAGTGCCAGAACTGCGCAGGAAAAAGAGAGCAATGTGGGATGCCTTCAAGAGTATCAAAGAAGTTGTTAAGAGGATGAAGAACCTCTGGCTCCAGGCACATCTTTTTGACTCCACCATTCTTCCTGCACTAACATATGCCTCAGAGACCTGGGCCCTACAGGATAAGAATGCTATTTGGATCTCCCAAAGTTGGAATCAAAAGATTTATGCTTGGAGGATCATGTTTCACTCAAGTGAGAAAAGGAATCCAGAGTTCCAACCACCGTCGAGGATCAATTGAGGATCAAGGAAGCTGTCTCATTTGCCAAGGCGTTGAAAATCAGATGGGCTGGACATGTAATGCTATCTCGAGATGACCACTGGACTAGAGTCGTTACTGAATAGATTCCATGGAATGTCAAAAGGAGTGGTGGTTGCCCACCAATGAGATGGTCAGAATTCTTTGTCAAGACCCTGAATGAACAGTTTGATGCTTTTTGTGTTCCTGGAGCGACCAGATGCCATTGGGCTACACTACCATGCGACAGGGACGAATGGAGATGTTACTGGCATGTGCTCGAGCAAATCGCTAAGCAATGGGATGACAGGTGATACAAGTGATTATTAGCACTAATCAAAAAAGAGAGAGACCTTCTATCTACCACACGTGTTCATTATATTTTCTGAAATATTTGGCCATATTTCTTATCTATTAACATATCATAGTATACAGTAGCATTAAAGTTGCTCTATATTTGTACTGTGCATCAGTCCTTCCATCAGTTTCAAGAACCTTTCATCAGTGACTCACAATGTCTTTCCCCACCTTGGGCTCCTTGGTTCCTGGTTCTGTTGATCATGCCTCAAATTGTTTATATTGAGCATTGTCTAATCTCTTTCTTTGTTACTCTAAACACTCTACAGGGGTTAGATTGTCCTGTATTGAACTTTCGCTTTCTCATTCACTTCACTTAATATCACATGCCCATCCAAGTTGTAGCAAACTGGAATATTTTATCTTTTCTCAGAGCTGGGTAGTATTCCATTGTGTAGATATACTATGATTGTTTTGTTTTGTTTGGGGGCCCTATCTGACTGCGCTTTGGGATTACGGCTGAGTTTGTGCTCAGTGATTAGTCCTTCATGGTGTGAGTTGGTAGCTTTTTGTCATTTTGATTTTCATCTTTCTGATAATCACTGAAAATAAACAAATTTCGTATTCATACCAGCTCTACCTTTATGTCTTCTTTGAGGAAGTGTCTGTTCATCTCTTTCCTGGTTTTGATTTTATTTTGGGGTTGTTTATATTTGTTGTTGTGCTTTAAAGGTGTCTTGTATAGCTTAAATATTAGTCCTATATGTGGTGTATAGTGTAAAAGTATTTTATTCCAGCCAGTCAGATCTATCTTTTCATTTTAGGACTTATTCCTTTCACAATCCAGAACTTTTAATAAATATATATATATATATATAAAATTCAATTTAAAAAATTTGTTTATTTTCATTAACAATGAGTTCATATCATTGAAGACTCTGAAGTCAAGATCTCTTAGACTCCTGCGTATGTTTTTTTCCTCTATTTATAAAGACACATTAATATCAAGGTCTTAAACTTATTTTCAATCAACCATTGTATATAGTACGAGTCTACATTTAATAATTTTTTATGTGAGGTTAATCAGTTATTCCAGCAGTATTTGCTGAAGAACCACCTTGCTCCAACTCACCTAGCTCCTTTATGATAATTAAACTAGCTGTACATTTGAGGGTTTTAAGCAAATATTAAAATTTAATTTGGAGCTGGAAGATAGCACAGTGGCTAATATATGCACCTGATATGGCTTCAATCTTATGCAGCATGGTTCCCTGAGCATCTTGAGGTCCCAGGTGCATTGGTGGGTATGACTCTCACCCATGTGGGGGTTGTCCAGGCAATCCCTGACCCTGCAGTCACCTGAATGATATCACATGCTCAGGGTTTGCTTTCATTGCTGGTCTAATTCATGGAGAATTACTGGTGAGTTCCTTGGGCCTCCTGAGTACCAGGAATTTTCACTGGCTTAAAATAGTTCTTCACTTTGCCTTTCAGTGATATCTGTAGTGTTAAATATGGGGTCAATTGACATATCTTAGGTTCCCTCCTTAAACTTGCATTCATTAAATTACTAAATTTGAGCTAGCGAATTCAATGGTAGAATTCCCTGAAACCACCCCTTCTTTTGAAACACAGATAAGCCTACTTGCTTGCACTTGAGTGATAGTGAAGATCTTTGTGATAGTAAAGATTTGCTTATACAAACCACTTCAGGTCTGATCAGAAAATTCGATTGGCTTTTATATTCACCATAAACATAGAAATAATGCACATTACAAAACATGAGGGAAAATAGAAGCATGACTAAAGAGTTCTTTCCTGGAATGCCCTCTGTTTCCTGAAGAAATGGAGTATCACACTTTACTCTAAGTCTTTTAAAGTAGACATTTTAGAATACTTAAAAAATAATTTGAAAGACATATAGTTGGGCTGAGTTAGTCCCACCTACCTTGACACAAAGAGACAAAATTAATGAAAAAAACAAAAGACTTCCAGGTGCTGAGGAGGGCCCTAAACTAAGCTAGCTGGAAGACTTGTTGATAGTGAGGCCAGCGGTGAGTGTGTTGGCAGCTGCAGAGGTGGTCGTGCAGCTGGCAAAGTCAGTGCGGCAGATGCAACAAACAGAAAAGGAACTTTCCTTAGGATGCCTGCCTTCCTGATCTTTTTCTTCCTGGATTTTGCTATCAGATGAGAAGGGAAAAAAAAGACCCCCAAAACAACTGTTTTTGTTTAGAATAGAAAAGAGGGAACTTAGTGGCAGTGAAACAATTTAAGCTGGGAAGGATGTCCATCAGTTTATACTGGAGAACATCAAAGAAAGGGAACAGCCCATCAAAGACAAAATTACGTAAATGCCAATACATATTCTGATAGTTTTTCAAAAAGCTCCTAAATGTTCATGAGGGAGAATGGTAAGCATACCCAATGGAGGCACTGAGACAGAATATGTATTATAAGTATAAAAGTGACAGAAGAACATCATTCAGGTGTGATTTTTAGTATGGTATAAAGACCAAGGAGGCTAGAGATTGAAACCCATTTTACTGCATGCTCAGTACCAGTGAGTACTGTCTGGCCCAGGGTATTGGAGACCTGATCATTGCAAAAGTGTTCTTCAAGTTCCACTTCAGCCCAGTCAGAGCTGATAGAATATAATGGGGCAACTTTGCTCAGAAAGAAGTTGTCATAATGGCGTCACTCTCAGCCTCAGGCAGCTTTGTTTTAATTTCTCCTTCCCCAAAGAGTCTAATTTTACAGGGAGAAAGAAAAGGGGTAAAAATGTAAAAAGCTTTGACAGTAATAATTTTTCCTCCCCTATACTATTAAGTAGTTTTATGAAATGGATTCTTGCTATGAAGTAGTAGGAAAGTATGGATTTATGATATTCCACCTTAATTTCCAGATCTTTGAGAAAACATTCTAAGCATAAAACAATATAGTAATGTGGAGACCCCATTAAAAGTCCTTTCTTTCCCTATTTTAGCACATCCTATGACAAGGAGTGTCATGCATGATAGAAAATAATTTTCTAGTTGGTAAATGAATATATATCATAACCTTTCAGTATCAGTATAGCAAACCATAATGTTCAAAAGGAAAGAGAGAGCAAGAAAGAATGAGAGAGCAAGTGAGCGAGAGAGTAAGTGGAAAGAGAGAGATGGAGAGAGAGAGAGATTGAGAGAGAGAGAGAGTGACTTCCATAGAGGTAGGTAGGATATGGAGGGGAGAGGGCAGAGGAGAGATGGAGAGAGGGAATCTTGAAGGTGCAGGAGGGAAACTGTACATTTGTGATGGAAAATGTACACTGGTGAAAGAACAGATGCTGGAACAGTGTATGACTAAACTCCAATCATGAACAACTTCATAACTGTATCTCATTGTGATTCAACTAAAAATAAATAGCACTGTAGCACTGTAGCATTGTCATCCCGCTGTTCATCAATTTGCTCAAGCGGGCACCAGTAACGTCTCCATTTTGAGATTTGTTGTTACTGTTTTTGGCATATCAAATATGCCATGGGTAGATTGCCAGGCTCTGCGTGTGGGTGGGATAGCTTGCCAGCGTCTCCAAATAAATAAATAAAATTTTAAAAATAAATAAATTTTAAGAAGATAAAATCATTTCCCCCATAATAACTATTGGACATACAGCTACAGGTAAAGCAGCATGCTAGCATATGGTCCAGAAGTTTTAATTATTTTTGTAATATTTTAGATAATATATTAATACAAAGAGAAAAAAACAGATCTAAAACATAAACAACAGGATCCAAATCCAGCACAAATAGAATAAAACAAAATTACTAATACGATTTCCTTCAAATGCAAGTTCTCCGAAGAGGAAAATGGGTTGGGGTCCTAAAATCTCATTAATTTGCATACTTATACCTAAATGACCTATTCAAGTGTTTTGCCAATTCAAGTGCCTGCTGGCATCACAAATAATCTAAGGATCCCAGATAGCTGATAATTTAAAATGGTGAGAAGGGTGAACTTGAAGATGCGACCATCCACCAAGGATTTACTTGTCTTTCAGTTCATTAATGTTTTCCAAACCCAAACCTACCTTATCTCCATTAACATAAAGCTTGGTGCTAGTGATTGAGGGTGATGGGGGTTTATGAGAGGAAGAAAATTTATTTTCGTCAAGAGAAATGGGTATTGGCAGATGTTGGGTGTTTGCTCTAGGGAGATTTCCTCTAGGGACTTAATTGTCTTCCTGAAGTTTTCACATGCCTGATGGCTTACCGCACCCGGTACCATGACTGAGTATGTCCTACCACCCTTCCAAGGCCAAGTGCTACAAATATTAGGAAGCTGGAGGGTAAAGCCATCTAGGTCATACAAATACTCCTGATGTGCTTACAAAATCTCATGAAACTTAGTGGTGTGAGAAAAACAGATATGCTCTGGTCATAGAAACGTGAGCTATGGTGAATTTCTAGTAAAAAAGCTATTTTTTATGGATGAAGATAAGACACAGTTACAGGAAAAGAGAACAAGTAAGTTTTTAGGAAAGTTGTATTGCACATTGGTGAACACCAGACTGATCAATCAATCCCGCCATGGGGCTGGAGAGATAGTACAGTGACTAGTGCTGCCTTGTACGTAGCCAACCAGGGTTCGATCCCTGGCATCCCATAAGTGACCAAGCACTGCCAGGAGTAATTCCTGAGCAAGAGTTGAGTAATCTCTGAGAAAGTAGGATGTGACCCCAAACCAAAAAAATATATAAATCAATTCCCTCCCTCTTGAGATTGGTTGATCTTATCTACACTGCTAAATTTCTCAGTATTTACTGAAGGGAATTAGAATATAGTGGAAGTAAGGGAGAAAGACAAGATAAGGATAATTGTCTCTGCCTAGAAAACTTGCTATTTTAAGATTTGAATTCTGTTCTTAATTTCTTTTGAGCCAATTTTAATCATGTATTTAGATTTTTTGCATAATTATACACTTTTGAGAAGTTAGAAAATTAATTTTATTACATTCACTAGCCCTTGGCTGCTGGCTGGGCTGCCAGAAAGGGCTGGAGCCATAATACAGTGGTAGGGTGTTCGCATTGCACGTGGCCAACCCAGGTTGGATTCCTTTGTCCCTCTCGGAGAGCCTGGCAAGCTACCGAGAGTATCTCACCCACATGGCAGAGCCTGGCAAGCTACCCGTGGCATATTCGATATGCCAAAAACAGTAACAAGTCTCACAATGGAGACGTTACTGGTGCCCACTTCAGCAAATTGATGAGCAACGGGATGACAGTGATGGGGACAGTGACATATTCACCAGCTGTAGATATATTAACAACAATATTTTCTTTGTACAGCTCTCCTATAAATCATTGTGTTAAATTTCACATACTACTATTTATAACTTTAGATTAGGTGGAAAGTACTTAATAACTCTGTAAACTATTTGAGGCATAGAGTATTATTATAAAATATTGAGTTTATGTTAATAGAGAATTGAAAGAAATTTGAATTTCCATATTTATAATACCACACAATAGTCTCTTTGGTTAGGTACTAAAACCCAGAACTTCAGAAAACAAGATTGCACTCATGTATTCAACAAATAGAATTGCAAAGCTAAGAATTACTTATTTATAGTTCATAATAAATATATGTAAATAAAGCAAAATTTTTAATTTAATTAATTTATTTTTAATAAGCTCATTCTCCCTCTGCCCCCCCATGGATTTTCTTGATAAATACAAAATAGTTCACAATAATTGAGAAGTTTCATTAGAGTATTTACTTCAACCATGGTAGTCTAATGAATTAATCCTGTGCTATTATAAATGTGAGTATACTTCTCTATATTTTGAATAGCCTACAGTCATTCTACAATCTACAGTAGAGAAATACTAACATGTTCTTATCCCTCAACTTTTTATTTTTACCCCTCAGGCTCTTTGATGATCACCATCATTGAGTTTGTACCTGTTATTATATCATTTTCCCTCATTTTAGCATACTCCCTTTTCACATTAAAATTTTTAAATTTCCATCTTCATTTACATTTATTAATGACTTCTGGGAGGCACCTTAATCATATCAGTAATGAGTTGTTAGCTTCAATTAAAGAAGGTGGCCCTTTCTAACCTGGTCGTCCTTTTCTTGATCTTTATCAAGTTTTGCAGGTTACACTCAAACTTGTCTGTCCATTGATATATAACCAGTTTTCCATAACACGATGACTGACTATCATAGATGCCTACCTTTCTCTTCTTAGAATTGTAAACAAAATGTTTTTTTGAAGTGATGTGTTTTGTGTATATTTATAATGACAGCACAAAGAAAGACAGTGTACATAAAACAATCTTCGACTCCTAGCATGTGAAAGAGATACCTTTCCTGTGGCATTTTACTTAGAAATGTAGGAATTGATTATTCATGCGATAAAGAAAAAAGAAAAACTCATCATCTTATTTTCAGTAGATCTCTAGGACTTGGTGGAATGCATCTGGTAGTAAGGTGTTCTTAATTAATAAAACGTAAAGGTAGACATAATGTGAAAGAAGGAAAAGTGAAATGAAATATATAATTCAAAATCATTTGAGTTGCTAGAGATTTTACAACTTTCAAATTCCACTTCATGTTATACTGAAATGACCTTGGAAGTTTACTTGTGGTAGACTGATAAAACTCTCCACAGAATCTTTGATAACCAAATGTCTGCCTTGATATTTAGACAATATAAATCTTTGAAGCTGAGATAGATTCATTGTTGTCGAAGTGAGTGATGAGAAACATTCACACATAGTTTATCAAAACTTGCTATTAGTTAATAGGACATTTAGGAAAACATAAGCAAATGGCTAATTGAAATAAAGCAAAGCATATCCATTTTCTACATTACATGATCTCTCTGCATTTTAAAAATTCTCAGCACTCTATGTAGTGCTAAGCTCTTTGATGGAAATAATATTCCATCTGTCTTCTAAGACTATATGCATAGGCATAAATGTTGAAACACTGTTGACTGCTATCTTACTCAAAGAATTTAGTACTTAATTTACATTTCTATTTTATATTATATCTAATTATTTTATATATACTCCCTACGCACTGTGCTATCCATCCAGTCCCTCTTTATTGAATAGTTTTGACTCTTTTTTCTACTATTTGTTGGCCAGAGATATTTGTATGTTTCTGGTATATTAATTTAGTTATAATTTTACATTCAATTTAAATTATTATAACTTTGTAATATAATTTAAATTTAGAAAGTATATATTCAGTTTTACTCCAGCTAAAATTAACTATTTCAGATATTTTGTGGTTTAGTATATATTTTAGGATTTAGTTTTGTATTTCTGTGAATAATGACATAGTTATCAGCTTTCATGTTTGGGTTACAATCTCACAATGATCAAACACCCATCCCTCCACCAATGCACATTCCCCCCAACCAATATCCCTGGTATGCCACCCCTTTCCCACGCTACCCCTGCCTCCATGGCAGACAATACTCCCCATACTCTCTCTAATTTGGGGCATTATGGCTTGCAATACAGACACTGAAAGGTCATCATGTTTGGTCCATTATCTGCTTTCGGCACACATCTCCCATCTCAACTGATTCCTCCAGCCATCATATTCTTAGTGATCCCTTATATATTCTATCTGCCTTCTCCCCTCCGCTCATTTAGCAGTCTTCCAGCTATGGGGAGATCCTCCTGATCCTTGTATCTATTGTCCTTGGGTGTCAGCCTCATGTGATGTTATTCTATACTCCACAAATGAGTGCAGTCTATGTCTGTCCCTCTGTTTCTGATTCATTTCACTAAGCATAATACTCTACTTGTCTATCCATTTATAAGCAAATTTTATGGCTTCATCTCTCCTAACAGCTGCATAGTATTCCATTGTGTAGATGTACCAAAGTTTCTTTAACCAGTCATCTGTTCTAGGGCACTTGGGTTGTTTCCAGATTTTGGCTATTGTGAACAGTGCTGCAATGAACATACAGGTACAGATGTCATTTCTACTGTACTTCTTTGCATTCTCAGGATATATTCTCAGAAGTGGTATTGCGGGGTTATATGGAAGCTCAATTTCTAGTTTTTGAAGGACTATCCATGTTGTTTTCCAGAACGGCTGGACCAGTCGGTATTCCCACCAACAGTGAAGGAGTGTCCCCTTTTCCCCACATCCACACCAGCACTAGTTGATTTAGTGCTTTTGAACGTGTGCCAGTCTTTGTGGTGTGAGTTGATATCTCATTGTTGTTTTGAGTTGCATCTCCCTGACTAGCGATGTGGAGCATTTTTTCATGTGCCTTTTGGCCATTTGTATTTCTTTTTTGAGGAAACTTCTGTTCATTTTTTCTCCCCATTTTTTGGTGGGGGTGGAATTTTTTTTCTTATATAATTCTAAGAAATATGAAGTGGAACAAGGAAAGCCTCTTCAACATATGGTGCTGAGAAAACTGGATAGCTACCTGCAAAAAATGAACTCTGACCTCTGTAATGCCAGGCACAAAAGTCAGGTCAAAGTGGATTAAAGACCTCAATATCAGACATGCATCTATAAGGTACATAGAGGAAATGAAGGCAGAACTCTGCATGATATTGAAGCTAAAAGCACCTTTAAGGATGAAACAGCACTGACCATGCAAGTGAAAGCAAAAATAAACAAATGGAACTATATCAAACTAAGAAGCTTCTGCATTTCAAAAGAAACAGTGGCCAAATTACAGAAAGAGCCCACAGAATGGGGAAGAATATTCACCCATCTGATAAGGGATTAATAGATATTGAAATTGTGACAGTGAATAAATTGCAAGAATCTACTGTGAACTTTGGGTGACACAGATATTTTAATGAGAATGTATCTTCTAATTTACATACGTGAGATATCTTCCTTCTTGTATCACATGTATCAGTTGTCATCCCATTGATCTTTGATTTGCTCGAGCAGGTGCCTGTAACGTCTCCATTCGTCCCTGTCACATGCTAGTGTAGCCAATGGCATCTGTTCGCGCCAGGAACACAAAGAGCATCAAAATTCAGGGTTTTGACAAAGAAGTCTGACCATCTCGTAAGTGGGGGGCCACACAGTCTTTTAACATCTCGTGGAATCCAGTTGGTAACAGCTCTAGTCCAGTGGTCATCTCTTAATCGCATTACGTGTCCGGCCCATCTGATTTTCGATGCCTGATTCTTAATCATCGATGGAGGTCAGAACTCTGGATTCCTTCTCTCACTTGAGAGAAATGTGATACTCCAAGCATAGCTCTTTTGAGTCCTCTTTGGGATACCTGAACAGTGTTCATGTTCTGTTTTCGTAGGGCCCAGGTCTCTGAAGCTTATGTTAGTGCAGGAAAAACAGTGGAGTCAAAAAGATGTGGCTGGAGCTGGAGGTTCTTCATCCTCTTAACCACTTCTTCAATGCTCTTGAAGGCGTTCCACCCTGCTCTCTTCCTCCTGGCACCAGATCAGGTGCCAGGTCATTTGTCATGTAGAGTTCTTGACCTAGGTACACATAACTGCTGCATTCAGAGATGTTTATTCCATTGAGGGCAAATGGAACATCAGAAACTAGTCCTCCCTTCTTGGACTTTCTTCAATTTATACAAAGTCATATACTTTCTGTGTACAGATATTTTATCTCCTTGATTTTTTTCCTAAGGAAAAAATATGTTTTTAATGCCATTGTGAATGGATTGTTTCTTAAAATTATTATTAATATTGAGTTATAGGCAATATGATTATAGTAGTGATTACTTTTATGGTTTTGATGTACATCTTTACTACACCTTTAACACCACAAAAAATGCTAAGGATTTTCCACCACTATTTTTATGTCACTTTTATTATGCCTCTTTTTTGCCCTTGGGAAAATCACTGAAGTGTCTTAATATATGCATTTTATGAAAAAATCAATGCGTGACTTAGCTGTTGGACTGATTTTTAAGTAAGGCAATTAGATGTTCTGAACATTTGAGGAACTCAGACTTCATGGACACCTGTGACCTACAAAATTAGAGAAATAGAGAGCTGGAACGATAGCAGAGTTGGTAGGGCATTTTGCTTTGCACTTGCCGATTCTGGCTCAGTCTACAGCATCCAAATATGGTCCTCTGAGCCTGCCAGGAATAACCACTGAACACTTGTTATGTGCCTCCCCCACAAAAAGTGTAATGAATAAATGGAATAAAATACTAAGTTTCAAAATGTCTGAAAATTTTGTTTTCTCAACGTAGTTTCTGATTAGTCTCAATATTAAATCATTATAACCCTCTCTTCCTAAGTTATCTTCAAAAACTGAATTTAATATCATTATCTAAAATGCACACTGCTGAAAATAGAAATTCTCTATCAATTTATATACAAATCCTTGCAATACTTTGGACATTTTCCAAAATGTTCAGTAGATGATAGTTACTCAAATTCCAATGACATAATTGAAAACCTGTGAAAAGGTATATTTCACTCTGTGTGAGAGTTAAGTGTTTTATTTATTCACAAAAATTAACTATTAATTATATACTCAATTTACATATAATATGCATACACATATTATATATGCTATAGTTTGATAACCCACCTTATTGATAACAGAATGATAATGTTAGACTTCCATTTTTAATGAGACATATCCCATGTTGTTTAGGGGCTATTCCTGACTCATTGTCCTAATGGGGGAGAGGTGTCACCCCTGGTGGTGTTCATGGAACTATGCAGTGCTGGAAATGAAATCTTGAAGTCCCATACTCAAAGAATTTGCACCACCCTTTTGAACTGTTTTCCCACTATTTTTAAAAATAGTTTGAATGCCTTTAATTTAAATATCAACCTTTCTTTTAAAAATGATCCTACTAATGCTATCATTAAAAATTGAGAAAAAAATGAAATTCTAGCATATGTTATGTGTTATGTACAAGTAACAGAATTATGTGTATGGTTTGTTTAAAACATACTTGCAGGTGTTTGTAACACCTGGCTAATTTTTAAGCTTTAGAATTTATATCAGTATTTTTGTTGTTTGGTAATATTAATATAGCTTTGTTTGAGAGTGAGTTATAACAAATATAGAACAATATTAAAATTCATAATCTAGAATGTAGCTTTTTCTTAGTAAAGCTGGTAGATTTATAAGTGGCATTTATCAAATACTAGTAATTACCATACTCTATTTCCTATAGTGACAAACAAATCTCATATTAAATTTTGCAACATGAATCTGAGTCAAATATAAATGGTTTATTGAATACATATCTTTATAGGATTCTTCATCAATAATCTTACTTTTTTTTATAAAAGCTAGAAAAGAGAAATTTTCCGTTTCTTGTACTCTTTCATTATATCTGGTCAGCCAATTTCAAATATAAAAAACATTATTTTTGATGGTAGAAATTGTGTGAGATATATTTCATTTTTCATGTGAATTGCTGACCTCATCATGATGTTGACATATAAGCTACTACCCTAATTTCAAGCTCCATTAGTAACATGGGAAATGTTATATTGCTTACACTTATAGAATTGAAGAAATACTTGCTCCAAATATATAAAATGAGGGTAATACTATTTGTTTCTTAAAATATAAATTATATACATAATGCATATGTATCAAATAATTTCTCTTCATTGTTATATTTCCAGTCTTAAGAGCTAATAGTTTCAGTAATATTATTTCTATGAAATTTTAAAGTGATTATCACATGAAGAATTGCACTTTTAACAATAAATCCTGTGTTTAAGTGTAAAAACATTTGAAAATAAAAATCTACTTTATAACTTTATGACATTCTGCTTATATAAAATATCTGGTTTGAGTTATATATCCTGGAGTAGAAACTTTGAACAAAAATATAATTCTATTTAAATTATTTTCTGGAAATTATTTTTGCTTTTAGTTAAAAACCTCTAAATAAGCATCCTCAATCCTCCAACACTAATATAAACTGACCCATATTTTAATATAAAACTGACTACTTTTTACACTACATATAAAACTGATAAGTACATAAAATTTAATATGTCTGAACAGAATTCTTGATGTCTGTAGTCACTCTTTTCAAATGTTACATGTTTCATAAACTAAAATTTCAGGCTTCAGTGTACAATTTTTGTTCAGCTGTTCTTTCATTTCATTCACAAATATTCAGTATTTTTCTTTTTTTAATTTTTAATTTTTTTTATTGAATCACGATGTGGAAAATTACAATGCTTTCAGGCTTAAGTCTAAGTTATACAATGCTGAAACAACCATCCCTTCACCAGTGCCCATATCCCACCACCAAAAAAAAAAAACCACAGTACACCTCCCATCCCACCCCCCCTGCACCCTCTTCTTATAACTGATAAATTTCACTTTACTTTCTATTTACTTTGGTTTCATTCAATATTTCAACACAAACCTCACTATTATTGTTAGGAGTACCCCACTAGAGTCAGACCTGTTGTGAAGAGATATGAGGTTTTGGATTTCTGTACTTTAGCAACTAAGTCCAGGGAGATTTCTTCCAGGTATTGGATCATTGCAAGCTTGTAACCCCATCTGTGGTCGTCATAATATGGCAGTCACCACGCCCTTTACCCCCAGCAAGGAAGAGGCGAGAGAGAGAGAGAGAGAGAGAGAGAGAGAGAGAGAGAGAGAGAGAGAGAGAGAGAGAGAGAGAGAGAGAGAGAGAGAGAGAGAAATACCTTTCCCCTCCTGGGCAGGCATAGGGCCATGGCTTAGTTCTGTCTGGAGACATTCTGCCAGGAGCTGCCCATGCCGAAAAATGTAGCTGGCCTCTGGAGTCACGCTCGTGCAGCTGCGGAGAGGCCGCACACATGTGCAGCACCCGGGATCACATCTTGGCAGCAGCCTCACTATTTTTCTTGATGCTGTTAACTATACCAGTTCAAACAGACATCATTTCTCAATAGAACTATAGCTTTTCAAAAGAACACCTATTTCCTTAAAAAGTTTTTTTTTTAATGAAATTAGTTTTTTTAAGTTAATTCTGCTCTTCCCCTCACTGAACATCCCAGCCCTCCATGCCTGTGTGCTTCGCACAAGGGTCCCGGACCTGATCTCCAGCCACTGACCAGTGGGCAGGGACCCCGCCCCTTGCATTTGCGGCTGAGCCTGCCAGGTGCACCTTTTCCCCTCACTGAGCATCCCAGCCCTGGGTGCCCGCGCTCTGTGCTTGGGGCCCAGACCAGATCTCAACCCAAAGTCCAGTGGCCAAAGGGGCGTGGCCTCTTTGGTAGTAGGCGTGGTCCCACTGCAGTGGTTGCCGGCAGCAGCTGCTTATGCAGCCACAGTTATTTTCCCCTGTTCTAGTGTACTTAAGAGATGTTGCAATCCCCATTAACTAACTTTGTGGAGATCTCCCCAGTTACCTCAAACACAAAAAGCTAAATTAACCACCAGCCTACTCCTTTGCACCAAAATATCGAAAATGCACAAAAAACAGAGATTAGCTCTAGTGAACTGGAAAGTCCCACCTCCATGCAACCGTGACTGCATGAAGAAACAGCACAAATCCCCAGAGCAAGGAGAGGACGAAGAAAGGAGTCCAGAAGCCTCAGCAGGGGTTTCCCACAATTGTGATCTCTCTGATAAAGAACTCAGAGAAGAAATTCTGAGAATGTTCATCAAACTTAAAGAAATGGTGGAGCAGTCAGCGAAGAAAGTACGGGAAGAAATGAGAGCAGAAATAGGAAAGTTATATTCAGAAATGTCATGAATAAAAGACACTGTAGACCAAATAAAAAAACACAGTGGGAGCCCTCAACAGTGGAATGGCTAGAGCTGAAGAGAGAATTAGTGAGCTTGAAGATGAGTAACAGAAAGGCCACAGGCTACAACAAACAATTGGAAAAGACCTTAAAATAGCTCTAGGGTGAATCAGAGACCTAGGGGATGATGCCAAGAGGAATAACATGAGAATCATTGGAATTCCAGAAGGACAGGGAGGCAACCCTAATGAGAAAGCCACAGTTAAAGAAATCATTACTGAAACGTTCCCAGAGCTGGATAATGCAGATGTTCAGATCCTAGGAGCCAGAAGGGTGCCAGCTAGAAGGGACCCTAATAAAAAGACTCCAAGACATATCATAGTCAGAATGATGGATGCCACAGATAGGGACACAATACTGCAAGCAGCAAGGTCAACAAAAGAAATCACATTCAAAGAAGCACCCCTTAGATTTACAGCAGACTTATCAGAAGAAACCCTCCAAGCCAGAAGACAATGGTGGGATATAGTGAAAAAACTCAATGAAATGAACACCTCACCACAAATACTTTATCCAGCTAAGCTCTCACTCAAACTTGAAGGAACCATACACAATTTCATGGATAAACAACAACTAAGGAACTTTATAGACTCAAAACCAAACTTAAATGAAGAACTAAAGGGGCTTTTGTAAGACAAGGAAAAACCCTATGAGAACAAGAAACCCAACAGAAAGATGACACAAAACCCCATGACAATAATCTCTCTCAATGTCAATGGCCTAAATGCACCAATTAAGAGACACAGAATGGTAAAATGGATTCGGAAACAAAACCCAACATTCTGCTGCCTACAAGAAACACACCTGAACAGTCAGAGCAAACACAGACTCAAAGTCAAAGAATGGGAAACAATCCTGCAAGCAAACAATGCCTTCAAAAAACCTGGGGTGGCCATACTAGTATCTGACAAAATAGATTTCAGGTTGAAAAAGATTAGAAGGGACAGCAAAGGTCAATATCTATTTATCAAGAGATATGTACAACAGGAAGAAATCACACTCTTAAACGTATACGCACCTAAGGAGCGACCAGCTAAATACTTAAAACAAGTACTAACAGACTTTGCTAGCAGCACAATAGTAGTCAGAGACTTCAACACTGCCTCATCACCTCTGGATAGATTGACAAGAATAAAACTCACCAAGGAAATACTGACACTGAAGGAAGAAATAGAAGAGAGAGGCCTAATAGATCTATACAGGGCTTTACACCCCAAAAAGAAAGAATACACGTTCTTTTCCAGTGCACACAGAACATTTTCCAAAATAGACCATGTACTGGGCCACAAAACATACCTCAAAAGAATTGGAAAAATAGAAATTGTACCAACTTTCTTCTCAGACCATGATACGCTGAAGATAGAAGCTAACCACACACAGACGCAGAAAATCAAAGCAAACACCTGGAAATTAAACAGCTCAGTGTTGAACAATGAGTGGGTCAGGAAGGAAATCAAGGAAGAAATTAAGAGATACCTGGAAACAAATGAGAATGAAGACAAGAGCTACCAAAACCTATGGGACGCAGCTAAAGCTGTGTTAATGGAAAAATTTATAGCTCTGCAAGCATTTCTTAGGAAGGAAGAAAGGGCCTACACAGAGAGCTTGACTTCACAGCTCAAGGCTTTAGAAAAGGACCAGAAAAAAGGAACCCAAACCAGACCAAAGGAAGGAAATAATAAAAATTAGAGCAGAAATTAATGACATGGAAACCCAGAAAACAATCCGAAAGGTCAATGAAACCAAGAGCTGGTTCTTTGAGAAATAAACAAGATTGATAAACCGTAAGCAAGACTCACTCATTTGAAGTACATACAGAATAAGAACAGGGAGTTGAATATTTTAAATGGTGACAAATCCTTGGCCTTGAATTACAAACCTTAAAATGTCAAATTAGTGGGGTACAGATGGTGGAAAATTATCAGGTAAGCTAAAAATGACGAGCGAACAGTGGTGATGGTCTTTACGTTGCTATGGAGAGAGTAAGGTAGCTGTGAATACCAGAACATTATGTATCAACACTACTGCAAACATGTGACCCCATTTATAAGTACAATGACTAAAGGATTTTACCAAGAGTATGAGGTCTGGAGGGGGTAGCAGGCGACTTTGAAACTTTGGGAAGAAGGTGTTGATGTATGTAAAGTTGGAACTTTTTTCCTAAAACTTTATTATTAACAGTACTGTAAATCACAGGGCCTGAACTGGAAAAACATTATATTCTAAGATATTGATCTGCCCTCAATATCTTATTTTAAGCAACTGTAGTTTATTTATAGGTTTCTATAATTCTCATTTGGTACATACATGTTAATAAACATTTAGTATCATTGCTTTATTGATGCCTTCATCACGATATACTATCAATCTTATTACATTTTCCTGTGAAATATTCTAAGCATAGCTATCCCAGCCTTTTTTGAACTTAATTTATCCAAATAATTATTTTCTAGCTTTTTGCTTTGAATCTATTTTTGTCATGATCTGTCTCTCTTGCAACCAGCAGAAATTTGATTCAGTTTTCTGATACACCTGAAAACTATATTCCTTTTGGTCAACAATTCCGGATCACATAAATTAAGGATATACTTAAAATACTGAATTTATTACTTCTTCAAGTGTTTCATATATGTGTGTGTGCACATATGTGTTGTGTTGATATGTTAAAATTTATCTTTTTTTGGGGGGGGTCCATTTTTCTTTTCTTTTTCTCTCCTTTACTTTTCTTTATTTTTCTTTTCCTTATACTTTGATGTCTGCCTCTGCAGTAATCAGTTCTATTTGTCTCCTCTTATTTCTGTCTTCAAAGAATGTTCATCTGATATTATCATAATTTTGTCTTTAAACTTCTGAGTTTATATACCCAATTAGGTTTATGGATACTCAATTGTAGCTCTTATAGAAGTCCAGATACAATGAAGAAGTTGAAGCATTAATCAATGCAGACAGAAGTCAGTGAAAGAACCCAAACTTTTCAAAGCTCTCTAAACCATTTGATAAAAGATTTAAAGTTGACAAAATGTCATGAAAGTTTACTGAATTGAAGAGAACAATGGAAATAAGTCCTAATCAGATAGAGAAAGTATTAGAACATCTTCTAAAGCACTAAACTGAAAAATATTGTAGTCAAAGTAATAAATATATAGAGGTATTCAAGATCAGAATACAGAAACCAAGAAATGAATGAATGTCCTTGACGATTAAGCACCTGAAAAAAAAAGACAGAAAAACAAAAAATAGTCAACAAAAGTGAAAAAAAACATAATAGGGATTCTGTAAAAGAAAAGTGGGTGCTGGGAGAAATTTTCCAGAAATATTATGCCTAAGAACTTTTCCAGTATGAAGGCTGGGTCACCAAACAAAATAGCGCTAAATAGAAAACTAAAAAACATCATAACTAAAATGCAAGAGTCAAACCTAGGACAGAATCCTGATAGCAGCAAGAAAAAAATCAAAAACTTACTTATAAAATATATCCTTAGTCTAATAGAAGATGTATCAAATGAAATCCTACAGGCTAGAAGGAAATGGCATGATATATTCAGCATATTGAATGAAATAGACATCCAAAGAATACTCTATGTAATTTAGTAATCACTCAATTCACAGAAGTAACTCAAAGCTTTACAGATAAACAGCTAAAGAGAGTCCACAGATAAACAACTAAAGGAAATCATGGTCAAAACCTACCTCTGAGCAGTTCTAAATGTTTTTTTATTTTTTTGTCTTGGTTTTTGGACCACACCTGTGATGCTCAGGGTTTACTCCTGGCTTGCTGCCTGGAAACCATATGGGATGCTGGTATTGAACTCTGATTGGCCTCGTGCAAAGCAAGCACCTTACCCATTGTACTATCTCTCCAGGACCTCTAAAGGATCTCTATAAAAGGAAATGCAACCCTAATGGTATGTAATAGAATATTTAAAAATATGGTCTTGTGTAATTAGCTTTGCCTGATTTTTACACACACATCATTTTAAAAAATGGCTTGTTTCAAGATAAAATGGAATAAAGATAGCATCTTTAGTTAATAAATGGTCCCAAGAAAGCTAGATAACCACGTGTAAAAAAACTGAAGCTGAATCTGTAGCTGACACTTACAGAAAAGTCAATGCAAAGTAAATCAAAGATCTTGAAATCCAACCAGAAACTATAAAGTATATTGTAGAGAAAGCCTGCAGTTGGACCTCAAAAAACCTTCATTGATACTCTATGGCAAAGTCAACAGACAAAAATAAACAATTGGAACACAACTATGAATAACTTTGTAAATAACATTTCTTTAACTTAAAAGAAAATTATTTGTGAAAGTATAGGTGAAACTAGATATCAGACAGTAACATAGAGAGAACATGCAAGATTTACCACTTCTTTCCAACCTAGAAGGTTCAGGGAAAATTTTAAAATACAGGGGATCTAGCTAAATAAAAAGAAAATCAAGTATTTTCTCATAAGAAACAGAATAGACAAAAGTAAAGATGAGATTTTTCAATCGTGTAATAAAACAATTATATTCATTGCCATATAAAAACATAAGTATTAGTGTCTTAAACTTGGAAATGATCATAGGTGTATGAATATTTTATTATTATTATTTATTTATTTATTTATTTAATTTTGGGGCACACCCAGCGATGCTCACAGATTACTCCTGGCTCTGCACTCAGGAATTACTCCCGGCGGTGCCTAGGGGAACCATTTGTGGTTCCAGGGATTGAACCCAGGTCGGCCGCAAGCAAGGCAAATGTCTTACCTGCTGTGCTACTGCTCTGGCCCCTGAATAATTTTTTAAATATTTCAACATAAATTCTTTAGTATTCTAGAAAAGAGTAGTGGAGAACTAAGGGGAAAACCAAGAAGTGTTTTGTTTGTTAAAGAATTTAGAATTGATTGAACAAGAAATGCAAATAAGTCAAGGAAAAAATGTAAAAATGGTTTGACATACTCATATTAACTTAATTTTCCGTTTAACATTTATTAATGTCTTCCTATATTATTTGTGTTGTCTTTTTCAACAATTCCCTTTATTATCTTTACCAAGTCAAATTCTTCCATTTAAACATTCAAGAAACATCATCTCTCTCTGTGATATGGGGCATTCTTAATTTCATTAATGTCTCCTTTCTGTCTTCTCTCCTTGGAGACCTATGTTTTTCACAATCTTAAAGTAAAACTGTATGGATTAAAGAGTCATTAATTTTATTTTTTTGAAGATCTGTTTGATTGATGCAAATATATTTTATGCATATATATATTTTATGATTAATGCAAAATATATTAAGGCTATTTAATCAGCCCAAGTTCCTATGTTATTAAATGTGATATAAAATTGGTTTATCTTAAAGGGAAAATAAGTCATTAGTGGGTTAAATTGTACACATTTGATAATGATTATGTCATTAAGACTTATGGAAACCACTGAAAAGAAGTTTTGGGGGAAAAAAATCAGACCCATGACATAATTTACTAGGGATTTGGTGAGAAGCTTCCATAATGTTTAATGGTTACTCACCATAGATATCTGAAAATATAAAGGCTAACGATAATATAAATTGGAACACCTTAGAAATGATATTAGGATATATGGGAATTGTATGATATAAAGCAAACAAGAATATTTTGAACAATTAGCCTTTGAAATCTCTATATTCTAAATGTATAGAAAATATTTTGCAAAAGATGTTTAATTTGCTAATTTGAGCAAGAAAAAATTGACAAAGATTTCACAAACACTATTTATGTCTCGCCTTTCCTATCTATATCAAATTAGTGAAGAGTGAATTAGAATAGAAGAGAAACTGTTTTGAGTAATTTTCAAACAAAGGTGAATGAAATAATTATTAAACATTCAAAGACAACATTTGAATCTAACTGGCATGCAGATATATATTTAAAGCATACAACATGTCACATATCACTGTCACTGTATCACTGTCATCCCGTTGTTCATCGATTTACTTGAGCAGACGCCAGTAATGTCTCCATTCATCCCAGCCCTGAGATTTTAGCAGCCTCTCCTTACTCATCTTTCCCAACGATTAGAGGCTTTTTTTCAGGGTCAGGGGAATGAGACCTGCTATGGTTACTATATTTGGCATATCGAATATGCCACGGGGAGCTTGCCTGGCTCTTCCGTGTGGGATAATGACCTAATTATAATAATATATGTTTTCTATTATTTGCTGTTATCCATTTTCTAGCGAAAGTTTCAATGTCTTCATCAAAAGTACCTGGATAACGGGGCCCAGAGCATGAGCACAGTCTGCTAGGGCATGTGCTTTGCACGCCATAGACCTGGGCCCAATCCCCAGCACCGCATATGGTCCCTTGAACACCACCAGAGTGACTCCTGAGCACAGAGTCAGGAGGAAGCACTAAGTACCACCAAATGTGGCCAAAAAAAAAAAAGGCATTCCCCTCCAAAAAAGTCATTCACTCCTGACCATACTTAAGAATGTGAAAAAGCAGTGATTTAACTTAACTCTGAACTAGGCGCCTCAAGTAGGCACCACCAACCATGATTCTCAGGCTGGAAGTCTAGCACTATAAATAAAGTTTTCTCTGCTCAAGCTGTTACGGCAGCGAAACAGAAGTCACACGGCCCTCAAGTTTGAACTTTAGTGGAATAAGCTCATCAGGTCCTGCCTTATCAGTATGAAAGAGCTAAAATCACAAGTAAGTGTTCCCTGTATAGATAATTCCTTCATATTCCCACCCAAACCTCTGTTTAGTAAATCTTCAAAATGTGATGCAGGGAACATGTAACTGAACCATTTAGTCTTCCCCTGCCTGCTCATCTTTAGCTACAGTAAAGGCCCAACTCCACTCAGACCCTGCACGTGGGATGTCTGCCCCCCAGCCACCCCAACACATTCCTTTCCCGAGGAACCCCCGAAGGAGACGTCTCTGGGTTCAAGTCTCTGTGTCGTGTTCTCTGATACAGAGTAACTATGAGCAGGGGCCGGAACGATAGCACAGTGGGAAGGGTTTTGCCTTGCACATATAAAAATATAAAATATTTTATACAAGATAATAAATATATAGAAACAGTATTTTTTAATAGATACTCGATATTTAGAGCACAAAATGCTGGTAAGAAAGTACTGCCAAGAAAATAATGCATAGTTATATCAAAGATAGATGAAGTCAAATGAAGCATCAAGCCACTGAGAGTTTTGTATTTATCTCTACACATTTTTCATTGTTTATTTATTTATTTTCATTAAGACGAATTCAACTTTATTTAGGAAAACGTGCCTACGATTTTTTTTCCAAGTCTCATGTCTTCCAGGTTGAATTTGTTGACTATAATTCTACCTTCAGTTTTATCAGAAATTTATCTTGGTCAATCAAAAATGATGTTTGAGCATGGGCATAACAGTTAATTTAGCACTAACTGAATATGTGATGCAAACCAGTCCATAAATATAAACATATATTCTAAAACCATTTCTGGTTTCTCTAAATTTATCTTTTATCTTTAGGATATTTTTAGGCATAGTGGTTCCTTCAGGGATACATCTGTTTTAGAATGAAACCAGATTGAAGGAAAAGCTCCGGAGAGAAGAAAAACATATAAAGGACCTAATGATTATGAGTATTTGATTCATCTATGCCTAAAGATAGACTCTATCAACTCTTTGGTTAAGTTCAACATAAATTCATTTTTCTGTTGATATTTACTTATAATGTTTTTCTATCATTTGTAATCACAAAAGATTTGTTGTGTATAATTTCCACCAGGTTTTATATTTCTAGAATAGTGAGAATAAAAATAATGTTATGATAGATAATGGGGAAAATTATTCCTGCTAAATATTTTTATGATGCTTATGGTTCTTTTAAAAATTCTCATTAATTTTACACAAGCCTTGAATGCTCTAATTGGAAATAATTTAATTAGGTCTAATTGCATCCATAGTACTTTATCAAATGTGGTGATGGTGATTATCATTAAAAATCAAAGAATTGAGAATAATCTTTCTCTCTTTAGGAAAATATGTGGAAGTTGTGATAAATAAGTGTAACTTCTAATTTGTATGCTCTTATAGTTACTTTTAAGAAAATATTCTTGTTTAGAAAATAGTCGTCTATTTTTTAGGGCCAGTTCTTTAAATCCTTTGAAGTACTGATGCCAAATAAATAATAGAATAAGTACAACATAAAATAAATTAATATTTAGTGTCGAAATAGACATTTTATTTCAGTGACTTGGGTAGAAAAGCTACAATTATGGAGCTTTCATAGATGATAGCATAATGATACAGTTCTTTATCTGATTTACAGAGAATGCTGTCATTTGAAACAAGGGAAAAATAACTAGGAAAGGACAAGATCAAATTAAATTACCACAATACCAGAATTTTTTCATCTTCGATAAGAAGATATCATTTGATTGAAAGAATGAAGGGAAAACATAGGTGGACTCTATGTCTTAGGTGACAGCAAATGGAATACCTTTCACCTCTAATTGACTCACTGAAATAGAGGCAGTATCCATAGAGACAGAAATTCCTCCATGGGAGATGGCAGTTCTACAGAGGCGGCAGATGGAAGACTGTGTCTCCTTTTCTAAGAGATAAGTAGCATGACTGTAGGACTAGATTCACTAGTTTCCATAGGTAATTTTAGCATTTATCACTCCTCCAGATTTAAAAACACAGTGCTCATTAAAAAAGTGCTCATTAAAGAATTGCAATTTTTTTATGTTACTACATGAAGGCATGAGAATTTTTGGATCAATCTGTTTCTGGTACTGCTAACATTATTTAGCTTTATATATATTTATATATAAGTATGTATTTCCCATCAATATGAATTAGCTTTTAGATCTGTATGATTATGCTCTGAAATCCAGTGATTGTGGTGTCTCTAATACATCTTAGCACTATAGCACTGTCATAGTGCTATAACAATGTCATCTATTGTTCATTTATTTGCTTGAGCGGGCACCAGTAATGTCTCCATTGTGAGACTTGTTGTTAATTTTTTTGGCATATCGAGTATGCCACAGTAGCTTGCCAGGATCTGCTGTGTGGGCTAGATACTCTCGGTAGCTTGCCGGGCTCTCTGAAAGGGACAGAGGAATCGAACCAGGTCGGCCTCGTGCAAGGCAAATGCCCTACCCGCTATGCTATCGCTCCAGACCCATCTTATTATTTAAAACTTCAGTGATATTTCCTCTAAGATATAGGTGGTACTTTCTCAATAGAATAACAAGAAGGCCTTTCATTAACCACTGGCATTGGCCTTTTACTTGTGTCAATTACATTCTTGTTTATCACTGACTCTATTAACTTATCTTCTAATATTTTGTTTCCTGACTTTTTTCTATATAATATCAAATGTTATTTCCTCAGAAATACTTGAACTCAATATATTCTTGCAAATTAATGTTTCTAGCCTTCTCCCCTTTTCTTAATCCACTCATGAAACTCAACTCTGATTTAGAGAGAAAAATTTTAAAAAATTCAATGAAATCATATTAATTCTCTGTTTAAAAACTTTAATGATTTTCTTCCATAAATATCAATTAAAAATAATTTCATGCATGGCTCTACTATAATTTTTCTCATAATTTCCTGTACTCTTTATTTTGTATTCTGCAACCATATTTTTTCTCAACTCCTTGAAATGTTAAGTTTATTTTCACTAATATTTAGATAACTCATCAGATGCTTGACTCTTCCTTTGTTCTCATCTTATACGTAGTTGATTCACAAAACTGTTTCCTAGCAATCTTTCAAAACTGTCTTCAAATATATTTGTTAATGTTAATATTATGCCTCCTTTGAGAGCATATGATATTTTGCACTTCCTTCAGTATTGACTAATTTACTTAAATTTCTTTTCACTAAATGAAGCTGAGGTCCTATATATTTCAGGACTGAGTCACCAGCACCAACAATGTCCTGGTTTATTCACTAGGTTACCATTTGCAACATAGATATCTAACCAATTTCTATAAATTAGCATAAAAACAAGAGTTCCATTGATCATTCCTCAAGTATCAGTAGGATTGCTCCCTTCGTCACCACATTATATCATGCTTAACTGGAAAATTCTCCTTGAGGCAGTGACTTCTCAGCATTCCATATTCTAATATCCTTTTAATATCTTCAAAAGTATGTAGCACATCCCAAAGGAGATATATTTAATTATTTATTAATTTACTCTTTGCTCAGTAGACTCCCTGAATTATTTTGTTTCTTTTTTTTATGTTTTTATTTTTTTATTTATTTTATTGAATCACCAAATGGAAAGTTACAAAGTTCTCAGGCTTATCTCTCAGTTATACAATGCTCACTCATCCCTTCACCAGTGCCCATATTCCACCACCAATAAAAACAAAAACAAAAACAAAACAAAACAAAACAACAACAAAAAAAACAGTATACATCCCACCCCTCACCCCTCAAACTGCCCCCCCCCCGCGTGACTGATAATTTCACTTCCTTTTCTCTATACCTTGATTACATTCCAGATTTCAACACACAACTCACTATTGTTGTTGGAGTTTCAAAACAGACTCACTATTTTTGTTGGAATTTATCCCCCAAGAATACAGCTCTATTAACAAGGAAATATTTGATAATAAGTTTTCCACTGATGAGAATGAAGAGATAAAATGTCACATGGCCGCGGTAGCGGCCGCACGGTTTACAATTTCTGTATTCTAGTAATTAAGTCCGCGGAGATTTAAGTTGGAAAATGAATCATTTCCCTTCCTGGAACAGCATGTAGCAAAAGCTTAGTTCACAGTCTCCATACATGGTTGCAAGCACTTGCTGGAACCCCAAATCCTAAAGCTGTCTCTGGTTCCTGCTCGTTCCACATCCACCGGCTGTGCAGAGGCATGGGCACCTGGGTCGAAACTCGGCCGGAGCCCAAGCTCCGGCCCGGGCTGAGACCGCCCCGGTAGGTATCCCTCGGCTGTTTCAAGTACAAAGCACATTTTTTTTTTTCCGAGCCAAAAGTTCATACCTTCTCAAAGGACCCACAAAATGTCGGACACCACGCCTTCTCCCGGAGGGGAGAGAGACCAAGAAGGAAGGATATTTCCTCCGTTAGCCGGCATGGGGCAAAAGCTTAGTTCACAGTCTCCATACATGGTTGCAAGCATTTGCTGGAACCCCAAATCCTAAAGCTGTCTCTGGTTCCTGCTCATTCCACATCCACAGGCTGTGCAGAGCCTGAATTATTTTGTTTCTATCACTGTCTATGTAATTAAAATATCTGGTACATAATGTATGACCAAAAATGTTTGTTTGTGGCCCAGAGAAATAGTACAAGGGTTCATCACCACCACCATCATCATCATCATCATCCCATTGATTGCCGAATTTCTCGTGAGGTCTCAGTAACATCTCCATTGGTCCTAGCCCTGCGGTTTTAGAATCCTCTCTTTACTTGTCCTTCCAACAGTGTGGTACTGGAGGCTCTTTCAGGATCAGGGGAATGAGACCCAGCTTGTTACTGGTTTTGGCATATTAATACACCATGGGGATCTTGCCAGGCTCTCTAATGTGGGCAGGAAACTCCCAGTAGTTTGCCAAGTTCTTCCAGAGGGAGAACTAGGCTATAAGATGTCTTCCAGGAGCTTTGTTTTTAAGTCTCTGGATGCTGGCTGTTGACAGGATTACACGGAGCCGGGGGCAGTCCCTGGGTGTGACCGCCTAGCTACTGGGAAATGGGAAATCTGGGCGGAGGAGGCCCAGTCCAGATCTGAGCAGCCTTGGAGGTCTCAGTCCTGGGTCCCACACACCTGGGTTCCTCTAGTACAAGGGTTACAGCTCAGATTGCATGAAGCTGATCTTGTTTTGATCCCTGGCACCATATGTAGTCTTCCAAGCATTATCAGTGGGGAAAATGAGTACCTCGGTCTTAAGGAAGAGATCTGATGGGAGCTGGAGTGATAGCACAGCGGGTAGGGCATTTGCACGCGGCCGACCCGGGTTCGATTCCCAGCATTCCATATGGTCCCCTGAGCACCTCCAGGGGTAATTCCTAAGTGCAGAGCCAGGAGTAACCCTGTGCATAGCTGGGTGTGACCCAAAAAGAAAAAAAAAAAAAAAGAAGAGATCTGAGTGGTAGAATACAGAATACCCTGGAATACAGGATCCTTTTTATATACATATTTTGCTTAAAATTAAACAAGATATAATTTCAAAATATAACATTTACTGAGGTATAATTGGCACAGTTTTAGGTATAAAACATAGTTCAAGTTTTATATATTACAAAATGATTATCATAGTAAGTCTAATTAATATCATTATCATACTTCATTAAAAACTATTTTCTTATAATGAGAACTTTCAAGTTCTGTTCTCTTGATGACTTTAAAATATATGATATGGTATTGTTAGTGACCTTGCAGTACATTATATACCATAACATTTTTCAATTTCTAACTGAAATTTAAAAGTGTATAACTTTTGACTCTTGACTCGTTTTAAAATAAATTTTAAAATCACAAATTTAACCTCATATCAGGATGATTTTGTCAGAATATATAAGTATTATACTAGTTAATCCTTTATTTTAGTTTGAGTTTTTAAATATATATTTTTATCTTTGTATTTGATTTCTCCATCCCTCTCGGAGAGCCCGGCAAGCTACTGAGAGTATCCTGCCTGCACTGCAGAGCCTGGCAAGTTACCCATGGCGTATTTGATATGCCACAAAACAGTAACAACAAGTCTCACAATGGAGACATGACTGGTGCCCACTCGAGCAAATCAATGAACAACGGGATGACAGTGCTACAGTACAATGGATTCTTATTTATATTCTATCCGCATTAGAAATATAGACTGTCACTGTCACTGTCATCCCATTGCTCATCGATTTGTTCGAGCGGGCACCAGTAACGTCTCTCATTGAGAGACTTATTGTTACTGTTTTTGGCATATCGAATAAGCCTCGGGTAGTTTGCCAGGCTCTGCCATGCAGGCTCCATACTCTCAGCAGCTTGCCGGGCTCTCCGAGAGGGGCAGAGGAATCAAACACGGGTTGGCTGCGTGAAAGGCGAAAGCCAAGAAATATTGAACAATCACAAAAAGAGGATTTGTTAATTACTGATAGCACAATGGGTAGAGTGTTTGCCTTGCATGAGACTGACCTGGGTTCAATTCCTCTGTCCCTCTCGGAGAACCCGGCAAGCTACTGAGAGTATCACACCTGCACGGCAGAGCCTGGCAAGCTACCCATGGCATATTCTATATGCTAAGACCAGTAACAAGTCTCACAATGGAGATGTTACTGGTGCCAGCTCAAGCAAATTGATGAACAATTGGATGACAGTGCTACAATTGATGACAGTGCTACAGTGCAGTGCTATTCATACATGCATCTACATAAAAGCTATTTTTCTAAAAGTTTGCATTCAATTAAATTGAATAGGTCCATAAGAAATGAGCATTCTAGAATCTGTGCAAGCATCTCAAATTTCTGACCACACTTTATGATTGCTTTCATAGTCTTAACATGGATATATAGATTTAAATTTATTGAAAATTTATGTTGCCTCAATATCTTATATACTAATGACATGGATATTGATAGTTATCTAGTATTATACATTATTATATGTTAATATATGGTTATATTATAATTTACTATATTTATTATTATAATGTATATATGTATAGAATATTATTATATAATAATTATACATTATATATAAATATAATCACTGTATCACTGTCATCCCATTGGTCATTGATTTGCTTAAGCAGGCACCAGTAACGTCTCATTGTGAGACTTGTTATTACTGTTTTTTGGCATATTGAATATAATATATAAATATATAATTATACATTAATTATATATTACTATGGTGTTATATGTTATACATTATTATAAATATTATCCTATTTCTGTGATAAGTTATGATTTACAGTAATTGATAATTTATAATATCAAGTGTGATTTAAAGTTCATCTTTCTGGTGTTTTATGCAGTATCTACATAAAGTAAACTTAGAGCTGTCAAAGAAATGCTTCATCTGAACAGTTGATAATGAGAGAAAAATAGACTATTCAGGATGGTGTACAATCGAGAAAATAAATCTCAGTAAGGCTGAAAGTCAAATGCAGAAAAGACAAGTGGTAATTGATAGTCAAAGCTTAGGGTGTGTGTCAGTATATAGGAAACTACCCAGGAGAAACACTAAGGGCAAGGGTGCTTCTGGTTAAAAGATTGTGCTAATGAAAATCCACATCATTGGAGCGATGATGTATAATGAGTAATAGAATCAAATATTGAGATTGGGAACTCTGGTTTTAATTAATCTAGCAAGTTTTGCTAGAACTTGATTTTTTGCAAGGAAGTGTTGATAGGTGAGGGAGAAAATTCAGGAGCTTGACTGAAGTTCTAGCAAAGAATCTGCAATCATTATTTATTATTTCCATCGGTGTGATGGGAATGTATGACCCATATTTTGCTGCATTGTTTTGCCCCAACAATCATTAAAACCTTACAGCTGTGTTCCAGTTGAAATAGTAAAGAAGTAAAGAATGGCTTTCATTCAGGAACTCTCCTTTACGTGCTTCATTAAATAAAACAGTCCAGCCTGCGAAGATCTGAAAATGAGGCTATCGAAAGCCATCAGATCAATGTGACTCAAGCCACATTGTTTACAGTGTTCGCTTAGGTGCTGCGGAACAGGCATCTCACTCTACAAGAGAAACAAGAGAAAGGAGAGTTTTGTGTTGCTCTTTTCAATATTCTTATTGTTTCCAGTAGGCTTTCACTCTTCTTCCTCTGCTAAGAATTGAAGTGTCTTTTAAAAAAAATTATACTTTTGTATAAAAGCTATTTTATAGTAGAGATTAAAAAGAGGCAGAGAACAAGACAAGTAACGTATGTGTTACAAAAAAGAACCACTTTTCCTGTTTAAGCTATTTGCTAGAGGATTGTAGTTATGCAGCCTTGTTAAAGCAAGATTATCCAATTAAGGGGAAAGAGTCATTTTATGACACGTATATATTTTTCCTTAGATTCTGCCATCTTTAAGAAGATAATAGTTTTATTGTACAGTTTGTTTTACTAATCCCTTCTAACATGAGAACCTTGGTTTGAGACCAAGAGTGCTCAAATCACAACTCAGTAGTGACCAGAGGTTACACTCCATCATTATTTTGTGGGCACTCCCAGCATTACTTGTAGTCTGAAGAGGAAGCCTATGGATCCAAGGATCTCAACTAAGCATCCTGCATGCACAACGTGCTCTCCAGTCCCTTGTGCTCTCTCTGTCCCAAGAGAACCTACATTTGCAAAGCTTTCAATGAGATACAGGTGAGGACTGGTATCATCACATTTTCTTTATAAAAGTCTGCCCTTTTCTGGGGTCAGTGAAGTGGTATAGTGGTAAGATGCTTGCCTTGCAAGTGTCCAACTTGGATTATCCTCAGCACTGCATATACTCCTGTCTACTCTTCCAGGACCAGGGCAATCTGTGAGCACAGCTGGGTGTGGCCTGGTATTCCCACCTGAAAAAAGAAAATGATAAAATCTACCAGGCTCTTTTCTCTTACCGTGTCCTAAGACATTGATAGCACCTCCGTGTTATCATTTACATTATATTGACATTCTAAAAAAGGGTTTTCTTTTCTTCATTTGAATTACTTGAGAGTGATTTAAATTTTTGTTATATTCCTCCTGTTTTCTTTTCCATGAATCTCATTTTAAGATGTCAGTGACACCCAAAATGAGCTAAATTACAGAATTTTGTTAAATAAAGACCTCATGCTTCAATTTACAGACCAGTTCTTTTATCAAAGACTTTTTCAGAAGATCATCTTTTTATAGGTGAACTTCAAATTTATAATTTTGGTATATTTTCTAGGTTATGGCGAATATGACTACATACTGTGCTGGTCAAATGCAGTTTCACTTCAAGCTTTGAAGTAAAAAAAAACAAGGTCCAAATAGATCGAACATCTTACACACAATTAATACATCAGAAACCAGTTTTTCCATAACGATTTTCTACTGACTTCTGATGTTGGTGGGCCCCGTTGGCTTATGTGAGGCAGGGAGAAGAGAGACGATCACTTTCTCCTGATCTGCCTCTGTCACACAGGACACAGAATTTCAGGTTCTTGTCTCACCTCGAAGAAAAGAATTTCAGAAGTAGATAGAAGTGAGATAAAACATTTTATTTGCAGGTTTTTGGGAAGGAAAAGGAGGGAACGTGAGAGGAAGCAATGCGTTCAAGAGAGAACCCTGGCTTCTGCAAGGGCAAAGGCGGAGAGATCCCTACACACACCCCAGCATTAGACAGGAAAGTACACATCTCAAAAGGGTAGATGTGGGCACCACATGTGCTGGGTACCACATGTGCTGGGCCATGTGGGCACAAGCAACACATGAGCTCAGGCAGCATATGTGCCACCTTCATTTGTTCAAGGTGGCTTTGGTAAGGTTTTTCCAACCTGCCCCCATGTGGGGCTTCTACCTAGGTAAAGGTTCCTTGCTAGGGAGGTTGCCAAGGGTGCTAGAGTTGGGAGCCATCAATGGTCTTCAAAATTCCTCTCCTGGCCTTTTGTTTCTACTGGAACTTCTGTCGGGGGCGGGGGGGGGGGGTGTCCAACCTTCTCTGGGTCTGTCACTGGCACCAGGTGAAAAGTCTTATCAGGCCTTAGTTCTTTTTTATTCGAAGTTGGCTTTTGCAGCTTTAGGGCTACTGATGTTATTATTTCCCAGGAAATCCATTGCCACTGCCTTGAGGAAGGCCCCCTACCTGCCTACGTAACTACTACGAACATTTCTGCTACTTGCCTGATTCTCAAAGAGTTGGGGACTTTTAGGTAGGAATCTACCTATACAAAATACGTTTGTTCATGTTGTAGGGATGCAAAACAAACTCTCCAACATTACAAGATTGGAGAGATAGACAGAAGTACCTGTATCCCTTTCTCCAAAGGAGACTGATGAACTGCTAGTTCTCAGCATCTCCCCCTTCCAGTAATCATCCACAGAGGTAAAGTTTTAAAAAATGGGCGACTCTGACAGCACACTTTATGTCTCCCACTGTATACTGTTTCACAAAGGTTTGTTGAATTGAATATAATGGAATTGTGTGAAACGTGAAACTCCCAGTTCTTCCAGAGTTTTGTCAAGCATATGCTCCCTGGTTGTATTTTTCTGTTCTCAAGCTCTCAAGTTTCCATCTTTATAATTTTTGCAAAGTTTTACACCAATGCCACAGATTTGGAGCTAAAACTTTCTAGTTCACAAGGCCACAGTTGCAATGAAAATTCAAAAAACTTGTTACTTATTTTGTAAGTATTCTTTCAATAATAAAAAAATCATTAAAGTAAAAATAAATGCTAAAGAAATTAATTTTATCCCTGACTAGACATTTGGGATTCTATACTCTAATTAAAAGAAGGGTCATTAAATATCTGTTGGCTTGTCTCATTCAAATCAATTGTTTCCAGTGAATTCAAATAAAAAAAAGCACTGAAATACCGTCAGCATGAATATGCAAGACTAAGCTACTGTTTATCAGTTAATAACCTGTATTCTCCAAATCAATTCCTGCGTTTGTAAGAAGTAATCATTCTGGTAAATTAATTAATATTGAATAGATTCATATTGCTTTCACCGAAAAATTCAGAGTTAAGCATTTTCTTCTTTAGTCCTAACTTTTATGGGTTTCTTCTAATAAGTTTGTTTTGCATTTAGATGATGCTTTGTGTCAAAATGTAAAATATTTTCACCATATACTTCAAAATCATTCAAGATTCACAAAAATAATCAATATCTGAGGGTTGGATTTTACTTTTTTATTGCAATGTAAGTACCCTTGTCCATACCAATATCTATTTTAACTATATATATAACGTGCTAACTTATTAAGTATATTCTTTTCACAATATAATTAGGACATTTTCCAAAAAGTAATGATATTATCTAAGGGTGATAGTAAGGGAATAATAATATTAAATATAAGAAAAACTGGTAGGATAAAATATTTTAATGCAAAGATCAGAAAAAGTATACAGCATAACTACTTGCTTTAAGCCCACAAAGTCACATACCTCCTTTTAATTACATGTAAAATTTACTGAAATTGCAAATGAAAAACAACTAAAATCACCGCTGTTAAATATCTAGTTATAAATATTCAGGTTTGCAGATAGAAAGTTGAAAATATCTGTGACTCCCGCATTTTATTTTCTTTAACATTTCTTCAAATTTAATGAAACAAATGAAACTGTGGCAGTCACAACACTGCATAACTTAAAGATGAACGTTGTATATTTATGTTCCTTTCTATGTCAAATATTGCAAGTGCACAGAAATTCCAGGTGAACACATTCCTCATCGAGAACAGTCTACATCTTTATTTTAATAGTTGCATATTTTTGTTTTCAACTTTTCTTCCTTTCCTTTTTTTCTCAATTCCACCCACTTCTGCTTGCCAGTAAGGTTCACTTGCTGTCTCTGATTTGCCACAATATAATGGATGATCTCAGAGTGTAAAAAAATTACAAAAGTGCGTGCAGAAGAGTGATGTGTATGTGTTGTTTGCGGGCTCTCGGGGTGACTCTCTCTCTCTCTCTCTCTCTCTCTCTCTCTCTCTCTCTCTCTCTCTCTCTCTCTCCTGCTCACTTTCAGTGCTCTCAAGCCGCTGGATATGGACCAGATCGGGATGGCTCCTCCTTGTACTCTGCTTCTGTGTGTGCTGCTGTAGTCTCTCTTCTGGTCTCTTCCAACCTCTCTCTGTCTCTGCTTCTGTGTCTTTCTCTTGCTTCTGTGTCCTCTCTTCTTGTGCCTCTTCTCTCCACTTCTGTGTCTTCTCCTGCTTCTGTGTCTTCTCCCTCTACTTCTCTTACACTCTTAGTTTATGTAGCAATTACATAGAGTGGTGACACAAAGGTGGGTTGAACGTTTAAAAATCAACAAAGAGGGGTAAAACCAATCCTCCAGGAGATTAACAAAATCTCATCTAGGAGATTACTCCAGGTTACTAGCAGATTGGCTCAAGGGTGGGATCCCATCCAAGGTGTGTCACTTTCTCCTTTTCTCAGCTAGTAATCCACTTAAATAGCTGTAATAAATCTACTTCAAATATTTCTAGCAATGTCATTCTGTAGGAGCACAGTAAGAGATATATCAGACTTAAAGTTTGGTTCTTCCTGAGGACATTCACTATATATTCCAGACCACAATCCTCAGGCCAAATTAGTCTTCGTAACCCCAGCAGAGTCCTAGTCTCATCCTAACTTTTGGATCATGATAGCATTTGTCTATGACCATGCTCTCAACTTAGAGTTGAGTATTCTGGTGCTTTGGCCTGGCTCATTTCGAAACCAGGGTAGCTCACAGCTTATCCTGGGTCCATTCCATCCCTTGTGGGGACCCTGCTTTTGGGGTGCTAGAAACTAAGGGCAACTGAGTTGGAAAGCAGATGCCCAAGAGTAAATATTATTGGAATCAATCAGCTCCCAAGTTACAAAGCATAATATTAACTGTCTTCCTGTGTCCATACAGAAAGGACATTGCTTGAAGGTAAACTAAATTCCCTGCAGCAAGGCTAAAAGGATAAACCCAATGTTATCCTACATCAGAATTATTCTTTTGTATGACTAAGTTACACTCACCACACTGATGTATTTCTTTGATGACTTGAAAAGTATGGAAGTTCCTCAATTTATCTAGATGTTTCTATTGTTAAAAAAGGATTAAGAGGGACTTTCTCCAAGGATTTGATCATCTGACAAAGTAAAGTGAAATGACTGAATTTCACTTTCTCTAAAGGGGCTGTAGACAGATGGAACAGCTGCCAGTGTGCTTATCTTGAATGGGTGTTCAACTGCTAACCTCTCATATGGTCCCCTGAGCCCCACCAGTGGATCCTTGAACACAGAGCAAGGAGTAAATCCCTAGGAATGCCGGGTGCAGTCCAAATATACACACACCAAAAAAAAAAAGAATTTTTCTCTAATAAGGTATTGTTATTACTGAGTAACATTTTGATTATTTTAACTTTGTAAAACATTACCAGGGAAGGGAACAATACTAACTTGCTATATTCAACAACTCCTAACTGATCACACTTCTTTAAGTTAAGAATGAAGCTTACTGTAGTAGAATCAGCAATTACTTGAGCAAAATCTCACATATGATTCTAGGAGTTACTGAAACAGTTGAATTTATTGGGGCACCAAGATTTTAGAAAAGAGAAAATATTCCACATAATTTGTGTTTGTATTAACTTAAAAAAGATAAATAATTGAAGTGACAAATAGAAATGAGAGAATTGCACAGAATAAAGTCTGTTTCATCTTGCAAATTTATTGCAGATGAAGTTTTGTAAAGAACAGATTCTCCAAACCACACAAGCTATAAAAGATTGTAGAATAGTTTTTGTTGAGTATAATGGCCTGATGCCTATATTTATTGTGGTAATGACAATGGACATTTGGGTGGAGATTGGGCCACATCTGTGCCCAGGAGTTACTCCTAACGGTGCTAAGGGGGAATATATGAAGTGCTGGGGATCGAACCAGGTGATATCATGATGATAATGATTATGATAATGAGGATAATCCAAATAATTATAATAATTATTATAATGATCAAACCCTAGCCAGTTTAAAGCAACCTTATTGCTGTACATTGTTCCAATCCTCAATTTTAATTTTTATAAAATATTTGTAGCTAGAGTCTAAATTAAACAAAATTCATTTTACTAAATAACATAAATTGAATGGCTTTTTATTTCTTGCAATCCTGATTCTCTGACATTCAGTTGCTACTCCCCCATCTACAATTTAGATAAAATTACTAGGATATAAATTTTATCTTCTTCATGGTTCTTCTGAGACTGACATTCAAATCCTATATTGGCATTCTATTATCTTTAGACTAAAAGTGTAAGATGTGTGCAAAAAATAAATATCTAAGGTATTATGACAAATAGATGGGATTTTTATTTTTTGGTGTGTGGTAATATTTAAAATGAAGGTCAAAGTGAATACAAAACAAAACCTCTCTATAAAGTTTGCAGAATTGCGAATTATTTCGTAGATCAAGCCACCTGCCAGATGTAAAAGCTGTTGCAAATTTACTGAGGGGAACCAGGAGTTGAAGGAAAGAAAGGAACATCACAAAGAGCTTTTAGTCACAGTTTAATATTTATAGTTCTTTCAGGCATGGTGAGATTAGTCAAACTTGTCTAAATTGGATTGAAAGTGATACCATGTGGCCTGGATTCTGGATCCGTGAATTATTAACACTGTTTTACTGAAATAATTGTCTTTAAAGTAAGCAAGATATTGACTTTTTATGTGCTGTTGAAATGTATACAATGTGAAGGTAATTTTTGAAATAGTAAAGATAAAGGTGAAAGTAAAGATCTTAAAAATCAATAAACATCAAATCATGTATTCTTTATCTAAGACTCATAAGCCCAAGGAAGCAAAGATTTTGAATTAAAAATTTAATCAAGCATGAAGTCTTTGACTATAATGCTTTAGCTGCCATTTCCTCTGAAATGTAACGATGCAATTCACTATATTTCTATATATTTTAACCCTAAAATTAAGAACACACTTTTTCTTTTTTCAAAAAAATTGTAACTTGATTATGACAAATTTCAAATGTACACAGAAGTTTGCAGAATAGTACAATGGACCACAACATACTTACTGTCTTCCACAATTTTGCTGTGTTTTCTTTGATTCTTACAACTATGCATTTATGTACAATTTATATTTATGTATATATAAAAACATATCCAACCATATAAATTTTTTGATGTAGGGAAGTGCTCTGCCACTGATCTATATCATTGACCATAAATTATCTGTGTATGTGTATATATATATATGTTAAAATATAAGAATACAGATAACCAATATATAATTTTTGTATAAATTTGCTAATTTTTATAAAAATATGGTTGCTTTTTTTCTGGACCATTTTGAATGGTAGATATCCTATGTAATATCTAGTCATTTAAGATTCATAAATTATCAACTTTTGCTTATTAAACTTTAGAACAGGTTTTTTTTCCTTCTATGACAAATTTTTAACACACTGATAACAATAGTAATAAAATAAATTTAAAGAAGCAATATAAAACTGAGCATATGAGATAGATTGTCAAAAGTTTTGAGTTTATTGATATATATAAATTTACTTGAATCTGAGTATTTGATACCCCTAGTAAAAGGTCCACTCCGTAAAAGGTTTTTTAGATTATTTTTGGGTGTTTCATGCACTTCCATATTGATTGAGTGCCTTTTGTATCAGTATGGGTGATATGCATTTTGCTAAATATTTTTCACCATAAAGAGTGAAAAATAAAACATTGTTTAAAGGAAGTAGCCTATAACTAGTCACTAAGTGATTTTCTATCAAAATATAGTTGCACAAGACGCTCTCAGACATAAGAGGGCATTGCCTTTTTTCTCTCTAGAGAGCCCAAATGAAGTTACTTTATAGTTTTAAGAACTCCAAAGAAAACCAAACTGAAGATGTTAAAAAAAAATGTCTAATGAAGCTCACCACTTCATTAGAGTGTCAAGTTATAAAACTTAAACATCTAGTTAAGATTGTTCTAAAGTATATCTTGTAAATGAATTCTTTTTCATTGGGTATGTTGACATTACATATTACTGGAATATCATCTCAATGAGTCACAATAAAACATAAGATTTGGATGCTGTAAAAACATATTGATTTTAGTTTTGTTTGGTTTTGGTTCTGGTTTGGAGCTTGCCCCTGGAGGTGTGCATTCAATATGCGTGCACAGCAGAGTTAACCAAAAGCATTAAAATTGCCTCTTTGTTGGCCCCAGATTATTTTAATGTTCCCAGCTCTACACTCAGGGTTTACACCTGACAGGTGTAAATGCTGGGGACCAAACCGAGTTCAGTTGTGTGCAAGGCAAATATTCTACTCTATGTACTATCTTCTAGCCCCATAGCCCCAGATTTTAGTTTGTAATTTTGGCTTCTGAGAAATCTTTTATGTTTATTAAATGATATGAAGACAAAGTTACCAATAACAGAACAACTAAATCCTAACATTTAAGTAGATCCAAGACAATAATACACCAAAATGATGTGTTTCTAGTTAAACCTTTTGGAGGAAAAATATTTCCTTATTTCCAATCAATAGAACATATACTGTAATGTAATGATATAGGCGTCAAGTATTTGGATAGTTAAAAATATACTCAAAATATTTTGGATTTTGTTATTTAGAGGAACGAGATGTTGTGCTACATGTCCTGATTCCTTATGAAATTATTTCCCTGCCTTTGTACTTAAAGTAACTGATGGTGGTTAAGTATTGAATAAATACATTGTAGCACTGGCATCGAGTTGTTCATTGATTTGCTCGAGTGGGCACCAGTAACATCTCCATTGTGAGACTAGTTGATACTGTTTTTGGCATATTGAATACGCCATGGGTAGCTTGCAAGCTCTGTTGTGCGGGCGGTATACTCTCAGTAGCTTGCCGGGCTCTTTGAGAGGGACAGAAGTATTGAACCCGGGTAGGTCGCATGCAAGGTAAATGCCCTACCTGCTGGAGATTTAAAATACAAACTATACTTTTCTTAAAAATTATATTTAATGTAATGGGTCACATATTTCTAGTAGAGCGTGTTGCAATATCTATTTTAAGAAATAGGAAGAGGTGAAATGAATCATTATTGATGATGTATAATTGAAAAGCATTTAGAGAAAATTAAGAAAGTATGTGTATAGAGTGGTTTGGGTTGTTTGTTTGTCATAGTTGCTGTTAAAATACTAGACCAGTAGGTATTTTTTTCAAAACATCAGACTAATAAATACCAGCTATGGTTTGTGAAACAGAATTCTAAAAAATACGTAGAACAAAAGCTCGACTTTAACCTAGAATGTAGGCCACACACTTTGTTAAAGTTACATTCTTTTCTAAAGTAGAATAAATTTAATGCCATACTTACTCTGAGTTGTTACTATGGCAACTGTATATGGTTGATACGTATTTGTGTAAATAGTTGAATAAGGCAATTTTTTAGTTTGTATTAGGTGAGTTTAGATGTATACATACTTCATTTTAAATGTTATCGTTAAAAATATATTTATTCATTTCAGAAGGATGTTTAGAGTATTCTTCCAAAAGATTATTGCTATTTGTGCATGGGTACAAGTTGTCTAACTGTAGAAAAGTGAATTTTCATTTTTATTTTTCAAAGCATAAAATGAAGTGATTAAAATACAGATAACTAGAATCCACAGTTCATTCATGTAATTATTATGAGTAGTCTATGAAAACATGCTCAGAGCTTTTCTGAGAATTAGACTCTAAGGTTTAAAGATTAGCATGGCTAAATTGACTGCTGATGATTTGAACAACTTCTAAAGGTTCTGCATAAAATCTAGTGACAATGAAAATTTTCATTTAAAACATATGCTGCCATGGGCAATGCATAACTACCAATTTATAGTCTATTTTTTACAGACATTTGGAAGGGAATGCTTTTAAATCGGTTAAACAAAACTCCTGACTTTTTTTTACTAGATTAATACTTGATAACTTTGCCACCATAAAAAAGAACAAGTTATAAAAAATCAAAGGCCATGCATCTACCAAATGTATCAAGCTCTGCTTACAGATTTCTATTGTGGAGTGATATTTGTGTGGTGTTCAATATTCTTATTCCTCAAATCACACACTAGGCTATAAGACTAAGGTTCTTATTGTCTGCTAACTTTCACTCATAACATAAGTTCAAACTAAAAAAGTTTATAAAACTGGTGTTATATGTAGCAACATTATTCATTACAGATATTCTTCATATACTTTATTACACACACAAGCTTGAAGTAATATACAGAAATAATTATCATATAAAGATTCACTCACTCAATTAGTACTATTTAAAATCAGTAATTCCAGTAATTAAAAGTCAAGGCCACAGTTGAAATTCCTATGAAAATTAGAAACTATTGTGCACCAAGCAATGTCCTAAATCTGGTTTGAACAGCTTTATTTTTTTTAATTTGTCTTTAGCTGCTCCTACTACCTTTTTATATATTTTTACATTTATTCTATTTGACAGACTTCATATACAAATTAGAGTAATGGGTAAATTTATAAGTGGGGGAACTAAAGTCAAATAAAAGATATTCTATTTTAGAATGAGAGAGGTAAGAACAAGAAAGTTTACCTCAAGATTAGTGCCTTCTTAATGTGGATAGCTGCCCGATAAATTCATAATATTTAGTCATTGTCATAAGAAAGATACCATATTATTATTATGAAAACTTTTATGTCTGAGCTATCTTTCAAATACCAACACAGAATTTAAAAAGTTACATAGATTACTACAAATCAGAGTTTATGATATATAATTTAAAACTACAGTATCTAGTCATTTCAAATATTCTAACAAAATTTCTAGAATCTTCTCAAGTCAGAAACTAATGTTGTTTAATTATATTAACAAACAACAATGTAATAAATATAAAGCGATAATATAAACATCTATATATTATCTGATGCAAAAATCAAACTAATGCAATCACATAAATGCATCTATTAGAATACTTTTTACCAAAAAACAAGTAAAATTTTAATAACTTGTTATCATGTGAATAAAAATGAAGTAGCAAAAATATGTATAGTGGTGAAAAATCAATATTCAATTTTTCTATATTCAATTAAAATAAAAAAATGATTTTGCTCATTTATGGAGTACAAAAAAACCTAGCATGAGACTAATACCTAAGCACAGTAGAAACAAGAGCCAGGAGGATTGATCAACAGTTGGAAGCCGGCCTCAAGTGCTGGGGGAGAAGGCAGTTGGGATAGAGAAGGGACCACTAGGACAATGAGAGTTGGAAAAGATCACTGTGATAAGAACTGCATGCTGAAAGCAGGAAAAGGAGCAAACATGATAGATGACCTCTCAGTACCTGTATTGCAAACTACAATAAGGAGAGAGAGAGACAGAGAGACACAGAGATTGACAGAGACAGAGACAGAGAGAAACAGAGACAGAGAGAAACAGGGGACATGGTGGAGTGATGTGTATTGCAACATTGTATCAATAAACACAACCAGGAACAGCTTTATAACTGTGTATCTAATGGTGATTGAATAAAAAACAATTTTTCAAAACCAGAAAATTAAAATTCATTTTATCTTTTATGACTTCAAATCAACCAGGTGCTAATGTCATATGATGGATATCAGAATAATATTTTTAAGTTTATAAAATCACTGTATCACTGTATCACTGTCATCCCATTGCTTATAGATTTGCTTGAGTGGGCACCAGTAATGTATCCATTGTGAGATTTGTTACTGTTTTTGGCATATTGGATACACTACTGGTAGCTTGCCAGGCTCTGCAGTGTGGACGAGATACTCTCGGTAGCTTGCTGGGCTCTCCAAGAGGAGTGGAGGAATCAAACCTGGGTTGGCCATGTGCAAGGCAAATGCCCTACCCACTGTACTATCGCTAAATAAATAAATCAATAATTACAGAATGTCAGTAAAATATCTGAATTATCTGTCCTATGGTCGATTGTGCATGTAAGATTAGAAATTTTTGTGTACATTGTAGGGTAAAATAGCATTCTTTCTGCAAATCAAAAGCCAATTTTTAACATACCGGTTTTCAACGTTTCTCAATTAATTTATTATAATAGATTTGATGCATTTTAAAAATTTATACTGAGAAGGGATAACACAGTGGGTAGGGCATTTGACTTGCAGGAGGCCTACCCGAGTTGATTCCTCCATCCCTCTCAGAAGAGCCTGGCAAGCTACTGAGCATATCTAGCCCGCAGTGCAGAGCCTGGCAAGCTACCCATGGAATATTTGATATGCCAAAAAACAGTAACAAGTCTCACAATGGAGACATTACTGGTGCCCACTCGAGCAAATCAATGAGCAATGAGATGACAGTGATATAGTTATCCAGATTTTTTAAATCCAGAAATTAATATGAAAATGAATTTGATGTTGCTGGGATATTTCTGGACTGAAGTGATAGCACAGCGGGTAGGGCATTTGCCTTGCAAGCGGCCAACCCAGATTCAATTCCCAGCATCCCATATGGTCTCCCAGCACCACCAGGAGTAATTTCTGAGTGCAGAGCCAGGAGTAACCCCTGTGCATTGCTGGGTGTGACCAAAAAAAAAGGCCAAAAAATGAAAAAAGAAAAGAAGAACTCTGATGTAGGATAACATTGGGTTTATCCTTTTAGCCTTGCCGCAGGGAATTTAGTTTACCTTCAAGCAATGTCCTTTCTGTATGGACACAGGAAGACAGTTAATATTATGCTTTGTAACTTGGGAGCTGATTGACTCCAATAATATTTACTCTTGGGCATCTGCTTTCTCAACTCAGTTGCCCTTTGTTTCTAGCACTCCTAAAGCAGGGTTCCGAAGACGGATGGAATGGACCCAAGGCTGCGTGCAAGGCAAATGCCCTATCCACCAACCAGATTTTAATCCGTGGTACCTTACATGGTTCCCCTTGCTCACCAGGAGTTATTCCTGAGCATTGAGCCAAGAATAAGCCCTGTGCACAGTTGGTTGTTTTGTAGCCTCAAAACAAAACAAAAGAAAAAAATAGAGTGAAAATGAAAGCAAAAAGATTTATCTGTTGTTCCTTGACAAGATTGTCACTTGGTTAAATTAGAGCACATTCAGCTAGAATCATAATAACCAAAATAATCCATCTCAGTTCATTTTTTGCACTTGAAAATTTTTAAGGGACCCACTTCTGATTTATTTTATACTTTTACAAATCACTGTTACTGATTGTATTGTCGAAAGAATTGAATTTTTGTTCACAATAATATAAATTTAAAGTTTCTGGTAGTTAATATTTATTTAATTTTTCTGTGGGCTCAGATTTTTCTTTGTAACAAAATTTCCCTTTAGAGGTTTTTTTAAACATTAAACTTTACTTTTTTAAATTGAAAATGTATTATCTTAACTTGTTTATTTCTCATTAGGAAAAATAGGTCATGAAACTTACCCTCAGAATATACATACAAACATTCTACTAGGTTGATGGTATCAACATCACTTTGTATTCTCCATTCAATAATAGCAACTAAACAAGAACCTAAAGACAACATACTTTAAAATATATCACTGTTAACAACGAACTAATAAAATTTTTGTTCAATGATTTCCAGTTATTTATCTTTTTTAAAAATAATGTTGCTTCCTATCTGTCTTAGAAATTATACAGATTGATGAATTCTGAGCTGAAAAAGAGAATTTAATTTTAAACCTTTATTGGCATTTTAAAACTTCAGTGATATTGTAAACAAATAATGAATTTACTAGTAAGAGCAGAAATCACAGATATGAATAGTGTTTCTACTTTTATTTATTTATTTATTTTGGGGTGGTTAGGACCATATGCCGTGGTGCTCAGGGCTTACTCCTGGCTCTGTGCTCTGGGATCACCCCTGGCAGAAATCAGGAGATTAGATGGGGTTTCGGAGATTGAACCTACATCTGCTGTCCGCAAGATAAGCACCTTTCCGACTGTATATCTCTGGCCCCAGATTTCTACATTTTTAAAAACTTTTTTATTCCCTTCCCCTGGTTTCTACATTTAAATTTTTGAATCGACCAAGATCATTGCTGGAGTAATTTTTGAATCTTTTACATATTAAAATCAATTTTCTTTTTTTTTCTTTTTGGGTCACACCCAGCAATGCACAGGAGTTATTACTGGCTTATGCACTTAGGAATTACTCCTGGTGGTGCTTAGGGGACCATATAGGATGCTGGGATCGAACCCGGATTTTCCACGTGCAAGGCAAATGCTCTACCAGATTTTCCAGCCCCTATTAAAATCAAATTCTGATGATAGCATTGAATATATTTAATTAATCATCATGGGATACCTGAAAATGACATTTAAAATCTAAAATCATTACTCTAAATATTTTACACTAGTGAAGAGAATAACTACATTCAACTGTACACAATTACATGCCACTCTATTACCCCTTTTTGATCGTGGCTATGTGGCATAGTGCATGGATGATTGTGCCTCAGAAAATTATTCTATTGTCACCAAATTTACAACTTGGGAAGCCTTGATTCAGGGATTGCATTGAAGAAAAAACAATTGGCCTTATGTCAGTGTCCAAAGTGGAAAGACATTGAACACATTTGCTAAAGATGGAAATCCAGAAATATTTAGAATCTCATTTATCAGTAGCCATTCTAGAATTTCCAATATAAAAAGTAATTGTGAGCTCAACGGTTCCTCATATTCAAAGAAAATATTGGGGGCTGGAGCAGGTAGGGTGCAGCAGGTAGGGTGTTTGCCTTGCACACAGATGACCTGGGTTCTATTTCTCTGCCCCCCTCGGAGAGCCCGGCAAGCTACCAAGAGTATCTTGCCCGCAGAGCTTAGCAAGCTGATTTACATTAGCTCAGATTAATCTCTGTTAATAATGATTAAACAAAAAAATCATTATTTGTTTATAATAACATTGAAGTTTTGCACAATGTGTAAGCTATTGAATGAATTAGAACATTATTAGGGCCCCATAATTATCAGTCTCTGTCACTATCATCCCATTGCTCATTGATTTGCTCAAGTGGGCACCAGTAAGGTCTCCATTGTGAGACTTGTTATTGTTTTTGGCATATCGAATACACCGAGGGTAGCTTGCCAGGTTCTGCCATGCAGGCAAGATACTCTAGATAGCTTGCCGGGCTCTCCGAGAGATACAAAGGAATTGAACCCAGGTCACCCGAGTCAAGGCAAACCCTACCCACTGTGTTATTGCTCCAGCCCCCATAATTATAGTTACACAGTAATGAACCTAAGGCTACTGAGACAGATCTACATTTTGCTTAAAACACAGTTTCTGAAACTCCTGTTGTTCTTTCCTCCTGGGTTATCTGCTTTCATTTCTTGTCATTTAGTCCAAAATATTTTATGCTTCATAAAGGGCAAAGAACCAGCTTCTTGTGATTTTTTCTAAATTTCTATTTTAATTATTTCAATAGCAACAAAAGAACTTTCTTGCATTTAGATTTTGCCAACTGTTGTGAATTGAAAGATGTTGGTATCCTGTAAGTTCTATAATTTTTTAATGATTTTATTAAACAAAAATGTTAATGTAAATTCAAAAACTTAATTTTAATAAAATTAATGTAATAAGATTCTATATCAATGAATTTTAAATTTTATAATTTTTATCAATCATATGTAGAAAGGGACCCAATTTTAAATTTATACATTATAATAAGCATTACAATAAAATAAATTGTGTCAAAATAAATCTTATTTTTATATTTTGAGAAAAATAGCCTCTAATACACATGGGAATTTGCATAATTTATATGCAAATAATAATAAAATATACCACAATATTAAAATAAAAATCAAATAATAACATAAAAAATAAAATAATAACAAAAATGTTACATCTTTTTGCTCATAAAATGATGTTTGAAGATATAAAATGTTTCCTCATGTAAAATGTTTGAATATAATACACTTACATATTTCAAGCTCATTTGATTTAAATCCAAAAGTTTCTTAATAGATTGTATATTTACTTGTGCTTCCCATAGGATACTATTAATCTTTAAAACCTTTATTATCCTAGAGGTAGTCTTTATAGATTTTTTTATTTGTAGTATCATAAGTGAAAATGTTGCATACATCTACTTATCCTACATATCTAAAAAGAGGAAAGAGTCAGAAAAAAAAAAAACCCTGTGAGACTGTATTGTTAATTCCACTCTACACTCTGGAGGCACCTAGTATCACAACCCATAGTTGTGGTTGCCAGTTTCACTGCTAGGACTCATTATACGAGAACTTTTGCATTCTCCGAGCATTGCATTCACCCAAATGGGAGTACCTCGACATAGAGCTGCCTCTGGCCTCTCTTACCTCATAACTGATGTCATTGACATGCAAAAGTTGTCTCACTCCCTCCAGAGAGATATTAATTCAGTAAAGTAGGCATGTTCCAAATTGCCATGATTCCCTTTAATCACTAACTGATAAAAAGTTGAGTTCTCTCTTTGTCCTATTTTGTTTCCCTCTGTGTTGATGAAGTCCATGCATCCAATAAACGCTGAATAATAATTCCAGTTTCAGCCTCTACTTCCAGAGAATTTGATTAATGACATAATTTCTTTTTAAAAATAAAGATACTGCATTAGGGAGACACAGAAATGAATCTCAGAACTGAGCGGCTCTTGGCAGAAATGGCTCTGGACTTTGCAGTAGGCCACCCTTTCCATGCCACTCCAGATGGGATCAGGTGCTGTCCCTCCACCTGCCGTTCCCCGGCAATGCCTGTGGCTGCCGCCTTCCAACATCATTGGAAAACTCAGGTATGGGCCAGCAGTGACAGCACTCGCCAGGCCTCGCGGGATAGGGGAGGAGTCGGTGTTTCTCCCCTCACCCTTGGCCCCAACAGGACCCTAAGATGATGCCCATGAAAGGCCCGCAGCTACTTATTAAGCTCCTTAATTGCCATGATCCCAGAGACACATAAATGAATCTCAGAACGAAGCAGCTTGTGGTAGAAATCTCTCCAGACCCTAATTATTAAAATTTTAGAATTCCAAGAATGTATGGCCAATCCCATGGCTGCACAACATCATACGCTACTCATAACCAGCAATACAAAACAAGTGTCTAGTGTTGCTTTTTTGGAAGGTCTGAGTGTTGGGGGAAAATTCCAATAATAATTGTGGGACTAGTGTCAAAATAATAAATGCAATAAAAGTAGAGAAAGAGTAATGTGGGAATTATCTGCCACACAGGCAGGGGTAGGGGTGTATACTGGGGTTTTTGGTGTTAGAAAATGTGCAATAGTGAAGGATGGGTGTTTGATCATTGTATGACCGAAACACAAACATGAAAGCTTTGTAACTGTTCTCATAGTGATTCAATAAATAAATTTTAAAAAGAGAAAAAAAAAAGAGAAAAATACTGGATTTTGAGAAAGAATATGTGATAACTGAAAGAGGTAAAATGGAACTATTAATTTTTATTTAATATAACAATGGTTTAAAAATTGTCTTTAAATTCAGACATAATTACTGATATTTATTGCCCTAATGATAGTGTATCATTTTGTCCACTGAGTTTGCAAATACTTTATTAGAGGAAGATGAGATTATAGTCCAGAATTCCTGATTTAATAGTAGAAGTATATTTTATTGTGTGTTGTTTATTTATGTGAAATTATCAGAATACTCAGCAATTGTGAAGAAAATAATTTTCTTACCTTGTAGTTAACTGAAAGCTAATTTGGAGTAACCATATGTACTTTGGATTACGATTTCTCACAGGTTAAAATCACTGCCTCATAGGGATTTATTTAAAGGCCCAACCAGTAAAGAATTTAATTCCAAGCTCAGTAGTTGGTTTCTGGTAGGGCTCAAATCTCCATTATTTACTAGAAGAGCATTTGTTACTTACATTTCCCCAAATAGGAACTTACCTCATCAAAGTACAAGTTGGAATATCAATGAGGGAAATCTGTTAAATATCACGAACCACGAATCAGGAAATTTCGTTAATCATCGATTTCTCGAGCGGGCTCAGTAACCTCTCATTCGTCCTTTCCCTGAGATCTTAGGAGTCTCTCTCGACTTGGTCTTCCCAATGATGTCGCACTGGAGGCTCTTTCAGGGTCAGGGGAATGGGATCCAGCTTGTTACTGGATTTAGCATATGAATACACCATGGGAAGCTTGCAAAGCTGTCCCATGTGGGCAGGAAAATCTCAGAAGCTTGCCAGTTCCTCCCAGAGGGAGAAGTAGGCTACAAGATAACACTCGGCTGCAAAGCCGCCATGCGCTTCTGGGAGCTCGCTTTTAAGTCTCTGGATGTTGGCCGTTGATGGGATTACACACACCTGGGTTCCTCTGCAGGTACCTTCATGTGTGAGGCCTGTCTGAACATGTGGAGAGGGGCCTCGAGCATGGCTATAGCTAGGTTCCGGAGGTGTTCGGCTGCTTGGAGCTCTGCTTGGTGTGGGGAGGGAAGCTGGAGCCCATCCCCTCAGAGGGGCCCTGGGGAGGACAGCCAGGTGTGCAGGCAAGAGACTCTCTGTTAAATACATGGAAGTTTAAATATTAAGATAATTATGGAACTAATATCCCATCAATACACTAATATTAGGGGAGTAATACATAGGACATAAATACAAGGAGTTGAGATCAATTAAAAAATCATTTAGAAGTTTTTCTACCATTATAAGAATATACTTTATTTTTTCCAGTAATTTAATCTTTAAATGGTATTTTTTTCTAAATATCCATTTCAATTCCACAGAAAAACAATCAATAAACACCACCACCCAACTGCAAATTTGCAAGAGACTCTACTAAAAGATTTGAGTATTTTAATCTAACTATATTAATATTATTTTGGACAATTGTAACCTACTACATTCATGTTGTAATATAATTTCTCTCCATTTTCGCTTGTGTTTTGGATGATGCCAAGGGCTTACTCCTGGCTCTGCATTGAGGGAGCACCCTGGCAGGGTTTAGGGAACCACATGTGGGGGTGAGGATAGAAGCTATACAGACTGTGTGCAAGGCAAGTGCCCTGTCAGCTGTACTCGCTTCAGTATTAGCATCCTGACCGGCTGGGGGTGTGGTCTCCACTGTAGGGGGCGTGGTCTCCTCAAAAGTGGGCGTGGCCTTCTATGTGGCCAGATGCAGCCCCAGGTGTACTTCCGATTCCCAGCACTCTCAACTCACATCCAAACCTTTATTATCTAATTCTGTGGAAAATGTCCTGGCAACCTCAGGCATAATATGACAATAATCCACTGGCTACTCCAATTCCAACAAAACACCAGTGTACACAAGAAGCTCTACAAAGCCCAATATATAAGAACACCTCCTCCAATGCTTCACTAGATGCCTATCACAAGTCACAGAATAATGTCTTAGAGGAATGACGTACTCTAGAAGGGGAAAAGGTTTACCACTGTTGACCGAGCTTATTCAGAACTTTGCAATAAGAGGGAACAGTGCTAGTGAACGTGAAGGTTTTACCTCTATACAAACCACAACAGCATGAAGAAACTGCGCAAATCTCCACTACAAGTAGAGGATGAAGAAAAGAGTCACGAATCCTCAACAGGGGGTATCTACAAAGATGATCTCTCTGACAAAGAATTCTAAGATGAAATGCTGAGGGTATTCAAGGAACTCAAAGAATCAATGGAGCAGACATACAGAAAATTATAGGAAGAAATAAAAGAATCGGTAGAACAGATAGGTGAGAAAATACAGGAAGAAATGAGAGCAGAAATAAGAAAGCTACAAAAAGAAATGTGACAAATAAAGTATTTGGCAGATTAAGTTAAAAAGTCAGTAGGTGCCCTCAACAGTAGAATGTCTAAAGCAGAAGACAGAATTGGTGAACTTGAAGATGAGCAGTAGAAATTGTACAGGCAACAACAAACAATGGGAAAAAATTCAAATCAGAAACCTCGGAGATGACTCCAAGAGGAACAACATGAGAATCATTGGAAGAACAGGGAGGCAACCCCAATGAAAAAAGTCACAGTTAAAGATATCATTGCTGAAAGTTCCCAGAGTTTGAGAATGAAGGCATCCAGATCCAAGGAGCCAGAAGGGTGCCAGCTAAAAGAAACCCTAATAAAAACACTCCAAGGCAAATCATAGTCAGAATGATGGATGCCATGGATAGAGACACAACACTGCAAGCAGCAAGGTTAAAGAAGGAAATCACATACAAAGGAGCACCCTTTACATTTACAGCAGACCTATCAGAGGAAACCCTCCAAGCTAGAAGACAACGGTGGGATATAGTGAAAAACTCAATGAAATGAATGCCTCACCAAGAATATTTTATCCGCTAAACTCTCACTCAAACTCGATGGAACAGTACACCATTTTATAGATAAACAACATCTCAGGAACTTTATAGACTAAAAACCAAACTTTAAAGAAGGAATAAAAGGGCTCCTGTAAGATAAGAAGGAAAACAGCCCTAAGCACAGTAAATCCTTACGGAAAGATGGCACAAAATCACATGACAATAATCTCTCTCAATGTCATGGTGTAAATGCACCTATCAAGAGACACAGAGTGGCAAAATGGATCCAGAAACTGAAACCAACATTTTGCTGCCTACAAGAAACACACCTGAACAACCAGAACAAACACAGACTCAAAATTAAAGGATGGAAAACAATCTTGCAAGCAAGCAACTTCCTCAAGAAAGCTGGGATGGCCATACTAGTATCCGACAACATAGATTTCAGGTTGATAAAGATTAGAAGGGACAGTGAAGGACATTTTCTATTTATCAAGGGTTATGTACAACAGGAGAAATCACATTCTTAAATGTATATGCACCCAATGAGGAATCAGCTAAATACTTAAAACAATGCTAACAGATTTTAAGGAGAACATTTGCTAGCAATACAATAGTAGTTGGAAACTTCAACACTGCCTTGTCACCTCTGGATAGATCAACAAGAACAAAACTCAGCAAGGAAATACTGGCTCTGAAGGAAGAAATAGAAGAGAGGGCTAACAGACCTATACAGGGCTTACACTCCAAAAAGAAAGAATACACATTTTTTTCCAGTGCACACAGAACAGTGTCTATAATAGACCACATGCTGGGTCACAAAACATACCTCAATAAAATCAAGAAGATAGAAATTGTATCAACTATCTTTTCAGACCATGATGCACTGAAGATAGAAGTTAATAACACACAGACGTGGAGAACCAAATCAAATACCTGGAAATTAAACAACTCAATGTTGAACAATAAGTGGGTCAGAAAGGAAGTCAAGGAAGAAATCAAAAGATACCTGGAAACAAATGAGAATGAAGACATGAGCTACCAAAACCTATGTGATGTAGCTAAATCTGTTAAGAGGAAAATTTATAGCTTTGCAAGCATCCCTCAGGAAAGAAGAAAGGGCCTACATAGATAAATTGACTTCACAGATCAAGGTCTTAGAAAAAAGATCAACAATAGGAACCCCAACCCAGCCGAAGGAAAGAAATAATAAAACTTAGAGCAGAAATTAATGACACGGAAAACCAAAAAACAATCTGAACGTTCAATGAAACTAAGAGCTGGTTATTTTAGAAAATAAACAAGATTGATAAACCACTAGAAAGACTCACAAAGAAAGAGGGAGCAAAAACTCTAATGAACCGAATCAAAAATGAGAAACGGGACATCACAACAGAAACTAATGAAATTCAAAAGATCATCAGAGACTATTTTGAGAGTCTGTATGCCACAAAACAAGAGAACTTAGAAGAAATGGATAAATTCCTGGATTCCTATTCCTAGAGAAGGGAACACCAGGTAAAGTGTGGTTCGAGGACCCGCTGGGGATGGGAGATACATGCTGAAAGTAGACCATAGATCAAACACGATGACCATTCAATACCTCTATTTCAAAACACAACACCCAAAAGGAGAGAGAGAACAAAAGGGAATGCCCTGCCATAGAAGTGGGGTAGGATTGGGGCGGGGAGGGATACTGGGATCATCAATGGCGGAGAATAGGCACTTGTGGAGGGATGGGTACTCAAAGCATTTTATGACTGAAACAAAGCATGAAAAGTTATGTCTGTAACTGTACCTCACTAATAAAACAAACAAACAAAAAACAATGACTAATGAAGCTGATAAGATTTCAATATATTTGTTTGCAGTAAGACTGACTAATGAGTTACATAGTAGATCGTATCTGAAATGGTTTCTTCAGAGTTAATTTATCACCACGTCATGACTGGAGCGATAGCACAGAGGGTAGGGCATTTGCCTTGCATGTGGCTGACCCGGGTTCAATTCCTCCGCCCCTCTCGGAGAGCCTGGCAAGCTACCAAGAATATCCCGCCCACATGGCAGAGCCTGGCAAGCTACCCGTGGTGTATTCGATATGCCCAAAACAACAAGTCTCACAATGGAGACATTACTGGTGTCTGCTCGAGCAAATCGATGAGCAATGGAATGACAGTGATACAGTGACAATGATATTTCCTTATAAATTCAACCCAGGCCCTTACATACAGTTTACCCCAGCTTGTGACATGTTGCATCTGGATTCCTATGTAATTCTTATGGCATCTGCTTTTATTTCTCCAAAGCATCCTATTTTAATCATTTAAATTATAAATTAGCTATCTTATTTACATATACAAAAGCCTCTTTCTCTTGATTCTTCAGTTTTTATAAAACTATTTCTCTTTATATATTTGATACCATCTTTGGGAGAGAAAAAGGTCACCATTTATAACGTCTAAGACCTTGACCAGCTAATAATTGTACTATCTTTAATTCATGTTTACTGTCTGAAAATACATTATGTGTAGGCTGGAGAGATAGTTCAGAGATTAAAGCACTTGCCTTTTATGAAACTGAGGCCAGGTGAATCTCATTCCCTACAACTCACCAAGCCATCATGAGCCTTAGGGCCACAGCAACACCATGCCTTTTGGATTTCACATTGAACCTCCAGTTCCAGAATTACCAGGAGGAGACCCTGCACTTCCTGCAAAAGGCTTGGGGATCAAAAAGCAAAGTGTGATTATCTCTGTTTGAATTGTGAACCAGCCAGTCTGCAAGAATAAGTCCGACATTTACCAAATTGATTTCACCGCACAACTTCTTTCAGACTGCCTAGGCCTGCAGTGCTCTGAATACTGTCACTGTCACTGTCATCCCGTTGCTCACCGATTTGTTTGAGCGGACACCAGTAACGTCTCTCATTGAGAGACTTTTTGTTACTGTTTGTGGCATATCCAATACACATGGGCAGCTTGCCAGGCTCTGCCGCATGGGCTCGATACTCTTGTTGGTAGCTTGCCGGTCTCTCCAAGAAGGGCGGAGGAATCGAACTCGGGTCGGCCGAGTGAAAGGCAAAAGCCCAACCACTATGCTATCGCTCCCATTAGTTCATATTAATACATATATATCTAGTTCATCTATATATAATAAAATTCATTAAATTCTAAATTTACACTAGAGATCACTTTCCCCTATAGTAAGGGACATCAACGCTAGAGAATTGAGAAAGTATTTGATTAGTGAGTGATAAAGAATAAGATAATCATGTATCTATTGGAGACCTTAAAAATACGTAGTTCTATACTTCGATTTAGTTCACAGGAGCAATAAAATTAAAAAGCTGGTAGATAGAAATTCAGTGGCTTCCCAATTCATTATACACTCTGTAATTTTGCAATCCATTTGATTTTTTTAAATGTTAAATGGTGTTCATTATATAAATGAAATGAGTCACTGATGACTCTGGCGACATTGTTTCTACAACCTGCCAAAACTTCACTGAACAACTGCCATGAGTGATGATGGGGAACTAAGTTCTTGCATATGCTGTAAAATATATAAAAAAAAATAAATTCCATGTGTATTGCATGTCCTTCAATTTACAGCTGGTTAAGTCATTAAAATTACTGCATTTTTTTCAATTTGCTTCACACTGACTGGAATTTATTATTCTATTTGTAAAATTAACATCCATTACCCTATGTAATTCAGATGTCAATGATTTTGTTTTCTATTTCCAATATATAAAGTCAATTTTTTCTTCCTCTACTACTCTATTTCTCTATTTGACACCAGTTTGTTCATTACTTGTTACTAAGACAAGCAGGGTTGTGAGAGCAGAGGAAAGGTTATAAATAAATAAACCAGTGTTTTTTAATAAAATAATATTTATTAAATAATAGCACTGCAGCACTGTGGCACTGTAGCACTGTTGTCCCGTTGTTCATCGATTTGCTCTAGCAAGCACCGGTAATATCTCCATTCTGAGACCTGTTGTTTTTTTTTTGGCATATCGAATAAGCCACGGTAGCTTGTCAGGCTCTGCCGTGTGGATGGGATATTAAATAGTTTAATAAAAATAATTGTAAATAATTGTCATAGGAGGTTATCAAATAGGTGGCTATTCTTATTCAATACGTCTTTTACCCATTCAGCAAACAAATTTTTTGAGCCATTCTGGCTGAACTCAAGGCTTACTTCAGACTCTGTGCTCAGGGATAATTCTAACCGTATTCAGGGAACCATTTGTTGTTGGTCACATGTTAGTGAAGTGCCTTAGAAAGTGTACTATCCATCCAGTCCTTCAAATTAGCTTTCTTAGAGATTATGGTTTCATCCCAATTAATGCTGTATGTAATCTCAGCTAAATGCACTTATGTTCTCTGAGTGTCACCATCTCCACCTCACAAATGATGTAGCCATGCCTTTTTGTTTACTTTCATGTAGACAATAGGAACTGGATTGATTATAAATCTAAAAAATACTTTCATAGGATTCTTTGTACTTAAAGGAAATGGCCAACTACTCATATTCAAACTATAAGAGAAAGTCGATTACTTCATTCAATTCAATTAGTCATTGATATGCATAATAGAAGGTAAAAAATGATTTGATTTCCTTTGTTTGGCAAACTAAACTTTCAAATTATTAAAAAGCAAGAGCAAATTAATAAAACATCTCTAATGACTATGTGCTTGAATAGATCACTTTCCCACCAGCTTTGTAGAAAAAAAAATTCTTTAAAGATCTATTAAGATTATCCTTTTGATAAAGGATAATCATGCATGAGGCCATGTACTTCCTGCGCTCATGTGGCTGAGCACATGTGGTGCCTGAGCACATATGTCACCCACATCTCCCCTCTTGAGATGTGTACTTTCATGTTTTCATGTCTAATGCTCGGATGTGTGCAGGGGCTCTCTCTTGAGCAGGTTACTCTCCACTCTCTCCCACTTTCTCTGCCTCCTTCCCTTCAAAACCTCCAAATAAAAGCTGTGTAATTTCACAGCTCATCTACTCCTGAAATTCCTTTCAGAAAGGCAAGCCAAGAACCCAGTAACACTGGATCCTGGGTGGCAGAGACGGATCAGGAGAAAGTGACTCTCTTTCTCCTCCCCACCTCACATGAGCTACTCATGGGTCCCACTGACATCAGGCTGAGGTGGACAGACAGTGAGTGAGACTGGAAGGAGGCGGAGAATAACAAAACGGAAATTGATCACCAACCAGCCTGGCTCCAGTTTTATTCTTCTTTTATCCATCGCTGTTGGCCATCCAGGGAAGGAAAACGGCCTAAGCACCGAACACACATGGAGAAAGAGCACACAGCCCCTTTTTCTTTTGTTATTACACACCAGAGCTCTTGGTTCACGGCATGTACCATCATGCCTTGCATAAGATCTCTGCTGGCTTCTCCATAACAGTCTAGGTTGAGCAAAGACCAAGTATCCACATCTATAGAACCTCTGAATTTGGAGTGGTTCAAAAATGGTTTTCTGTAAGCTACTTTGGAGCGATAGCACAGCGGGTAGGGCGTCTGCCTTGCACGTGGCCGACTTGGCCAACCTTGCACGATTCTTCCGCCCCTCTTGGAGAGCCTGGCAAGCTACTGAGAGTATTCCGCCCCCACGGCAAAGCCTGGCAAGCTACCTGTGGCATATTCCTTATATCCAAAACTTATGGACATACATTCCTTATGTAACAAGTCTCACAATGGAGATGTTACTGGTGCCTGCTTGAGCAAATCAATAAACAATGGGATAACAGTGTTACAGTGCTATCCTTTTGATTGCTTGAGCCCCAAATTATAATAAAATATGATTAGTTTATTTTTAATTAAACACAACAATTATGAGGGTAATGTTTTTAGGTGATAGATGTAACATTTATGACATGCAAAAAATAAAATTTATTTTACAAAGATCATGAACATATGAGAAGTATAAGTGAATTAATGGAAGTGTTCATTACATCAAGTACAATTTTAGAAACTGTATTAACGGTATCTTCTTGAATAAAAGCCTCAAATGGATCATAGTTCAGTTTATATGCTTGATTATGAAGTGCTTAAATTTCAGTGTACCAAAATAGAATTCTGAATATGGAAGACTAGGGAATTAACTCTTATCTTAATTTAATTTGATAACAAACCAAGGTTTAGAGTATTATTCATACATGGAAAAAAATAAGTAGGCATATGGGAAATGGTGGGAAATGGACAACCTTAATATTTTGAGATCCAAGACATTTGCATATTTTCAGAAGTGTTTTGAGAATAACAGACATTTACAGGTTTTTATATTAACAATTCAATTGCCAATAAGAATACTTGCAATTCCCATATTCTCATAGGTAAAGTTTCCTAGAGAAATAGCTATAATCATTCTGTGTTTTTCAATAATTACAAAACTCTAAGGATATAGCTTGTATTTCTCAACATTTTCCTAAAAGTATCTTTTTTCATTTAAGCTCACAATCTTGCCAGAAATAAGATAGACAAATTGAAGTATATAAAAATCGAAATTCTGTTAGTTTTATTTCAAATTGAAGGATTTTATTATACTTGCTACTCTTTTCTGGTAAGTATATTAAATAGCAAAAATAGACCATACAGAAACTAATACTGAAATTAAATTAGTTTATAAATGGGCTCTTCAATGAGGATTCTTCATATCACAGGGTCTATCTAGTAATAAAGAAATGGAAAATAGTATTGTTACCAAATATTTTCTAAATGCTATTATACTGGATGAATTAATTAATGCTAGTTCTGGCTTTTAGTTATTTTTACCAGAATTTTATTATTTCCTCTGATGGCTTAACAAAAGAGAAATTATTTGAGATAGTATGCTCTTTTGTCTTAGGTAATAACAGAAAAGGTATATGGCCATTACTGAAGCTTGATAAGGAGTTCCAAGAGATATTTTGCCCTACACAATTGATTTTTATCTTTCTCCATGGCCCTCAAGGGCTTTGTCTAATAGTTGGAAGATTTCTATAATATGAACTGGTAGAATTTGGTGTGCTAAACAAGCCATCAATTTTTCCAACATAAGATTGTGTATTATTTACTTAAAATGTTTCAGAAATTTTCTCTAGGCAGAACTCAGCCAAAGAAAAAAGATCTAAGACCTACAAATAAATCTGGAGAATTTTTATTTATTGGTAAATAATTCATCAAGGTCTATTTGTCTCTATATTCCATATGAAAGTAAAACAGGCTCCTAAAAATCAAAGTAAAAGATAATGTGTTGTCACTTTTGAACTTAAGTTTGTGTCTCTGAAAAAATCAAGATTTTTTTTTCTGAAACAAAATTCAGAAATTTCAGAGAGGTGTACTTGCAATGAATTTCTGTGTTAAACGTTTAGCTAAGTAACCCACATGCTCAGTCAATCTGAATCTGAATAATTCAGTAAGTTTATGTTAGGGATTATTTCATTCTGTATTGTTCTTTTTAACCCTGAAACATATTAGAGTGAATGAGAAGTTTAATAATAGTCATTGTTTTATCTTGAAAGACATTGCCATCAATTTTAACAGTTGATCACTCAAAAGAAATGTTGACATGAGAACTGAAGTATTTGGGGAAAAACAAAGTGAGATAGGTTTAAGACAATGTAAATCATGATATAATTATCAAATTGACATGTTCTAACATTTTGTTCTGCTACATTTTGAAAGGAACATACATGGCAGAAAGAGCATCGTTTTTCTGAAGATCTTTGAAGACATTTTGCTAATGTCCAAAAGAAATCATTAAGATTACTAATTAAGAGCAACCCATGTCTGGTAGGAAAAAATAGCTCAAGAGGGGGCTTGAGTGATAGCAGAGTGGGTAGGGCATTTGCCATGTATGTGGCCAACTCGAGTCCGATTTCCAGCATCCCATATTGTCCTCCAAGCACTACAGCCAGGAATAATGCCTGAATGCAGAACCAGGAATAACCCCTGAGCATCGCAGGGTCTGACCCAAAAAGAAAAACAAACAAACAAACAAACAAAAAAACCTCAACAGACTGACACAAGTTTTGAATAATGGAGGCTACTGTACAATCACTAGCACTGTATCATTTCCCAAGCACCATCAAGAGAACACCCAACCACAACTATATTCATAAAATACTAGTCCATATCATTCTATACAGATACGAATTAATCTAGACACAATTTATAATTATTTTTATTTTTTACAGCTAGCAAACTTTCATCAGTTAAATTATTACAATCAAATAGAAGTAGAAATTTATATATATTAGTTTTTCTAAAGTTCACTGTATCACTATCACTGTCATCCTGTTGTTCATTGATTTGCTCAAGCAGGCGCCAGTCACATCTTCATTCGTCCCTATTGTGTGCTAGTGTAGCCCAATGGTGTTTGCTCGCTCCAGGAACACAAAGAGCATGTTGTTGTTACTGTTTTTGGCATATCAAATAGGTCACAGGTAACTTGCCAGGCTCTGCTCTGCTTTCTAAAGTTAAAAACCTAAATTTTCTGAAAAGTCAAACTATAATTGACTGCAATATTTTATATGTCAAAACATGTTCAGACTATGCTAAAACAAATCAGATAATTTTCAATGTTTCTTTGAGGTATTTTTATATAAAAGAAATGGAAAAACTTTGATATCATATAAGATTAGATAGCCTCATCTTCCAAAATAAGAAGAAGGGTAATGAAGTATGGCGACTTGCCTCAAAGTGCAGTCTTCTCTTCTAACCAAGAAGTAAATATTACTTTCTATCCTTCATACCTTTGCTAGCTTTCTGAATTGTTTTGTCCAAACTTCTACTAGCAAACATGATGCCAGTGAATGCTTTGAAAAGGTTTCTGCTCTTAACTTACTCGCTTCTTGCTATTTACATCCCAAATATCTGGGGGTATTCATTGCATGAAGATAAGAGCCACACATACTAGGTAAATTTAGTTCTCTATATTTGGTTAGCTGCCTACCAAATGTTTCACATAGTGTGTGTTGATCATACGGTCACTAGACAGGTTTCTATATAACCCCATCTATCTGCCTGTTTCAAAATAACCCAAATCAATATCACTCAAGGCACCTAAATAAAACATTTTTGGGATGCTTTTGGGCCATACCTAGTGGTGATCAGGTGTGATCCCTGGCTCTGCATTCAGGGATTATTTTTGATTTTCTGGAAAACAGCCATAAGAAGTGCAGAGAATGGAACCTCAGTCTGCTGTGTACAATGCACAATGCAATTACCCTACCCACTGTACCATCGCTCCAGCTCCAGGAATAATTGCTTAACACACCGAAATAATCATGAATTAAATGCCTTGTTTAAAGTCTATATTTGAGGATGACAAGTCACATAGCAAAAGTTGGCTAACACATACATGTCTGAAATTTAAAAACTAAGTTTCTACTAACGTTAAAAATCCAATTTGGTTCTTTAATTGTCCAAAATATCAAATATAGATTCTCTGACTTTTATCAAATTATCTTTATCTCCATAATCCAGTGCCATCCATCACCAAAGTACATTTTATTATAATAATGATCCCGTCTGCTAAAATAGAAACACTATGTTTTGAAGGATTTCATTTCAAAACTATAAAATCACCACATTAAAAAAAAAACCTAACTAAGCAGCAGTTCTGCAAATAAAAGAATGCCTGGGCATTTAAGAATTTGCCTTGCTAATCTGTTGTCATTATTTGATGATATTGATTAATTTCTGTTATTTATAAAAGGTTTATTTAGCATTGGGTATGAGATATACATGTGTCTATATTTTGAATTTTTTATATTAATGTACATGCAGTAGCATTTTTTGGCTCTATGATAACATAATAAGCTTTTCATTTTAAACTGAGTACTAATAAATGCTTAGAATTAAAATGGAGTGAAGGAGAATATTAAAAGAGAGGGAGGGTCTAAGAGATAGTGCACCAGGTAAGACATTTGCCTTGCATATGGCCTACCCAGATTTGAACCCCAGTATTCTATATGGTCCCTGAGCACTTAAAGGAGTCATTCCTGTGTGCAGAACTAGGAGTAATCCATGAGCATTGCTGGGTGTAGCCTCCCACCCAGAAAAGAAACAAGAAAAAGAAGAAGGAGGGAACCAAAAGTAAGAAAAGAAGGAAAATCCGAGGAGAAAAGAAGGAAGGAATAGAAGAGAAAGAAAACAAGAGAGAATAGGAAAAGAAGGAAGGAAGGAAGGAAGGAAGGAAGGAAGGAAGGAAGGAAGGAAGGAAGGAAGGAAGGAAGGAAGGAAGGAAGGAAGGAAGGAAAAGAGGGAAAGAGGGAGGGAGGGAGGGAGGGAGGGAGGGAGGGAGGGAGGGAGGGAAGGAGAGAGGAAGTGAAGGAAGAAGGAGGAAGGAAGGAAGGAAGGAAGGAAGGAAGGAAGGAAGGAAGGAAGGAAGGAAGGAAGGAAGGAAGGAAGGAAGGAAGGAAGGAAGGAAGGAAGGAAGGAAAAAGAAGGTGCTCAGGAATTATAAATGAGAAAAAACTGCGAGGCAAGTTAAATAAATTATGAAAATTTTCACTGTTTTGATCCATAAGAAATGAATCATTTTAAGGACCATATATTACTCACTTTTAAGCTTTTATCTACAGATTAATTTTTGCAAACATTAACTCACTTTCTTGATGGAACTGACTGTTACATCGTGCAGTTTCCAGAGCTGGGCAGAGTTTCCAGCTGTGGATGTGGACAGATCAAAGTATATGATGGACACTCTACATCCCAGTCTATCTGGAATACTAATAATAGTCTGTACTACTTATAAAGAATCAAGTCATTTTTCTCCACTCTTTCAAATAATCAGGGTTTCCTTGTACATGCTATTAATTGATTCAATATGCAGAAGGAATGTCTGAACTTTTCCCACGCCTTACATTTACTCGTTTTTTATGATATACATTAGTCCACCTCCAGAGATTTTTTTTTAATTCAAATCAGGTTCTTTTAGTAAAGATGGTATGGGTACAACTTGTTATGTTTAGCTTTCCATGTTATGCATTTTATAAAGTTTTATAATTGTGTGATTGTGTCATTGCTTACCTCCTTAAATTTCGATGCTTGCTTATGAGGCATACAATTGAAAATTATTTCCATTTTGGAAAATACAGAGATTTTTTATTATAAATCAAAGACAATGACTCAGTATTTCAAACCCGTCTTCAGAGATGAATCCAGTAGTTCAACATCCTCACTAATAACCAGTAAAGATTTTCAGACCTGTTACATATGGAAGACAGATCATTTTGTTTGCTTAGTTTAAATGTGACTGCAAATGACTGCTTTTATTTCATCTCTAATTTACTCTCTGTTTATTCATAGTTTATTCTCTTTAAAGGTAATTTTAAAGATTTGTCAGCTAAGAATTTTCTATTCTCTGACTCAGTGTATAGACAATGAAAATATGTATACTCAGTTCTAATGTAGTTCTGACAACATTGGAGAATTAAAAGTTTTTTGGGCCAACTATACTAATTTCTAACTACATAAGCATTAGTTGAACACACCATATATGCAAGAACTGTGTGAGATGATGAGATAGTATAGAATAGAATATTTAAAAATTGAGCTTCTTCCATCTTGTAGCACGCAAATCTTTTCTAAGGTAGTACTGACATTTATTGAGAAATTCTGTGATCATTATATACCTGGCCAGAGTAAGTAGAATAATGTTTTTTATGTTCCTCTATGCCAATGAATAAAAGGGTTTCAACTTTGTGTGTTATTAATGTTATTAACCACTATGTATTAAAAAACTCAAGCCGTACCCATCCAAGGGCCTCCTTGGAAGGGTACGGCTTGAGTTTCCTTCCCACCCTAAGCAGAGCCCAGGCAGCTGAAAACCTCCAGAACCCAGCACAGCCATGCTCAAGGCCACTCTCCACATGCTCGAATGAGCCTCACCCATGAAGGAACTGACAGAGGAACCCAGGTATGCGGGACCGTGGCTGAGACCTCCAAGCCTGCTCTGATCAGGACTGGGCCTCCTTCCACCCAGATCCCCAGTTTTCCAGTAGCTTGGAAGTCACACCCACAACAACCCCTCACCCGGCGCCATGTACGCTCATCAATAGCCAAGGCGGAAACCTTACTGGCACCCGCTTGAGCAAACTGATGAGCAACGAGATGACAGTGACGCAGTGATACAGTGATGAATTAAGGGCTAATAATGCCATATGGCACAAAATACAGTGAAATGTCTTATTTCGCCATTAAAATTTTTTTGTTGTCATTTGCTTTTTGGTTTGGGGCCACGCATGATTGTACTCAGGGCTTGCTCCTGAACCTGCACTCAGGGATCATTCCTGGTGGGCTTGGGGTGGTGCAAGAAATCTAACCAGGTCAGTGAAGTGCAAGGAATCACAATACCCACTGAGCTATTTCTTTGTCCTTTTACAACTAAAACAGCATTGTTTTCCCATTACACTTTTTATATTTCTAGATTTAATGTTTGAGTTGACTGAGAGTTAAACTCCAGTCTGTTAAATATTTTATTAATATTTATGTATAAAATAAATATATTTTAATTAGTAGGAAAGATGTAAGATTCACTTACAATATTCTTTGAGTTAATGTCAATTTATCAGAAATTCATTTATTACAAAAATACAATTTGAGGCATTTTTCTTGCATGCAGGTGACATGTATTTGATCCCCAGTGCCCCATATGGTCCCCAGACAGCTAGGAGTGATCTCTGAACACCACCAAGTGTGGTCCCCAAACAAAAGAGTATACCTAAATAAATGAAAATTAAAAGGTTCAAAATACAATTTGATTTTTTGAGAAATAAACTCATATACTTTTATATGAGAGTAAGTGTTAGATCAGGGGACAGAGTTATGCTACCATGAGTAGGGTGATTGTTTGCACACAGCCAACCCAGTTTAGATCCCGGGCACCACATATAGTCTCTCCAACTGGCGGGATTGACCCTGGGTACAGAGCCAGGTGTGTCAGGTGTGGCCCTAAAACAAAATAATTTTTTTAAAGTCCTAAATCTGAATTATTTTCTTTTATAAGGCACTCATTTCCTGGCACTGATTCCAGGAAGAAACATGGCAAATTTATGAAAAATTTGATAAATAGAATGAAAAATCAATAAAAGAAAAACACAACACCAGAATAAAGCTTGTATTTTATTTCCTGTTGGACATAACAAGAATTTTCTGTGAGAAACCAAAATGAAGTGTTCCTCTCTCTGTGGTTGGTTGTAAGAAAGAAAACTAAGTTTGTTCTGCATAATTAGGCAAGGTTATGGTATAAAAGAGTTCTGCATCCACTATTTTTTTAAGTTCCTCAATATTTTAAAATATAGGTATGTTTATATTTAATATGTATGTTGATCTAGCACATTTTTACCATTTAAAATTTGGAATATTAAAAAATGACATAAAAAAGGTTTAAATAAGAGTTTTCCTTTAATTTTTATTTTCAATTGTTTTATCATTTTTATTTGTTTTGGGACCACACCCACCATTTGTGAAAGCTTCTTACTGGCTCCATATTCATGGATCATTCCTGGTGTTACTGGGGACACTTTGGGGTGCGAGGGACCAAATTTGTGTTAGCTATGCACAAGGCAAGTCTTGTCTTACCCAGTACATTATAACTCCAATTCTCCATACATTAATTTTTATGGAGTGATTGACAGCATTTGATCTTTCTAAAGATGACCACACTGGAAATATCTCAAGTAATGTTGGTATGGTTTTGGTTTTATCTGTTCATCTGCAGGTATTAAGAATAATATACATATTTACATTTTAAAAAATTATGTGTAAACCTTAAAATGCTGCGTATTTTAATAAGATATTTTATTCATGATTAAAAGATGGAAAAATACTTTAAGCAAGAAAACGTTTTTATTATAACTCAATGGATTACACAATTGCTCTTTTATTATTTTTTCTTTCACACCTGGCATGGCTATAATTCGATAAAATAGACTAAATTTAAAACTTCAGAATAGATATACCCAAAAGAAGCAATAATATGAATATACTTGTATACAACATTGAAGTACATAAGTATTTTAACCACATATTATTATTGATAGAAAGGGAGAGATAGAAAATTATAAAATTGTAATATTTTATAGAGGACTTCAAATAGTCATAGTAGATAAATAGGGAAAAATGTTCAATTGAAGAATATATATCTTGCTGAGGTACACAAATGATGTTCTGTAAGACAGTTATATAAAGGTCACAAAACAAGTTTTAACAAATTTAAATTGGAATGATATTAATCAGTTCTTATAAAACTAGAAGTTAATTTCAAGAAGAAAACCGGATAATTTATGTTTAAATGAAAATAGCACACCATAATAAGTAGTAGATCAAAGAAAATATCTAAAGGGATTATTTTTAATGGGAAAATAAAAAATGAGCATGTAATGCACCAAGAGGTTTAGGGTGCTGAAAAAGCAGCTCTGAAATGGAAGTTAAAAGCAATAAATGACTAAACTAAGAAAAAAGAAAGACCTTGAAGGAACAACCTCACTTTGACCCTTACATAGCTATAGGAGGAAAAACCGGAGCACAAAATAAGGTGAAAAGAAAATTACAAAGGTAACAGCAGAAATAAATTAAAGTAGGAAAAAAATTAGAAAACTCAATAAAACTACGAACTCATTTTCAGAATTATAAACAATATTGGGAAAAATATTATGGATAAGAGAGAAAACTGAATGAATACATTTTAAAATGAAAGAAGAAAAAGGAACTTATAACACATAGATATAAAGAATCATGTGTCTATTAGGAGCAATTCTACACCAACAAAACAATCTAGAAAAACTTAGCAAATGGATAAATTCCTAGAAATGTGTGTTTACCAGCTACTTAAGAATAAGTTAAAAAATCTGAAGAACTAATAGTCAGTATTGAATAATGAGGTTGAGTCAGCAAAACTAAATTTCCCAGTAATTACATTTCTATATTCCAGATATAGTCTCATATATACATAGTCTTATATATACGTACATGGATAGCTACATACACACACACACACACACACACACACACACACACGCCTGCGCGTGTACACACACACGTTTGCAAATGTATTTAACTCATTATTAATGGGATTTTTAAAAGTTTTTAGTATAACCATCCTTTCAGAGATGCGTTAATAGAGTGAAAGTAAAATGACTGCATTGATATGAAGTAAAAATACCAGTATTCTACTTTTTCAACTAAGCTACTGTTTTTCTCAGATAATCTATTGTTACCTGGAATATTCAACCCAGCACACAAAGCAGAATTTGGATCCATCCTCAAATTACTTTAATGAGAATTTTCTTTCCTTGTCGACCAAGAATAGACAACTAAGATTCAAGGAAAATCTCCAAAATCATCAAAGCTGAGATTTAAGAAAAATATTAAGATCCCTAACTTGGAATATATAAGTTCAAGTGGAATTCTATAATCAGGATATAATATCGTGTTGTCTAAAATCATGACAGTAAAAAGAGATGAACTAAAAATCATGTGGTTGATTTTTACTCTTAATAAGTTTTTAACTTTGGGGCTGTAGCTTAGGGACTAGAGATAGTACAGAAGGTAGGGAATTCGCCTTGCACTCAGCTGATACAGGTTCAATTGCAGGCATTTCATATGGTCTCCCAAGAACCACCAGGAGTAATTCCTGAGTATCGAACCAGGAAGAACTCCTTAGCATCGATAGGTGTTGCTGCGAACTAATAATAAATAAAATTAAAAAATAGATTTTAGCTTATAATTTTGTAATTAATAGATTTTGATCATTGAATCCATTGGCTCATAAAGCACTTCAGAACCTTTTTCCCTTTTTACCTAGAAATTGTCACAAATAGGTTATTATTTTTAATATAACAAGGAGGGATGGGATAAAATCAACCAAGAACAGAAAAATAAAAAGATGTAAACTTTGTGGTGCTCAGGGATTACTCCTGGCTCTGTACTCTTGGCAGTGGGATGCCGAGGATCAAACCCAGGTCGGCCACGTGCAAGGCGAACACTCTACCCGTTGTGCTATCGCTAAGGCCCAAAAGATGTAAACTTTTAAAGGAGAGTAAGCCATTTCTTAATATACTTTAAGACTACATGTTTAGGATAATTGAAGATTTATTATTTATTAAACTTAATATTTAGAATCATTAGTAGGGTAAATGGATGGGAGTATAAAATGAGGTCCCCATAGCTATGCCACTGGACTCCGCGGCAGGCTGTTTTCGCTCGGAGCATCTCAGAAGGGGGTGGGTAAGAATCCTCCCCGCCCCAAGGGACCCAGCCCCAGCAGCCGACCTCCACTACCCAACTGCTGCCATGCTCTAGGCCACTTTCCGGAAATTATAAGACATTCTCCGTCCCCCTCGGAGAGCCTGGCAAGCTACCCGTGGCATATTTGATATACAAAAACAGTAACAACAAGTCTCACAAAATGGAGACATTACTAGTGCCCACTCAAGCAAATTGATGAACAATGGGACAACAGTGCTACAGTGCTATACCTCTCAGAGAGCCCGACAAGCTACTGAGAGTATCCCACCCACACAGTAGAGCCTGGCAAGTGCCCTGTGGCATATTTGATATGCCCAAAACAGTAATGATAGGTCTCATTTTCCTGACCCTGAAAGAGCCTCCAATCGTTGGGAAAGATGAGTAAGGAGACGCTGCTAAAATCTCAGGGCTGGGAGGAATAGAGACATTACTTGTGCCCACTTGAGTAAATTGACGAAAAACAGAATGACAGTGAATATTTAGAATACTAAAATTCAATAACTTCTCTTTAAGTTTTAAGTTTTTAATTTAAAATTTAAGACAGAAAATAACTGTTATAAACTACTTTTTTAAAGCAAAATGTTCCAATTCATTCTATAATACTGCATTTCTGAAGGGAAAGATTTTCAGCTCCTCCACCTTGGAATCATTCTAAATGTTTCCTGCAGCTGTCAGATATCCATAACTCTGTTTCCATTGATAGTCATTTCTCACATTAAATGAATTTGGTAGTTGGCAAGTGTAGCTCACTCACTGTTTAATGCTCAGTAGGTCCATTGCCACTTGCATTTTGATGAAAATAGTTTGAAACCATATTATTTTGCCAGACAAAAGAAGAGGATGATTTAATTTGCAGACAACTGTAACCTCTAGAATACAGACTAAGATAAAAACTCTACCATTATTTTTCTATAGAGTTCAATAAAATGACATGGAATTTTCTAATATTTAGCTATGTAATCACACCCATATTTGAATGTTGGAGTCCATCTTTTTGTCACTAAGTGACAACTTTTTGTGGGACTACTATATTCTAGATAAAAGAAGATTGCTCAAGAAAAGCACTAAGGAATAAACACTAAGGAAGAGTTTAAGCAGGTCCCTTTAGTCAATAGACTTTGATTCAGTTACTTCTGTTTTCCTTTATATGTGAGAGCAATTTTGCTTTTATCACATTTAAAATAAGGTTTTATTTATCATATTTCAAATGTTTTACTATCCTAGAGAAAGTATTTTAATTTGAATTGCTAAGCAATTTATAAAACAATATGGTTGATGACACAAAAATAAATAAAGTATATTTCCAAAATGCTAAAAGCATTCCGCACATATTTTTATTAAAAAAATTATAAAAGTTATAGCCAGAATCTGGAAAAAACCCGAGTGCCCTAGAACAGATGACTGGTTAGAAGAAACTTTGGTACATCTATACAATGGAATACTATGCAGCTGTTAGAAAAAAATGAGGTCATGAAGTTTGCATATAAGTGGATCAGCATGGAAAGTATCATGCTAAGTGAAATGAGTCAGAAAGAGAGAGACAGACATAGAAAGATTGCACTCATCTGTGGAATATAGAATAATAGACTAGGAGTCTAATACCCAAGAATAGTAGAAATAAGTACTAGGAGGTTGACTCCATGGCTTGGAGGCTGGTCTCTCATTCTGGACAACTCAGAGAAGGGAACACCAAGTAAAATGTGGTCAGAGGTCATTCGGGGGAGGAGTGACACGTGCCGAATGTAGACTAGAGACTGAACACAATGGCCGCTCAACACCTTTATTGCAAACCACAACACCTAATCAGAGAGAGAGAACGAAAGGGAATACCCTGCCATAGTGGCAGTTTGGGGTGGGGGGAGACGGGACTGGGGAGGGTGGGAGGGACCCTGGGTTTACTGGTGGTGGAGAATGGGCACTGGTGAAGGGATGGGTTCCCGAAATTTGTATGGGGGAAACATGAGCATAATAATGTATAAATTTGTATCTGTACCCTCACGGTGATTCACTAATTAAAAAAAATTTTAAAAGTTTTAGAATTCAATGTCTTAATAAATGAAACTTGTTAAAGCAAACTAACTGAAGGTTAAAGAAACAGCTCAAAATAGTAGGGCGCAAACTTTGCAGTCTCCCAGAATCTTGTGGCATCTTGTTAACCACTGTTAGGCCTTAGTTGCAAGTGCCATGGCTATGGCCTCTGTCCATGGGTCACCAAGTATGTTGGACTATTGAGGAGCCCAAATAATTTTTTTTAAATGTGCATGCTTTATTAAAAAAATTTAGGGCTAAGCATATTTTAGAGTGACCGAAATATTTTCCTATTCATAGCTTGAAGGGCAAAAAAGGCTTGTAAAATGAAGGTTTGGAGATTATATTGTAAACAAAAGTGCTTAGTGACTATTGTCTCTAGCCGCTTTCATTCAAACAAATCCAATTGCATGTGAATAATGTAGTTGTATTTCCTTCTAAATGGATTAGCTCACTATACCTAGCCTAACACATTTCTTACTAGTCTATCGTCCTTGTATGTTCACCAAACAAGGATGATTTTATTATCCTGTATTTTGTGTGAATCCAAAAATCAATGCAGAAACGTTGCCGTTAGTGAGTGAAACACTAAGCCATCTCACTGAAACCCAAGCAACTATATAAACGGGCATGGTTGGGTTGGCAGTGAGGAATCAGTGATAGAACAGAAATGGGGAGGGAATTTGAAATGGTAACATTTTGCTTTGTTTTGTTTTGTGCCACACCTGCTGGTGCTTAGGGCTTACTCCTGTCTCTGCATTCCAGGATCACTTCTTATAGGGCTTAGGGGAGCATTTGGGATGCCAGAGATTGAATCTGGATTGCAATGTACAAGAAGTGCTCTTCCCTACCCACTGTACTATCTTTCTGACCCCAAAACTATAGCTTTCTACGACAAGTAGGAGATATGAAAATTTGGTGACAAAACCAACAAATATTCACATCATCTTGTCCCTTACTAAAAATATTGGCACATGTTAAAATTCTGAAAATATCTGTAGAATGAGTGGATGTCTCAGAAACCTGTGCCTTTAAAATTCCCTTGAAACATGAAAAACTCAGTAAACACATTATTGTAAGATAAAAACTACCAAGTAATGTTTAGAAATAAAGCAATTTTTTTCAAAACCTAGTCAGTCATATGCTCCCAATAAAGGCCTTGTAAAGCGTATAATCACCGTAAACTACCATTCTTTAAAGTCACTGTCATTGTCACTGTCATCCCATTGCTCATTGATTTGCTCAAGCGGGCACCAGTAACATCTTCATTGTGAGACTTGTTATTACTGTTTTTGGCATATCAAATATGCCACGGATAGCTTGCAGGCTCTGTTGTGCAGGTGGGATACTCTTGATAGCTTGTCAGGATCTCTGAGAGGGACAGAGGAATCGAAGCCAGGTCAGCCACGTGTAAGGCAAATGCCCTACACACGGTGCTATATCTCTCCAGTCCCAAAATAAAAAAAAAATATGATGTCATATAATTTAAATATCGAGTGTCACCAAACTTGAAGACATTGTCCTCTCTTTACCTCTTCCTTCTCCCTCCCTTTTCTTTTTTATAGAGGAATACAGGCATATGTTATTCTTATCTTCAGCCAGGGGTATTAATATGAATATCCAATTACATCTAAGAAATTGGGGGATTAAGAGTGTGCTGTTTGATCATATTTTTCTTTTAGGCAGAAATCCCTTTGTTTCCATTCATAGAAAATATGGTAAATAACAATAAAAATGGTTTCAATTAAAATAAAAATATTTATCTCTTCCATTAAATTTCATCTTTTTTAGATGCAATCAAGACACTTTTATCTACCCCAATGCAGACTATACTATTTCGATCATTATTTAAGCAGTTTTCAAATACTAGAAAATATTTTCATACTTTTTCCTCATATCTCAATTTTCCTAGAGTTCAGTCAACCATAGAAAAGAAGCAGACAAATGGCAGACTTCACTTTAATTATCCATGGTCGTGAAGAACTGAGATAACATTAGTATAGATAATCTGAAAACCTAATACAACCTATCATGTAAAACCTTTCTTACACTGTCATTTCTAGAAGCTAATACAGTGTTAGCCATGCTGCATGACCCAAAGGCCATCTTCGCATTTCCCTTTTGGTGTCTGCAAAGAATATAAATGAAGGTAAGAGGTATTTGAAGCAAGCAGGTGAGAAAGCTAATCTTTTCTCTAAATATTTAGTCTAATCCACAGTAGCTGTGATTTTATCATAGGGGAAGAGGAACATATTTGAAGGTACACATTTTTTTTAAAACTCATGTTATCTTTTACTTAATAATTGTCCTCTCTAAGTATCTGCTCTATGTTATAAGTATTGCAATTACATAGTTGCAAAAGGTTTTTTTAATAATATTTAATTTATTATTTAATAGCAAAGGCTATGCTTTATAATAAATCTATTTCAGCTTTTCCTAAGATGAAGATGCCTGTAATTTTTTTTTCTGTGCCACACCCACTGGTATTCGGTGGTTTCTCTTGTGTCTGTTTTTAAGGATCACTCCTGGAAGGTTTGCAGACCATGTGGGAAACTGGGTCAGTGGGTTGAAAGGCAAGTGCCTGACTCACTGAATTACTCTAGTCCTGACTATGTTTGCTCTTGAGCACATCTCCCTCACTTTCTCTTTTTTTGCCTTCCGATATCTCTAAATGAATTTATTTTTAAAATACTATTTTGCTTCACTAAAGAAATAATTCTATAAATCTTTATAAGTCCTATCGGTTCTGCTATTCTAGAAAAGTCTAATATCAATTACCTAAGAGAAACAATATCAGATTAAATCTTGATCATATTAGTGGTTATGTGCAAGACTGCTTTACGGTTTGGTTGGTTTTGATGTTTCCCTTTGTTTGTTTGGGGGCTACATCTGTGGTGCTCACGGATTACTCATGGTTCTTTACTCCGGGATCTCTCCTGACAAGTCTTTTGTACAATATGAGGCTCTGGGAATTGAACTCAGGTTGGCTATGTGTAAGGTAAATGCCCCAACTAGCATAAAGCTGTTTGAGGCATAATTGCATATCTCCTTAAAATATGTTATTGATTATATCCCTCAACTAAGTACCAATGTCTTTTCATTATTGTGTGTTAGCCCAATCCTCCCCTTTTCTATCCCAACCTCCCCATCTGATAGATCTCTATTCTGTGGTCAAAAGATACACTTTTGATTGGATTCCCTTATTTATTTTTTTCTACATTTCACATGAGTAAGATATTTCTGTATTTGTCTTTCTTCTTCTGTCTTATGTGTCTAACCAGGACCCCTTTCTGTTCAGTATTTTCATGATTCATCTTTATGTAACCTCTCACTCTGAAAAGTGATTTTTCTGTGATGATTTGCTACTAAAGGCCATATGTAATTAAATTGTCTTATATTTGGCATTTAATGACCATTGTATAGACATGCCTCATACAAATTGAACGTTATGTCCACCTTGCATTGTGATAGTCTGTAGGATTACATAGCCTCAGGTAGTTTAGGTTGATTGAGTTACTCCCGTTATAGTGCTCCCCTTCCTCTTTGTTTATTTGTAGCTTCTTTCTTAGTGTTCTGTTGATTTGTAAATATTGTTTTTCTCTTCTCCTTGAGTCCTTTGCATAGTTTATTTAGAGCCATGTCCTTTATGTATGGACACAGGAAGACTTAGCAAATGCTATGCTTTTGTAACCCGGGAGTCATTTGACTCTACATGATATTTTCCTCCTGGGCATCTGTTCTCTTGACCTAAGCCTCAGCTGCCTTTACTTCCTAGCACCCCCAAAAGCATGGTCCTGACGAGGGATGGGACGGACCCAGGGCAAGCGGTGAGTTGTGTGCTACCCTGGCATCGAGATGGGCCTGGTCAAAGTGCCTAATGCTTAACTATAAGTTAAGAGCTTAGTCACGGACAAATGTTGTCATGATCCAAACAGTGATAACTAGATTCGGACCCTGATAGGGTAAGGAATGATTAATCTGGCCTGAGTGCTGTAGTTGAGTCTGGCAAAATGTTCCCAGGAGAGCTGCCTTGAAAGCCTCAATGTATCTCTTGCTATGTCCATACAAAAATAACTAGTATTAAGATGTTAATGAGTGCTTGGACTAAGGAAAGGAGAAAAACACCTTAAGAGTCAGGAAGGGCTTTCTTATGATGATTTTACTACCTGGCTGTGTAGCCTAGGGGCAAGCGGGAGAGAGAAAGAAGGAGGAGAGAGACAAGAGGATCAAGAGAGGGCTGCAGTAGATCCAGAGAGAGGATTGAGCTAGAAGTATGGGAGATGGGAAAGATGGGAGATTGAATAAACGGTACCTAATCAGCAACCAGCTAGGTCCTTTTTCTTCCTTTGCCTGTCCTTGGCCAACAGCCGTCCAGATCCAGCCCATACACAGCGGTTCCAGAGCACCAAACGCAGGCGGTGAGACACAGCCTCCCAGAGAGCCCGTGAGTGCACATGCCCCTCAGTGTGCTTTAGTTTTTCACAATAGTCTCTTTTCACCATTTTTTTAATGGTAACCTGTGCTCACTTTGTCTTCATTTTATCTGATTTTTTTTATAAATATTTAAAAATATTTTATTTTTACTATAAATGTTACAGTGTTCTGAGATCATGATCGGTGATGTAGCCATTTTGAAGTGTCATAAACAATGTCTATCAAAGAAGTGGGCTTAACTTATAAATGGATTTTGTGTTTGTTTGTTTATTTCTCTTTGGCTTTTTGGCTCACAAGTGGCACCACTCAGAGGTGACTCTTGTCTCTGCAAATATTTCTGACAGTGCTTGGGGGCACAAATGGGATGCCAGGGATCGAGTCTGTGTCCTTGAATGCAAGGCAAATGTTCTATTCTTGGTACTATCTCCCAAGCACCCATAGTAGGTGTTTTTTTTTTTTGACTACTCCACTGATTAACCGTTTCTACATTTCTACTTTCTCTTGTGCTCAGGTCTCACTATCTGCTGAGACACAATATTACCAAAATTAGACTAATTAATTACTTTTTAATAGCTTCTAAGTAGTCAAGTTAAAGTAAGTGCTGCAAATATTTAACTTTATATAAAAAGGAAGGAATGATCTAGTTAAGTAAGGGGGCATGCCAAAGTCAAAATATGCCAGAGGAAAGTAGGCATATAAGGTTAAACACTCGAGTTGCGAATGCAAAGAAAAAGTCCATGAAAAAATTCAAAAGTGAATAACAGGGAGTACACATATAAGAAAAAGAGCTATAGTATATACAAAGAAAATTTTAGTAATCTGGTTAGAAAAGCAAAACAGCCACAGAATTCCTTGAAGCTAAAGACCCTAATACCAGTCGTGGCCTTTCCTTGATCAAGCCCCTAACTCTCTGCAACTCTATAAAGAATTCAGAAAGAAGGGTGCTGCAGGAAAAGACCTGGAAAATTAAGTTGATCTGTGAAGATGTACTCTCCATAGCATAAAAGTACTCTCCATAGCATAAAAGTACTCTCCATAGCATACAAGAGGCCAGAGCCAGAGTACTGAGATTAAGGTAAAGAGGGTAAATTGCCCTACCTGCTGTGCTATCACTTCGACTAGATTTACACTGGATTTGCATTTATTTTGACTGGAGTGATTTCCAGGAGGGCGTTTGCCTTGCACACGGCTGACCTGGGTTCAATTCCTCTGTCCCTATCAGAGAGTCTGGAGATCTACCAAAAGTATCCTTGCCCTCACGGCAGAGCCTGGCTAGCTACCTGAGGTGTATTCGATATGCCAAAAACAGTAACGAGAAGTCTCACGATGGAGACGTTACTGGTGCCCGCTCACGCAAATTGATGAACCACTGGATGACAGTGCTACAGTACTACTTATTGGTAACGTACCTAGTAACTCAAGACCTCTAATGGACTTGTAAGAATATATTCATGTGTTTTCATCCCTGTATACAAAGCATCCATTTGCCAACACATGGATCAACAATTTCAAATTATGTCTAATTATTTAACAAATATACTCTGTAAGGCTACAGTTGCCATAGATTAGATTATTACTCCTCTTATGTCTTTTGGTAAAACCATTAAAAATCTTTTGGAAAGGAGTTGCCATTGAGCAGGTCATTAAGAATAGTCCTTAATCATGAGAGGATGTAAAAAATATCAAAATTATTAGAGTAAAGAAAACATTGGCACCAACCAGCATGGGTGACTTTGAAAAGTCAAAGCTTTGGTGAAATCTAGAGAGATAGCTCAAGAAGCTGAATATATGCAAAACATGCTTTACATGTAGGTGGACTGGGTTCAATTCCCAGAACCGCCAGTAGTAGTCTCATACCACACAGCCAGCACTAGCTCCAAACACTTTCAAGCATTGCCAAAAAAAAAAAAGAGAAAATAATAATAATAAAAAGTTTTGATGGAAGTGGTTACTGCAGATATAATGAAATAAGAAAAACTAAGAAGTGAAGCAAGAGTGTGTAGTGACTACTGCTGCACTGTCATGATAAAACTTTAACTTATGAGAAAGAGCTTTTTAAGTGTGAGTGAATATATATGCATGTATTTATGGGGCTCATTGGCTCATCTTGGTGAAAATGCTGAGAATACAATAAAAAAGCAAAAATTTAAAATGTTGCATAAGTCGTTGATAAAAGCCCTGGCAGGATTTACAGAGGGGGCTTTCATTTTCCTGTTAGAAAGGAAATAGTACTGTTGGGTACTAGTGTTGGTAAAATGCTTTCCAACGTTACCACCCACTACAGAGGGATTTTTTTGTGACAGAAAAGTCAACTGTGGTTGACAATGTCATTGTTGTCTCTACAATAAACTACAGTGCAACTTTGATTAGTCAAAAGCCACAACAGCTAGGCAAAAACTTAAGAAAGTCATTTTTTGGGGGAGCCAGAATGATAGCATAGTGAGTAAGGCATTTGCATTGCACATTCCAGACTAGGTTTTATCCCCCACACCCTATGTGGTCCCCAGAGTGCTGCCAGAAGTAATTTCTGAATACAGAGTCAGGAGTCATCCCCGAGCAACTCCAGGTGTGACCTAAAATTAATTAGTTAAAATAATAATCATGATTGTCTGAAGGTTTGAATGATGGTTTCCACTCTTTAGTAATGCAGTATTTCTCAATTAAGATTATATATTTTATATAATTTTTTTGCACATGATTTTGCACATTTCATAACTTTATATGTACTAGGAAACAAAAAAATGATTTTGTGACTCACTCTTTGATATTTGCTTTATTGTGGTATACTGAAACTAAAACTGCAGTATCTCCAAGGTGTGCCAGTATATGCGGCGCATACATTTTGTCATATCTAAGTTGTAATTTAAATGTGTATTTTTATATTATAACATCTGTGGTGCATAGCTAATAGATCTTATATTTCATCATTCATTCATCACCACTATTCATCCTAGCAGAACATGTGTATTCACTTACCAATGCCAGGTACTTGTTTTGGGTTCTGAAGATACGGAACTATGATAGAAAAGATCTTTACAGAGTTTACATTCTAGGATGGAATTACATAGGTTTAGAACACCAATAACTGTTTTTAATTAATCTGCACTCGAAGCAAATAACTCTACTATTAGAATTAAGCTCAATTCTGGCCCCTAATTTATTTCTGGAGACATTTCTCAGTGCATGTGTTTCGTTCTGAAGATTGCTGCAAGCTTGACCCAAGCACATTGGTCAATGTCCCCGATGTGCAGGTGATAACAGACGGTTCCATAATGAATACATAACTGGCATCTGCTGAAAATTCCTCAATAATTTTACCAGCTCTACTCTTTTTCCTTTTGATATTCTACTGTACTTTTTTCCTATTTGCTTCAGCTATAAGAGTCCTCTTAGAAATATTTTCTTTCTTTTAGAGACATTAATTGCTATTTTCTTTATCTGCATTTGAGACTTCAGTATCTGCTTTTCTTAAGAAAAAAGAAGAAATATCTTTTTTGTCTTAGTTACAGAAGTTAGATCTTCAGCATTGTAATACTGCATGGACTTTTGCATTAATTTTAAGGTCAGAAATCTAAAAACAGCTTTAGAACCTTTGTCATGTGTCCACAATACTAGAGAGGGTTAAAAACTTAGATGAAATCTAGTCAAACCTTTCTGAGCTCCTAAATTTCGTGACCTCTAAAATTTCCAAAATGTAAATGCTCTTCATATTGTTCGTTTTCTTTCTTCTTTCCACTCTGAGACCCAATAAGGTCTAAGAGTAGTTGGTTCCCTCTTATTCCTCCTTTCCATTTATTTAGTTTGAAATAAATTTATAAGATCATGGGCAACTGAATGGGGTATAGCAATGTGTGTGTGTGAGCTAACTCATGCTTGTGAAGCGCAAAACTCTCTTTTTTAGTATTATGAAGATATTGTCTTACAATAAAACTAGCCATAAAACTTTTTTTACAGAACACAGAATACGTAGGCATAAATTTCAAAGATTTTCCAGAAAGATTCACAGAAAAATTAACTTAAAACACAGGTCTAAATGTAAGGAGGTATCAACTGAGTTAATAGCAATGTAACATTTTGAGATAGTGATTAAAGCATAGTTTTCATATACATAAGCATGCCCAATGTTAATTTAGTCCTTTACTTCTCTAACTTTTAATCTTACAAATCAATAATTATAGCTAACTTTGAGAATAATAGTTTTATATTTTAATGCATCTAAATATCACAAATCTATTTCTACATGTGTGCAGTTTATATGATTTCTAATTAACAGAAAATATTTCAAAACTATGAGGTTGGGGCTGCAGCTATAGCACAATGGGTAAGGCACTTAAGTTTCTTGCACACATACTACCTGAGTTTTATCCTGGTACCACATATGGTCCCCTAAACCCTGCTATGAGTGATCTCTGAGTGCAGAGTTAGAGTAAGCCCTGAACACTGATGGATATGCCCAGAAAAACTGTATTAATGTTTTGCATTTGACTTTGCTGATTCAAAACTATATATATATGAAACCAATTGAAGTTGTAATATATCTTTTTGGTTTACTTGTTTTGATAGCTACATAATATTTTACTGTTCAAGTATGCTAACATGTATTCTTTTGCTTCTCTTCAGATGTTGAGATTTTAATGTGTTTTATGTCTCTTGGAAGTATATGAAAAATGTTTTTTTATCATATTCATTCCTATGGTATGCATGCAGTTATAAATTTTAAGTCAAAAGCATATGCATTTCCAAAGACAATATGCAGTAACAAATTACTCTCCAAAGTAACTGGGAATTATACCAGTTCTCTTTTTTTATTAATTCATGGCTTTTTAAAATTGTTGACTGGGTAGCTTAAATATCTGAGAAAAAAATTTTAAAAGGAAATGGTGCACTATAATTAACTGCACAATGAGAAATTATATATTAATCTTGACTACTGTCTCATGGAGTGTATTTATAAAATTATTTTAATGCAATCAATATACTCTTTACTCTAAATTGATAATACAATTTCAGTTTCCACATTAACTCCAAATTAATATAAAAAGCTGCCTATCAGACTACTTAACTTGGCTATCTAATAACCTTCCCAAACTTAACTTATCAAGTCAATTCCAAATTTTTCTTTTTTTGCAGTTGCAGGGCTACATGTGGCAGAACTCAAGGGCTGAGTTTGTGCTTGGGAACGATTCCTGTCGGTGCTAGGACACTAGATATGGTGCGTGGGGCTTGAACTGTTTTGGCCATATGCTAGGCATTGTCCTTAACCTCTATATTATCTCTCTGCTCTACCCATAAATTTTTCTTCACATATACACTTCTCCAATGGTCTAGTTCATCGCAGACAATGAGAATTCTAACCTGTCAACTTTGTTTCCTGTCATCTTTAGCTCTTATTTTTGTTCCCATTCCATGCAAAATGGACCATCAATTCCACCCTTAGAGTAATTTAGATTAGATTTTAACCACTTAAAAATATATCTAGGGGGCTGGAGTGATAGCACAGCGGGTTTTCACTTTTTTTTTTGCCTTGCACACGGCCAACCCGAGTTCGAATCCCAGCATCCCATATGGTCCCCTGAGCACCGCCAGGGATAATTCCTGAGTGCATGAGCCAGGAATGACCCCTGTGCATTGCCGGGTGTGACCCAAAAAAGCAAAAAGTATATATATATATCTAACTGGGGCTGGAGCTATAGTACAGAGGGTAGGGTGTTTGCCTCACACATCGCTGACCCAGGTTCGATCCCCAGCATCCCATATGGTCCCCTGAGCACTGCCAGGAGTAACCCCTGTGCATCGCTGGATGTGACCCAAAAAGCCAAAAAAAAAAAGAAAACCTCTAACTTCATCACTGTTACAATGCTCTAATTACCATTTCTTCCAAAATTATTGTAGTGTGAATCTAAATTATCTTAATTGTCTTTCTATCTTGCTCATTTTCAAAATGGCAGTGGTCTACAAAAGAATATGGATGTAGTCTTCTAAAACATAATTTATATCACCCATCTTTCAATATCTTCAAATTTACAATAAATAAAATCCAAACTTCTAATGCATGGCTTTCAGGGTCAAAACTGATCTTGCCTCTCTTGTCTTTCATTTCTTTTCCTCTTTTTGGTCATAAAACTAAAGTCACATTCTCTTTCTTACTATTCTTAAAATACATGATATTTCCATATTTATTTTCTTGTATTTGGATAATATTCCCCCAATCATCTAAAACATCCACTCCTGTGTGTAAATTAGATGTCAACTCAAAGGCCAACTCAGATACTTTTTAAACACAACATATCCCAAATGTAATTTTCTTGACTAAATTATGTTTCTCCTCGATACTTTTCAATGCTAATTACATTAGCATATAACATGCTATTTATTATATTATCATGTAATTTAGATTAGTAATAATAATAATGATATTCACTGTCATCCCATTGCTCATCGATTTGCTGGAGCGGGCACCAGTAATGTCTCCATCGTGAGACTTGCTGTTCCTGTTTTTGACATATCGAATATGCTACAGGTAGCTTGCCAGGCTCCACCATGTGGGTGAGATACTCTAAGTAGCTTGCCGGACTGGTAAATGGTCGGAGCTAACCACGAGTGTGTGTGGCGCTGAGGGTAGGTAAGATAGAGAAGAAACCAGTATAACAGTGATAGTTGGGAATGAGGATTGAAAGTATGTAAAGGGATACCTTTGATAAACTTTCAGTATCAATATTGCAAACCACAATGCCCAGAAAGGGAGAAAGAGAGAGAGAGAGAGACAGAGAGAGAGACAGAGACAGAGAGAGAGGGAGAGAGAGAGAGAGAGGGAGAAGGGGAGAGAGAGGGAAAGAAAAGAAGAGAAACAGAGAGAGAGAGAGAGAGAGAGAAGAAAAGCATCTGCCATAGAGGCAGGCAGGGGTTGGGGGATGGGGATGACGGTAGGGAACCTGGGGACACTGGGGCTGGGAAATGTGCACTGGTGGAGGGATAGGTGCTGGAATACTGTATGGATGAAATTCAATCATGAACTGTTTTGTAAGGGTCTATCTCACAGTGATTCAATTAAAAAGTTTTGAAAAAATATATTTCCTTTCTATTTACATGATATAAATTTGGTGACAGCAAGATTTTCTAGTAAAAATATCAATATTGTAGGATATTATTAAAACATACAAAATATTATTGCATATGCACAACCTAAAGTTGGAAAAAAATAAATAAATCCAGAACCTGTTACTGATAAATACCATTTAAATTAAAGAATGAGATCATTTAAAAGTTCCTGCTTGAAGACAATCAGAGCTGCAAAGTGGTTCACTTTTTTTTCCCTTAGAGTATCAAACTCATTATAAATTTATCCATGTTTTCTTTCATTTAATAGTTTGTACTTTTCTCCACCATCCTCTGTAGTTAAAATAAGTGAGCCACAAACTTTTGATTGTGATCTTGCAGCCATAGAAAACTTGGAAAATTCAATCACAATTTAAAATTAACTCTTTGTTGGTTAAAAAAAATACACTTTGAATCACATACCTCTTCTTAACCACAGGTGATATTTCATAAGCTTAAAATACACTTTTAAAAAAAAGGGTACTTTCAAATAATTTTCCATGCCTTCATTCAGCAGGTAACCCAAACCTTCATAATCCCCAAATGCTGCACTTCAAAGTTATGCTCAGGAAAAAAATATTGAAAAGAACAGCCTCTCTTTCCAGTTGATTTAAAACATCACTAGCTTATTTTCAGTACACATATGGAGTTACTTTTAAAAAGAAATCTTGGAATATTGCCAGACTACATACAGGAAAGGTTTTTCTCTAGAGAGACCTAAAATTCATTATCTGAGCTTTGGGACACCCATATTCCTTCAAATTTTGGACATATCTTTATTCTCCCATGATTAGTGATAGGACTTTGACTTAAAACTAGAAACGACTCAATGTGTGTCTGGACTCTGAAGCTATCAACTAGTTCCATTTTTTTCAACTAAAGCTGATTAATAATTATGTACAAAGTAAAATATTATTGATGGCCATTTTCAAATAAATCAGCAATTTTTAAAATTATGAAATTTCAAAAATACAATATTTATGTGTTCATTCTTAGCACATATCAAGTATATACTTTATATTTATTATCTCCTTTCTCTCCTCATTCAGTGATTAGCTTCTTTCCTTGAAAATCATCTGAGAATTCTTTTTCTTCGGAACAAATATTATAGTAAAGGATGGTAGAATATTTGTATTGCTTTTGTGACCATTTTTAGTGTTAATACACAAAAGAGGGTCTATTTAATGCATAAAATAATTGTATTAAGGTTACAAGTTGTGAAGAAGTAAAAATAAGAATATAATTTCATTAATAATCTATGATGTTTTATTTTGAAACATTAGATCTTGCTAATTGTTTGCTAGATACCTTACATATTTTTCAAATAGCAAGTTTTATTTTTATCTCTATATTTTGGTCGGGGTGGTTGAAATTATAAAATCAAAAATCTCATAATGTTGGTAATTTCTCAATATAAAATATAAAGCATATACATCAGTATAAATTATTTATATATAAATCTTGCTCCTTCTGAGCTGTACAATAGAAATGTATACTACATTTATTAAATAGATAAGTATTAAGATAAGTATTGCTTTAAGTATCACTAAAAATAATTTGTTTTGTTTTATGATGAATAAAAAAGCAAAGGGGCAGAACTATATACATGTAAAATCATAAACTGTTATAATGAGAAAAAAATATTTTAACATTTTGAAAGTGCATTTTATATCAGACACAAAACATTCTGTATTAGTTTTTAGCCACTTCTTTAAAAAGATGGCATTAGTATTTTCTGTATATTGCATACATTTTTTAAATGATACAATCAGGATTATGAATTTAATGAAAAATCATTTTAAGTGGAACCAAAGCATAAGCTTGATTTAAAAGAGAAAGGGTAGCTGTGGACAGGATTAGTTCTGTAAAATGAATTAGAAAGCTATGGACTGCAATATGCTAGTGATAGGTCTAGCATATTTCAGTATCGTAGCTATTGGAGAAATGAGTTTGAATCACTTGAGCATCACAAATCCTTGGTCATATTTTTATTTCTAATTTACCCTTTGTGCTGCTTCCAAGTATGCAGTTCTATTTTATTTCAAAGGCAGGAGATGAGAGGTAAAGAGAGTAAGGATTGTTCTACCTCAGCAATTCATGATCCCTTAAGGCCTGTGATTCTGAAAGAATATGGAGACCTTGGCATCACAGCAGAATAGAACCAGCTACTCTTTCTATCCTACTCCCACGGGGCAGAGCAAGCATTTATCCAGTTTACCACAGCAAATGATTCTCCACATCCAGAAAATTACAACACTCTTCCTCTCTTCACTCAGAGGAGCCATAAAACCTAAATTAAAGATAACTGTCCAAAGAGTTATTTTCAGCTATGTTAACATTTTAACAAAAGAAATAAGTGAAACCATGTGATTTGAATAATTTTATATTGGATAAAATATTTCATAAATTTAAATACATTTGTTTTTAATTTTTATATTTTATATTAATTTTATATTTAATTTTAAATAATTTACATTAATTTTATAGAATTTAGTTTTATAAAAATTCACAAAATTTTATATTTGATTTTATATTAATTTTAAATAATTCACATTATTTTAACATTATTTTTAAAATTTCAAATTGTGATATTTTACTGTTGTAAAATAATGCTGAATAATATATTACTAACAGTGTTTCTAAACTTATAAAGCTAAGTAATCTTTACTTCAATTCCCTATGCATGAAGAGATTCTATTTCTATGAAGATATTAATTTATATTAAAATAAATGCATACTTAATTCATTTAAAAGCATTATATAATAATATCCTAGTAAGACACTTATGACCTAAATATTTTAACTAACCTCTAGCTTTTCCTAAATACGTAACCTACATTTGTTGTTGCCAAAATGAATGAATATTCAAAATAATTTCATAAACTAATTATTACTTTCTACAAAACAATAAATGAAGTCCAGTGATAGTAACAAGTTAGAAAATTTTAGACACATAATTTAAAGATAGGCATTTTTTTTAAAACTTGCTGTTTCAGCCACATGCTAAATATTTATACATAACTAATGTAATCATTATAACTACTCTATAAGACATGCATTTATCTATTATACAGATATAAAGAGATAAATTGGGGAGTTTGTAAGTTCTTAGAGATTATTCCCAGATCAAGACTGGAACTTGATCCCAGGTTCATCTGAAGTGAAAAATCCACATTTGAAAACAGGTTTTATCTTTTTGTTGTTATTCTATAAATGTAACGTTCTGAAATGAAGAAACTCTAAGGTATGATTTTCAGGAATTGAAGTTGTTCTTACTTAATTGAATTTATAAAATGTTTTCTATTTCAACTCTTTTTTTTTAGGGGTGTGAATTCTTTGAATTTATTTATTTATTTATTTATTTATTTATTTTTTAATTAGTGAGTCACAGTGAGGGTACAGTTACAGATTCACGTATTTTCTTGCTTGTTTTTCCCTCATGCAATGTTTAAGAGCCCATCCTTCCACCAGTGTCCATTCTCCACCACCCATGAACCCAGTATCCCTCCCACCCCCCAGTCCCATCCCCCCACCCCACCCCATCTCTGTAGCAGGGCATTCCAATTTGATATCTCAATTCTCCTTTGTGTCATCCACAAACTGAGTATAAAAATAACCAATACATTATCTTCTTCCTAGCAGAATAAGCCTTCTAGAGCAGAGAATGACATTATTTTTCCGAATAGGGACAGCCAGTAAATATTTTGAGCTTTAGATGCATCACTGAGTGTCAAAATTCAGTGACTATCACTATTAACATGACATTTGCTACAACATATACAAATATATATATGTACATATATATACATATATACACATGACTATTGTACTTTGATAAAGATTTATTAGTCTGAATCTTGAATTCATATCACATTTGGGGGAGGGGAGTCTCACGAGCAGTGATCAGGGACTATGGGTCAATCCCGGCAATACTCTACAATCTCAGCTGGAAGGTTCTATGCAAGGAGGCACAGACGTGCAACTAGGGCCCTGCTTTGCAGGAAAAACACCAGAGACATCTCGAGATGCTTGGGGGCCACCACTAGGGTCACACCTACTGGTTCCACACATGCAAACCCTCTGCCCCCGAATCTTGTGTTATTTCTACTGCCCAATTTCATATCATTGTAAAGTTTTGTAAACATTCTATGTTTTCTCCCCCACCCCCGGCAATTTCAAAATGTCATCTTAGCTCCCAGGTTATGTTAAAACAAGTTTTGGAATGAAATTGTCCAGAGAGTCAAGGTGTGTCAACTCCTGTTCTAGAATTGCTAGAGAGATATGGAAGCCACTATCCACAAGTGACTATTGATCACTTAAATTTAGCTAGCCCAAACTGAGACAAGCTTTAAGTGTAAATTGCATACCTGATTTTAGGTTTACATGATTTTTAAATATGGGGAGGTGCTCAGAAGGGAACTCCTTCCAATGATTGTTGGTCCGCCAGGCACTCTGGTTCAATATTTGGATCAAGAACACAGTGCTGCCGGAGTTCTTTAAGATTTGAAATTATCCAGAATATCTAGCAGCACTCAGGGGCTTCTAGGATCATACGTGAAGGTGTTCAGGTCATCTCTAGGCTGCATCCTGCAATACTGGGAATCTAACTGAGATCAGTCCCATGCAACCAATGCGGTTTAACTCCTTTACTTCCTCTATGGCCCTAGGAATCATTTTTACACTCTCTATATTTTGAAATAGTAAACGCATGATTTTGTTCAGTTTTAAAATGCTGTGCAAATTAGACTCACTTATCCTCCCTTTTGAACACAAGGCAAGAAAATTAAAAAAATTAAATGAATATTTTGTTAAATTCCTATATATGTCTTAATGCTTTAGAGGTAGCATCTAACAATATTCAAAGGTAAGAGCTACAAACAACATATTTGTAGCAAGTATATGACAATATTAATTTAAGTAGATGAATAAGTTCTTGGGGAAAAATGAAATTTAAAATATAAAGGTAGACAGAATATTCAGAAACATATAGAACTATACAGAAAAGAAACCATGATTCTGTACATGTGTGTTATAAATATTTAAACTGTTTTTTTGTTTCTAGAAAATAAAATGGTAGGAAAAATGACAATAGGTCATGTTTTGCCAGGTAACCAAGATAAGATGATGAATTTTGTGTTTTCCGTGCTAAGGATTTATATGTTTTAAATGATGAAGTCGCTCACAGATTTAAGTAGAAATGGTCGCTGAAAACTCTTCAGGAAATGTGATTAGTTAGATGCTTTGAGGGAAGAAGGCACCAGAGACAAGTGTGTGGTTTCTAGCTTATCATTCTTGTTAGGCAAACTATAGTATCACTGAATGACAAACATATATAGTACTAAAAATTACATTTTCTTAACTTTAGGTAGTGGACAGAAGTTCACTTTTAGACATATGGATACATAGCCTTGGAAAAGGAGGATTCTATATTCATTTCCATTCAAAAACTAGTTAGCTATTGTACAATTCTTGATACTGAAGACTGAAAAATAACTTAATTGTTCAGAGGCAACCATTGTGTACCTGGGCTAATTAGGCACTGTCTGTTTGGCAGATCAGTGGTGCTCAGGGCTAACTACTGGTTCTTGGCTCCGGGATTTTTTCTGGTGGTGTTTAGTGGTCCATTCATGGAATTGGGAATTAAACCTGGGATAGTTGAAGGCGAAGCAAGCACTGTCTTACTGTGCCTTCTCTCCAGCTCCTCGGTTGACATTCTGTTTGTTTTGCTTTGGGGACATATCCTGTGATATCAGGAGTTACTCCTGACTGCACTCAGAAGTTACTGCTGGCAGTGCTCAGCTGACCACACACAAGAGGTCGGGGATGGAACCTGGGGAGACCATGTGCAAGACAATCACTTTACCCACTTACTTCTCTCCAGCCCTTCCATTAGACATTCTTACTGAGACTGAGCATTACCAGAAACAGAGACTTTATGATTTCACTGGTATAAATATATTTAGGACTGCACACATAACTTTCTTTGTGCTTACAAGTACAATCACGATCCATGTTGCATTCCTACCATATTTCATTTCAGGAATTCCAATTAGCTTTTGTATTCCAGTTATTTTAATATTGTGTGGATGAGGTAAAGTTCTGTTGTAGTAGATGTTCCCAAGGTTGGGATTCTTTATTGAAGATTCAGCAGAAATTGTGAAGATGCTTGTGTAAATTTAATCATTGTTGTAAACAAGTCAGAGAATTTAAGGCTTTGAATGTCAATGGAACCTTACTGTTCGGCAGATCCTGAAAGTTCATCAGCTCTAATATGCCAGCACAAGACTTTTATTTTCCATCTGCAAAATAAAAGAAATTTATTTCCATTGTATTGCTAATGACACAGTAATGTCTATCTGGAACATCAGATAGTAATAGTAATCTGGAACATCAAAGGTAGTGGTTATTTTTTCCCCCAGCTGATCAAGCAACTATCTGTATATCATCCTGTAAAGTATTTACCAATTCCTTTACTTCTTCAGTATTCTCTGAAACACTTTCATGTCTTAAGTGTTTTCATAACTTTTATTTCCTCCTAACATAGATCTGATTTTTCAGCCTCACTTCGTGTAAATCTTCAGCTTGTCATCATTTGGTCTCCAAGAGAGGGATTTTAGTATGTGCTGTTCATGTCCAGTGGTTACTATGGAGGTCAGTTGCTTCAAGGATGAAGGGTGGAAAGAGAGAGAAAAAAAATATTTACACTCTGAGCTTGATGACTCCATTTCAAGGACTTAAATTTTTTACTGAAACATATAGGTGAGAATATTTCAAGTTAAACAATGAACTCCACTACTTTAGAAAGTTGGCAAAATATTTCAGTCTGACTTCAAACTTACCAATCTGATTTTTGGCCTTTCCTATGCCTCTTGCAGTGGAAATTATAACAGACTATAATATAGAAGAAGGATACAAAAATATAAAATATTTGGATTTCTATTCTTACTTCGGGACTATTGTTAGCTTTATAACTCTAGGACAATGAGAAAGATGAGGGAAATTAGGATAGTCTAAGAGATAGTTATGACAACACATCTGTTGAGAGAAATGAGCAATTTAGCTAACATCTCTCCAAAATGGAAAGAGCTAAAGGACACTACATCTTTTGGATACTCTGTGAATGATCTGTGGAAAGTGTAGTAGGTGTGTCCTCTAAATCCAAGAGGAGTCAAGGAAAGTAGACTGCGTCTGATTTCTTTTCTGGGAGAGCAATGGTATGTAAGAGTCAAGCAATATTAATAGACTCACACTCCACCATTAAAACCTTAAAGGTGAGAGAGTCTGGGTAAAAGGGATCCCAAAGTAAACTAGGAGTGAGATTGTGTTAAAAGCAAGAGTGTTGCAATGAATTCTCTAGTTATAAATTCCATAATTTCTACAAATGCATCACTCCACCCCACCCTCTACCCCAGAAAAAAGAAAAAATAAAAGACAAAGTCACATTAACTAACTATAGAGTCAGGAAATGTTTAATCAGAAACTAGAAGTTTTGCTATTTCCAACCTCTCTGGCTTCTGACTCTTTCAACCATGCAAAGAAAAGAAAATAACCTTCCCCATCTTTTTTTAGGAAAAAAAAAACAGGGGAAAAACCTACATTCAATTACAGACTATATAAAGATTTTGAGGGAGAGAATAAGCATTTAAGATAGTCTAAAAATCAATATATTAAGTTAGACAAATTCAAGTTTTTTTTTCATTAAGACTTAATATTTTTTACTTAAAATAACTCTAAAACTATTTTTTGAAGAGTATGGGTAATGGTTCCAAGGAATTTCTAATTTTATTTATTATCCATTATTTCTGTATTTGATACATTATTTATCTGTTTCATTCTCTCTGTTTCTGTCTCTTTCATATACACTTGCACACCTGTGTACACTTTTGGAGAATATTTTGTATTTTTATCAGTTTCAGTACTTTTTAATATATAAAGTGTACTGATTTCAGAGTAGCGGTCAAAGCACTCGAAAAGCAATTTTATTTTTGTCCCTAAATAAAAGATCTCTTGTATCTTACAAAGGCTTATTCTCTATGTCATCGTCACATACCTAAAATTGTTAATGCGGTTATGTCAAAGCCATTACTACAGGTAGAAAATGAGAGGGATAAGATGAGTCTCCTGTCCTCCAGAAGCTTACAATTTAGATGGAAGTGTTCATAAAATGTAAGCCTTTTACTTTATAATAAATAAAAAAACTACTATTTTAATTTTCATTTTCTTATATCCCTGAAGTTCAGTGGCAGACATAAAAAGAATGTGTACTGTATTCAACTTCTGTTGAATATGGTTCAATGTGGCTATACTTATTAGCATGACCCACTTCTTTCAGTCTTTTTTGAATGGGTTGAAGGTTGATGTGCTCTATTTTCCACTGATGGTAGCTTAAGGAAAATCCAAACATTTCAGAAGGCTGGATGTAAAGCACAGTGGGTAGGGCATTTGCCTTGCATGCAGCTGACCCAGGCTTGGTTTCCAGCATCCCATATGGTCCCTGGAGCACCATCAGGAGTAATTCTTGAGTTCATGAGCCAGGAGTAACTCCTGTGCATCACCAGGTGTGAAGCAAAAAAAAAAAAAAAAAAAGAAAAGAAAATCTACACATTTCAAACAGCTGATAAACTCCTATTAATTTGCTAATTAAGAACAAACATATTTTGACAATATAAAGCTATAATGCTCATATTAAGAACAGAGATGCCAATTTATTTTTTGTTTGATTGTTATGGGAACAACATCTGGCTGTGCTTTGGACTTACTCCTGGCACAGGTAACACATCTGGCAGGCTTGAGAGCCATATTGGGTGCTTAGGATCAAACTTGGATCAGCCATGTGCAAGTTGATGTACTTCACTGATACACTAACTCCAGGTACCCACTGATAACAAGTTCAACATTTTAGAAAGTAAATTGCGGAGTTGACCCACATTGGTTTGCAGAGTTAAGAAAAAGTTTACATAATTATCAACTTTTAAAACATGCTTCTTTAAAATATTTTTTTAGTGATGTTATGTAAAAATGTTATATGCATTCAGGTGCATATCATTGAATATCAGCATGTGTGCTTGTTACATTGAACTCCTAACTAGAAGATAAGCTTTATTCTTCATCTTGCATTTCCTTTTTAGTTTTGCATACTTCTAAACTATTTCCTTGGATTTGATTTCAATTTCAGCTCTAATAGTTCCAAAATTAATATTACAATCTTTCTAGATATAGAATATTTATCTAACATAATTTTTTCCCATATGAATAACAAACTAGTCCCTGACATTCCATTTGCTCTCAACAGAACAAACATCTCCGAATGCAGCAACTCTGTGTACCTGGGTCAAAAACTCAACATGAGGAACGACTTGGCACCAGAACTCCGCAGGAGGAAGAGAGCAGCATGGCACGCCTTCAAGAGCATCGAAGAAATGATTAAGAACCTCTGGCTCTGGGCACATCTTTTCGATTCCACCGTTCTTCCTGCACTAACATACGCCTCCGAGATGTGGGCCCTAAGAAAATAGGATAAGAACGCAATTCAGGTATCCCAAAGAGGAATCAAAAGAGCTATGCTAGGAGTATCAAATTTCACTCAAGTGAGAGAAGGAATCCTGAGTTCTGACCTCCATCGACAGTAAAGAATCAGGGACACTGTCTCATTTGCCAAGGCATTAAAAATCAGATGGGCCGGACATGTAATGCGATTCAGAGATGACCACTGGACTAGAGCTGTTACCAACTAGATTCCACAGGATGTCAAAAGACCACATGGCCACCCACCTAAGAGATGGTCAGACTTCTTCGTCAAAGCCCTGAATGAATTATTTGAGGCTCTTCCTGTTCCTGGAGTGAGCAGATATCATTGGGCTACACTAACACGGGACAGGGACAAATGGAGACATTACTGGCGCCCACTCGAGCAAATCTAAGATCAACGGGATGACAAGTGATACAAATAATACAACATAATTATATGTTGTATCACAGATACATATATATGTACATATATACATAAATTCACATATACAGGTGAATATATGCACATACACACACACATATATATAAAACATCTTAAATATCACAGCAGGTGGTATGTTTTATAAATCAATAGAAAGTTTATTCACAGGGAAAAATATTTTTTCTCTATTACAAATGTCAGGAATACTGCAAAGTTAAAGAAGAGATTCCTATATATCAGTTCTTTTTACTTAAAATATTATAGACTCTCACTTATATTAGCACTGTTGCATTTTTGTCTTGTAATTTTTCTTTTGCATTTTTTTTAAAAGTTCTCAGTAATGTAAACTTATTAGCTTATATTGATAGTTGCTCATACAACAAAGATATTTGGGCTCATGCACTAAAATAGTGAAAAAAGTTCTTAAAATTTACAAATGGTGAAATAATATGAGTTACCTATATGCCAAACATAAATAATTCAGTGTTGGAAAGCTAACCTAGTGGTATTTTGGTGTTTTATTAATGACATTTTGGGTATGACTCTAGTTTTCAGAGAGATAGAATATTATAGTTGTTGCATTATTTCTAAATCTTTCTCAGAACATCTCTTTTCCAATTCATAGCAGAGAATGAAAACATTTTAATAATAATATAATTAAGTTACAAGAAAATAGTTTTTAAAATTTTACTTGATTGCAAAGTACTTCATAAACATTTTACAGACATGTATACTTAAGACAGAAACTGATAAGATATTTTCTGATATGTCTTCAGCATTAATTTGAGTATTAATTTCCTTTTTTATCCAAATAATATAAATATGTTATAAAATATTCTTACACCAAAAAATGAGATTTTCCTCAATTCATTCAAGCAACTGTTCCCAAAAGATTAGTTCAAATATTTATTGGTCATTTTTCAAACCACACACACATAAGGTCCCACGCACTAGAAACCTGTTGCTTAAAATGATATATGTCGGATTTTTTGGCAGTGAATTATAAGAATTAGCATCACTGTGGTATAATGGAGGTCTTTGGAA